>NC_090816.1:28795768-29459102 GCF_000390325.3 Nicotiana tomentosiformis | reverse complement strand
GGAGAATCGAACAACTGACCTAGTAGATGGAAGGTGCACTCCTCTACCGGCGCACTATAGTGCTCACTTGAGGTTGGGTTCACCCATACAAATTTAAGTATTTGTGCTGAAATTTACTTGTGCTATACCGGGTTTAGGGAGAGCAGGATAGGTTCACGTGAACCCACCCCCTCCCATATGAATCTGCCCTAGGTAGAGTAATGGTATTCTCGGTCCTTTTGGGTTCTTATGATGTGGTGAGTCCCTGCTGGTGATTTTTGGCAATACTCTTGAGTTTTTGGTGATCTGCGTGGCTTGATTGAGTTAGAGAGATTCATTTCCGATGGGTTGGTTATGTGCAAACGAACTTCAAAGTGTTCTCGATAGTTTCTACCATGGTTTGAGATGGATGTTTCCTACCGGCGTGAGGATCATGTTGAGTATTGTGATTTTCTACTGGATAGAATTAAATGGAAGGTTTATGAATGATCGGATATGTATTCTACTTGTGACTCAGGGTTGATTATGGGATTCCCATACTTTTCATATGATGGCATGATAGCTGCGGTGTGGTGTGTGGGATTGAGATTTGCATGTACAAGGCCACAGATCAGTTTTGAAGGGAAGATCATAAATTCTTACTCAACATGGATGGTTTTCGATGTTAAGATGAATGATATAACTACTTGGTATTTCTCGAGAAAGGTGCACATCTCAGAAGGGCGCATTGAGTTTTGACTTACGGATGCTTCATTGGTATTGCGGTACTCGCCTGGTTGATCGACTGCTGATATTCAGATTTTGCTATGTGGCATGGAAGAATTATGGAAGTATTCCTCATGGGATGATCGTGTGTAAAAGATGTGTTAGATATTCGGGCGGTGGAGTTGGGATCAGATATAGGGATTCATGTGTTTTGTGGATTTGGAGACTGGGAGTTCTCAGAAGCAGATTGTTTCGTGGTTGTGGATTGTGAAGATGTGGCCAGAGCTAGGCAGACAATAGTATGTGTTATGGTTAAGTCATTGTGGACTTTCAGAGGGTTATTTATCTATTTGTGGATAACTAGGGTTGATCTGGGGGCCCATTGGTAGGCCTAATGAGGGTGTGTATCCTACACCGGGTCGGATTTATTGCTCAGAACTGTTAGTGTTGAGGGGTGTGTCATTTGGTTAGAGTTGAAATTATGCATGTTCTGATATGTTCTATGCGTTACTCTTCTATGCCGCGAAGGGTTATGATTTATTGGTTACATGCACACATGGTGCAGTTCTGTTTGGGCCTTGTACCGAAATTTGAGCGAGATGGTTATTAGGGTGTTGAATGGTTGATTGTGCCTTGGTTATGTTCTCTCCAGGATGTGGTATATTATGTTATTTGCTTATCTATGATTATGGTCATGCACTTCGTGCACATGATGTTGAATTGCGTGTGATTGTTGATTTTGAGCATTATGTCTTGAGGTATTTCATATGGACCAGTGTTTGGATGGGGTCACTTAATTGCAGTTGGGTTATGATAAGACATGATCCTTTGTGTAGACTCGGGTGTTTTGGTTCTACTGTGTGTGATGGATACTTATCATTACGTTGTGGTGGTACTTGTTGAGCTTGGAGAACGATTCTCTCATTTGAGTCATTTTCCATTTTTGGGTGCATTTGAATTGTTTCTTATTGGTGCACGGATTGCACAGGTTGTGATTCTAAAATGTATTGGTGTGGTATGTCAGTAGGGCGGCTGAATTTGATAAGATGAGGTCGTCAGAGCTAGAATGGGTGCTATTGGATCTGATTGCGATATATTTGGAAGGATAATATCAGAAGTCGTCTTAGAAATTGGCTATAGTTCTGGTCGAAGGAGGAGGAGTTCCATGACTTGTTGATTTGATAAGTGAATACGAGTTTCTGCGTGTTTCTTTCATCATTGGCAGTGTACGAAGGTCTTAGAATAAGATTTTAGTTGATATGAGGTTTGTTACCGGTGTCGAGTTGGTTGTCGAGTAACTCTTGCAGTCGGAAGTTATTGCTATGAATATTTGAGTTATGTGGTATATCATGTGATTGTGTCTTGGGTTATGGTTATGGCTTGATGCAGCTTGCTTATACCGTGCGTGGATGCGAAATTCGGGTCTTATAGGTAATTCTGGATGTTAGAAATTAGATCCCAAGGTTTATGGGCTAAGATTGAATTAAAGATCTTTTGTTAGGTTGTGTCGTCCAACTTATATGGATTAGGGTAACAAGGGATCACCTCCGGGTATGTACATGGTAAGATTACACAATGATTGACGGCTTTGGAGCAACTCTTGGCACGTTCGAGGATGAATGTATGTTTAAGTGGGGGAGAATGTAACGACCCGTCCGGTCGTTTTGAGCATTTGCACTTCGCTCAGTAGTTTGAGGGAATGAGTAGCTCTGTATAATGTATTATGACTTGTATGAATCGTCGGTTTTGGTTTTCAGGTTATTCGGAAGTAATTTGGAAGAATGAATTTCATATTTGAAACTTTAAATTGGAAGAGTGACCAAGTTTGACTTTTATGTGTTTGACCCCGGAACGGAGTTTTGATGGTTCCGTTAGGTCCGAATGGTGATTTTGGACTTGGGCGTATGCCCAGATTTGTATTTAAATATTTCTAGAAAGATTCAGCGTTAATTGGCGAAAGTTAAAAAATTTGAAGGTTTGAAAATTTCATAAGTTTGACCGGGAGTTGACTTTGATGATATCGGGTTCAGATTATGGTTTTGAGAATTGGAATAGCTTCGTTATGTCATTTGGGACTTGTGTGTAAAATTTGAGTTTATTCCGGGTTGATTTGATATGTTTCGGCGCGAGTTTTGGAAGTTGAAAGTTCAAAGTGCATCAATTTTAATTTGGGGTGCAATTCGTCATTTCGATGTTGTTATTCGTGAGTTGGGGCCTCGAGTAGGTCCGTCTTATATTATGGGACTTGTTGGAATATTCGGACATGGTTTCGAGGGGCTCGGGTAAGTTTCAGAGTGGAATCAGAGCATTTTTCCTTCATGTTTAATTGCTGGTGTGTTCTGGGCTGCTGTGCTGATTTTCCTTCTATGCAATCGCGAGGAAAGAAACGCAATCGCAATGTACAATGTTGGAGCTGGTGCACTTTCTTCTACGCGTTCGCCATTGTAGGACCGCGTTCGCGGAGGTCAAGCGGCTTGTCTAACGCGATCGCATATCAACATGGATGTTGGGCAGAGATGTCTTTGCGTTCGCGTATATCAAGTCGTGTTCGCGTGTATCAGGTCGCGTTCACGTGTATCAGGTCGCGTTCGCGTAGCTTTATTCCAGTGGTTTGCGCGTTCGCATGGTATGTCTCGCAAACACATTGGGTATTTTGAGTAGTGCCATTTTCTCTTCTTCGCGATTGCGTGGATTGTTCCGCGATCGCGATGCATATGACTGTCCAGTGAATTATAAAGTACTCTATTTCGGGGGTTTCAGCTATTTTATCATATTTGAAGCTATGGAGCTCGGATTGAAGCAATTTTTAAATAGATTTTCACCATATGGACTGGGATAAGTGTCCTCTGCTCGGTTTTGATTTTATTTCATGAATCTATTTTCGTTTTTGGCATTTAGTTGATGATTTCAAAAGAGAAATTGGCAGTTTTTGCCTAAAGTTTCATATAGTGAATTTTCGAGTTTTGAACATCGATTCGAAGTCGGATTTGAGTGAAACTAGTATTGTTGGACTCATAATTGAATGGGTTGTCGGATTTTGTGAGTTTAATCGGGTTCCATGGTGCGGGCACGGGTTTGACATTTTGGTTAACTTTGGGCTTTTGACTAAAGATTCGACCTTTATCATTTGGAATTGTTTCCTTGGGCTTCATTTGATGCATTTGAGTTTCTTTTGGCTAGTTTCGAGTCATCCGAAGGTCGGTACGCGCGAGATGACAATTTTGGAGCATTGTTTGGCTTGCTCGGTATTGGATTTGGCTTGTTCAAGATAAGTAACACTTCTAAACTTGGTACTGAGGTTATGAAATCCCGAATTACGTGTTATGTAATAGCTATAATACACCCCAATCAATAAAATAAACATTAAAGTTTTTATCTCATCAGGCAAATACCTAGATAATGGTCACAACCTTAGGCTTTTTATCAATTTGGAAAAACCTCAAAAACAATTATCTCTAGTCTTCTTTCTTTATTTTGCAATCTTTAGAGTAAAATTATAAATAGAAAACAAATCTTCGTGTGGAAGTGAATTCTAGATAATTCAATCCCTCACATTGAAATAGATACCCATAACTCCCATCTTAGCTCCCTATAGATTCGACCCCGGCTCTTAGTTGGGTTTCTATTATTGCAAATGACCATTTTATACCTCTTTTGAGGTGTGCATTTGGACGCGATCAAGTGGCTCACTAGGTTATTTAATGTCATTTTTAAAACAAAGAAGATGCCCGAGGAGTTTATGTGGAGCACGATGGTTCCTTTATACAAGAACAAGGGTGATATCCAAAATTGCAATAACTATCGGGGTATCAAGTTGCTTAGCCATACTATGAAAGTTTGGGAGAAGGTGGTGGAGCTAAGGGTGAGGAGGAGTGTGTCTATTTTTGAGAATCAATTTAGGTTTATGTCGGGGCGCTCGACTAAAGAGGCCATTCACCTTGTTAGGAGATTGATAGAGCAGTATAGGGAGAGGAAAAGGGAATTGCATATGGTGTTCATTGACTTAGAAAAGGTGTACGATAAAGTCTCGAGGGAGGTTTTGTGGAGGTGTTTGGAGGATAGAGGTGTACCCGTTGCCCACATTAGGATGATTAAAGACATGTATGATGGAGCAAATACCCGAGTGAGGATGATGGGAGAGGACTCGGACCATTTTCCGGTCATGATGGGTTTGCACCAGGGGTCGGCACTCAGCCCTTTTTTGTTTACCCTGACGATAGACGTTCTGATGCGCCACATCCAAGGGGAGGTGTCGTGGTGCATGTTATTTACAGACAATATTGTATTGATTGACGAGATATGAGGCGGTGTGAATACAAGGTTAGAGGTATGGAGGCAGACCCCGGAGTCTATGAGTAGCACCAAAACAGAATACTTGGAGTGTAAGTTCAGTGGTGAGACTCAGGGAGGGGAAGGGGAGGTGAGGTTGGACTCGCAAGTCATCCTTAGGAGAGGTAGTTTTAAGTACCTTGGGTCTATTATTCAGGGGGATGGGGAGATTGATAAAGACGTTACACATCGTATTGGGGCAGGATGGATGAAATGGAGACTCGCTTCTGGTGTTTAGTATGACAAGAAGGTGCCACCAAAACTTAAAGGTAAGTTCTACAGAGTGGTGGTAAGACCGATTATGTTATATGGGGCTGAGTGTTGGCTTGTCAAGATTGCCCATATCCAAAAGATGAAGGTATCATAGATGAGGATGTTGAGATGGATGTGCGGGCACACCAGGTTAGATAGGATCAGGAATGAGGTTATTCGCAACAAGGTGGGTGTGGCCCCCATTGAGGACAAGATGCGGGAAGCGAGGCTTAGGTGGTTTGGACATATGGGGAGGAGGAGCGCAGATACCCCGGTTAGAAGGTGTGAGAGGTTGACATTGGAGGGCCTACAGAGAGGTAGAGGTAGGACAAATAAGAAGTGGGGAGAGGTGATTAGGCAAGACATGATGCAGCTTCAGCTGATCGAGGACATGACCCTTAATAGGAAGGTGTCGAAGTCGAGGATTAGGGTAGTAGGGTAGGTGGTAGATTGTTCATACCAATAGGATTAGTATGTACTCTCATATTCAGTTGGTAGTAGGTTTCTATGAATACCCGTCAGTTTCTTTCATTTTTATCATCTTATTATCGTGTTGTTTCTATGCTACTTTTACATGGCTTTTTGGTGTTGCCCCTAATTGACTATCTTTTTAATTAATGTGGTGCTTATATTTTTCTGAGCCGAGGGTCTATTGGAAAAAACCTCTCTACCTTCACAAGATAGGGGTAAGGTCTGCGTATATACTACCCTCCTCAGACCCTACAATGTGGGATAATACTCGGTACGTTGTTGTTAAAATAATTACGAAAATTGTATTTTTGTTCGTTAAATTTTTAGACTTCCTTTAAAACTTCAAAACATCATATCTCCCTCATTTTAAGGCCAAACTGGGTGATTCAAAATGCTATCTTGGGTGTAATCTCTAAAGGATTATGTTGATCTTATCAAATATGTATTTCGGTATCATCTAGGATCTGATTTGAGCTATATCAGCTGCTGCATTATTTTACTTGTTCCGAAATTTAGTAACTTTTTCTCACATAGTTTTGGAGCTCATATTTGGGCGATTTCGGAAGGGAGTTTTCCAATTTGGATTGGGGTAAGTATTTTTTTACTCGATTTTTATTATATTCATGAATCTATCTCCGATTTTGGCATTTGGATTATGAATTTTAAAGAGCAATAATGAGTTTTTATCTAAACTTTTCTAAAGTAAAATTTTGAGTTTTGAACATAGATTCAGAGTCAGATTTGAGTGAAATTAGTATGGTTGGACTCGTAATTAAATGGGTTATTTGATTTTGTATTTTGTCAGGTTCCGAGGTGCGGGCTTGTGTTTGACTTTTTAGTTGATTTAGAGTTTTTGATTAAATTCGAGCTTTATCGATTGGGTTTGTGTCCTATGGTATTATTTGATGTTTGTGAGTTGCTTTTGGCTAGTTTTGGCCGTTCGGAGATTGTTACACGCGGGATCAGTGGCGGACCCATGATTTTTATCAAGCGGGTTCAAAATACAAAGAAGAAAATATACAAAGAGGTCAACAAAAACTATATATTAATAAAATATATTATTACAATTGTCCTCTACGAGTTTTCATTTCCTGAAACGTATTCATAATAGTCTCATCATAAATGGTGTTAAATATTTTTCTTTCTACATAAGGTACCAAACAACTGCTCATGAATTCGTCATTCATTCGGTTTCACAATTCACTCTTGATCAACTTCATCGCCGAAAAAGTTGTTTCAACTATAGCAGTGGCAACTGGTAGAAGTAAAGCAAATTTTACAAGGTGAAACACAAATGGATAATTTAAATGCTTCTTTGTCTTAACTAATATTTCAGAAAGATCAACAAGTCCTTGTAGATTTGAGAACCTTTCATCAACATCACGAACATCAACAATATAAGTTTCAAGTTGATTCTTGAGCGTAACCATTATATTCTCATCAAAATCGTCAGGATACAATTCAACCATCATCAATATCTTGTTTATGTCAACACTGGAAAATGAATCAACTGGATTTAAGCAAGCTACTCCACCAAGCAAGTTCATTGTCACCTCATTAAAACAAGCATTGAGTTCTTGAACTTGCCAATCAATAATCTTAAAAAATATATCAACACGATAGTGATGTAAAATAGTATAATCAGCAACTTTACGTCGAGATCAACACGAATCTCTTCTTTTTTTGCCAACTCTTAAATCCTAAACTTGAAAATACATTGCCTCCACCTTGATGAATGTTTTCATCTTGAAACAAGTAACAACACAAACAATAAGATGCCTCTTCTATCACACTGTACTCCAACCAATTACGATATTTATCAAACCATTTAGGATTAAAACGACGCTTTAAGCTCGAAAAATCTCTTTGAGAAAACTTATGATATCGGGGTTGGTAAGGACCTCTTCGGAGATTTTCTCTTCTAATCTCGTCACGCTCATTTGGATGATAATCTCTAATGGGTATTCTCTCCTTTGGATCAGTTGGTAAAGAATCAAGATCTAATCCTTGTCTTTGTCTTTTAAAGGATTGAGGTTGCTCTTCTAATTGGTTCAAATTTTGTTCCACGGGAGTAGCAATTGGAGAGGATGAACTTGGTTGTGGCAACTTGGAAGATACTGGAGGGTAAAATTTCTTCATTGTAGCACAAACTGGATTACCAAATTAGAATTAGAAGAATAATTTTATATATGTTTAACCTTAAATTTAAACTAGCATGGCAAATAAGAATTAAAAGTAAAAGAATACGCTAAGATTTTGGAACTTCAGTCCTATTCTGAGATTTTGATTTGGCTTACTTTATAGTTTATAACTTTTTAATGTGGCCGAAGACAACCCAAGTAAAGATTAGTAATCAAATTACAGAACTATTGCAATGAAAGTTTCATTCATGGATAACAGCAAAGGTGATCTTCCTAGATAGTTGGAGAGATGTCCATAAGCAAGCCAGCAGCCATAACATCAAAATTCTCTCGGCTATTCATTAATTCCATACTACTTTCAGTTTCATTGCATCAAATTTAACTAACAATAATGCAAGACCAACTATGTCCATTCCATAGCATCAATTTCTCTCAAATATACAGAAACCTTATATGGGGCTACGACTACAACTGATTTAGCCATAAGATTAACCAATAGAGTGAGCGACACACATCACTGTTGTAGTTAAACTACCTGGAGATGCACAAGCACATAGATAAGAAAGCATATACATTTAGAAAATTGAAAAACCTGCCGTTCTTAAGCTTTGTAACTGAAAGGAAAAAAAAGGATTAAAAATCAAAGAGAAACCTAATAGTGATAATTGATAGGCTGACGGCGAGAGACGGAGAGAGGCGACCCAACGAGAAGCGGCAGAGGCTTATGGCTAATGGAGGAGACGACCATGAAGCAATGTTCTTTGAAATTGAACTACAACAAAGAGAAGAAAGTACATAGAGGTGAAGGAAATTTATTGGGATTAAATAATTATGCAAAAGAGGAATAAATACTGAAAATTGGAAAACTAGAATTGGTTCTTATTGATCACCTGAAGTTTTAGTTAGATACCAAGATGAAGCCCTTTGTCTTTGAGAGAGACGACCTTCTGGGCAGGGGCTAACGGAGGAGATACTATGGAAGCGATTCTTTTTTAAATTGAACGAGAGAGAGAGAGAGAGAGAGAGAGAGAGAGAGAGAGAGAGAGAGAGGCATCGAAGGGCTTGGGATTAGAACCGATCATTTTCTGATTTGGGGAATATGGGGATATTTTTCTGATTTGGAGAATTGGGGGATATTTTAAAAAATTAAACGGCGTCGTTTTTGGAGTAGAAAAGAAACGTATATTTAAAAAACCAAAATAGAGGGTATTGTGACTAACTGGTTCGAACTCACGACCATGTGAAAAATTTGAACCCTTTTTACCAGCGGACTAGGCGATTCACTTGTTTGAAGCGGGTTCAAAATAATCTTTATACCATTACTTTTTCGAAGACAGAAAAAATATACCTATATACACAATATTAGTTTTCGATGAAGCGGGTTCATATGAACCCTCTTAACCCTATGTGGGTCCGTCCATGCGCGGGATGGTATTTCTAGAGTATTGTTTGGCTTGCTCGGTATTTGATTTGGCATATTCGAGGTAAGTAACATTTCTAAACTTAGAATTGAGGGTAATTATCCCTAAGAACCATGTTATTTGTGATGTGTTTAGGTGGCACACATGCTAGGTGACGGGCGTGTGGGCGTGCACGGGAGAATCATGATCGAGGTTGACTTTTGGACTATGTTGCTATTATGTCTTGTTGTATCCGTATTTTTCCTACTTGTTAGTTTAACTGAGCTATGATTCATGCTAGAAATCATATTTAAGCTATGTGGCTACTTGATTGAGACTTGATGAGACTATTTCTGTTGTTGTGGGTTATCTGATTTAATTGTAATTATACTCAGTCATGATTCATCATTTGCATATCATATCTCATTCATCATTCATTGTTATATTGTATGTTATTATTTCTTTACCATATGTGGAGTTGTTGGGTTGAGTGGTATGATATTGTGAGTCCTTGAGACTTGAGAGGTTGATGACTGAGGTCGGCCTTAGAGGTGTGATGAGAGTGTTATTGTGGATCGAGATACACGACGAAACATGCCATATTGGCTTTATTATTATTATTGTGGATCGGGTTGCATGCCGCAACATGCCTTATTGGATTATTATTATTGTGGATCAGGCTGCACGCTGCAGCAGGCCTTATAAGCTTTTATTAGTGCTCGGGCAGGATCCACCCCTCCGGAGTCTGACATACCAGCAGTGAGCACAGGCACACTAATATATATACACGTGCTTTGGTGAGGGGCATATGAGCTAGGCACTCGTACAGTGCTAAGTGATTTTGTGTGTATGTATATGATGAAGTGGACATTTGAGATAGACATCTTGAGTATGTTTGAGGGTAAGAGTACCTAGGAATATCACTATAAAATCATTCATATGACATGCATACTTGGTATGTAAGCATAGAGATTTATATTCCTCACGCTAGACGGTATATAATAATTAATGACTTGACACGCATATTGACATGTAAGCATAGATATGTACTTTTCTCATGCTATCTGGTAATGAAATGTCTTATATGTTGGTGAAAGTTTGGGAAAAATCACAGTTTTCTGATATACTAATATTTTGGTGATTCCGGTGAAAGATTTGAACTTTAATGTTATACCTGGAAAACATGTCTATTTTTTCGTAACTGCAAACAAGATAGTATAATATCTTTGAGTTATTACTTTAACTGCATTCATTATATTATTACGAGTTGTTATTGCCTATTGGTGTTAGACTCTGATCGTTTTTCGAGCTCGTGACTGCTTTCAACTTGAGGTAGGTTTGTTACTTATTGAGTACATGGGATCGGTTGTACTCATACTACACTTATGCACCTTGTGTGCATATGTTGGATCTGATGTTGTTGTGAATGACGGCAATTGCCATTGAAGATGTACCTACATTCCAGTTACCGCTACCACTTATTCTTGGTAGTTCTAGATTTAAGATTTTGTTTATGTATATTTCAAACAGATGTTGTATCATTTTCCTATCAGTTTTGTAACTCTAAGTCTTAGAAGTTCATGATTTATACTACCAGTCCATGGGTTATTTTATAAGAATTCAGTTATTTTATTATTTATTTCCTGTTAATCTCATTTGGATTGTGTTTATGGATAATTGGCTTACCTAGCTGGTTGGGTTAGGTGGAATCGCAACTAGTTGAATTTTGGGTCGTGACAAGTTAGTATCAGAGCTCTAGGTTCATAGTTTCTAAGAGTCAGGAGCAAATGTCTAGTAGTCTTGCGGATCGGTATGATAACGTACATATCTATCTTCGAGAGGCTGCAGGGCATTTAGGATAGACATCCCATCATTATTTCCTTATCATGCGTTATTTATTCAGCTTGAAGCGTATCTATTTGAATCCTTACACTCACTCGGATTATGTTATGTGAGCACTCAGTATCGGCTGTGCACTGACATCTTGTGATTCCGTGGATGGTGTGCGAGACGTGCTTTCTGTGTTTTGGGTAATAGTCCAATCTGGAGGACTTGAGTCCGGGTTTTGATTGTAGCTTGGGCTCGATAGTTCCAGTTGTGTGAGCATGTTCTTTTGGACTTAGATGTCCGGTAGTGTCCCTGGTAGTAAGGCTTATGGCTCGGTGAGTGGTTGGATGGCTATGTGATGAGTATGACGTGAATGCAGTACGCATTCAAATTGTTTGGATGTGGCGAGAAGAGTTTGCTTGGGATATGGAAAGGGCTATTGGTTGCTTGATTTATGTCTTGATGTGTTGTACAATCTCGAGTTATGAGCATGTTTAGGGATCTTTCATGTTGTTCATGTGCGGGGTGAAGTAATTCTTATGTTTTGTTGACGAGCTTAGACTCGATGAGATTTAGTGAATACACAGTGGTTTTGACTATGGTAGGGCATAAGGAGGTACCAGTTTGAGGCTAATCAGGTGGGTTATCTCATGCGGGATGTTCTGAGGTGGTATGATCCCTATGATGTTTCTGTGGAGAGTTTTTCTCTTACCGATGGGTTATATGTGTTGCAATTTGAGTTTGGATCGCTTGAGGAAGTTGTCTTGACTCTCACAGGGAAGAATGTGAGTTTAACAGATGATTCGAGGTATTTGTATGATTAGTGCTACGTGGGTTCATGAAGGATTTTGTTGAATTACAATATGTGATTATGTCAGTTATGGAATAAGGGTATTACGGGATATCAGATATCATGTCATATGGCTTTGAGCCAAGTGGGGAAGTCTGCTATCAACAATTAGAGTGCATGATTATGTGTTGTAATATTTTTGATCTGAGGCATGTTTGAGGATCAGTTGTGACTTAAAGAAGTTGGTTTTGGGGATGACTCGGGTAAGGAAATTTCTAGATACATGATTTAATACACCTTATGGATATGTGAAAGTCTTGGAATGGTTTAGGTTTGCTACTCGTGATGGATGTAATGAACTAAGAAAAGGGATTCACTCGGTTGCCAAGAGGTATGGATTACTTCTTGGGGCATTGGTGCGCAAATAGAGCACATGTAGTCCAGTTCATTTGGGCAGTGCATTTGAGATTTGAATAGGGTGGATGACTTTTGAGAAGGTTCTATAGAGTTCAAGATTCATATGTGGCATTTGAGTATTTTCTGAATTTGTATATGACTAAGATCTGAGGTTTGCATTGGATGGTGTCGGTACTCGCGATTTTTTTTTATCATTATGGATTCTATATTTTAGTATCAGATAGATTAAGGAAATGGCTTCAGATTCACATAAGGTCACTTCATAGTGAGTATCTCAGATGCGGTACTTTGAGTGCTTAAAAGGGAATACAGTGGCTTATGGGCTTTAGGACGACATGGTTTCATGCTAGGGTCTCTTGTGGTGAGCTTTGGGTAAGGATCGTGGTGTTCTAGTAGGGAGAAGTGTTGTCTTGAAGGAAATCCGGAAGGAACTTGGAGAAATAAGATAACTTGGTAGTAGTTTGGATCGACACGGTAATGGATATGATCAGTTCTTTGGGTTCTTAAGATGTGGTAAGGCTATGCCGGTGTTTTGTGGCAATACTCTTAAGTCTGGAGACCTACGTGATTTGGTTGAGGTAGGGTATTCAGTTCTGATGGCTTGGTCTTGTGCTAATGGTTTTCGAAGAGTTCTCGATGATTTCTACCACGACTTGAGATGCGTATTTTCTACTGGTATGAGGATGCGTTGCATGTTGTGATTTTCTCTTGTATTAGATCAAGTGGAAGGCTTATGGATGATGGGGTATGTATCGTGCTTATGATTCAGAGTTGTTAATGAGATTCTTGTGCTTTTCATATGATGGCATGATATATGCGGTGCGACGTGTGGGATCGAGGTTTACATGTACAAGGTTGCGGTTCAGTTTTGAAGGGAAGGTTATAAATTTTAGACAGCATGGACGGTCTCAGATGTTTAGATGAATGCTAGTACTAATTGGTATTACCTCAGAAGGGTATGCATTTCAGAAGGCGCACTGTGTTTTGACTTACAGATGCTTCATTGATATTGCGATACTCGCCTGGTCGATTGACCGTTGATGTTCAGATTTTGCTATGTGGCACGAAATAATTATGGGAATATTCCTCTGGGAAAATCGGGTATGAGAGATGAGATAGTCATTCGAGTGGTCGAGATGGGATCAGATATGATGATTCTTTTGTATTCCGGTGATCTGGAGACTGAGAGTCTTAGTGGTGGACTATCCCTTGATTGTGGACTATGAAGATGTGGCCAGAGTTAGACAGCTAATGGTATATGTTATGGTCAGGTTATTGTGGACTCTTGGAGGATTATTTATCTATTTGTGGATGACCGGAACTGATTTGGGGCCCATTGGTAGGCCTGATGAGGATGTGTATTCTACACCGGATCAGATTTGTTTACTCAGCACAACTATGGTGAAGTATGTGTCATCGGTTAGAGTTGATCTTATTCGTGTCTATTGGATTCCATGTATTTCTCTCCAATGCTATAATGAATTGTGAGGTTATTGAGCATTTGCACACATGATGTGTTATGTTTTGGCCGTGTGGCGAAATTCGAGCGAGATGGTTCTTGGGATGTTGAATAGTTGATTGTGCCTTAGTTATGGTCTTTCCTGTTTGTGGTATATGGTGCTATAGGTTTCTCCTTGGCTATGGTCATGCACTTCGTGTGTTTATTGATTGATTGGCGTATGGTTGTTGATTTTGAGCATTATGGCTCGAGGTATTTCATATGGACCAGTGTTTGGAGTGGGCCACGCACTGCGGTGAAGTTATGTTAGGATATGATCCTTTGTGCTTATGGTGGTATCTGTTGAGCTTGTGGAACGGTTCTCTCATTTGACTCATTTTTCACTTTTGGGTACATTTGAGTTGTTGCTTATGGGTGCGCGGATTGCACGGTTTGTGGTCTTGGGTTGTATTGGTGTAGCATGTCAGTGGAGCAGCTTGTATTTGACAAGTTGAGGTCATTGGACCTAGAATGGGTGCTATCAGATTTGATTACAGTAGGTTTGGAAGAATAATGTCACTAATCTACGTATAATTTGGCTATAGTCCTTGTCGGGCACGAGAGCTCCACGACTTGTTGATCTGATGGGTGGTTATGAGTTTCTGCGTGTTCCTATCATCATTGGCAGTGTGCTAAGGTTCAAAACAAGGTTTTATTTTATATGAGGTTTATTACAGGTACCGGGTTTGTTATTGAGCAGCTATGGTGGTCGAGATTTATTTCTATGAGTATCTTAGCTATGTGGTATATCATGTGATTACTTTTGGGTTGTGATTATGGCGTGGTTCAGCCTGTTCAGACTTATACAGTGTATAGATATGAAAATAGGGTCTTCTAATGGATTCCGGAGATTGGGGATTTGATTCTAAGGTTTATAGACTAAGGTTAAAGTAAAAACCTTCGGTTAAGTTGTGTGGTCAGGCTTATATGGATTTTGGTGATGTGGGATCATCCACGGGTATATATACAGTGAGTTTACACAGTGATTTGATGGCTTGGGAATAGTTCTTGGCACGTTCGAGGAAGAACGTATGTTTAAGTGGGGGAGAATGTAACGACCCGATCTGTCGTTTTGAGCTTTAGTATTCCGTTCGATGATTTGAGACTTTGAGTATCTTCATATGATATATTATGACTTGCGTGTATTGTCGATTTTAATTTTTATGTGATTTGGGATTGATTTGGAAGAACGACTCTCGATTTGGAAGCTTTAAGTTGGAAGAGTTGACTAAGGTTTGACTTTTGGGTAAACGGACTCGGAATCGAGTTTTTATGATTCCAATAGGTTCGTATGATGATTTTGGACTTGTGCGTATGTTCGAATTCGATTTTGGAGGTTTCTAGAAGGATTCGACTCTATTTGTCAAAAGTTGGCAATTTGAAGAACTTAAGAGTTCATAAGTTTGACCGAGAGTTAACTTTGATGTTATTGGATTTCAAATGGTGTTCTGAGATTTTGGATAGGTCTATATAGTTGAATTGAACTTGTGTGCAAAATTTGAAAGTAATCCGAAGTGTTTAAGTGTGATTTGGACACTCTTTTGAAAGAATGAAGATTTAATATCTTATGAGAAATTCTATTCCGTTTAAGCCTCGATTCTTTGTTGTGATATTCCCGTGGATATTTTGAGGCTTTGGATAATTTTGGATAATATATTTGTACTTGTTGGTATGATTGATTGGGGTCCCAAGGGGTTCGGGTGTATTTTGCATAATTGGTTGAGAAACTAGTTAAGGATTTGGAGTTTGACTATGGTCAATATCGGGTCAAGATGACCTCTTTTTAATATTTTGAGTGCGCGAGCAGGTTCGTAGCGTGTTTTATGATTGAAATGCATATATGGTTTGTATCCGAGAGATTCCGAATGAGTTTTGGGTGCTAAAACGAAGATTCTTTTGTTGATGATTTTCTGGTGTAAAATAATTACGAAAATGTCATTTTTGTTTGTTAAATTTTCAGACTTCCTTTAAAACTTTAAAATATCATATCTCCGTCATTTTAAGGCCAAATTGAGTGATTCAAAAAGCTATCTTTGTTGTAATCTCGCAAGGATTATGTTGGAATTATCAAATATGAGTTTCGGGGGTCATCTAGGATCTGATTCGAGCTATATCAGCTGCTGCGTTATTTTACTTGTTCTGAAATTTAGTCATTTTTTCTCACATAGTTTTGGAGCTCGGATTTGGGCGATTTTGGAGGAGATTTTTTCAATTTTGATGGGGGGTAAGTATTTTTTTTACTTGATTTTGATTATATTTCATGAATCTATATCCGATTTTAGCATTTGGATTATGAAATTTAAAGAGAAATTATGGGGTTTTGTCTAAACATTCCTAATGTGAATTTTTGAGTTTTGAATATCGATTCGGAGTTGGATCTGAGTGAAATTAGTATGGTTGGACTCGTAATTAAATGAATTATTTGATTTTGTAGGTTTTATCAGGTTCCGAGGTGCGACCTCGGATTTGACTTTTTGGTTGACTTAGAATTTTTGATTAAAGAGTCGTCCTTTATCGATTGGGTTTGTCTCCTATGGCATTAGTTGATATTTTGGAGTTGCTTTTGGCTAGTTTCGAACCGTTCAGAGGTTGATACACGTGAGATGGCATTTCTAAATTATTGTTTGGCTTGCTCGGTATTTGATTTGGCTTGTTCGAGGTAAGTAACATTTCTAAACTTAGAATTGAGGATAATTATCCCTCACAAGGTAGGGGTAAGGTCTGCGTACACACTACCCTCCCCAGACCCCACGGTGTGGGATAATACTGGGTATGTTATTGTTATTGTTGTTGAGGGTAATTATCCTTAGGAACCATGTTATTTGTGATGTGTTTGGGTGACGCACATGCTAGGTGACTGACCTGTAGGCGTGCACCGGAAAAATCATGATCCGGATTGACTTTTGGACTATGTTGCTATCATGTCTTGTTGTATCCGTATTTTTCCTACATGTTAGATTAAATGAGCAAGGATTCATGCTAAAAATCATATTTATGCTATGTGGCTACTTGATTGAGACTTGATGAGACTATTTATGTTGTTGTGCGTTATCTGATTTAACTGTAATTATACTTATTCTTGATTCATCATTTTCATATCATATCTCAATTTCTATTCATCATTCATCGTTATATCGCATGTTATCATTGCTTTACCATATGTGAAGTTGTTGGACTGAGTGGTATGAGATTATGAGCCCTTGAGACTTGAGAAGTTGATGACTGAGGTGGGCCTTAGAGCCGTGTTGAGAGTATTTTTGTAGATCCGGTTGCACCCCGCAGCAGGCCATATTGGCTTTATTACTATTATTATTATTGTGGATCGGGTTGCACGCCGCAGCATGCTATATTGGCTTATTATTATTGTAGATGGGGTTGCACGCCGCAGCAGACCTTATAGGCTTTTGATTAGCATTTGGGAAGGATCCGCCCCTCCGGAGTCTGACATACCAGTAGTGAGCGCAGACACAGTGATATATATACACGTGCTTTGGTGAGGGGCTTATGAGCCAGGAACTCGTACGGTGCTGAGTGTGATTTTTTGTGTGTGTATGAAGTGGACATTTAAGACAGACAACTTAAGTATTTTTTAGGGTGAGAGTACCTGGGAATATCACCGTGAAATCATTTATATGACATGCATACTTGGTATGTAGGCATAGATATGTATATTCCTCATGCTAGACGATATATGATAATTGATGACTTGACATACATATTGACGTGTGGGTATAGAGATGTACTTTACTCATGCTATCTGGTAATGAAATGTCTTATCTGTTGGTGAAAGTTTGGGAAAAATCACAGTTTTTTGATATACTCATATTTTGGTGATTCCGGTGAAAGATTTGGACTTTACTGTTTTACCTTGAAAGCATGTTTACTTTTCCGTAACTACGAACAAACCGAAAATAATATCTTTGAGTTATTACTTTTACTGCCTTCATTATATTATTACGAGTTGTTATTGGCTATTCGTGTTAGACTCTGATCGTTTTCCGAGCTCGTCATTGCTTTCAACCTGAGATTAGGTTTGTTACTTATTGAGTACATGGGGTCGGTTGTACTCATACTATACTTCTTCACCTTTTGTGCAGACCTTGGAGCTGACGTTGCGGTGAATGGAGGGAGATGGCATTAATGATGTGCCTGCATTCCAGTTACCGCTACCACTTGTTTTTGGTAGTTCTAGATTAGAGATTCTATTTATGTACATTTCAAACAGATGGTGTATCATTTTCCTATCAGTTTTGTAACTCTAAGTCTTAGAAGCTCATTGGGTTATTGTATAAGAATCTAGTTATTTCATCATTTATTTCTTGTTAATCTCATTTGGATTGTGTTTATGGATAATTGGCTTACCTAGCGGGTTGGGTTATGTGTCATCATGACTGGTTGAATTTTGGGCCGTGACACTCGTCCCCAAGAATGGCCAAAATTACCAGAAAAATTCACTCCAAGCTGGGAAGACATGCGCACCCCTGCAAGTCAAGGAATCTTCCGCATTCAATGTCAAGTTGAAAATGTTCATTATGCCATCCTATATTTCCATTTCATCTATTTGTTGTGGGAAAGATGTCTAGTGCAAAACATGTTTTACATTCTGTTTTGGACAAAATTTGTTGATGCCTAGGACAGATAAAGAAATGTTAGCTGCATGGAAAGAGTGTAGAGTAACATAAAACAGTCTAAAAAGAGTGGGGAACAGTGCCTTTGCATAATTTGGTCCATATGGCTGGAGAGAAGTTAGAGGTGTTTTGAGAACGATGAATCAACAGTGCACAGACCTATACCATATAATTTGTTGGTATAAACAAGATATACTGAAGTACACTTGGAGGATTTCATTTAGTTTTTCTCATTCTTGGGAATGTAACTTGTAAGCCATTACTACACCTACTAGGTGCTATAAATATTGAAGAAACATCTTATTTTCCCCAAAACAAAATCATTAACAAGTCTCTTAAATGAAATATTCGTTGACATCCAGGTATGTCCAACTTTGTCTTACCTTATCAAAAAAAGGGTGTATCCAACTGTCTTTATATGAACTACTACTTCATTTTTTCTTGCTTTGGTTTTCATCTTGTTTACGTATTCTTTGCTTATGCTTGATATGAATTTCTAATTTCATGAGGATTCTAGATGCAAAGTGGTAGCTTCAGTTTTTTTTGAGATGTTTTTAGTAATCTTTTACCAATCTCTGTCAACCATGCACCAGAAGCAGTTTCACTGTTTCTATTGTGCGTGGTGCCTTGGTTCAAATTCCCTTGCTTGTACATTTTCAAAGTTTCATATTTTTATTCTTGTCATCTTTCTAGTAGAAGTGATTCAAATTGCTAGTAGACTTGGTTGCAGTCACTTTCTGGTTATAATAGAAGAGAACTTGTTGACAAAAACAAAGAAGTTACTAGATTGTTCCTACATTTGTATTGAGTCCTTGCAAATGATAGCTGATGAGCTAATTTTCTCTATTTAAATGCAGATATTTAGGCAGTTTTTGCTATCTGAAGGATTGGTAGGAATCCACACCCCAAAATTAATTGCAGGGTCTAGTGAAGGCGGTTCAGCTGTTTTCAGATAAGATTATAAAGGCCAACCTGTATGTCTGGCGCAGTCACCTCAACTTCACAAACAAATGGCAATATGTGGCGATTTTGTCCGAGTTTTGAAATTGGCCCTATCTTCAGAGCAGAAGACTCCTTTACAGGTCTTGATGTTGAAATGGAGATTAAGGAACATTATTCAGAGGTATGACATGCTGGAACCTCCTTGAAGATTGCCAACCGTTTCTGTTAGTAAAATATGAAGTATATTGCAGGTCATGCAGAGGCGGATCCAGCATTTAAATCTTATGGGTTCAATTTTAATGTTTTTAACATTGAACCCATTATATTTTTAAAGTTATGGGTTCACATCTACTATTTTTGATTTACATATAAATTTTTACTCTGCGTCGAAAGTTATGAGTTCAGTTGAACCCGTAAGTCACTACTAGAAATCTGCTAAACACCGACCAAAATAACCGATCAAAGTTGGTCGGTTATGGCTAATTACCGACCAAAAGCTACCATTTATGTGTGGACGGTATTTTGACGGTCGGAAAGGCATACTGACCAAAGTTGGTACCGACCAACGTTGGTCGGTCAATTAAATTCAAAAAACAAATATTGCAAAAAAACCGACCAAAGTTAGTCGGTTTTTTACTTATGTAATCAAAAGATTCACCATCTGGGAATCGAACCGGGTCAGTACTGTGGCAGGATACTATTCTACCACTAGACTATTGGTGCATTTTGTTTTAAGACTATCTTTTATTTGATTTATACTCTTTAATTATATTTTCGCACGAAAATAACCGACCAAAGTTGGTCGGTTTTATTAAAAAATAAAATTACCGACCAAAATTGGTCGGTTTTTTAAAATGACCGGCCGAATTAACCGACCAATTTTGGTCGGTTTTTTTAATATTAATTTTTATTTATTTTAATTGAAAAACCGACCAAAGTTAGTCGGTTTCTTGAAAAATAAATTTCGCGGGACTCAAAAATAATTTCCCGCATTTTTGCGCCAAAGAAAACCGACCAAAGTTGGTCGGTTTCGTAAATAAAAAAATAAAAAAATAAAAAATATTTTGAAAAACCGACCAATCGACCTTGGTCGGGTTTTGCCAAATTTCTAGTAGTGTTCTGAGGTCATGGATATTGTTGACCACTTATTTGTAGCCATGTTTGATAACTTGAATGAGAACTTCAAGAAGGAACTTGAAGCCATTGGGAAGCGATACCCTTTTGAACCATTGAAGGTAGTTAGGCTCGGCTTCAGTGATCAGTATGCTACTTCTTAACTTCCACAAACGGACTTGCTCTTATTATATATTCCTTTGCTTATTCTTGTCAAGAGGGAAACCTAGTGTTGTGGCAATTACTTATATGCAACAAACGAGCAAATTACTTAAATTGGTTGTTTCCTAAAGTAATCATTGAATTGTAATATTAAGATTCACAGGCAAGCATGCTATTATCCATCTGCGTGCACTTTGTTACTTGGCATGCCTATTGAGTTCAGAAGGTAGACAACATAGCAGCTGCCAAGGTACAGAGTTAGTGAAATTGTATCAGAGATGAATTGAGCATTGTCCAAATACAACTCCCTTTGATCTCCTCTCCCGAACACAATAGATATTTTAAGTTCAAAGGGCTCCCATTTTCCTTGCAAGCTGCTTAAAATTTTCTTCCCATTCAACCTTTTCTTTCTTGCTTCTGTACTTATTAATCTATGGTAGTTCTGAGCTCATTTTCTGTTTTTCTTGTTTCTTCAGGTATGGAACTGAGTTCTATATACTTCACAAGTATCCACAGGCTGTTCGTCCATTCTATACCATGCCTTGTCATGACAATCCATCTTACAGTAATTCTTTTGATGTCTTTATCTTACGAGATTCTTAATATTGTGACCAGATTGAATTTTTTTCTTTGATGAGGTAAGATGTGACTTCATTAATATTTAAAATGCACAAGTAGCTGCCAAATATGTATATTGTGACCAGATGGATGTTTAATTTTTTAGAGAAGTATGGTGTGTTTAGGTCGTCCTCTTCATCAATTTCAAAAAAAGGGAACAGGTTTCACCATTTTCAGAATTTCCTCTAGTTTTCATTGCTGCGGTCAGGAATCAGCTTTTCTTGACAGTTAATCTAGGTTGGATTTTTTTAATTCTGTACTTGTCTCTCATTTTGTTGGTTAGGGACAAACTTCTTTATCTTGAGAAAAGGGAATGTGCTGACATGAGCTCCATGCAAACCTTTCTGCTTTGGTTTATGGACTTGTATATTGCTTGAAGGAAACTGATTTTATCATGTTTGCTGAAATGATTTCAACATATTTGCTGACATCCCCTCTCTCTGTTTTTGAGGCTTTCTCTAGTAGCTTGCATATTTGCAGTACCTCGATCAGTGGCGGAGCTAGAATTTTCGTTAAGGGATGTCAAAATATATAAAAGTAAATATATCAACGATGGCCATATAGGTTCAATACACATTGTCTAAATTATTACAAATTCATCTTTGCTTGAAAATGTGCTTGTCTTTGGATTCAAATTTGGCAAATTATAAGTATTTCTTCTCTCCTATTTATTTCTTTAGACTTTGAAAGGAATGTCAAACATCATTTTCTTGAATGATTTAATCAATGAGATTATGAATTGGTCAAATATAAAGGTTAAAAATATCAGGTGAACCACAATTTGTTATTGTAATACTGAGCAATCGTACAGTTTTACCGACTGTAACAGGTCAGTTACCATATCTTGCGAGTTGCCGTTCATGCTTGCTATAGAAAGTTACCTATAATTGTCTTTTAAGAGAGCTGATAGTGTAAAAATTTCTTTGCACTATCGTGTATAAAAGCTAAAAATCTTTTCTCAATGTTGAATGTAAATTTTTCGTTGTGGGACGTCTATGCAGCCATTTTTGTTGTACATCTGTTAGTCACAATCTGTGCTTCACTGCTTATGAAAATCTACAAACAATCAGGGTTATATGTTCTAGCACTATTTTCTGAAGGTCCTCTTGTAACTCTATCTTTTTATTTTTCTTTCGGAAAATGATGAACCCAGAAATAGCAGATAGCAATGAAATCTGATTGCACCCAATTGGTGCAAGTTGAAGACGGCAACTGCAGTCTTTTATGCTCATGTTACAGATCCAAAACTGGAATAATGAATATTCTTTTTTTTTTTTGACATTTGAAATCCTTTTTATTACAATTCTATATTTGATTCTATATCATACATATCTCTCATTCTATATTTATTTCAAATTCTAATTGTTTAAAGGAATGGTTAATTATAACTAATGAGACATTCCTCCGCTTTCTCAACCGTTCAAGTATTCCAAATTAAATGGCAAAATGACAGGAAGAGAAATATAAAGATGGTCGTAAAATTACTTCTATCCCTTGTTATTTCTGATCTCTATGAAAAGAAATTGAATTGAAATACTGTACAAGCAATTAAGCTATAGTCGGACAAATATGTGGAAAACAAAATTCAAACCCTGAGACATGACAAAATAGAAAGCTTCAAACTTCAAACAAACGCTGAAGTTCAGGGATTAGCGACGTTATCTTCTGTTCAATGGTCGTATCACTCCTACCTGAGATATCAAATAAATATTGAACCAATTGAATAATTCAAACTGAAACGATGACTGATTTTAAAATTTCTACGTCTGATAGTTTATTCAAAAATTACAAATCAGAGTAAACATTGTTAGGTCAAAACACTAAGGATAAATAGGGAATAACTGGTCCTTTAGACCTGTTCTACACTAATAATTAGATGCCTTTCACTTGAAAACAGCAATTAATTTCACCATGTGTAGACTATTGCCAAATCTCTAACTACACAAGTGAAACACACAGATGACTTTATAGATATCTAATTTTAGTAAACGGTATCCTGCTGATTGTTTATTTCAAATGATGAAATTCTTATCCCTATAGAAATCATTGCCAATGACGCAATTAAGCCCATTTAGTCTATGACAATATAAAATTGTCATCATTATGAACTATCCAAAACTTAAAAAGAGTTGACCAGAAGTCATGCATTTAACCACAGGCCAACACTGTCTAAAAAGGAAGAGCTAGGTCCTACTTGAATAGAGAGAACAGATATGGGCAACCTCAAGGCCCTTATTTAGCCTGGGGGTGAGATGCAATGAAATCAACAGCTAGATTAATGGAGCTGATCTTGTCAGCTTCATTGTCAGGAATCTCGAATGCAAACTCTTCTTCAAGGGCCATCACTATTTCCACAGTGTCTAAACTATCTAAGCCAAGGTCATTCTGGAAGTGAGCATTTGGAGTAACCTGCAGGTGCAAATAACATTTTGGAAGTGTTATCGTATAGAGAATGTTAACAACCTAAAATAATCTGCGCGCAACTGAAACCACTCCCAAGAATAACTAGGATAAAATAAAAAGTACAGCATGATATGGTTGGGTTATAGTAGCATAAGGAGCAAATTGAGCTATACAACTTCAAACCTAAGTACGAGTAAATCAAAGGGGTACAGAATGTAATGTCAACATCTGTCCTATAACTACTGAATCAACCAAATTCCTTGCACAGAAATAGTTGCTATGGTAAATGTCAACAAATTCATTACAAGGGTGAACAGAAACGGGTAAGATCCTGTTCTAAGCAGAAAAAGAAGAAACGCTGTTGTGATTTTCACATCCTTACTGTTCTCTAAGTGGAATATGTACTAACACTTCTTGTTTTCGCACTACAAGCTCTGAGTAACTGAAATGGGAAATTTTTTTCCAATTTGTAAGAAAACATAATCGGAAACCATTCTGCAACAAGGTGAATCAGAATACTTCCAAATAAATTCAGCACATATGAGATGTCCCTGTGGCATCTCTGATAGATATCTTGGCAAAGGTATACATCCTAGAATCCCAGGTAAATGATGTTAAAAACTACCAAAACATTACATAGCATGCCACCAAAAAAGTTACACAAAGTCTTTTCCAATTCATATACTACAAAGTGCTGCACGTCAGGCTAATATAAAGACATGACTCTTTTACCAGGTGTTCTCTATCTTACAAGTACTGAGTAATTCAAGTAATTCGATGCTGTTCCCTCGACAAGCCAGCAAACAAAGCTTTTTGGTTGTTCTCTCCTTCACCATCCTTCTTCTAATTGCTAAGAGCTAGGAGACAAACTACTAGATTGTACACATGAAAAGAGGTCAAATATGGGATGGAGGAATGAGCGTTGCTTCAACTCTGGCAAATTCGGGAATTTGGGCACAACACTTACGATGCGGGATGAAGAAAGATGCATCTTCAAATCTCAAGGTTTATACCTAAAATTAGTGTTCAAATTGTAGAAAACGGGCATGCTGGAAATTAAGGCATCATAGGATTTCTCACTTCTCTAACATATCATCAGCATTTCAGCTCTCTCTGCTACATTCCTTACATAATTTTGACTTAATTCCATTTTCTCCTCCTTTCTTCATAAATTACGTTACTGCTCCTACTTCCTCTACGCACTTCCAAACAACTCTACTGTCAGGCGATCTCCACTTAAAAAAAATTAATTAACCAATCAATCAACTTCGCCGCAACACTAATAGTTGTGTTGGCTATTTGAAGCCCATAAATCCATTCTGCTCTACTCAGCCTCATTTCATCATGTGCTTAGGTAGGTACTTCCCAATGACTTGGAACTCATCATAATTCAACATTTTTTGTTGCTATCCATTCACCAACCACACCTCTCCTTTATATATGTCCCAACTATGCGAAGCTCAAATGGATAGTGTTTCTTTTGCTAATTCCCGTGAAAAAACGCATCGAGAGCCGGTCAGAGATGTGGTTCCTGAGTTGGAAGAGTTGGCAGATGTTATGTATTGCAACACCGGTTCCTTCCCTACCTCATACCTTGGTCTTCCTTTGGGTGCCAGTCAGAGATCAACGGAAATATGGAATGCAGTTGTTGAAAAGTTTGAGAAAAGGTTGGCTTCTTGGCAGCAGCAGTACCTATCTCTAGGCGGCAGATTAACACTAATCAATAGTGTTTTGGATAGCATACCTACCTATTTCATGTCCCTCTTTTCAATTCCAGTCAAAGTGCAGAAACAGCTTGACAAGATTAGGAGATCTTTCCTATGGGAAGGTAATAGCTCTAGCCACAAGTTCCACCTAGTCAAATGGGCCAAAGTCACACTTCCTAAAACACTTGGAGGTCTTGGGGTCAAAGACCTAGCACTTCACAACAAGAGCATGTTAATGAAATGACACTGGAGGTATAACCAAGAAGATGTTGGCCTTTGGAAGGAGATAGTTCAAGCAATGTATGGGGCTAATAGTCATTGGTGTACCAATGTTGTCAGAACACCTTATGGTACTGGGTTATGGAAGGGTATCATGAGACTATGGGATGACTTCTCTTGCAACACATCTCTTCAGGTGGGAAATGGGGCACTCATTCAATTCTGGAAAGACAAATGGCTGGGACACACTACTCTAAAGGAGGCCTTTCCAAGACTATTCCTAGTTGCAACCAACCCAGATTCTACTATTGCTCAAAACAGGGAGGACAACACATGGAGACTGAACCAGAGAAGAGACCTAAATGACTGGGAGATTGAAGACCTATTTGCACTTCTTGAAAGCCTTCAGAACAGCTCTTTCAACACCCCGAGCAGTGACAAACTCAAGTGGGGCAATAGCATGGAAGGCACTTATTCAGTGAAAGCAAGCTATCTTCAGTTAAGCTCCAACAAAGACTTAATTGATCAATGGCCTTGGAAGCTTGTCTGGAGAGCAAAATTACCACCAAAAGTCACATGTTTCAGCTGGATCACTTTAAAGGGAGCATGCTTAACTCAGGACAATCTCATCAGGGGAAATTTTCAACTACCTAACAGATGTTACGTGTGCCTTTGCAACCCAGAGACAATTAATCACTTGTTTCTTCATTGCCAAGTATATGGAACATGTTTTTGTCATTTTTTGGACTGCACTGGACTATGCCATGCAATGCCAGGGAGGCTTTCTTGAGTTGGAATGCCTGGAGAGTTGGTAAGTCCATCAAAAGGATACGGTCTATGATTGCTGCTTTTATTTTGTGGTGCATATGGACAGAAAGGAATCAAAGATGTTTTGATGGCATTTCAACTGCCAACCATGCACTCAAGGCCAAATGTTTAGTTAATCTTTTTAGTTGGGTTAATTTTACACCTGTATATAACCCTGACTCTTATTTGGAATTTATCAGCTCCTTAGCCTTACAATAGTTTTTTTGTCATTGGGCTGATATTTCCCTTTTTTTTGTAACCTATGCATCCCCTGGATGCTTCTTGTTAATGAAATACAACTTATTTCATCAAAAAAAAAAAAGCATCGAGAGCCCAACATATGGCGCGTGGGTTAGGCACACATCACGTGTTCGAACCTGACTACAAACAAAAGCCTAGCATTTTTTTTTTATCAAAAGCCTATAGTTAAGTGGAGAAGGGTAGAGGGGTGGGGCCATCATCCACCAAGTTTTGAACCGTGTGCCACTGTCCTTCAAAGATTTCTTAGTCGTAAAAAACTGCACGTAGTAGATTCATTTATAGATCAAAAGGAAACATCAGCTCGCTACAATCCAAAGGACCAGCAAGCACGCAAATAGACAATACATAAGCATCCAAGGACCAATGTAGCAAACTCATAAAAGAAAGTCTAAAACAAGCCTTCCACATGCCTAAAACGGATTTAACCCACACAAAAAAAACATGCATAAAAATGTCTTTAAAAAGATAATTGCAGGTAACTCTATTTAGTAACATTGATTGGTAACCTAGAACAAACCGCAAGTAACCAGTTATAATAGGTTAAACCAGTGGTGGATGTAGCCTTTTGGCTACGGATTCTGATGAACCTAGAACTTTCGACAAAGAAAATAGATATATATATGTAAAACCTACTAAAATTTCATTAAATATTAGATCTGAACACATAATTTTAACAATATAATGAGTTCAGTGCAAGGTTGAACCCATTAAGTTTAAATTCTAGATACTCCTCTAGGTTAAACACACTGACGATGTAAAAATCATCATATTGCCAATGTATATAACTTGATTCCTAAATAATTGTAAGTAACCTGTTATAATAGGTTAATACACTGACGGTGTAAAAATCATCACACTTTCTGTCATAAAGCGGATCCATGATTAAAACTCTATGTTTCAACCTTTAAGGTTATCATTGAACCCATTATATTTTTAAAGTTATGGGTTTATATTTATTATCTGTTTAGTAGATTATTACACATAAATTTATACTCACGTCGAAAGTTATGGGTTATAATGCCCCTACTGTCAGTGTATATAACTAAAATCCTAACCAATTTATACACAAATTACCGTATCCATAAATCTCACATTTATACAAGTAATAACTAAACGACTAACGAGGTAAACATGCTAGAACTTAAGGGACTAACATTTAAAAAACAAAAAGAGAAATGTTGAGGGAGGACCTTGGAAGGGTCGAGTTTGGGGAAGTTCTTGACACAGTTAATGACACGATCGGCGACTTCAGATTTGTCGAGAAATGAGCCCCTAACCTCCTCCGAGAAGTGACGTTTGAACAGCTGAGTGAATGAGCCTCCGATGAGTCTAGGGTTTTGGAGTTGTGGTAAACGAGCTTCCACTCTCATGTACTTCAACAATGCGTTCCTCGCCGCCATTGAAATTGAAGTTGTCGCAATGTTAAAGAGTTTTCAAGGGCAAAGGGCGCTGTCAAAACCGGTTTTGGAAATGGAGTTTTGGGGTTGGCAATTAGGCGTTAGATTGCAACTCTACCCTAATTTTATGTTTTGGTCTAAATGTAATAAACTTTTTAATCTTCTAATAATAATAATATAATAATAATAATAATAATAATAATAATAATAATAAACTTTCAATCTAAAAAAGTTACTTACTTTTTACCTAATATTTTATATTAACATCTCTATTTATTGCATTTAGAAAATATATTTTTGGTCCGATAATTGTATGACTCGTTAGAAATATTCTCTTAGAAGATTTATCAAATAATATACAAAAAAAGGGTTAAATATATCCCTATACTATCTAAAATAGTTTAAATATATTCGTTGTTATACTGTTCGTTCAATTAACTTCCTACCATTATACTATTGACACTTATTTGCCCCTAATTTAGACGGAGTGCCACATGGCAGCTCATGAACAAAAAGACCCACCCCCAATTTTAAATACCCGACTCTAATAAAAAAAAAATACCCATTATCTTACCTATTACCCGACCCAAATACCCTACTTAAAGATAAACATTTGTTTCACCATCATTAAAACCCAAAATAAAAGTGCTTCCACCTAACGATGGCTTCACCACCGCTAATTCCATAAACAATACTTCATTACCAGAAATACTTACTCTCCGCCAATGCTTCCACCTGCACTAATTTCCTCAATTTTAGAAAAAATACTCCATGAAGTATTTCTCATAATGAAGTAACAGAGAAGAAATTTGGAGACTAAAGTATCGGAGTATGAATTGTTTGTCTTTACCTACAACTTGAGCTGGCATATTTCAACCACTATGGTATGCTCCCCTTCGTCATTTGGAATTTGAACAAAAAGTAACTTTGATCGAAGAGGTGCTAATGGAATAAAGATTGATAAATTTTCGTTCTTTATTGCTTCACTTTGGAATGGTTCCGTGAAATCCCCAATGGTAAAAGTGCATAAATTTGTCTGTCCTTCAATTATTGTCAGGTTCTAGTTTCATTCGATTTCGGGGCGCCGATTGCCATCTTCTTTGATCATTTTTTTTTTTTGCTTTCTATCAGGTTAGGAAAGGGACTTTGAAAGATGAGGAAGATGGAACAGAACTTGAACAATATTTAAGGAGAGTACGTGGTGGTGGTAGTGGTGGAAGAGGAGAAGGAGTTGCGGTAGTAGGTGATGTGGTACAAATTCTTGGGTCGGGTAATAGGTAAGATAATGGGTGGGTTTTTAATTAGAGTTTGGCATTTAAAATTGGGAGTGAGTCTTTTTGTTTCTAAGGTGCCACTTGTTACTCCGTCAAAATTAGGGACAAATAAGTGCCAATATTATAACGATAGGGAGTTAATTGAACGAATAGTATAACAGATGATATATTTAAACTATTTTAGATAGTAGAGGGATATATTTGACTCTTTTTTGAATAATATATCTTCGTAATTTTCATCTCTTTCGCACGGTCACATGCTCTACATGTGATTTGAGCTCTTTTTTCTAACTTAAAAATTCTACATGCATGTGAAGAATAACAAACACATTCAAAAAAGTTTCATAATTTATCTTAACTGTATACTCTATATATTAATTGGTTAAGGGAAAAATGGCCTAAATATGCTATTATACTTAATGAAATGGCCTATCCATGCCACTCGTTGATAGTTGGGCCTACTAGTGCCATGGACGTTATACCACTGGCCTATCTGTGACACTATTCATTAACGGACTATTCATCTGGTATTAAAAAGTAGAAATTTAGTTTTTCAACACCAGTTTTGACACGTGTTACCTACCCAGACCACCACATAATTGTACCTCACTTTTCACTGTAACCCCAGTTACCCCAACTAACCCAACCCTATTTATTTTCTTACCAGACATTTATTTCTCCCAAAATCCCAAACCCCTTCTTCATATCATCGATTAAATGCTCTCTGGTAGTAGGCTATAATTATGTAGTTTAGCTACTATTTGCACTCTAACTTAGCTGCACTTTATTGATATTTGAATGTTAAATGATAATAAATTGCTCTAATTAAGAACTTTATGCTTTGTAGGAGCAATTCCGGGCTATGGGGACGTTAAAGAGTGTTTCGGAACTAATATGGAGCATTGAAGGCCAATTGGAGGTTAGCGCGCTTAAAAAGAAGAAAGAAAAAATGCTGCAGAAAATCCTCCAGGTGCGCGGTCGATGTGCGGCTGTGCACTGGGCAGCGCATGTCAGCAGACACTGGCCAAAGTGCGCGGTTGATGCGCGGCCGCGCATGTGCTTCCGAGAAAAATCGTCCAAGGTCGATTTTGTAATTTGAAAGGTGAATAACCTTGACCTATAAGAAGCCTAGCTCGCCCAAAAAGAGGGTATCTCTATTTTTAGAAGATCTTTGGAGGCAAGAACAGAAAAGGAGCAAGACGGAGAATTCTCCTACGAGTTTTTCATCTTCTTCTTCTTAATTCCATTGTTAGTTATGACTTTTTATATTGTAATCTTGCATAGTAGTATGAATAGCTTAACCCGTCATCTAGGGTTGATGGAACTAATTGTTGGATGAAGTCTTGATTACGTTTTGATATAATTGAGCCGTTTTTACTCTATAATTGTTCAACTATTTGTTTCTTGTGATTAATTGAAAGGGCCCTTGATTAATCGTGTCTAGTTGTCTAGTGTTGCTTGAGAAAGAACACTTGATTAGATTGTTGTTAAACAATGCCACTTTCGAGTAAGTTAAGAGATTAATTACTTGAATTTAAAAGCAGGATTAGAGATAACAAAGCTTTGGTATGATATTTATGAGTTGTACAAATTATCAACTAAAGTAGTTCGAGAGAATGCTTCTAGTAAATTATCATAATTGATCGAGAGATAAGTACGGTAAGCAAGAACTCATCATCTTTATAGAGTATTACGGCGAGATTATACCTAACGTGTCAGGAATTAATCTGACAATTGGGGAAATCAATAACCCTAGATTCTTTTACCATTGAACTTAACCTCATTCTTGCTTATTGATAGTTTTTATTGTCACTTTTTCCTTAGTTAAATAATTTCTGTTAATTATCAAATAAAATCTCAAACTTTGAAAATTTTCTGAGCTTATCATTAGCGATACTAAAGGTTGTAGCAAATAGGTTAGTTCCCTGTGAGATTCGACTCCGGACTCTTGAACTAACGGTGTTTTTTATTATAACTTGGAAGAATTGCTAGGATTTTTAGTTTAGATTAATTTTCTGTGGTGTTAAAAAATATTTCTATCGAAATTCTCAAGTTTGAACTCTTCTTTGACTCAGGTGCATGCCTAGAAGCTCCTTGAGAACCGGTGAACTTTTTGAAGGACTCTCAGATCCCGAGAAAGCATTCAGGGCATTGAATCTGGCTAACAAGAAGGGTAAACATCTAAAACAAGATGAACAATTCGAAATTGAAATGGACGACGTCGAGAACGTCAACGAGAATAATAGGAATGATCGAGTTGACCTAAACATTGGAGTGATAGCACCTCTAGTGCCGGAAGCTGCTCTATATGATTGGGTGCAATCAACTGCTGATAACCTGGCCACCGTAATTGCAGTCCCTCCGATATAAGCGGAGACGTTTCAGATTACCAACAATATGCTGCACTTGCTGCAGAATAAAGTGATGTTCTCTGGTTCGTATATCGAAGACCCACAACAACATCTGAAGAACTTTCTATCAATTTGTGTCACTCAAAGACAGCCGAATATGACTCCTGAAGAAATCAGATTATTACTGTTCCCATTCTCATTGACCGTGGAGGCTCAAACTTGGCTGAATTCGCTCCCAATAAACTCCATTGCTACTTGGGAGGAACTAGTCAAGCAATTCTTAAACAAGTTCTATCCACCCAACAAAACTGCGAGACAAATTGATGAGATATTGTAATTCATGCAGAAACCAACTGAAACTTTGTAGGAAACCTGTGAGAGGTTTAAGGGTATGCTAGTGAAGTGTCCACACCATGGCTTTCCAGATCAGATGCTAGGACAGAGATTCTATATGGATTTGGTTGACGGTCTGAAGGCCAATGTAGATGCTTCAGCTGGGGGCGCATTTGTGAGCAAAACATTCACAGAGTGCAAGATTCTTCTTGACAAGATGGCTCAAAATTCAAGTTGGATGACGAGAGATACAACACTCACTCCAATAGTGCATTCTGTTGCTCTTGACCCAAACAATACAAATGCAGAAAACATAGCCACTATCATGACCCAGATGAGCTTGTTGACAAAGAAAATTGATGAGATGGGTAAAAAAACAGGTGCACATTGTTGATACGACAAATGGAGGCCTATGCACTCCCTGCATAAATCAGTCATATATTTGCTCGTGGAGTGGAGAGAATGATAACCAGGGCTTCAGAGAAGACATGAATTACGTCAATAATTTTGGGGGTCAGAGGCAAGATGGACAACAATGGGGACCTCAAAATCAGCAGTACAGACCAACCCAACAACAATACAATACCATTCCAGGGGGAGCATGACCACAAGGCCAAGTCTTGCCTTATCAAAGGCAGCAGGGCTACAATTAGCAGCACCAACAACAATTGGCTTACCAACCGCCTCATCAATAGTAGGACAATAATATGATAGAAATCAAGGGCATGCTGCAATAACCCATTGGGACAAATGGAAAGATGCAAGAAAAGTTAGTCGCACATGATTCGACTATTAAAGGCATTAAAACTCAATTAGGCCAGTTATCTATGGCCTTGAACAATCACCCACAAGGAACGTTGCCTGCAGACACAAACATCAATCCAAAGGAGCAGAACCCAAATCAGCTAATGGCAGTGAGTCTCAGGAATGGAAGGGATTTAGATAGAGAGCAAGAAGTTGCTTAATCTAGGAGAGACGCAGTGCCATTTACTCCAGTGACATTAGAGACCCACGAGTCAACGGAACTCACAGAAGTTGTAATTGAATAGGCACAAGTGGACAAAGGCAAGGAGAAGGAATTTGAACAACTCCGAGAACAGGTGGTGGAAAAGGCTCCTAATAAAGAAAAGACACCAAGCAGTGGGTAGAAGATAACTCCTGCACCATTCCATCAAAGGTTGGCAAAGCAAAAGAAAGATGATCAATACAGGAAATTCATAGAAATGCTTAGACAAATTCAATTGAATATTCTGTTGATGGATGCTTTGAGGGAAATGTCAGGCTATGAAAAAATGATGAAGGATCTGATGTCTTGAAAATTTGACTTCCAAGACCTGTCTACTATAACTCTAACTCAAACTTGCAGTGCGGTAGTGACAAGACCTATGGATCAAAAATTGTCTGATCCCGGTAGTTTCACTATCCCATGCACAATTGAAAGTTATGCTTTTGCTAAAGCATTGTGTGACTTAGGAGCCAATATCAACTTGATGCCTTTGGCAATCTACACAAAATTAGGCATTGGCAGAGCTAGACCGACCTCAATGTTATTGCAACTGGCTGATCACACAGTCAAAAGGCCGACAGAAATTCTGGATGATGTGCTCATCCAAGTGGGGAAGTTTGTATTTCCTGCCGACTTCGTTATTCTTGACTATCAAGTTGACGAAGAAATACCAATAATTTTGGGGAGGCCGTTCTTAGCCACTGGGAGAGCATTGATCGACTGTGAGACTGGAGAGTTAAAAATAAGGTTGAATAATGAGGAAATAATATTCAATGTTCAACAATCTATGAAGAGGCCCAGCGAATTTGCAAATTATTCATTAGTGGAGGCGATGGATGTAACACTACAAGAGGAGGATGAGACCCTTAATATCAGAGATCCATTAGAAGCTTGCTTGATGAATTTGGAAGATGTGGATGGTGAAGAGTTGGCAGAGTGGGTCATGGCTCTCGAAGGTCAAGGGTTCTAGAAAAGGGAACCCCAGTTCGAGCCACTACACTTAGAAGAAAGGGCAACACCACCTGCGAAGTCATTAATAGAGGAGCCACCACAGTTGGACCTGAAACCGCTTCCAGGTCACCTCAGGTACCATTTCTTAGGGCCTAACTCTACTTTACCTATTATTATCTCATCCAGTTTATTAGTTGTGCAGGTAGAACAACTCCTGCAGGTGTTACAGGAATGTAAGACTGCTATTGGTTGGATCATGGCAGATATAAAGGGTATCAGCCCGGCCTTTTTCATGCACAAGATTCTCTTGGAAGAAGGGAACAAACCTTACAGAGAACATCAAAGAAGGCTGAACCCAAACATAAAAGAAGTGGTGAAGAAAGAAGTGATCAAGTGGTTAGATGCGGGTATCATCTTCCCTATCTCTGACAGTAACTGGGTTAGTCCTGTTCAGTGTGTGACAAAGAAGGGTGGAATGACGGTCATGGAAAATGAGAATAACGAGTTGATCTCGACTCGTACAGTCACGGGTTGGCAAATTTGCATGGATTATAGAAAACTGAACACAACCACCCGGAAAGACCATTTCCCCTTGCCATTCATTGACCAAATGTTAGATAGGTTGGTTGGGCGGTCTCACTTCTACTTTTTGGATGGATATTTGGGGTACAATCAGATCTCAATAGCCCCTGAAGATAGAGAGAAAATATCCTTTACTTGTCAGTATGGCATCTTTGCCTTTCGGAGAATATCGTTTGGCATGTGCAATGCGCATGCTACATTTCATAGGTGTATGTTAGCCATTTTCACTGATATGGTGGAGGATATTATGGAAGTCTTTATGGATGATTTCTCAGTGGTGGGGGATTCATTCGAAGACTATCTTCACAATTTAAGAAGAGTGTTAAAAAGGTATGTGGAGACCAATTTAGTGCTGAACTGGGAGAAGTGCCATTTTATGGTACAAGAAGGTATAGTGTTGGGGCATCGAGTGTCCAGTAAAGGCATTGAGGTCGACCATGCTAAGGTTGACGTAATTGAGAAGTTGCCACAACCCACTTCAGTCAAGGCAGTGAGAAGTTTCCTTGGGCATGCCGAATTCTACAGGCGATTTATAAAAGATTTCTCTAAAATTGCTAACCCCTTATGTAAACTCCTTGTAAAGGATCATCCCTTTGTGTTCTCTGATGATTGTAGGTTGGAATGTGAGGAGCTGAAGAAGAGACCGATGACTGCACCAATCATCGTTGCACCCAACTGGGAGCAGCCGTTTGAGCTCATATGTGACGCGAGTGATTATGCTATAGGAGCAGTCCTGGGGCAGTGAAAGGACAAACTGGTGCACCCAATTTACTATGCAAGCAGAACGCTAAGCGGTGCATAACTCAATTATACCGTGACTGAGAAAGAGATGTTGGCAGTGGTGTTTGCATTCGACAAATTCAGGTCTTATTTGATTGGTTCAAAAGTGATTGTTTATACTGACCATGCAGCACTTAGGTACTTGATAGCAAAGAAGGAGTCAAAGCCACGCTTGATCCGTTGGGTTCTGTTGCTACAAGAATTTGATTTGGAGATCCGCGATAGGAAAGGAACAAATAACCAAGTAGAAGACCACCTTTCAAGGTTGGAGGGAGTTGAAAAGAAAGTAGAGGTTGAAAATATAACTGAGACATTCCCGGATGAACAATTACTAGCAGTAGTAATGGATGAGACGCCATGGTATGCTGATATTGCTAATTATTTGGCAAGCGGTATTGTACCTTATGAACTCTCTTCGATTCAAAAGAAAAAGTTCTTTCGCGATTGTCGGTCGTATTACTGGGATGAACCTTTACTTTTTAAAATATGTGTAGATAACATGATCCGGAGGTGTATCCCCGAGAAAGATCAATCTTCTATTTTGCAGTCTTGCCATGCTTCGCCATATGGTAGGCACTTTGGAAGAATTCGGACAGCGGCAAAGGTGTTGGAGTCGGGTTTGTATTGGCCGACTTTATTCAAGGATGCCCATGCTTGGGTGAAAAGTTGTGATGAGTGCCAAAGGACAGGCAACATATCTCGCCGTCACGAGATGCCGATGACTACAATTTAAGAAGTGGAAGTATTTGACATGTGGGGGGATTGATTTTATGGGACCATTTGTCAGCTCGTATGGTAACAAGTACATATTGGTAGCAGTTGTCTATGTCTCCAAATGGGTTAAAGCTATGGCCCTTCTAACAAATGATGCCAAAGGAGTGACATGCTTTCTAAAGAAAAACGTTTTCACATGTTTTGGCACTCCGAGAGCTATAATCAGTGATGGTGGAACCCATTTTTGCAATAGAGCATTCACAAGGCTGTTAGAAAAGTATGGAATTCACCATAAGGTTGCCACACCTTACCACCCACAAACGAGCGGGCAAGTGTAAGTGTCCAACAGGGAAATCAAAAGTGTCCTGACCAAAACAGTGAATGCGACGAGGACTGATTAGGCAAAGAAGTTGGATGATACATTATAGGCATACTGCACAACATTTAAAACTCTAATTGGTATCTCTCCATACAAGTTGGTGTTTGGAAAAGTATGCCATCTTCCGGTGGAGCTTGAGCATAAAGCCTTATGGGCACTGCGGCAGTTGAACTTGGATATGGAAACCACAAGCACAAGTAGAGTCACAGAGCTACATGAACTCGAGGAATTCCGGTTCCATGCATTCGAGAATGCAAGATTGTACAAAGAAAGGATGAAGATGATGCATGATAAGCACATTCTAGATCGGAACTTCAAACCCGGAGATCTAATGTTGTTATATAACTTGAGATTAAGATTGTTTCCGGGTAAGCTAAAATCTAGATGGTCAGGACCATTTAGAGTTGTGCAAGTTTTCTCAATGGGAGCAGTAGAAATTGAGTTAGAAGATGGAACGAATAGGTTTAAAGTGAACGGGCAAAGGCTGAAACACTACCTTGGAATGGTTGAAGAAAAAGGGGAGAAATTTGTGATGTCTTTGGAAGAGCCCCAATATGTGGGCGAAGTGCAATCATGAAAGCATGTGTCATACCACGACGTTAAATCAGGCGCTTCCTGGGAGGCAACCCATGGTTTTGTTGTAATTCGTCGTGCCGCGACATTAAATCAGGCGCTTCTTGGGAGGCAACCCAATATTTTTTCTTTGTTCTTATTTTTTCGTATTTGATTTTGAACGGTGAAAGTATTGACAGGTCTATTAGTGTGCAGGGATGAAATAGTGCGCAACGGAAGGACTCGGGGTGAAGAAATCCATCCGGAGATAGGTAAAAAGTTGCAAAAAGGGAGGAAGTTCGAAGGACAAACGTGTGCGGCTGCACACTGATCGCGCACTTTCGGACCCCTATTGTTGCACATGCGTGGCCGCGCACTGATCGCGCATCGGCCACGCACTGACCACTCATGGACCGCATATTTTTCGACCTCCACTGCCCCACGTGCACGGTCGTGCACTGACCGCGCTTTTAGGTTATTTCATTAGTTAATTTTAATTTTTTTTCTCCCTTACTAATAACCGACCCCCCTCCCCATTCCTCCCCTAAAATCTGAATAACAACAAAACAAACCCTCATCTCTCTCACAACAAACATACTCCCAAAACCCTCCCTTCTCCCCAATTTCAAAAGCAAAAACCTACCTCCCTTTCATCCTCTTCCCTACTCAATCACCCCCAATCTCTATTCCTCACAAGCTTCTTCAGGTAAGTGCCATGGCTTCTATTTTCCTTTTCCTACAATTTTTTTATTTAGTTTTTCCGATTTTTTTTCTTTTCTTCTTCTCTTTTAATTGTATGGTAGTAGAAGTCATTGTTGTTCTTTTCTTTGCTTTGTATTACTAAGTATACTTGTTGGTATGTAAGGATAGTGGAATTTTATCTTGTTGGGTTGGATTAAACATTGTTAAGATTATGGTGAAATTGAGGTATAATTGGGTGTTCGAGGAATTTGGGGTGAATTTGCACATCAAGTGTTTGTTTAAATGCCATAGTGAGTTCGTGAATGTAATTTGTGACAAATTTTGCGGGTGAAGTCTGAGTAACATCTATTGGTTCACACATTCCGCCTTGTACTGATAGTGGTATTTGTTTTGTAGGTACTATGACACCCTCAAAGAAAAGACGAACCACAGGTGCCTCTTCTAGTGGTCATGCAGGCTCGGGCACGGGCCTCAACCAATACGCCTCATTTTGATAGCACAAGATTTATATCAAGCTCAGCCCAGGAACGTTTTAGTTAGAAGGCTCCTTAGAAGCCCATACCGGAATCGGGTGTTGATATGGGGTGCTTCCAGATTGATTGCCCCAATATGTATTAGGAGTTGGTTCGACGCAGGCTAGATATTTTCTTTGAAGAGCCTGAGGAGGCAAACTTAACGGTTGTAGGAGAGTTCTACGCGAACTGCTCTGAACATGAGGACCATATTTGCATTGTGCGACAAAAGAGTGTTGATGCATCGATAGACGCCATTAGGAGGGCATATTGACTGCCAGTATTTGGTGGGGAGGAGGACTATTATGATACGTATAGTCGAGAACCAACCTCCTAGAACCTGTTTTTCAGAACAATTTGTATGCCTAACAAAGACATAGTGTGGGTTACGCCGGGGTAGAAGTTTCACTCGGCCTCACTCACCTTTGAAGGGAAGTGTTGGCTTTATATCATCAATAGTCGCATGTTGCCTTCCTCCAACACCACTGAGGTGAACGGTCCCAGAGCTGCATTGATCTGGTGCTTCATGAATGGCCATGATTTTGATGTGGCTAAGGTTATTCACGACGAGATGTTCATTCGTTGTCCAGTGCAGAGGTATGAGTTCTTCTTCCCTTCACTAGTCACTAGATTGTGCCGCCCAGCACGGGTGCCGGAGAACAAGAACGTGGATGGAAGAGTGAAAAAAAGAGCCAAAGTTCCGGGCAGATAAAGTGACCATTGGGAAGGTTCCTGTGATACCTGGTAGAGCTAATACAGATGAGTCTGATGCACAAGAGGAGGGAGATGAAGGGCAGGCTGAGGCTATGGCTGAGTCACCCCCACATGACCAAGTTGTTAAGGCTGAGGGAACATCTGTGGTCAGATGGGATACGCGAATGACAACCCTAGAACATGATATGGCAGGGTTACACACTTCTGTCACGAATTTGGGAACTCGAGTTGATGCACTGGCCACCCAAAATGCAAAATCTGAGAAGAAGATCATGGTTTGGTTGCGTGAGATGGGGAGGGCTTTCCATCTCGACCTCGGCACTGCCTCCGATCAGGATTGATGTACCAGGGAAGTTTCCTTTACCTCACAATTTTTTTTTTAATTTTTATTTGTGTGGCATGGGGACATGCCACCATTTTAAGTGTGTGGTGGGGAATATTTTGTATGTATGTTGTATGTATAGAGTTATGTAGAGTAGTGTAGTTTCGTTAGTTAAATGAATACAAAAAAAAAATCTTCAAAAGTTTTGATTTGTCCCAATGATGGATATCATTCGACGAATTTCTTGAGGGATTAAAGTCGAAGAAAAAGATTTTCTTTTGTTAGGAGTGTATCAATTCCCCTTGATTTTTCTTTGGGCCACGGTTCTTTTCTAAAGGTTTCATTTGAACCGGGTATAGTTAGTTTTTTTTTTAATTGTTTTTAAGTTAGGAACCCTTGGGCTATGAGCTTAATTGGAAATAGGATCTCTTAACTTCGTTATGCCTTGAATATAGAGGATACTTTACTGTGACGCTTAGGCTCAATTCTGGAGTGACTCTTGTGTCATGTGTGTGTGAGGCTTGTTGTATTCTGTGCACCGCATTTGATGCCTAGAACTTGCCCCGTGTGTTTGCAAAGAGAAATAGTAGTCTTGGAAGTGATATAGGCATTTCTTTGTTAAGCCATATATATATTCCACCCGCCTAATTGTTATGTATCGTAGTTAACCCCTTTGAGCATGTAATCTTGTTTCTTTGGCAACCACATTACAAGCCTTACCCCTTTGTTTGAATTAACTATCTATTTAAACTTGTTCACCCCCCATGAACACTTGAATTGCTATGAACTTGTAAAGGTTAAAGTGTGGGGTAGTTGGTGGGGCTTTTGAGTGGAACTAATGAAATAAGGAGAAAGGTGCACTGTGTTAAAACAAAATAGTTGTATTGTGGTGAATAATATTCCTTTGATAGCTTTTTGATATAATTGTGCTTAAATAAGTATGGGGTAATATACGTTGATGTGAAGATGGAGTGTTGGTTTGACATAAGTATGGACTTGAATGTTAAAGTATATGTATTAAAGTGCTTAGAGAGGTGTAGTCGCTCTTATATCCAAATATATCCTACCCGACCCGCAGCCTACATTACAACCAAATAAAGTCCTACTTGATCCTAGACTAAATGAGCTCGATTAGTAGAGTAGTACACTACGGGAAAGCCTATGGAGCATCTTTTGTGGCACAAGAATATCGTTTCTGAGGGTGAGTGAATTCTGTCTATTTTGAAGTCCCTCATTGTGCGTGAATTTTATTGATTGTGGAATGAGTCTCTTTTGTTGTGAGCATGCACTTGATTCATGAAGGAAAGGTAATTCTTGACCTCTGCGTTAGAGTAAGTGAGTATGTTAGGAATATTGCATGGTGCGTGGGAGTCAACTCTTGAGGTGAAGATGTTACACTACTGTACTCAATCTATGTGAAATATTCTTGGTGTGATGAGTTAGGGAAGTCGCTTAGTGAGGTTAGGCCTCTGTAGGGTGTGGTTTTATTGCTCGGGGACGAGCAATGGTTTAAGTGTGGGGTATTGATAGTAGGCTATAATTATGTAGTTTAGCTACTATTTGTACTCTAACTTAGCTGCACTTTATTGATATTTGAATATTAAATGATAACAAATTGCTCTAATTAACAACTTTATGCTTTGCAGGAGCAATTCCGGGCTATGGAGACGTTAAAGAGTGTTTCGAAACTAATATGGAGCATTGAAGGCCAATTGGAGGTTAGCGCGCTTAAAAAGAAGAAAGAAAAAATGCTGCAGAAAATACTCCAGGTGCGCGGTCGATGCACGGCCGCGCACTGGGCCGTGCATGTCAGGCAGAAACTGGCCAAAGTGCACGGTCGATGCGTGGTTGATGCGCGGCCGCGCACGTGCTTCCGAGAAAAATCATCCAAGGTCAATTTTGTAATTTGAGAAGCGAATAACCTTGACCTATATGAAGCCCAGCTCGCCCAAAAAGAGGGTATCTCTATTTTTAGAAGAACTTTGGAGGCAAGAACACAAAAGGAGCAAGACGGAGAATTCTTCTACGAGTTTTTCATCATCTTCTTCTTAATTCCATTGTTAGTTATGACTTTTTATATTGTAATCTTGCATAGTAGTATGAGTAGCTAAACCCGTCATCTAGGGTTGATGGAACTAATTGTTGGATGAAGTCTTGATTACGTTTTGATATAATTGAGCTATTTTTACTCTATAATTGTTCAACTATATGTTTCTTGTGATTAATTGAAAGGGCCCTTGATTAATCGTATCTAGTTGTCTAGTGTTGCTTGAGAAAGAACACTTGATTAGATTGTTGTTGAACAACGCCACTTTCGAGTAAGTTAAGAGATTAATTACTTGAATTTAAAAGCAGGATTAGAGATAACAAAGCTTTGGTGTGATATTTATGAGTTGTACAAATTATCAACTAGAGTAGTTCGAGAGAATGCTTCTAGTAAATTATCTTAATTGATCGAGAGATAAGTACAGTAAGCAAGAACCCATCATCTTTGTAGAGTATTATGGCGAGATTGTAGCTAACGTGTCAGGAATTAATCCTACAATCGGGAAAATCAATAACCCTAGATTCTTTTACCCTTGAATTCAATTTCATTCTTACTTATTGATGGTTTTTATTGTCATTTTTTCCTTAGTTAAATAATTTCTGTTAATTATCAAATAAAATCTCGAACTCTGAAAATTGTCTGAGCTTATCATTAGCGATACTAAAGGTTGTAGCAAGTAGGTTAGTTCCCTGTGGGATTAGACTCTGGACTCTTGAACCGGATTATTTTTGCAGCGACCGCTTAGTCCTTTTTATAAGGCATAGTTGGGCGTGATCACTCTCTACCAAAACCCCAATCAACGACAATAAGATTTCGGACTGCATAGAGATCTGGCTAAAGGAAATTTTCAAATCAATTTTTGGGGTCAAGATTATTTAGCTCATCAAGGTTAGTATCCTATTTTAGTATTTCTAAGTTGGCGTATTTTGGATTTAGGGTTTCTGCCATGTGAGATTTCTGTCATGTGGGCGTTCATACCATATGATGTTTCTTCTTCTTGTTAGTTTAAAAATAGTAAAACCTTTATTTAATTTGTAAAGTTGAGTCTTTTATAATTTTGTTTGTTTAGATTATGGTCCCAAAATGTGTTGTTTTTCTATGATATTTTATTCTTATCCGAATTGTTATTGTCGATGCTAGCTAATGGATTTTCTTTTTTCTCGTTTATAATTTTTTTGCATGTGAACTCTATTGAAGAATGATTTACAAAGTGAAAATTGTCTTCAACTATGGGGTGAATGAGTCTTTTCCACTGAATTATTGTATAATAAGAATTTGGTGCATATGTGGAATGGGTATGACCCGAAAATTATGTGTTTTAAGTCTATCTGTCAAGAGTTCACAAAAGAATTAGGGTTTAATGAAGTAAAACAAATTTTAGTTGTTGGACCCTCGGGTAGGTACTATATAATAGATGGAGATGATAGTATTAGGTCTCTCCAATTCCTTATATGTGGATAGTTCAAGTCTATCAATTATTTTATTGTGGATGAGTCATATTTGACCGTCTTTACTCAAAATATTCTCCATCGCACTGAAACATATCATGTTGATGTTGATGTAGCATCTGATTATGAAAATAGCCTTGGGGAGTATGAGTTTGATGAATCTGATATTGAATATAATTCTAAAGAACTTGAGGTTTTTAGCAAATAAGAAGGAGGGTAGTAAGTGATAGGTTGGAGGATTTTAAGGAGTTAGAGAATGGTATGACATTTAACGATATTGTGGAAGCTAGAACGGTAATAAAAATCTATGCAATGGCTAATGGGTATGGATTAAATATTGAAAAAACTTATCCTACTAGGTCTAGGTACCATTGCGATGTTCGATGCCTTTTTAGATGCTTTATCTCAAGGGATACAAATAGTGCTGGGTTTAGTATTAAAACCTTAAAAGAAATTATAATTGTGATCCTTGTTATAAAAACCCAAGGGCTGATGCTACTACATTAGCTCAGTATTTTAAAAGAAAACTTCAAAACAACCCTAAGTACAAGGTAAAGGACATGAAAGGGGAATTAAATGTTGATTTTAAGTTGAATGTGACAAAATCTAAGCTTAAAAGGGCAAAGGTGTTGGCTCTTGAGAAGCTAGAGGAGAGCTTTAAGGATGAGTATAACAAGATTGAAGCATATGGTCAATAATTAAGACAGTCTAATATGGGGACTGATGTTGTAATCAACATTTCAAAAGATGCTCTTGAGCAAGGAAAAGAGAGGTTCTTAAGGATGTACATATGTTTTCAAGCTTTGAAGCCAGGCTGAAAAATTGGCTTGAGACCATTTATTGGTTTGGATGGCACTTTCTTGAAGGAAAAGTGTAAGGGGCAGTTGTTGGTGGCCATAGAACAGGATACTACGAACCACTTCTACCCACTTGCATGGGTAGTAGTTGACAAGGAAACCAGTAGGATCTGGACCTAGTTTATGGAGCTTTTGAAGAGGTCATTGGACCTAAAATATGGGGCTGGAGTAACTTTTATATCAGATATGCAAAAGGTATATCTTTCTAGTCTTTGTTTCATTTTGTCCTTAATGTATTTTTGCACTTTTGACTGACCATTTATGTTTATACTTAATACCACAGGAATTATTTGATGTTGTGAACACTGTGTTTCTTGAAGCTCATCAGAGGTTTGGTGTTAGACACGTTGAATCCAACAGGTTAAGAAAAGGGAAATGGAAGGGTGGGGAGATGAGAAAGTTGATGTGGTGGTGTTCTTGGAGTACATAAAATGAAGAGTTTAAAGACCGGTTGTTGAATCTTGGAAAAATGTCTGAAGATGCTGCTAAAGACCTGATTAATTATCCACCAAAGGCATGATGTAAAGCCTACTTTGATACTCAGCGTAAGAATCTAATTGTGGAAATAATTTCACTGAATCGTTTAATGCATGGAATCTAAATGCTAGACATATGCCAATTATCAAGATGTTAGAGGAAATAAGGATCAAGGTAATGGAAAGACTGGCAGAAGACAAAGCTAAAAGTTTGAATACTGATTTTAGTCCACAAAAAGTACGAAGCTTTTCAATGACTATAGTTCAATAACACATGGTTGCAAATTGAACTTCAATGGTGACAATGGTTATGAGATCACATAAGTTGGAGACAAACATATTGTGAATCTGGAACAAAATAGATGTACCTGTAGACATTGGGACTTGTTTGGGATACCCCGCCCTCATGCTATTAAGGCAATATTGCACCTAAAGATTGAGCCAGTCACAAAAATATATTGGTGGTATAGTAAGGAATCTTATTTACTGACATATAAGCACAAAATTCAGCCTGTTAGGAAGTAAAATTTTGGAAAGTTGACATTAGCCAGGCCATGGAGCCACCCGAAATGGTCAAAATAGTGGGAAGACCCAAGGTAAAGAGAAATAGGGGTCCATATGAAGCTCTCAAGAGGAAGGGTGAGTGGAGAAAATCAAGAAAGGGGAGAAGAATGACATGCAGTAAATGTGGTGAAGAAAATCACAATACAAGAGGTTACTACCAGGTAAGAATTTATATGACTATTTTATTTAGTTTATGAAACATCTGATGACTGTTTATCAGTTTGGTGAAGCATTTATATGACTGTTTCTTTGGTTGACAGGGCAATATTGATTAGCAAAGTTCAAAGAAGAGGAAGTGCATGAAAAATAACTCTACTTCAACACAAGATTATCAACAGTATGGGCAGAGTTCAGTAAGCAGATGGTATGAACCTGAAGTTGAAGTAAGGAAAAGGAACATGAAAATGAAGGCAAGGAAAAGGCAAGAAATACCAGCAGATGATTGAACCATATTTGCATGTTATTTTGTGTGTTATTCATCTTTTTGTAAACGCTAGTGTGATGCTAGACATTTGAAGTTTATTTACTTGCATTTAAAGGTAACAATGACTGATATTTGGCCTTTCGTTGTTACACTCAGTTAACCTTTAAATGTTATTAAAAACTTAAAGTTTTGTATTATGATGGCAATTGATGCTAGTAATCTTATTTAAATGTTATATTCAATTTCAGTTATGTTTATGTTGTAGTTTAGTTATGTTCTAAGGGATGGTTGTGTTTTAAGTATGTTCAATTTCAGTTATGTTTTATTCTAGGATTTCCAGATAATCTTCGTGCCTCGGTTACTTATGCATTGAAAGATCCTTACAAACTTAGTGTGGTAATGAAGGTAAAAGCTCTGAACAAGGCCACCCCTATTAAGAATTTTGACTCTGCCTCTAAGTTGTTTCAATGTACTGCACATTCTAAAAGGCCTGTCTTGTTGGCTTATTTGTTCTATTTTGTATGTTATAACTAAATAATGTCCCATTGTAGATACATAATTAAAAGGGCTGACGTATTACTATAATATATGAAATGCATAGTGGTCATTTCCTCCTTCGTTACTATATTAAAAGGGTTGTCTTGTTCCTCATTCACGCTGTCAAGCCCAAACATGTATTCGATGTTGACGGTGTCACCGTTGATTAGTGTGAGAGTCATAAAACTGAAACAATTCATACAAATATTGTTGGAATTCTAAACTTGGTTGATGTTTGTAAAGAGCATGATTTACTGATAACTAATTTTGCAACTGGTTGCATATTTGAATATGGCAACAAGCTATATAAAATAGACAGGAAGGCATAGCTAGAGCTAGAGCTGAGTAATAACTACTATGATATTATTGAAGTTCAAACTTGTATACTGTTGAGATCGTACTCTCTCTCTCTCTCTCTCTCTCTCTCTCTCTCTCTCTCTCTCTCTCTCTCTCTCTCTCTCTCTCTCTCTCTCTGCCCCCTCCCAACGGTCATAAACCAGCCCCAGCCCAACGATTTTCAGCAGCAGGTGACCTCCCCATACCGGCGACCTCCCCCACCAGCTGGTAAGCACCCCCTCCCTCGTCCCTCTCGCCTCTATCCCCCATCTCTATTGCCCTACCCCCCTCTTCCCTACCCAGCTGGTTAGCCCCCCTTCCCCCATCTCTCTCTTCTCCCCTTCCCTTATCTATCTTCTTTCTTCTTTTCCCTTCTTCACTCCCAAGCTTGAGCAGCAGCACTGCCATCGCCCTTTTCCCTCTGCTCATTTCCTTTCTGCTCTCTCTCTCCCTTAGTTTCCTTTTTCTTTGCGCTTTTTTGCTACGGGTGGAGCTTCACCAGTGGTAGCGGTAATAGACCCCCCTTTTGTTTAGCTTTGTGGTATTTTATGTGTATTTCAGGTTAGGACCGGTGGCTATTGGCGGCGAGCAGGACGTGCGTGTGCAAACAGTGAAGAACATCTTCAGCCCGGGCGAGTGTCAACAAAGGGCGGCGAGAGTTGGACGTGAACGTACTTGGTGGCCGCAACACCATCGTGTATACCAAGACAATTCCAGGTTCTACTCCCGGGAGGTCATACCTTCTGTTTTCCTATTTCCTTTCTTTGTGTTAGTTAAATTGCTGCCATCTTAGTTCGTATTAGTTTATTCACCATAGTAGTGTGCCTGTAGTTGCAACTTGTCTTCTTGTAGTTTGGTATGTTGCCTAGTATGTGTTAGTGATTTCTCTTAGACTGTTGTAGGTATAGTGGTTGTGGTCTGGGATGGTCGAGTGAGGTCATATCCTCGGGCGGAAGGGGGGAGTAGGGGTGAGGCGGGAGGTGGGGCAGGGGTTAGGGGTAGGTCGGGAGGCAAAGGAGGTAAAGGGAACAATGGTGCCTATAAGTTGAGAATTGGGTCATGGAACATAGGTACATTGACGGGTAAGTCTATAGAGTTGGCAAAGATCCTTCAGAAGAGGAGGGTCAATATAGCGTTTGTCCAGGAGATAAGGTGGGTAGGGTCAAGGGCGAGGGACGCAGGCGGGTATAAACTTTGGTACTCTGGAGTCAGGAAGGGTAAGAATGAAGTGGGTATCTTGGTGGATATGTAACTTAGAGAGTCTGTGGTTGAGGTTAGACGAGTGAATGATAGATTGATGACTATTAAGTTGGTGGTTGGAGAGTGCACCCTAAACGTAGTTAGCGCTTACGTACCGCATGTAGGCCTGGATGAGGAGGTTAAACGGCGCTTCTGGGAGGGGTTAGATGAGATTGTGCGCCAGGTTCCGCCTGCTGAGAGGCTATTCATAGGAGGGGATTTCAATGGTCATATTGGGTCGACCGCAGGTGGTTATGGCGAGGTGCATGGAGGCTTCGATTTTGGGGAGTGGAACAGAGGAGATACCTCACTGTTGGACTTCGATTTTGGCTAAGGATTTTGGGTTGGTGATTGCGAACTCTAGATTTTTGAAGAGGGAGGAGAATTTGGTTACTTTTCAAAATGCGGTAGTGAAGACTCAGATTGACTATCTCCTCCTCAGGAGGTGTGACAGAGGGATGTGCAAGGATTTCAAGGTTATTCCGGGTGAGATTCGCGCGACGCAGCATAGGCTCTTGGTGATGGACGTTGGTATTATGTTAAAGAGGAGGAAAATGTCTATCCGAGGAAGATCGAGAATCTGGTGGGGAGCCTTGACTAAGGATAAAGCCCAAGAGTTGGAGGGGTGGTTGTTGGCTATGGGAGCCTAGTAGATTAGTGGTGACGCGAGCAGTCTATGGTCGACGACTACAGACGGTATAAGAGAGGCTGCGAAAAAGGTGTTAGGGGCCTCGACCAACATCTCTGACAGGCACAAAGGAGACTGGTGGTGGAATGAAATTGTCCAAGGTAAAGTGGAAGCGAAGAAGACGACATACCTGAAGTTAGTAGGGAGCACAAGTGAGGAGGAGAGGCGAACGTGCATTGAGAGCTATAAGGTAGCTAGGAAGGAAGCTAAGCTGGCGGTCATGGAGGCTAAGACTGCAGCTTATGGCCATATGTATGAGGAACTAGGGTAAAAAGGTGGGGAGAAGAAGTTATTCCGGCTGTCCAAGATGAGAGAGAGGAGGGCTCGGGATTTGGATAAAGTGAGATGCATCAAGGACGCGATGGTAGAGTATTGATGGAAGATGCCCAGATTAAGAGGAGATGGTAGACTTACTTTCATAAACTTCTGAATGAAGAAGGGGATCGGGATATTCCGACAACCAGTTCAGGTTCATGCCGGGTCGTTCTACTACGGAAGCTATACACCTTGTTAGGAGGTTGGTGGAACAATACAGGAAGAGGAAGAAGGATCTGCACATGGTGTTTATATAAGGCCCCGTAAAATTTCGCAAAGGAAAAATAATGTTTCGCGGTGCCGGCTCGAAATTTTTGGGTTAAACAATACACCGGAAAGTAAAGAAAAAAAATTTGGGCAGAAGAAATGCACTTCTGCGGCCCACTATGCGGCCGCAGAATCACTCTGCGGACCGCATAATGGCCGCAGAGTGAGGCAGCTATTTAGGCCAATTTTGATGTCAATTTCGCGGCCAATTATGCGACTACATAACCATTTTGCGGGCCACACTTTGATCGCATAATCAGCCATGGGATTTTGTGGATGGAGGTTCTGCGGTGTGTTATGCGGCCGCAGAATAGGTCTGCGGCGCATTATGCGACCGCAGAACTGGTTTGTGAACCGTATAACGGCCACAAAGTGAGGCAAACCAGTCCAGTTCCGGAGGGCCATTTCGCGGTCCATTTCGCGGACCACATAAACACTATGCTGTCGCATATGCGATCGCAGATCCTGTTCCGGGGCAATATTTTTGGGTTTTATAACCCGACCCTACTTCGTTAAATAGACTATTTGTCCCATTTTAAAGCTAAAATCTGATGTTTTAGAGAGACGGGAGAGTGTCTTAGAGAGAGAGAGAGAGGAAACCCTAGGCTAAATTTTCATCAATCTTTTCTCAAAGCTTGGAATATTAACAAGGGAAACTCACAAGGTCTTCATCCTAGAGGTAAGATTCTACACCCTAACCCTCAATCTCGAATCTTATCTAGAATTAGATAATTAGTAAAATGATTCTTGGGTATGTGAGTTGGTTATTTTGCTTGCATGTGTTATCAAAGGGTGTATGAAGATTGTGAGCTAAAAATGGTAAAGAATGGGTTGTGGGATGATGAAATCCTCCATAAAAGGACCTTGAACCCATAATGCACACTTAGTATTTGATAAAATACTCAAATGAGCTAGAACCATGATTATCTTCCTAATTTTGGTTCAACTTGTTATATTTCTAAAATAGATTGAAGTTGCTAAGAATTCCAAGACATTTTAGAGTTTAAGGAAGTTCAATTGAGGTATGTTGGCTAAACTCTTCTCTTAGAATTGAATCCCACGATATTCATATAATTTATGTAAGTCCCGAGTCGTTCATTATAAAATTGGCTATTCCGAATAAGTTTGTGTTGAAAGTTGTATGTTCAATATGTATACCAAATGCTATTATCATGTCATGTTATCATTTGAGAATGGGTTCAAGTATGGGTTATGCATTAAAAATGTTCGACTTCAAGTCAATTTCAAACGAAGACTATTATGCCAAATTTTGTGAAGAATCTCTATGTACCTTAGACTCTTAATTGCTCACCTAAGTACTACATACCTTGATTTGAATTGTTGTTGATGATGTTGATGATGAAGATGTTAGAAAGTGAAAAGATGAGCATGAAATACTATATACGGCCAATGTGCCAAGGATAATTTTATAATTGTGGCCTAATTGTGGCCACTAGTGCCAATGAAATAAAAAGATGTGAAAGAAGTATAAAATGTGATGATTGATATAAAAAGGTTGATGTCTCGAATAAGACAACCTAGCCAATCGGGTCGTGATCGGACACCATGGCGCACACATGGTGATGATTTTGCTGGAAATTATAATTGAAATTGTGAATGTGGTTGATGTCTCCAGTGAGATGGCCTAGTCGATCGGGTCGTAATCGGACTCCATGCTAAAAGTACGGTGGTATTGGTATTGAAAGTGATTGTGGTTGATGTATCTAATGGGATAGCCTAGGCGATCGGGTCGTGATCGGACTCCGTGCTAAAAGTACGGTGGTATTGGTATTGTGAATAATGGTATTGTGAACGATGATATATCGATACTAAGAATCTCCAACCTGAAAATATGGAAATTTACGTGAAATCGTATATGGTTCTTAACTTGATGTTTAGGTATTGTTCGAGGCTTCCATTGATTTTATGATTATTCCCCCTTATAATATTATTCATTCTATTGAGAGGGTATTTTGTCATTCATACTAGTACTATTCCGTAAGTACTAACGTACCTTTTGCCGGGGGCGCTGCATCTTCAATAGATGCAGGTGGTTCCACAGCATGAGACACTAATCAGTGATAGCCCCACTTCATTTCGGGGTCAAGTATCTTTTGTTTCTTATGTATTGTGTTTGAGATATAGTCGGGGCCTTGTTGCCGGCACTATCATAGTACTCTTCTGTATCTATAGAGGCTCCAAAGACATGGTGTGGGTTGTATAATGGTGTTGGGGAAGTCAAACTATTTATGTTGTGGTTGAATTACTTATTCCACTTCAGACCATGGAAATATGTGTAAATTGAGGATTTAAAATGAAGTATCTAATGGTAATGAATTGGTATAGCATACATGATCATCTTATTGTCTAGTTAACGAAAATACGTATCCTCTTTATTCATGGATGAGTTTGGATAGAAGAAAATATAATAGGCTTACTCGGTCGGGTTCACTCGGTTGAGCGCCGGTCGCGCTCTTCGGTTTCGGGGTATGACAAACTTGGTATCAGAGCCTAAGGTTTTAAAGTGTCCCAGGATGTCTCGGAGCCGTGTCTAGTAGAGTCCTTTTTATCGGTGTATTTTCAACCACGTCTATAATTAGGATGCTACTTGGGCATTTAGGAATGATACCCTTCTTTCATGTTCTCGATTGTGCGATAAAACTGATTGTAAGATTGTTCCTCCTTTAACTCGTGCGTTGCTCTAATTTTCAGCATATGACGCCTAAGAAAAAGGCAAGAACTGGCCAAAGAGCCAATGTCACCCCAAGAGTGGCAGTTGATCCTATATTTGATGATACGGGTGAGAACCCAAGGAGTGAGAATATTCCTCCAGTTACTACTCTGCCTGATTCTACTACAACTGACCAGACCACACCTATCCCTACACCTACTGAGGGTGCAACGGTTCCTCCAACTGATATTACAGTTCCATCTCCAGATCCAGCTTCTGATTCTGGTGTTTCTGATGTTGATCTTAGGGGAGCCATACAGATGTTGGCTCAGATAGTGGCTTCCTAGGCCCAGAGATCAAATGTTGCACCCACTTCTTCCAGTTAGCCAGGGGATTCTACTAGTTCCAGGGTGAACAGGTGTCTCTAGTTGGATCCTCCAGTGTTCACGAGTACTAACCAAGAGGAGGATCCCCAAGACTTCATTGATGAGATGCACAAGACTCTCTGAGTTATGCCTTCTACTGAGACGGAGGCAGTGGAATTGGCCTCCTACCGCCTGAAAGAGGTGGCATATTCTTGGTTTGAACTATGGGAGGAGTCCCGTGAAGAAGGGTGCCCTCCGGCGAGGTGGGGAGAGTTTGTCGATGCCTTCATCGATCATTTCTTGTCTGCCGAGACTAAGGTAGCCTGTGCTACTGAGTTTGAGAACCTGAGGCAAGGTAGTCTGAGTGTGTGAAATTACCATATGAGATTCGCGTACCTGTCTAAGTATGCTATTTACATGTTGCCCACTATGGAGGCTAGAGTGTGCCGATTTGTACAGGGCCTTAGTCCCTTTGGTAATTAATGAGGCCGCTAAAGCTGCCTTGAATTCCGATATGAACTATGGTAAGATGGTGGCATTTACTCAAGCCACAGAGACCCGAAAATTGAAGAATAGAATGGAGCGTCAGAGTAGTAGCAAGGCCAGGTCCACGGTCAACTTTGGTGGTTCCTCCAGTGGTGGTGGTGGTAGGTCGGCATTCAGGGGAGGGTCTTTAGGACCATCTCAATCATTCGATGAGTGCACAGTCGTCTGGACCCAGTCGGGGCAATAGGGGATCCCACCGACAGGGTCGTCCCGACAGAAGGTTTCAGCAGCGGAGGCTCTCATGCCCTAAGTGTGGGAGGATGCACTTTGGGGGCTGTTTCATGGACCTACCTATATGATATGGGTGCAGTGTGAGGGGTCACATTCAGAGGGATTGCCTCTCGTCCCACCAAAACATAGGCAGGGGTGCGGCTCAGCCAGCTAATTCTGCAGCTACTACATCCACAACACCTCCAGCCCGAGGCACCCCAGCACCCGCAGGGCGTGGTGCAGCTAGGGGTGCTGCACAAAATTCGGGAGGACCCAGTAGATTTTATGCTATGCGGAGGCGTCGAGATTCAGAGGCTTCTCCAGATGTTGTCACATATATATTGACTGTCCAATCTCATAATGTGTATGCTCTTATTGATCCAGGTTCCACTTTGTCATATGTCACTCCTTATGTTTCTATGGAATTTGGGATAGAATCGGAACAGTTTCATGAGTCGTTCTCTGTGTCTACTCCGGTTGGTGAGTCTATTTTGGCCGCGCGGGTTTATAGGGATTGTGTTTTCACGTTGCATGGTCAGGACACCGTGGCCGATCTTATTGAATTGGGAATGGTCGATTTTGATGTGATAATGGGGGTGGATTGGCTTTATTCATGTTTTTCCACGCTTGATTGCCGAACAAGGACTGTTAGGTTTGAATTTCCAAATGAACCAGTTATTCGGTGGAAGGGTGATGATGTAGTGCCGAAGGGTATGTTTATTTCTTACCTTAAGGCCACGAAAATGATCAACAAAGGGTGTATTTACCATTTGGTCCGTGTTACGGACACCGATGCTAAGGAACATACACTTGAGTCTGTGCCCGTTGTGAATGAATTTCTGGGAGACTTTCCGGATGAACTTCCTGGGATCCCACCAGACAGGGAGATTGATTTTGGGATTGATGTGATACCAGACACGCATCCTATATTTATTCCACCCTACAGAATGGCACCGACAGAACTGAAGGAACTAAAGGAGCAGTTGAAGGACTTGTTAGAGAAGGGTTTCGTCCGGCCGAGTGTGTCGCCTTGGGGCACATCAATCCTTTTTGTAAGAAAGAAAGATAGGTCAATGAGAATATGTATTGACTATCGGTAGCTTAACAAGGTCACAATCAAGAATAAGTACCCATTGCCAAGGATAGATGACTTATTTGACCAATTGCAGGGTGCTAGGTACTTCTCCAAGATCGATTTAAGATCTAGATATCACCAATTGAAGATCATGGAGTAGGATGTTCCGAAAATAGCTTTTAGAACCCGATATGAGCACTTTGAATTTTTGGTAATGTCTTTTGGGCTAACAAATGCCACAACAGCTTTCATGGATCTTATGAATCGAGTTTTCAAGCCGTTCCTCGATTCTTTTGTGATCGTGTTTATTGACAATATGTCACGACCCAAAATCCCACCACAGGCATCGTGATGGCAACAATAATCAACCAGTGATATACACAGCAGGGCGACAAGAACACCATAAATATTGCGCAACAAATAATGAATACAAATAAAACCAATTAATCAAGTCCTTCCAATATAAATCTTTCGCCTATATATTTTTCAAATAGAAATCTTCAGGATATAATACTTTCAAATAAATCTCTTTTCAATATCTTTTAAATATAATTCCTTCAAATAAATATTTTTCAAATAAAAATTCTTTCAACTAAATCTCTTTCGAATAAAAGTCACCCTGTGACACAGCATTTTAAAATCATAAAATATGAGTCACAGCCCACTTTCATATTTCCACGGCACCTCGTGCCAATTTCTCTATCACAACCGCACGGACAACTCACGTGCCAAATATCATCATTCATTTAACTACGGCATCTTGTGCCCACATTTCATATCACAACTACACGTACAATTCACGTGCCAATATTATCATTATTTACTCACGAGACCTCGTGCCCACATTTCATATCATAACTGCACGGACAGTTCACGTGCCAATATCATCATTATTTACTCACGATACCTCGTGCCCACATTTTATTTTATAATCCGCCTGACAATAGCCATAGACTCTCAATTTAACATAAATCAAATTGTTATCAATTTACCAACAACAAGACAAATTACACAAGGTATAAAAATAAACACAAAAAAATCACAACATCACATGAAAATCACCAACACCACAACCCCACATCATCACATATCGTCCCTGACAAAAGCCACCCTATCGCTCCTATTGCCACTCTTATCGCTCCTATTTCCACCCTTACCGCTCCGCCCAGACAATATCAATAGCCACCTTTATCGCTCTTATTGCCACCCTTATCACTTCTATAGCCACCCTTATCGCTCCGCCCAGATAATATTCCAACAAATACAACCACAGTGAAATGCCACCCTTATACCCACATAATATCAATGGTGAAATGCCACCCTTAAATCCTCAAAATAATAATTAACACAACATAACAATTTACACAGAAAATTATCACGGCAACATAACAAAATCAATTTATATCACAATTTTCCCAATGGCTACAACCAAATTTCAAAGCTACAACCAAGTCAATTAATTTCACAACATATAGCCAAAGGCCCCACACAATGTGTATAACACCCAAAAACAATCAATAGAGATAGAAATTACTCAGCATAAGCCAAAGCTTTCATTAATCCAAATTTAGATAATTATATTAACACTTCTTTTTAAACTTGCTTAATTAATTATTTGCATAGGGAAGATTCAGATTATTGAAATTAAATTCCAAGAAATATCAAACCAAAAACTCTCACAAAATTTCATAAATTTTCAAGTAACAATCACATCAAATTGTCATATAAAACAAGTTCAACAACAAGAATTTAGGCATGGCTAATAGATGATTTAGTATGTACTAAAATGATCCAAATTACTACACAATTTGCCCAAGACTTTAACTCAATGAATTTTTGCACATATAAGCCCGAGTACGTACTCGTCACCTCGCGTACACGGCTTTTCACATTTCACAAATGGCACATAAGACTCGATGCCTAAGGGGTAATTCCCCCACTCAAGGTTAGGCAAGATACTTACCTCGTTTCGCAACCAATTTCAAGATTCTAATAAACCTTTGCCTCACGAATTCATGTCTGAAAGCTTCAAATCTAGTCACAAATAATTTAATATACTCAACACGAATCGTAGGAATTAATTCCATGTGAAATACTAATTTTCCAGCAAAATTTGAAATTTAACTCAAAAATCGCATATGGGGCCCATGTCTCGGAATCCGACGAAACTCAAAAAATCCAATAACCCATTCAATTACGAGTTCACCCATACCAATTTTATCAAATTCCGATATCGGATTGACCTTCAAATCTTCATTTTATATTTTTGAAAGATTTTACAAAAATCTGATTTTTCTTCCATAAATTCACGGATTCATGATATAAATGAGTATGATATCATGATATATAATCAATATAGGATAAGGAACACTTACCCCAATGTTTACCCGTGAAAATTGCCCAAAAATCGCCCAAACCGAGCTCCGCATCTCTATTTTTGTCAAAAATGGTAGAAAACCCCCGTTTATAGGGCCTCAGCTGTTTCGGGCACCACATGTGGCATGGGGCGCTGCCTGTGGCGCTATTTCCAGTACCTTTAAATATCCCAGCGCCAGAGCTAGCTCCCCACGCTACCCTGGGTTGACGGTGACGGAAAATCGTTCATGACACAGAAATGGGCATAACTCTCTCCTACGATGTCCGAATTCGACGATTCTTTTTGCTATGATTCCAAAATTTCAATACGGATTTAATGCTTCAATCAAAACTGAATTTGGAGCTCATTTTCGTAATGTGATACCACGTATTCTTGAAGAATCGGTGTTGAAATATCCTAGGTTCGATGCCGAGACATAGCAAATCAAGTCCGATTGACCTCAAATTTTGCACACAAATCATAATACATCATATGAAGCTATCAAGACTTCAAATAGTAGAAAGGAGAGTAATAACTCAAATCGACAAGTTGGGTCGTTACATTCTCCCCCACTTAACATGCGTTCGTCCTCGAACATGCCAAGAGTTATTTTACAAGCCATCAAATCACTATTCCATCTTACCACGCACATACCCGGGGGTGATCCCACGTCACACTATTTGACATAAGCCCGACAACACCATCTCAATTGAGATTATTCCTTTTATCCATATTTGTAAACTTTAAGACTAAATTTCTTACACTCCAAACATTTTCAAAAGGCCTGATTTTCACATCAACGCACGGTATTAGTCTCAACTGCTATAGCAACTCGCGCCTACGCACACAACAACTTTCTTGATAGTGTTGAGGTACTTCAAAAAATTTTCGGGGTGTTACATTCTCCGTCACTTAGGATCATTCGCCCTTGAATGAGAAGTAGAGTCCGCCCTCAAATACATAATATAACTTATCTCTTCTTTCTCACGTCTCAATCCCCCAAATTTTACTAACTCCCAAATTTTTCAAAAATTTCGGCAGAGTCTCCCCTATAATTGGGCCTATCCACCTACCAGAGTAATACCAAAACAACTCCTAACAACACATCCACAACCCAGCAAAGCACCACAATGTATATATCAATAACACTAATCTCAACACTACAAGCACTGCATTATCATAATGATATCAAGATATGAAGCACATCATATGTATGCCCATCACCACATCTCTTGTCTTAATAGTTGTTCATAATCGATTACAACATCGCCAATTAACCTCATGTCAACAAAATCTCATTTCAAACCTCCACTTTACTAACAATGAGACATGAAGACCTCATAATTATTTATCCAATTTAACGAGTCATATTTAACGCCACATGGGCACTCACCTCGTAGGCTAAAACTCAATAATTACAACACGAATATGGCAAATTATGCACAGAGAAATTCATACAAGAATTTTCAAATAAGCCTAACAGGCATGACTCCGTATAAGTACTATAGTACAATTTAAATTTCACAAAGGGAGAATTTATACTCATAAATATTTCACCACAAGGACCTCGTCCTTATATAACTTCCACCATAACTTGTAGCCCAATTTAAATATTTCACACCATATAAAAATACAAGGATCTCGTCCTCAACTCCGAATCACTAGTATTTTGCACATTGTGCCAACCGAAATTTCAATTTCCTTTCTTTCTTCTTTTCAATATATTTCATAAACAGTTTTCACAACACACAATGAACCCTCATACCGGTAGGGCATATAATTCATAAAGATCGGAATAAATTATCCCGAAATACATTAAACCCACTGTAATGAATAATCAAAATTACTTTTGGACTTATATCCCTCAATGGTGTTCAAAAATAAATGTCATACACGGGCTCACATCTTTAAATCTTCCAACATGGATAAACATATAAGTGGATCACAAATTTACGAAGCTCACCCATAAGTGGAGCATAATAGGAGGACTCACCTCAATATTCAGAACAGAATCAAATTAAGGGAAAATATCCTTTTATAATAAAAATCAGGATCATATCTGTAATGACACCATCTGGTGTATTGACCTCAGCCAAATCATAGTGATTATATCAACGGGTCGGGCCTCCACCTCTTAGGCTCCCACTACCCGCCTGTCCTCCACCTCTTAGGCGCCCACTACTCGTCTGTCCTCCACCTGACTGTGCACGTGGAGTACCAACTGGAATAAAGCTTGTAGCTGGAGTGTTATGATGAAATCTACCCCTCCAAAATCTGGGATAATCTCTCATGATATGCCTAGTATCACCACACTCATAACAATCCCTCTGAGGTCCCGACTGCTCGTACTGAGTCTATGCCGGATAACTGGAATAGCCACTGTAAGAATTTTGTGTCGGTGGTGCACTATAAGAACTTACTGAAGCACCCCGAGTAATCTGATGTGCAGACTGAGCAAGCCGACTGCTCGAGCCTCCGCAATAATAGGTCATAGCTGAAGAGTAAAATCCACTGAACCCTCCAAATCTTCGAGATCTTTTGATCTCCTTAGACTCCCTTTCCTCACTTAGAACACCCTCAATCCTCCTCGCAATCTCCACTACTTGCTGAAATGGAGTATCAGTTTGCAACTCTCGAGCCATGCATATTTTAAGATCATAATCGAGCCCCTCAATGAATCTGCGGACTCGCTCTCTAACTGTAGGAACCAAGATAGGTACATGACGGGATAATTCACTGAACCTGATAGCATATTCTGACACTGTCATAGTGCCCTGACGCAACCATTCAAACTCTGTGCACCACGCATCTCGGAGAGTCTGGGGAACAAACTCTTTCAAAAATATTTCCGAAAATTGAGCCCAAGTTGGTGGTATTGCATTGGATGGTCTACCTTCTTCATAAATTTGCCACCACTTATACGCTGCGCCTGACAACTGAAATATAGTAAAGGAAACTCCACTCACTTCCACAATACCCATGATGCGGAGAATACAGTGACAATTTTCCAGAAATCCTTGGGCATCCTCTGTAGTTGTGACACTGAAAGTAGGTGGATCATATTTCTTAAACCTTTCAAGTCTCTTTTGTTCCTCTTCTGATGCCTCTAGCCTGACCTCGGGCCGAACCGGAATAACAGGTTGTACTGGTGCTACAACCGAAACCTGACCAACGTGAACCTACTGCTCTGGAGTTGTGGTAGGAGTCGGAGTTACTCCCCCAATTTGCGGAATATTTGGTGCAACAGAAATCAATCCCGCTCGGGTTAATGTACCAAACATACATAGGAATTGTGCCAAAGTCTCCTGAAGTCCGGGGGTAACAACAGGTGCTTCAAGTACCTGTCCCCCAACTGGAGCTACTGGTGGCTCCTAAACTGTTATTTTGACAGGAGCTCTAGTCGCGGCACGTGTCCTTTCTCGACCTCTACCTCGGCCCCGGCCTCTTGCAGCCCTAGCAGTATGTGTGAATGCCTGCTCAGCTAACCCGGTAGTACGTGTCCTCACCCGGTAGGACAAAAATGAAAGAAGTGGAAATTTCCTAACAATTCCGTAGCCTCTCAAAGATAAGTACAGATGTCTCCGTACAGATCCGCAAGACTCTACCCGACTCGTTCGTGACTCGTAGAACCTATGAACCTAGAGCTCTGATACCACTTGACACGACCCAAAATCCCACCACAAGCGTCGTGATAGCAACAATAATCAACCAGTGATATACACAATAGGGCGACAATAACACCATAAATATTGCGCAACAAATAATGAATACAAGTACAACCAATTAATCAAGTCCTTCCAATATAAATCTTTCGCCTATATATTTTTCAAATAGAAATCTTCAGGATATAATACTTTCAAATAAATCTCTTACAAATAAATCTCTTTCAAATATAATTCCTTCAAATAAATATTTTTCAAATAAAATTCTTTCAACTAAATCTCTTTCGAATAAAAGTCACCCTGTGACATAGCATTTCAAAATCATAAAATACGAGTCTCAGCCCACTTTCATATTTCCACGGCACCTCATGCCAATTTCTCTATCATAACTGCACGGACAACTCACGTGTCAAATATCATCTTTCATTTAACTACGGCACCTCGTGCCCACATTTCATATCACAACTGCACGGATAATTCACGTGCCAATATCATCATTATTTACTCACGGCACCTCGTGCCCACATTTCATATCACAACTGCACGGACAGTTCACGTGCCAATATCATCATTATTTACTCACGGCACCTCGTGCCCACATTTCATTTTATAATCCGCCTGGCAATAGCCACAGGCTCTCAATTTAACATAAATTAGATTGTTATCAATTTATCAACAACAAGACAAATTGCACAAGGTATAAAAATAAACACAAGAAAATCACAACCTCACATGAAAATCACCAACACCACAACCCCACATCATCACATATCATCCCTGACAATAGCCACCCTTATCGCTCCTATTGCCACCCTTATTGCTCCGCCCAGACAATATCAATAGCCACCCTTATCGCTCATATTGCCACCCTTATCGCTCCGCCCAGACAATATTCTAACAAACACAACCACAGTAAAATACCACCCTTATATCCACATAATATCAACGGTGAAATGCCACCCTTATATCCTCAAAATAATAATTAACACAACACAACAATTTACACGGAAAATTACCATGACAACATAACAAAATCAATTCATATCACAATTTGCCCAATGGCCACAACCAAATTCCAAAGCTACAACCAAGTCAATTAATTTCACAACAAATAGCCAAAGGCCCCACACAATGTGTATAACACCCAAAAACAATCAATAGAGATAGAAATTACTCAGCACAAGGCAAAGCCTTCATTAATCCAAACTTAGATAATTATATTAACACTTCCTTTTAAACTTGCTTAATTAATTATTTGCATATGGAAGATTCATATTATTGAAATTAAATACCAAGAAATATCAAACCAAAAACACTCACGAAATTTGATAAATTTTCAAGTAACAATCACATCAAATTATCATATAAAACAAGTTCAACAACAAGAATTTAGGCATGGCTAATAGATGATTTAGTAAGTACTAACAATGATCCAAATTACTACACAATTTGCCCAAGATTTTAACTCACTGAATTTTTGCACATATAAGCCTGAGTACGTATTCGTCACCTCACGTACACGGCTTTTCACATTTCACAAATGGCACATAAGACTCGATGCCTAAGGGGTAATTCCCCCACTCAAGGCTAGGCAAGATACTTACCTCGTTTCGTAACCAATTTCAAGATTCCAATAAACCTTTGCCTCTCGAATTCGTGTCTGAAAGCTTCAAATATACTTACAAATAATTCAATATACTCAACACGAATCGTAGGAATTAATTCAATATAAAAATATTAATTTTCCAGCAAAATCCAAAATTTAACTCAAAAATTGCCCGTGGGACCCATGTCTCAGAATCTGACGAAACTCACAAAATCCGACAACCCATTCAATTATGAGCTCACCCATAACAATTTTATCAAATTCCGATATCGGATTGACCTTCAAATCTTCATTTTACATTTTTGAAGAATTAACAAAAATCTAATTTTTCTTCCATAAATTCACGGATTCATGATGTAAATGAGTATGGAATCATGAAATATAATCAATATAGGATAAGGAACACTTACCCCAATGTTTACCCGTGAATATCGCCCAAACCGAGCTCCCCAACTCTATTTTTGTCAAAAATGGTAGAAAACCCCCGTTTATGCCTCAGCTGTTTCGGGCGCCACAGGTGGCGTGGGGCGTTGCCTGTGGCGCTATTTCCAGTACCTTTAAATATCCCAGCGCTAAGGCTAGCGCCCCACGCTACCCTGGGCACTGACGGCGACGGAAAATCGTTCCTGACACAGAAATGGGCATAACTATCTCATACGATGTCCAAATTTGACGATTCTTTTTGCTATGACCCCAAAATTTCAATACGGATCTAATGCTTAAATCAAAACGGAATTTTTATATAATTTTATTAATGTAATACCACGTATTATTGAAGAATCGATATCAAAATATCCTAGGTTCAATGCCGAAACATAGCAAATCAAGTCCGATTGACCTCAAACTTTTCAAACAAGTCATAATACATCATATAAAGCTATTCAAGATTTCAAAGAGTAGAAAGGAGAGTAATAACTCAAATCGACAAGTCAGGTCGTTACATAATATCCTTGTATATTCGCGCAATCGAGAGGACCATGTTGATCATCTCAGGGTAGTTTTGCAAACCCTATATCAGCACAAGTTATATGAAAAGTTTTCAAAGTGTGAATTTTGGCTTGAATCTGTCACATTCTTGGGTCATGTCGTCTATAGTAAAGGAATTAAGGTTGATCTTCAGAAAATTGCAGCTGTGAAGAATTAGCCGAGGCCTAGAACCCCAACAGAGATCCGCAGTTTCTTAGGCTTAGCGGGGTATTACAGAAAGTTTGTGGAAGGGTTCTCAACTCTTGCCTCTCCGTTGACTAAATTGACGTAGAAGGCAATTAAGTTTCAATGGTCAGATGCATGTGAAAGGAGTTTCCAGGAGTTGAAATTGAGATTGACTACGGCACCAATGTTGACTCTACCAGAAGGTACGGATGGGTTTGTAGTATATTGTGATGCTTCAAGAATCGGACTTGGGTGTATATTAATGCAACGTGACAAGGTGATAGCTTATGCTTCTAGGCAACTCAAGAATCATGAAAAACACTATCCAACACATGACTTAGAACTTGCGGTGGTGGTATTTGCATTGAAAATTTGGCATCATTATTTATATGGGGTCCATGTTCACGGACCATAATATCCTTCAATATATTTTCAAACATAAGAAATTGAATCTGAGGTAGAGAAGATGGATTGCGTTACACAAGGACTACGACATTGATATTTTATATCATCCGGGGAAGGCTAATGTTATGGCGGATGCTCTTAGCCAAAAATCTATGGGAAGTTTAGCACACTTGGAGACATATCAAAGGCCATTGGCTAAGGAATTTCACCGATTGTCTAGTTTGGGAGTTCGTCTTGCGGACTCTAGTGAAAGAGAGGTGATTGTGCAAAATAGGTCTAAATCATCACTTGTTGTGGAAGTCAAAGAGAAATAATATAACGATCCATTGTTGGTACAATTGAAAGAGGGGATTCATAAATATAAGACCATGACCTTTTCTCTTGGCATGGATGATGGTACACTAAGGTACCAAGGATGACTATGTGTTCCAAACGTGGATGTTCTCCAGGAAAGAATTATGACTGAAGCTCACACTTCTGGGTATTTCATGCACTCGGGTTCTATAAAAATGTATCATGATCTTAAGGAAGTCTATCTGCGGAATGATATGAAGAGAAATATAGCGGACTTTGTGGCGAGATGTCCAAATTGCCAGCAAGTAAAGGTCGAATACCAAAGGCCCGGTGGGTTGTCACAAAACATAGAAATTCCAATGTGGAAGTGGAAAATGATTAATATGAACTTTGTGGTAGGACTACCGCGCACTCCGCGCAAGTTTGACTCAATTTGGGTGATTGTGGATCGACTCACAAAATTAGCACACTTTTTGCCGGTTAAGTCTACCGACACAGCGGAACATTATGCTCAGTTGTATATCAAAGAAATAGTCAGGTTGCATGGCACTCCAGTTTTCATCATTTCTGATCGGGGAGCACAATTCACTGCTAATTTTTGGAAGAAATTTCAGCAAGGTTTGGGTATTCAGGTGAATCTTAGTACAACCTTTTACCCACAGATGGACGGGCAAGCAGAGCAGACTATTCAGACGCTCGAGAATACGTTGTGTGCTTGTGTTCTAGACTTCAAAGGTAGTTGGGATCATCATTTGCCACTTATATAATTTGCCTAAAATAATAGTTATCATGCTAGCATTCAAATGGCACCGTTCGAGGCTTTATATGGAAGGAGATATAGATCTCTCATTGGGTGGTTCGAAATTGGGAAGCAGAGTTGATAGGGTCATACCTCGTGCATCAGGCTATGGAAAAAGTTAAAATCATTAAGGAGCGGTTGAAGACTGCTCAGAGTCATCAGAAGTCCTATTCAGATATTCGTCGTAGGGATTTAGAGTTCAAAGAAGATGATTGGGTATTCTTGAAGGTTTTCCCCATGAAAGGTGTAATGCGATTTGGTAAGAAAGGGAAATTGAGTCCGAGGTATGTCGGACCGTACAGAATCATTCGGAGGACCGGTGAGGTGGCATACAAGCTTGAGCTACCACCTGAGATGTTATTAGTGCACCCGGTGTTTCATGTGTCTATGTTGAAGAAAGTAGTTGGAGACCTGACACTCATTATTCCGGTTGAAACTATTAAGGTTAATGAGAAATTGATTTATAAAGAGATTCCAGTTTCTATTATTGATCGGCAAGTCCGAAAGTTGAGAAATAAAGAAATTACATCCGTGAAAGTGCTATGGAGAAACCAACATGAAGAGGCTACTTGGGAGGCCGAGGAAATAATGAAGAAAAAGTATCCTTACTTGTTTGAATAGCTATGTATTTACAAAGTTGTGATCTATAAAAATTCTAAGAGTTACTTCCTACGAATTATGTATCATTGTACAATTGATGTTGAGGGTGTTCCATTTCTAGTAAAATATTGCTTCTGAGGCCACGGTTGGTGTTGTTCTTATGTTATATTACATCATCGGATTATGTATATGTTATTAGGATTGATTTCTGGGATTCTCTGACATGTGGATAGGCTCAGTTGCAGGGGAGACTCTGGCAAAATATTTGAAAATTTAGGGAGTTAGTCAAATTTTAAAACTACTGGTGAGTGAGAATTAACAGTTAGGCCGCATTTGATGAGAATAGCAGATTTTGACCCTCATTTGAGGATGAATTATCCTAAGTGGGGGAGAATGTAAGGCCCCGTAAAATTTTACAAAGGAAAAATAATATTTCGCGGTGCCGAATTGGGCTTACGTGTTTGAGGATTTTATAAATTCTTTGCGGCAAGCTTGCTCGCCACGACTTGGACTTTTTAGGTTGAACAATGCACCAGAAAGTAAAGGAAAAATATTTCGGCAGAAGAAATGCACTTCTGCGGCCCACTATGTGGCCGCAGAATCACTCTGCGGACCGCATAATAGCCGTAGAGTGAGGCAGTTATTTGGGCCAATTTTGATGTCAATTTAGCGGCCAATTATGCGACCGCATAACCATTTCGCGGGCCGTACTTTGATCGCATAATCAGCTTTGGGATTTTACGGATGGAGGTTCTGCAGCGCGTTATACAACCGCATAACATGTCTGCGGCGCATTATGCGACCGCAGAATTGGTCTGCGGACAGCATAACGGCCGCAAAGTGAGGCAGATCAGCCCAGTTCCGGAGGGCCATTTTGCGCTCCATTTCGCGGACCGCATAAACATTATGCAGTCGCATATGCGACCGCAGATCCTGTTCCGACCCTACTTCGTTAAATAGATGATTTGTCCCATTTTTGAGCTAAAATCTGATATTTTAGAGAGAAGGGAGAGTGTATTAGAGAGAGACCAAACCCTAGGCTAAATTTTCATTAATCTTTGCTCAAATCTTGGAAGATTAAAAAGTAAAACTCACAAGGTCTTCATCCTAGAGGTAAGATTCTACACCCTAACACTTAATCTCCAATCTTATCTAGAATTGGGCAATTAGTAAAATGATTCTTGGGTATGGGAGTTGGTTATTTTGGTTGCATAAGTTATCAAAGGGTGTAGGAAGATTGTGAGCTAAAAATGGTAAAGAATGGGTTGTGGGATGATGGAATCCTCCATAAAAGGACTTTGAACCCTTAATGCACACTTAGTGTTTGATAAAATGCTCAAATTAGCTAGAACCATGATCATCTTCCTAATTTTGGTTCAACTTGTTATATTTCTAAAATAGATTGAAGTTGCTAAGAATTCCGGGATATTTTAGAGTTTAAGGAAGCTCAATTGAGGTATGTTGGTTAAACTCTTATCTTAGAATTTAATCCCACGATATTCATGTAATTTATGTAAGTCCCGAGTGGTTCATTATAAAATTGGCTATTCCGAATAATTTTGTGTTGAAATCTATATGTTCAATATGTATACCAAATGCTATTATCATGTCATGTTATCATTTGAGAATGGGTTCAAGTATGGGTTGTGCATTAAAAATGTTTGACTTCAAGTCAAGTTCAAATGAAGGCTATTATGCCAAATTTTGTGAAGAATCTCTATGTGCCTTAGACTCTTAATTGCTCACCTAAGTACTACATACCTTGATTTGAATTGTTGTTGATGTTGTTGATGATGAAGATGTTAGAAAGTGAAAATGTTAGCATGAAATACTATATACGGCCAATGTGCCAAGAATGATTTTATAATTGTGGCCACTAGTACCAATGAAATAAAAAGATGTGAAAGAAGTATGAAATGCGATGATTGATATAAAAAGGTTGATGTCTCGAATAAGACAGCCTAGCCGATCGGGTCGTGATCGGGCACCATGCCGCACATATGATGATGATTGTGCTGGAAATTATAATTGAAATTGTGAATGTGATTGATGTCTCTAGTGAGATGGCCTAGCCGATCGGGTCATGATCGGACTCCGTGCTAAAAGTACAGCGGTATTGGTATTGAGAGTGATTGTAGTTGATGTCTCTAATGGGATAGCCTAGCCGATCGGGTCGTGATCGGACTCCATGCTAAAAGTACGGTGGTATTGGTATTGTGAATAATGGTATTGTGAATGATGGTATATCGGTACTAAGAATCTCCAACATGAAAATATGGAAATTTACGTGAAATCTTATGTGGTTCTTAACTTGATTATTTGGTATTGTTCGAGGCTTCCATTGATTTTATGATTGTTCATCTTTGTAATATTATTCATTCTATTGAGAGGGTGTTTTGTCATCCATACTGGTACTATTCCATAAGTACTAACGTCCATTTTGTCCGGGGCACTGCATCTTCAATGGATGCAGGTGGTTCCACAACAGGAGACACTGTTCAGTGATAGCGGTACACCCTCTTCCCAGTAGACTTGGTGAGCCCCACTTCATTTCGGGGTCAAGTATCTTTTGTTCCTTATATATTGTGTTTGAGGTATAGCCGGAGCCTTGTTGCCGGCACTATCATAGTACCGTTCTGTATCTATAGAGGCTCTGTAGACATGGTGTGGGTTGTATATTGGTTGTGGGGAAGTCAAACTATTTATGTTGTGGTTGAATTACTTATTCCACTTCAGACCATGGAAATGTGTGTAAATTGAGGCTTTAAAATGAAGTATCTAAGGTTAATGAATTGGTATTATAGACATATCTTATTGTCTAGTTAACGAAAATGTGTATCCTATTTATTCATGGATGAGTTTGGGTAGAAGGAAATCTATTAGACTTGCTCGGCCGGGTTCATTCGGTTGAGCGCCGGTCGCGCTCCCCGATTTTGGGACGTGACAGTTTATTGACCTTGAGAAAGCATATGACAAGGTTCCTAGAGAAGTTCTCTGGAGATGCTTGGAGGCAAACGATGTGTGGGTTGCCTACATTAGGGCGATTAAGGACTTGTATGATGGGGCTAAGACTCGGGTTAGGACTGTAGGAGGCGACTCTATGCATTTTTCGGTTGTTATATGATTACACAAAGGTTCTACGCTTAGTCCGTTCTTATTTTCCATGGTGATGGACGAGTTAACACATCATATTCAAGGGGAGGTGCCATGGTGTATGCTATTCGTTGATGACATAGTTCTGATTGATGAGTCCTGAGCCGATGTTAATGAAAGGCTAGAGGTTTGGAGACATGCTCTTGAGTCTAAGGGTTTCAAGCTGAGCAGGACGAAGACAGAATACTTGGAGTGTAAGTTCAGCACTGAGCTGAGGGAAGCGGGCGTGGATGTGAGGCTTGAATCACAGGTCATCCCAAGTGGAGGCCGTTTCAAGTACCCCGGGTCGGTTATCTAGGGGGAGAGGAGATTGACGAGGTTGTCACACACCATATTGGGGTGGGATGGATGAAGTTAAGGTTAGCATCTAGAGTCCTGCGAGACACGAGAGTGCCACCGATACTCAAAGGTAAGTTTTATAAATCGGTGGTTAGACCGGCCATGATGTATGGGGCTGAGTGTCGGCCTGTTAAGAACTCACATATCTAGAAGATGAAAGTAGCAGAAATGAGGATGTTGAGGTGGATGTGTAGGCACACTAGGATAGATAAGATTAGGAATGATGATATTCGGGAGAAGGTGGGCGTAGCTCCCATTGATGACAAGATGTGGGAAGCGAGGCTCAGATAGTTCGGGCATGTACAGAGGAGAAGCCTAGATGCTCTGGTAAGGAGGCGTGAGCGGCTGGCTAGGGAGGGCACGAGAAGAGGTAGAGGGCGGCCTAAGAAGTATTGGGGAGAGGCGATCAGGCAGGACATGGCTAGGCTTCAGATTTCCGAGGGCATGACCCTTGATAGGAAGCTGTAGAGGTCGAGTATTAGGGTTGTATGTTAGGAGATAGTTGAGTCTTGCCTTACTTCATACCTTTGTAATACTAGTTTGATAGGACTTTTGTCTAAGATAGCTAGTGGTAATGTTGTGTCTTACTACTCTTTCATTTCTCACAGTACCGAGTCTATTTACTGGCTATCACTTTTGCTTTGCATCTATCTTCTGATTTTCATGTTGTTATTTTTCCTATGATCTTTGTGGTGGTACTGATATTGTCTCCTTTTGTCTTTTGTCTTCTTGAGCCGAGGGTCTTTCGGAAACAGCCTCTCTACTCTTCTCGGTAGTGGTAAGGTCTATACACACACTACCCTCCCTAAACCCCACTAGTGAGATTTTACTGGGTTGTTGTTGTTGTTGTGCATAGCTAGAGCAATGAAGTTCATCAAAGCTTAATACTCAACTAACAAACTTACATTACATAACCTCCATAAAATATCATGAAGCCAAATAACATAACACTAAAACAATATCCTGAACTAATACAACACAATACTAAACTAAATCCCAAATGAAATGTTCAGTTCCCAACGCATGCCGCAATGAACGCAACAAGGCAACAAAACAACAAAATCATGAAGATCAATTGTCTGAATAATTTTTCCCTCAACTCTACTATCATCAATGTATACTCAATAGCAGAAGCTTCTAAATCAGCCACCTTATTCATCAAAATATTTATTTCAAACTCAAGAGCCTCCAATCTTTCCCTCAATTCTATTGTCGTTTCAATATCAAGAACAACATAAGCTTCAAAATTAGTTATCTTCTTCAACAACCTATTCCTTTCAAGTTCAAGAGCATCCAATTTTCTTCTTTGACTGCCGATGACAATTATAACTCTAGGGGAAAATTCTTCATCCTGACATTCCCAATAACCATAACCTTGTTTCTGCCCAAAACAATTAACACATTAAAATCACCCACAATTTCATTCAAATAAAATCCTAAATCTTGTAAAGTCAAAGAAAACTTATGAATAAATAATAAAAAAGAAACTTACTTCAGGCATGGATATGTCATTTCGTTAAGTACGATGACATATTTAGGCCTTTTCCCATTGGTTAAATAGCATGATATAAAGAACAATTACTACTAGTGGTTAAATTGATATGATGATCATTGATTAGAGGGGGAGGCTGACACAACAATCAATTGTGTGATCTAGCGGTCGATGAAGATAGAATAAAAATTTATTGAAAGCATAGTAAACAAAATAAAAATCGTGTGATTTACATGCATTAGTTTTGATGAGTACGCAATGTATTTTTCTCTCTCTACAAATAAGATGTAAGCAAGCCATATTTTTTGGAAATGAGTGCAAAGTAGTATAATTAAGCACGCAATCATCCAAAGAGATAAAGAAAGATATTCATATTTTATTGGGATAATTACAACTTTGATCTGCCCAACGAAGTACATTTGCAATAGTTACAGTGACTCTCTTTTACTTGGATAGTGTTGTGAAAGTGTTTTCCTCGTAAAATTGTCTTAATAATTTAAGATAAATACATAATTGCTTAATTATTAGTCTACTTCTATTTATTATTCTATGCTTGTTTGCAAATATCTCAAATGAAACATAGAGTCTCGTTATGTCACGACCCAAATCGGAGGGACGCGACGGGCACCTAGTACCTTACGCAACCGAGTACTCACGTAACGTATCTTTCTTATCATACCATCAGACGTAAATGAACCAGAAGGTCCGTCATGATATAACTCGATTAAAATATAAAGGAATACTCGATAAAGGACGATCCAACATGATATACAAACTTATACATGTGACATACGAGCCTATAAGGCCGACATGATCATTTGTATACTCAAAACATAGACCGACAAGGACAAACAAGTATCCATATATATGACATCTATCTACAAGCCTCTAAGAGTACATGAACGTCATAAAGGTCAGGACAGGGCTCCGCCATATCAATCATTATATGTCCAAAGAATACTGACCAAATAGGCAACTACGGAGCAAGTGGAGTGTGCCAACACCTTCTGCTGAGCTGATAGCCTACTAGGAAAACTGTCAACCTGTCTATCAGGACCTGCAGGTATGAAACGCAGTGTCCCCAGGCAAAAGGGACGTCAGTACGAATAAAGTACCGAGTATGTTAGGCAGAAAATATAAATAAGAACTGTAATGTAAAGGGAGATAGAGAAGATACAACATGTAATATCGGAGTGCCTGTAAGGGCTACTGAAATTAAATGCATGATACATATAGACATATAAGCTTTTAAAAACATTCGCCCTTATGGGCATCATCATCATCATCATATCATATCATACCCAGTCATAATAGGCTCCGTAAAAACGTACCCGGCCATCATCAGGCTCGATAGAATCGTACCCGGCCACCGAGCTCGATAAAACCTAATTGATCAGTGATTGCACAATAGGTGCCATACCGGGCCGACTATAGCGCGACTCGGTAGAGTAAAATATATATATATATATATATATATATAAAATGCATGCTAGGCTTATGGAATCACGTTCTAAACCTTTTGGAGTGATGTAAGATCGTCGCACCTTCGATTAACTCAAGGATCATACATATTTTCTTAGAATAACTTTATAAGGAAAGAACAACATGTGCAACCTTAGTTGCTAGGAGTAGATCAGTTATGAAATAGAGTATTGTTTACGATCATTTCACTTCAGATCATGCCAAAAGAAAGAAGAAAGTGCCTTAACATACCTGTATGATATATTCCTTTTTTTGGGTAAGTATGTATGATATCTTCCTTATTCCTCAACCAAGCTCAACACAATTTCTTGCGTTTATAACAAGTGAAATGATATTGTCATCAACATATAATGTCGTACCATCGTATTTGGCTAGTCGTATAGCTTACGAAAAATTGGACAGCAACTTTTCTATTTTTACTACATCCCAAAGACCACTAAGGGTCATCAACAGCCCAACAACAATAAAAACAATAACCAAAAATAGCAACAACAACAATATAATCCAATATGAGCTTCTCCGATTATCTTAACAATCATATTGAGCGGCAAGCTCGTTTTTCCTAATAAAAAACATAAATTGAATCTAACTCTTATTCCATAAATTAGTTTATAACCTTTAGAACATCATACTAATATGCATTATACGATTCCTAGTTCAAAACATCCATAAAATGACTTCCAAAATAGCCCCATACGCCTAGCACCCTAACTTTTATTGTCAATCACTTGTGCTTCATGTTTTCTTCTTCAATAAACTTAGTTAACAACTAGAAAATCTTAACAACATCAAGCAAAATATTATCAAATTATTTCTCATAATTTCCAGCCACCACAAACTATATATGTGGCCAAAAAAAGTCCAACCAAAAAGATAACCATGTCTCATGTTCTTTCAAGTGCTATCTTATATTGTTTCACTCAAACAACACAACCAATACAAGATTAACCTTAGGAACAATCAAGAAGATATTATACATACCTTGGAAAGAAGATACAACTCGAAACCCCATCTCAACTTAGCTCACAATAGCCCTCAATCACACCACAACATCATAGAAGCATTCTCTTATAGTCTTTAACACTTTTGATAATGATTTGAGTTGATTTCTCTTGAGTTTGGTTCTTGGGATCTTGGGGTATGTTGGAGAGGGTTTTGGAGAGCTTTTGGACGAAATCTGGGTGAGAAATACCCCGAAATGAGGCTGAAACATCTTTTAAAAGAAGTAAGGTTGGTGGTTGTCTCAAGTGGATCCTAATAGGAGCTGCTTGCGCAGTCTCGCAAAAACGTGAATATCTCTCTACTCCGATTTTGTATCGACAAACGGTTTAATGAGTTTGAATCAAGACTCGTAGATATTCAATTTGGTGGGTACATAACCCCATAAATCTATGTACATTGAGGGAGAATCTCAGTAACATTAGACCTAAAGTTTTAGTAAAATAATGAACGTAACTTGCGACAACTTTTGTCGACTTTTGTTTCATAACTCGCTTGGATTCAAAACTTAACATACGACTATCACACGACTAAAATACCTCATAATATTACATTCTTATCATCTTAAACATCCTAGTCTCACCCTACAAGTACGGGTTATAACATTCTCAACTTGCCGACTTTCGACGAAACTTATTTTCTTCGATTCGCTTAGATTCTTAACCTTCCAACCCTCACGATACTCCTTAAAACTTGTTTTAACCCATCATTATCTTTGTAAAGGTCCTTCAATTCTCTGACTCATATTGATTCAATTAAGATGAATTCTAACTTGAAAGTACGGGGTGTAACACTCTTCCCCCCTTTGGAACGTTCGTCCTCGAATGTAAAGGATTCTTAGAGGAGAAATTAGCTCTTATGGATTTTACGGAAATTTTGATAGTCTCTGGTGCAGGAAGGACTATCCCATACCTTGTGTTTAAGTAATTTTGCTCCTGAAAACTTTGTAAAGCTTCAATTCTGAATATCATTTAATCATAGAATGAGTGTTAATCGAAATCACATAACATGGGATATAGAAACACATGATCGAACTACATTCGTCAAGAATCTTCTATCTGAAACAATTGAGGGTACTTAGAATTTGTCTCTTCTATGGCTTCTCACTTCTTACCTTCGATGCAAATATTCCTCCATGATATCTTTATGGAAGTTACTTTCTTGGTCCCCAACTTGTGGAATTGCCGATCTAAAACAGCAACTAGAACCTCTTCGCAAGATAGGTTCTCTGTAATTTGAACCTCATGTGATTTTGCAGCATAGATTCCTTATTTATTTATAGCTGCTAAAATCTTCTCAAAATATCGATCGTTTGTTACTTGTATATCATTTAATGCATTTCTTCAATATCAGAACCTGATATCCGGGTGAACGGATCCTAATTCTTAGGGAAAATTCACTTTAGTCCTTTGTTTGGGTAGTTTGGATGTGGCTTTATATATGTCTTAATTAACTTGTCCCATTAAGTTATTATGCTCTTCATGAGAGATGTTTTCAAGAAGGCCTCATTATCAACTCGAGATTTCCTTAAGTCTCGTCGTCGTGTTTTGGGGTTCGATCTATGACGTGTCTAAGCACAAACACTCTTGAAATAGACTGACTATTATATAACATGATATGTTAAATTAGGTCGAATAATTCTGTCTTTATACTGCCTTATGGGAAATATATATTTCCTTCCGCATCATGCTTTATAAGGAGTTACTCTGTGCAGTTTAAAATATTTTCTTATGAAGATGTCACACATCGTATTGGGGCGAGATGGATGAAATGGAGACTCGATTCCGGTATTTTGTGTGACAAGAAGGTGCCACCAAAACTTAAGGGTAAGTTCTATAGAGTGGTGGTCAGACCAACAATGTTGTATGGGGCTGAGTGTTGGCCAGTCAAGATCGCTCATGTCCAGAAGATGAAGGCAGCAGAGATGAGGATGTTAAGATGGATGTGTGGGAACACCAGGTTAGATAGAATTAGAAATGAGGTTATTCGCGACAAGGTGGGTGTGGCCCCTACTGAGGACAAGATGTGGGAAGTGCGGCTTAGGTGGTTTGGTCATGTGAGGAGAAGGATCACAGATGCCCAGTGAGGAGGTGTGAGAGGTTGACATTGGAGGGCCTACGAAGAGGTAGATGTAGGTCTAAGAAGAGGTGGGGAGAGGTGATTAAGTAAGACACGGCACAGCTTCAACTGACCGAGGACATGACCCTTGATAGGAAGGTACGGAGGTCGAGGATTAGGGTAGTAGAGTAGGTAGTCTAGAGTAGTTATAATAGTAGTATTGACGCATTTATGACTAACCGTTATTTTCTTTTATTGTTGACTACCTTACTGTCTTGTTATTTTTATTCTGCTTTTATATGGCTTTTGTACACACTACCCTCCCCAGACCCCACGGTGTGGGATAATACTGGATATATTATTATTGTTGTTGTTGATCCTCCCGTATGTATAGATACTACTATAGTTATTATTGTGCACTACTCAATAGTCGGTAATTGATTATCCCATCCTTCCATAACATTTGGCATCTTAGCTTGTAACATGTCTTTGAGCATCTGAATTATACACTTTACTTGTTCGAATTAGCTTATGTGCCTATGTTTCTTGAGAGGGCTTTCAGAAGCTATCTGTAACTGAGCACCTCTATTAACTGTAATCAAGGCAGAAATATTTTGTACCCGATCTACCTTTTGCATCCTTCTGTTTTACATAACCTTTAGTAATTTGTCCAATAAAAATAATTCGATTTTTGTCAAACTAACCACAGTCGTCCATGTGGAGTCAAACTTTCTATATTTGTAACGAATCTTTTGCCAATATTTTCTCCTTTCCATATTGGGTTACTTTATTTGTGTCAATCCATTGGGTTCATGATGTATTTTTTTCGGTCAGCAACTTGAATATTAAGCTACGAACCCTACAATGATTTCCTTCATGTCATCCTACCAATGTAATCCTTTGACATCATGGTATACTTTTGACGTTCTGAGATGAATAGAATAGAATGAATAATGAACCTCTATCCCAATACACAATCGTCCATGATATTTCAAGATCCCTCCTTCAATAGACTCAAAAAGCTGTAGTTGTCTCTTGCCGAATATTTCTTTTAACTTTCCCTAAAACGAAAATCTTCCCTATCTACAAGAGATGACTCTACCGTATTCCTGGCCGTTATACTTTTATTAACTAATTCTGCCAAGCATATTTCGAACATATTAATTGGTGAAGACCTTTAGTCAACCCCTTTTTCCTTTTGGGCGTGCTCATTTATTAAACTACTCATGACTTACGAGTAAACGCATCCATTACAATCTTAGTTCCGCTCTTTTTATTGACTTACGAGTAAACGCATCCATTACAATCTTAGTTCCGCTCTTTTTATTCTAGTTCTAAGGCGCCTTATATGAAACATGTATACCACTACGATTCTCCATTCCTCCTTATTTTTCTCACAGCCCCTAGTTGTCAACGACTTCTTATTTGGCTTATATTATGATATTCCTTCTTTGCAACCCTGATCTAATTCCCACACATTCTGAATCCCTTGTATATATAGTTCTGGAACTCATAAATTGATTTTCATCTTCTTGTTACCATATACATTTGATGTATTCTTTGTTGTGAAACAACTTACCTTCATACTGCTTCTTTCTACTTCGTCCTTTCCTTGTTGTCTATCATATGTTTTATCCTTGATGTCGACTTTATTATTTCCACTTTGGTGGTTTCTCTTCTTTAGATTTTTTTCCTTGAGATATCGTACTAACTCTCTTGTTCTTGTTGTCATCTCGATTATCCCTTATGGTTGCAACATTTAGACATTACCATGGTCTATCTTTAATTTCAAGATTCATCGTACTCGAGTCCCTTTCTAATTCCTTATGGTTGTTCTTCCTTCTCCTTTCAATCTCAGCAATTTCTTTTGGAGTTATATCTTCCAACTTTATCAAATTCTTCACATTAACATTCCCATGAATAAAGTATTTGACTATGATTGTTGTCTATTTATAACCCAATATTGTCTCTTTTCTATATCCTTTGTACCCGTGCGTTACTTTAAAATTGCTTATGCGCCTTTCTGTCCCAATCCTTCAATCTTTTTGTTGTTAAGCAAAATTTCTCTAGACGTAGTGATTTACCAACTCGTCTTCCCCTCTTAGGAAAATAGTTCAATGTTTCACGCTTGAAGTCCTACTCGTCTTTCCATCTTCCGTAGGTCCGTATTTCTAGTAGCTTACAATTGTCATATGGGTAACCTTTCTTCCTCTGAAAAAATTTATAAGGGTCTATATATGTAGTAAGTCATACGTTCTTGTCGGCATGCCTTCTTTCGACGAGTTTAACTTTAGTTCACGTGGTTTGTCAAGGATATCTTTACAAATTTCTTTTAGGGTACTATCATTGCAATGCTAGCTAGTATGAGAGTCCTTTGAGTCTGTAATCGGTACCTTAATTCTAGTTCATCTAAGTCATCCTCTGATATCAGCACCTGGCATCTGTATGGTTAAATTGACCTTCCAATAATCCCCCTTAACATTACTAATCCACATTTAATGAAAATGGGCCCATATTGCTTTATAACCTTAGAGATCACTTGTCTATATATCTTATTGTACTCCCATACTTTAACTTACGTCCCTTAATAGTCTTCCATATTCACTCATATTGCTCTATTTGGTTTCGCACAAACCTTTCACAACATTCCACTTCTCGTTTCTTTCGAAGTAATTTCAACAAAACATCCTTGATTCTCGACTTCTCGTACTCTAACAGGCCTCATTCTTTAGCTGTATAATATTGCTTTACTTATCTAATCACGTGCAAGTCACTGCGCAAACCCAACCTGCTATAACTTACCACCATCCAGCAATCCTCTGTAATCATCACCTATCCTGGCTCTCTTAGTCCATCCCATAGCTTCATTAGAATCATATCTTGGAAATATAGATGGATCTCACTCTCTGAACTCCTTAGATTGTGAATTTCTTGACCCTTCAAGGGCTATAACATTATCAGAGGCCCTCGGGTGATGCCAATCCCGAGAGGCTACCAACTGTGTCAATACTCTTGTTGTTGTTCTTATAAGACAGAGTCGGTGGTGGAACTCACAGAGTTAATGATGCTGGAGCCTCCTTCAGCTCCTCTAGTACTAGTGGAATCAGGGTTATCTGAGGGAGTGACTCACCCTGGTCCTCATACGGATCTGTCTCCATAGAGGGAGTGCGTCTCATACCCCCTCCCAATCCATCCTTAACATCCGGACTAGATGCAACTCTTTTGGGTAATGACATCCTTGGATGTTAAGGTATAACGCTATTTAAAAGAGCGTTATACATATAACGCCTTTAGAAAGAGCACTATATATGTATAGCGCAGTTATAAAGAGCGCTATACATGTTTTGTGGTCCCACCAATAAGTCTCCTACGTTTAACTAACATAACAATAATTCAGATTTGTATAGCGCCCTTTAAAAAAGCGCTATACCTAAAAATATTCAGCCCCCCTGAGCTATGCATTGCCTTATTTAAAGGCGTTAGGATTTTACAAAAATCCATTCAAAAATATTCCTAACTCCCGTTCAAATTTTTATTTTTGTTAAATTCTCAAGCATTTTTTCATAATGTCTGAAGAGAGAAAAGTAAGGGTTTTATTATATTGGGGGGGGGGGGTGAGGTTGTGGTGGCTAATAACTTTGTGAGCTATAGTTTATCTCCACAGTGTCATGTTAAGTTTCCACTTACAATGGAGTACGATAGATTGGTATCGTTGTTATGTAATAAAATGAGTGTGAGGAAACATTCGGTGAACCTTAAAGTAACCGGAAGATATCCGTACTCTGTCACTCCGCAAGGGGTTGCTTGTTATGCTGAGTTTAACATCGACGATGATGAAACTTTGAGGGATTTTTTGAGGACTCCGGATGAATACCGGGAATTTCTTGTGATAAAAATGTTGGAAATGTACGTCAAGGTCGCAGACGTTCGCAATAATGAGGTTGCGCATAGTAGGGATAACCCTCAGTCATCGGGTGGTTATTCTGGAGCAGTTTTTGCCGGACAGGTTCCGGATGAAAGAGTTTGTCCTGATTTAAACTTATCCCCACCGGCGAATGAGGGGCGAGGAAATAATTTCTCTCCTGCTTTACATAATCCACAAGACGAGTGGTAAACTTCAATTTTCCTTTCGGTTATGATGTATATTTTTGTTGTATTGAATTTGTATTAATGCTCATATATTCCATAGGGGGTACCGACCAGATATGACTTTTACAAGTTATGAACCCACGACCAGTTGGAATATGTGTAGTTCTAGTGTGTTGGATCATGGTGGTCCATCTGGGAGTCATCGCCAACATGATAATGTCCATCAAGGAATGTCAACACATTACGGCTTGTAAGTGAAGTGATACAACTATATGGAAAGTATTTATTAATTTCAGTAATGATGTTTATTTTGTTGTTTGTGCAGTAAAAACGAGCAAGTTGAACCACCTGTCCTGACTCAATTGCCCGAAGACGATATATTAAATCGGGATCTGGCAGATGCACAGAGTGAGGAAGAGAACAGTGATTATGACAACAATGCCGATGATTCCGGAGACGACACACCCTTCCCTTGTGAGGATGGTGATGAGGAGGAAGAGAATGAAGGACCTGATTTGATGAGGGAGTATGCTCCATCCCCCATTAAACCAAGAGTGTACGAGTCCCAAGTGTCATTTCATTCAAGGAAGATTCCCTGCCTTGATCATTTGCCAAGTATGCCGGATATGGATGCTCTAACAAGGGATTTTGATGAAATTCGGACAACAATGTGGGATGATTCTAGACCAACGGTGCTGGCAAAGGGCATGCTTTTTCCTGATAAAGTGCGCCTAAGCAGGGCGGCAAAAATGTACCGCGTAAAAGAGTGTCGTGAGATGACGGTATGGGAGTCAAGTCCGGATGTATACAAGGTTGTTTGCCGCAGATGGTTTAGGGGTTGTCATTGGATGCTGCGTGCGAGCAAGAAGAACGCAGGTCTGTGGAAAGTGGGTAAATATATTCCCACCCACATATGTGAAATGGACACATTCAATGGGAATCACTACAACTTGGATATTGACTTGATTTCTCTTGTCCTTATTCCACACCTTGAAGCGTCCATAAGGTATAAAATCAAAGAGTGAATTACATCAGTCCACCAGGAATATGGCCATACTATTACCAAAAGAAAGGCATTTCTCGGGCGCAAACGTGCGTTTGAAATTATTTATGGTAACTGGGATAAGTCATTTGCAGCTCTACCCAGTTAGATGGCCGCACTGCAGCACTTTAACCCCGGGACGGTTGTTGCATGGAAGCTTGAGCGGAGTCCGGGAAGACCAGAATATATATTCAATTACGTGTTCTGGGCATTTAAACCAGCAATTGATGGTTTTCCGCATTGCCGGCTGGTAATATCCATAGACGACACTCATGTCTATGGAAAGTATGATATCAAGTTGTTGATCGCCGTTGCAGTAGATGCTAATGGATAAATATTTCCTCTAGCTTTTTCTATTTGTGCCAATGAAAGCCAAGAGACATGGACGCTATTTTTGAACCATTTGAAAGAGCACGTTGTCAAACAACATTCCGGTATTTGTTTAATATTTGATCGGCATGGTGGTATCTTAAGTTCTATACAGAATTTGCCTGCGTGGCAAGAACTTTATGCCTACCACCGTTACTGTGTAAGGCACCTGAAGGCCAATTTCCAAAAGGCACATCCCAACAAGGATCTGCATGATTTGATGTGGATGGCAGCAACAGAACACCAAGAGCATAAATTCCGGAGGCACATGGAATCTATCAGGCAGGAAGACGAGAGAGCATATGGTTGGTTGATGCGACATGAGCTTGACAAGTGGACTTTACATGCGAATGGTGGAAGAAGATGGGAAATTCTGATTACAAATGTGTTAGAGTCTTTCAACGGGTTATTGAAGTCGGCAAGAGGATTGCCTGTCACTGCCATGGTGTGCATGTCATTCAAGCTGATGGCGGAGAGGTTTGTTGAAAGGGCTGCAGCTGCAACGTCATTGATGGAAAGGGGTGTTGAATTTATGCCACTGCCGATGAAGAGATTTGAGAAATACAGGCGGCGAGCACATTGACATTCATTTTTACAGTATGATCACGACAAAAATATTTTTGAAGTTCGCACTGCTATCCATCAAAACCGGGGGAATAATGTACATACCATAAATGAATCTACAAGGTTATGCTCTTGTGGGAAATGGTCCATCTACCACATGTCGTGCTCACATGCCATCAGGTGCTTTTAATATGTTGGTTTAGGGACAACCAACTACGTTGATAAACAATATAGTGTCACTGCATAATTAAACACCTATAGTGGGCAGTTGCAGCCAGTGGGTGTTGAGCATTATTGGCTGCCGGAACCATTTAAAATGGTGTGTAACAAGGAGTTTTTGCGTCGAATACAGGTGCAGAAGAGAATGCGTATACGGAACCAAATGGATGTTAGCGATACCGTTTATGCGCGCAACTATGGTATATGCTCGCAAACAGGACATGACCGTCGAAAATGTCCTTCGGTTGGTTTGGGTGGCGGTGGTAATCCAGCTCGTGGCGGGAGTTCTTCTAATGTGCCCAACTATCAAGGATACACGTAGTAACTGGGTTTCGTAATGTAGTTGTAATAAGTGTATGTACTTGTTTATGTTGCGATATGTATCAAATAAAATTATGTTTCCATTGTTGTTAAATCTTATTGATAATGGTCCATTTTTAAGTTGAGTAAATTAATGAATTTCTGCCTCCCATTCATGTAATCAAAAATAGTATTGGATTAATAAAACGGAAATATTTTAGTAGACCTTCGAATTTCACACTAAAAATATTATTAGAAAACTACACTGTCAGAGTAGGAAGATTTTTGATAAATATGTGAATATATATAGCGCGGTTAAATACTATGTTATGTGTTAGCATAGCGCGGTTAAATACTACGTTATGTGTGTTGTCTTGTCGAACTGAAAAGCTGCCCGCCTGCGAAAAAGCTATTTTGTATCCGAAAGAATCTTTAACACGCGAAGTATAGCGTGGTTAAATACTACGTTATGTGTGTTGTCTTGTCGAACTGAAAAGTTGCCCGCCTGCGAAAAAGCTATTTTGTATCCGAAAGAATCTTTAACATGCGAAGCATAGCACGGTTAAATACTACGTTATGTGTAAGCATAGCGCGGTTAAATACTATATTATGTGTGTTGTCTTGCCTATAAATAACGGGCGCATTCTAGTTATTTTCTGTGCTTAACAATAACCAATAGCAAAACTCTCCATAAAAGCAGGGTTTTTTTTTTCGCTTTAACAAATGTCTGAACGCCTTTATGTACCAAGGTGCCAGTATGGCAAAACATGTATGATGAAGGACTGTTGGGATGATGGTGAAGTTGGGCGCCGATACTGGATGTGTGTGAACAAGTTTTATAGAATTCCCGACGAATCTATTTGCAATTTTGAGGTATGGATTGATGAACCCTGTAAGCAGGAATGCTACAAATAAACTTTGCAGTATATTCATGATTTGAACAAAAGATACGTGATGAGATTATGTATAAACAGAAATTGCGGCGTTGAAGGAGAAACTAAAAGAGGTGGAAGAAGAAAAAAATAAGATGTTCGATCAATTTGAGTGGTTGAAGAAGAGAATAGTTGACTAAACAAACCAATGTATGTGTTCAGTGTTGTATTTTATCTTTATGCTTTCCATGTCATGTATTTTCATTATGTGTGCCGAATTTAAATTATGTTAAGTTGTTGTGTTTGTGTTTGTGTTTGTGTTGCAGTATTAAAATAATGAAGAACCCGAAAAATATATACATAATGCGCATATAACGAAAACATAAAAATTGTTGCTATTATTTACATAAAATAATATTTACATCAAATACAATAAAAAAAATCAATGTGTTCCACAACCTGTGTGCTTCAATGCAGCCGCTGGCCTGAGGCGCATCCCATCCCGCCCGGCTACGCTATCAGGATCATCCTCATCATGTCGCCTCTTTATAGCAGGATGCGCTGCAGCATGATCATCAGTAGTGCTGGTAGGATCGGTAGAAGGGGTCGTCGGTCCAGTAGTAACCTACAGAAGAATAAGTCAGCTTAGTCTAGGAAAATATATATTAAGTCACAACAATTTAAAGTGTTTTACCATGATCTCGTCGGCCTCCTGAATATAATCATCCATCGCAGCCAGGTTAGCATCGCACAAAGCGGCCTTCGTGACGGGCGAGGATGAAGCCTTAATAAGAAAATTAATAAAGTTATTTATGGAAAATAAATGAGAAAAGAAAAAAAAATTAAAGTAAATACTAATAAAAACATACCTGCGCCTGTGAAAGCTCCCCAACACCCCTCGATGATGAGCCATAACTCAGTCGGCGCCCACTATCCACATCTTGGGTTGGCCGATCCTCAGCAGCGGTCGATGGGCCTGGGAAGTATGCATCCCAATCCTCTCCGGTAATGTCTGTGCCCGTGATCAATAATGGACCTGATGGGGTCACCTGCGACGTCCCTGGAGTGAGCTGTAGCCCAAGGCTGTATGACGACATGCTGCTGGGATACTCGTCCGGCTCATGAAGGTCACCCGGTAGATCAGCATCAACATCATCAACAGGGGCCTCAACGCCCCCATTGCTGGGGACCACCTCCTCGCCGCCCACCACGACCCCGTGGGGCAGCCCTGCCTCGTTGGGAACCCCTACCTCGTGGGGCACCCCTACCTCGTTGGTACTGCTCTGGAGCCACATAAGCAGGGTTGTGTCCTAAGCGCTGATCCTCTCGGGCTCGCTGCAGTGTCCGAGCAGCCACCTCTGCAAGCTACCGGCCATAATCGTGCAAAGCGACCGCTCCCTCGCCGGCATGCTGCTGCATCTACAATCCCATATGGTAGACTATATATAGGTCAATAGCCTGCACAACATATAAAATATAAACTACAGAACACTATGTTACAGTTATATAAGTAATAATACCAGAAAACATACCAGGGCCTCGTGCCGCCCAGCATATGGAATGTACCGACCTCCAGCTCGATGAATGGAATTCCCGACGAAAAGTCGAGTAACGCGGCGGTACCAGGGCATATACTCATGAATAGTATCCGTCCGGCTCTATGAAGGAGGGGAGGGAGGCTGAATTAGGTCAGCTCGTCGGTCCCAAGTATCGACCTGCGCCTCTAGCCATGCCACATGTGCGTCGTCTATACTGGAACGATCATCCTGCTGATAATGTGTGGGCTCCCATGTGGTCCCTCTCGGTACAAGCTGCGGACGGCCAAACTGGCGAAGTACCCGCTCCGTGGCATGATGCTCCACAGTATCGAGGCACATAAGCGGGACAGAAGTGCTCCAAATCAGTCGGCCGGCCGAGCAATAATCGGGTAGGCCACCTATCAAGTCGTCGCTGTATGGCGTCCAGATTAACTATTAAATAACAACAGAAAACGTGAGTATGCGCAACACATGTGAAGTTATACCAAGTAAACTTAGGTATACATTTACTTGTGTGCCCTCCAGCATATCCAATAAATCCCTGCAAAGGGGGAGATTATGTTGAGCCTCGTAGATATGTACGTATCCCCGCCGGAGAACCAACCTCCTAGCTAGAGGGAGAAACAGAGGTGGTACATCCAGAGGTAATGGTGGTAGAGGTGGCTGCAACTGCAGGAACTGCTCCCAGGCCCAAACCTAACATACAAAGTTGACGTAAAATTTAAGATTAATTTTTACTAGATATGTTATAGTGAATAGTGTATTCGAATATGTTGTCACCTGTAGCAGCAGCAAAAATCCACATACGTCATGTTGGGTGCCCATGCTCGCCCGACACGTCTGCCTGTACAAGTAGGCTAGAACAGCAGCACCCCAGCTGTACTGGGGTAAATCATCTAGCCGCTGAAGATGATGAAGAAATCTCAAACTGACTAGGTTCCCCGAAGTGTTCGGGAACAAGACCCCTCCAAACATAAAGAGAAGCAGCAACCTCGTATACCGGTGAATATGCAGATCATCGGTCTCGCTAGTGATGTCGGGGTGCAATATCTCCAAATGCTGTCGAATAGCTGTCAAACTCATGCGACTGGCCCCTGAGTGTGCAGTCTCATCCTGTGGCCTAAAAACAGTGAGCTGCTGTAGCATGTCCAAATACTGCCCACGCATCATCTCTCTCATGGCCTGAGGCAGTGCAACGGGCAGTCCATCAACGGGCAGCCCATATAATACCTTCACGTCCTGCAGCGTGATGGTGGCCTCGCCAATGGGCAGTGGAATGTGTGCGTCTCCGGTCGCCACCGCTCTATAGGGGCCGTGACCAAAGACCAGTCGAGCTGCAGCCGCCCGATCTCCAAAATCTTGTAGAAGCCCGTAACCCGCAGGTGCTGGACTACACGGGGATGTAGATCTCTGTCCTTCATAAAATCCCACATGTCGTCCACTCTCCTGGCGGGAGAGTCTGGGCCAGTAACTCTCCCTCCCATACGTGGGCGGACCTATGATCGCCCTGTAATACTAATAGCTCATCGGAGAAAGGTCCGGGATGCATAGGCGGCACGTCCATGTCGTCTACTGTAAATTAAACAACATTAATTGTATGTTTGATCTGTAAATTAAATAATTATTTTTTATAATTCTACAATATTTAATTGGACAAAGTATATATCTATGGGTTCCAGACTCGATATTTGAGGCCAGTAGCACCAAGCTATCCTGAATTCTTGTATGTGTCAATTTTACTTATTTCATAATTTTGTATGTTTGTTGTGTAAATTAAATAATTATTTTTTATAATTCTATAATATTTAATTGGATAGAGTATATATCTATGGGTTCCAGGCTCGATATTTGAGGCCTAGTAGTACCAAGCTATCCTGAATTCTTGTATGTGTCAATTTTATTATTTTCATAATTTTGTATGTTTGTTGTGTAAATTAAATAATTATTTTTTATAATTATACAATATTTAATTGGACAAAGTATATATCTATGGGTTTCAGGCTCGATATTTGAGGCCTAGTAGCACCAAACTATCCCGAATTCTTGTATGTATCAATTTTATTATTTTCATAATTTTGTATGTTTGTTGTGTAAATTAAATAATTATTTTTTATAATTATACAATATTTAATTGGACAGAGTATATATCTATGGGTTTCAGGCTCGATTTTTGAGGCCCAATAGCACAAAGCTATCCTGAATTCTTGTATGTGTCAATTTTATTATTTTCATAATTTTGTATGTTTGTTGTGTAAATTAAATAATTATTTTTTTATAATTATACAATATTTAATTGGACAGAATATATATCTATGGGTTCCAGACTCGATATTTGAGGCCCAATAGCACCAAACTATCCTGAATTCTTATGTGTGTCAATTTTAATATTTTACATGTTAGTTTCATAATTTTATATGTTTGTTTTATAAATTAAATAATTAATTTTTGTAAATTGGACAGAGTTTGTGTTTGATCTATCAATATAAGAGATACTTAAACTACATGGATACTACGCTAAAAGGCTCTACATTTTATTACGCTAAAAGAGTACTATATTACTAGTCTTTAAGCAAATAAATAATCTAAACTAGATAAAAACAACAATACATTTAATCACAAAACATTCACGAAAATACATATAAAACAGTAAAAGAAATTTATTAAATATTTTTATTAACAAATAATAACGATTTTTTAATTTTTACATATTTTTTTAGAACACTAATATCTTAGTCCGGATAAAAATAACATACTAGTTTAATCGTAAAAATAAAACACAAAATAACATGAAAACACATTCAAAACAACTAATATGCATTATTTATACGAGTTTCGACATAAACTAAATCGAAATACCTCGATTTATGTTTTTCGGAAAGTTGATAAATTGAAAATTTGAGTCCGAAACAAGCAAACCACAACAATAGAAGGCTTGGCTACGATGCGGGACCTCCAATCTTGTCGTTTTTGTGTGACGGGTGGGATCCACTCGGATTTGTTTTGGAGAATTTTTTTTTGGTGGGGGGAGGGGGACTGTTCAGATTTTTTTTAAAAAGGGGAAGGGGACTGGTTTTAATCGCGGGGAAGAAGGGAAGGGGACCGTTTTTATCTATGTATAGCGCGGTATATAACAACGCTTTTATATATCGCGCTATGCATAGTTGTCTTATCAGCCTATGCATAACGCGGTTTATAAGGGCGTTATATATGTATAACGCTCTTTTAAAGAGGGTTATATCTTAACGTCCAAAAACGTCCGTTAAAATATAGCGCTCTTTAAAAGAGCGTTATATATATATATATATATATATATATATATATATATATATATATATATATATATATATTTAGGTAACTCTTCTTTTTTGTTTTACGCGCATTTTGGTCGGCAAAACAACCTAATAAGTGGACTGAGGACAAGCAATGTACTAGAAGCAAAACCCGTTAGACAAAGCGACGTGCAAAGCCTATTCTGATTGGACAACATTTTTTAAAAAGTCAATAGAAAAACAAAAAGACTAATAGGGTAATTCCGTAAATAAACGAAAATCAAGGTTTAAACCGAAAAGGAACTTTCTATAATTACTCTAACGACCCTCAAATTTCCACAATGGGCAAATGGCTCTGTCCAAGCATGAGCAAAGAACAAGTCTAAAATTAGTCTTCTCAGTTGAATCATTTCTACTAGTTTTGTTACTCTTCTCACTTTTCATCCCTTCATTCTCTGAGATCTTTTTCGAAGAACAGTTTGATGGTACTCATTATTTTTCTTTTCTTTATTCTTTTAATGCTATTTCATAGTTTCATTTTTGATCTTGCTGTTCCATACCTTTTTTTTTTCTTCTGTAAATGGTATGAAAAGAATTGATTTTTGATACTTCTGATTAGACCCAATAAATTTCCAATGAAATATTGCCCCTTTTGTGACATAGAATAAAACTGGAATGATTACAGAGAAGATTAGCATGGCCATGTTTGAGGATTGTCTATATTTTTTTATTACTATCCACTTAGAATTTTTTTCCTTCTTTAAAAGAACTGGGAGATTTTTGGATTGGATGAGCTTATGGTTAATTCAAATGAAGCATGAAATCAATTGGTGAACTTCTTTTTTGTGTCTTTTCACTAGTTCCATTGTATTTTTAGTTGATCCAGAAGTTGCTTGAAGGGGGAAAAAAAAGAAGATTTTTTGGGCTGCAGAAGTTATGGGCGAGTTTGAATGAATTATTGATACATGGGGTGGACTTATTTTTGTATGAATATGCTTGAATTATTGATGTAGTTATTAGTGACTTTATGAGCAGAAGAGTCAGATCAGTCCACTTCTGTATAAGCTCTTGCTTCATAGTTAGAGGATTACTGTGGGATTGTTGATCCCTTTTGCTGTGATTACACACTGATTAATTTATTGTTTTCTTGTTTCTTTTCCCTGTTGTGTTGTTAAAAAGATGATTGGCGGAGCAGATGGGTGAAGTCTGACTGGAAAAGGAGTGAAGGGAAAGCAGGTTCATTTAAGCATACAGCTGGAAAATGGGCTGGTGATCCTGATGATAAAGGTGCTTCGACTCTTATCAGTTCTTTTTTGGAAGTGTTCATGTGTGTAAAAAAAGCTTTCAGATGGACTCTTCAGCTATTCTTATATGCTAAACCGTCCACTACTAATCACAAAAAAAAGAAAGGAGACAATAAAGTACACTGGAAATCCACTTTCTAAATCCTCGCTATGAGACAAACCTGAAACTATTAGGATTCTTTTGTAGCCATTTAACATTTTGCAATTTTGTGATGGTTATAATTCATTTGACTAAAGACCCCATGAAGCTGACAAGTCCATGGACATTTGTTTAAATGGCTTCAGTGGCAGATTTCAGGATGATTGTGATTTTGCAGGTATTCAGACGTCAAATGATGCCAAACATTTTGCCATCTCTGCTAAGGTACCAGAATTTAGCAACAAGAACAGAACGTTGGTTGTACAGTATTCTATAAAGTTTGAGCAGGACATTGAATGTGGTGGAGGTTACATAAAGCTTCTCTCTGGATATGTCAACCAGAAGAAATTCGGGGGAGACACCCCTTATAGGTTTGTTTCTCACTATGTTTTTAAGACATCCCATACCGGAGAAGAAAGTTTAGAGTTGCGTAGACACGAATTTCATAAGATCTGTTTGTATTCTGTGATATTTTGGCTTGCAGACCCAGAATTTGATTTCTGAAAAAGGGGGAGTATAAACTTAGTTCTCATGTGAAATGCGTTTCTTTTAAGAGATAGACTAATCATCTGCCTGAACTAAATTCTGTAAATTGTCACTCCTGAGCCCCGATTTTCACTTTTATCTGAAAGTACACCAAGCCAGCTTGTCGATGGCCTTAATTAGTAAAAGGGGTTGTGAGTTCAGATAAACATTGGTCAAACTTCAGCTTGTTTATCTCCCTGATTAGAAAGTGGTTATGAGATTGGATACACATCTAACCTTGGTCAAACTTCAATGATCGGTATGTGCAAACTGAGTGTAGTTACTGTAAATAGGTTCAAGGATCAAAATTAAAGCTAGCACAAAGAGGTGAACAATAGAGTTCCTTTATCTAAACAAGCCAAAAAGTGCCAGATGTTCCTTTTATGTATAAGCTCTAGGTTACATAGTTTTTATAGTAGTTTGTTTACATGGTACGTACTTTTTCCACTTTAATTTACAAAAGAGTTTTTGTTTCTGCAGTATGATGTTTGGACCGGATATCTGTGGTACACAGACAAAGAAACTTCATGTTATACTTTCCTACCAAGGCCAGAATTATCCCATCAAAAAGGATCTACAATGTGAAACAGACAAGTTAACCCATTTCTACACATTCATTCTTAGACCTGATGCATCATACAGCATCTGGATTGATGGTCGAGAAAGGGATTCTGGAAGCATGTATACGGACTGGGATATCCTTCCTCCTCGGAAAATTAAAGATGTAAATGCAAAAAAGGTATTTCAGAAAAAAGTTAGGTGCTTTAGGCAAGACTTGTTTGTGCCCCTAAACCCAATTCATGTGTATTGTTACATTGGCACCTTCAACAGTTTGGCGCAGAAATCCTATTTATCAGCTATTTCCCCCCAATTTCTTCTATTGATATTTTGACAATTTTAGGTTCTTCTTTGCATTCCTTTCCTTTACTTATTCTGTAAAAATTTCTGATACTCGTCTGCTCATTTTCAAATGCCTTATGTGATTTCCATTGCTTATAGCCTGCAGATTGGGATGATAGAGAATATATAGAGGACCCAAACGAGGTCAAACCAGAGGTAGTTCATACTGCACATTTCGTCAGTTTTCTTTGGTTTCTTATGCTTTGAGTTGGTTTTTTGAATTTTTCCTTATTGCACTACTTTTTACTCCAGGGATATGACTCTATTCCAAGAGAGATTCCTGACCCAAAAGCTAAAAAGGTTAGTTCAGCAGGCTTTAATGTACACTGTCTTAATGTAACCCATGTTATGGATGATGTTCTGAAGTTAATTTTTCTGAGGTGTGGTTATTCTGAAAAGGCTCTTTTCTTTAGTTTTATAAATCAGTTTTTTACTCCTTGGCAGTGAACTTTTTTATTTTTTTCCTCTGTAGTGATTTTTTTCGTTCGCATGTAGTTTGCTAACCAATTTGTCTGTTATATCACTACAAACATTCTTATTCTTTGTAAAACTAACTTTATTCCACAAGTGATGTACTCGCTTGTCATCACTGTCTTAGCGGGTTTCTTTACTTCCCCATCCGCACTTATAGAAAATGTTAAGTCCCTTTTCAGTAGTAACGGAGGGGGAATGTGTACAAATACTTCATTGTCCTTCCATATATCATAGTTGAGACATGTTAGAGGCCTGTTTACACCAATGAACTTACATCTTGTAACTTAGCAAGCTAAACTTCCAAAGTTGCTATTCTATTTTAGCCTGATCACTGGGATGATGAAGAGGACGGTATCTGGAGACCACCAAAAATACCTAATCCAGCGTATAAGGGTCCATGGAAACGAAAGGTATGTGAGAATCTTTCTGACTTCTAATTATGAAGCTTGAAATCTTCGAGTTGTAACTGGAATATCTACTTAGCGAGTGTATCTTATGTCCCAGAAAATAAAGAACCCTAATTATAAAGGTAAATGGAGGACTCCTTGGATTGATAATCCAGGTAATGGATGTATGCATTTGTATCGAGATGCATTTTAATACACTTGCCAATGTTCTGAATTTTTGTCATTTTATTGAAAATCCGTTCTGATCTCTCTCTCTCTCTCTCTCTCTCTCTCTCTCTCTCTCCAGAATTTGAAGATGATCCTGACCTCTATGTGCTGAAGCCTATCAAATATGTTGGGATCGAAGTTTGGCAGGTAAGTTGAGTAGACTGAACTAGGATAATGTTGTCTTTTCACATGTAGGTTTTCCTCTATGAAATTAGAACGGGTGATGTACTGATGTGTTTTGTCATGGGCTGCAGGTGAAGGCAGGTTCTGTATTTGACAACATACTGATATGCAATGAGCCGGATTATGCAAACAAAGTGATTGAGGAAGTCTTTGCTAATAGGGAGGTTTGTCCTTGATCCCTTGTCCTATGTTGACTGGTGCTAGCTTCCTTGCTTCTTCAAAACTTGGATTTCTTGAAACCAATATCTGCAGGCTGAAAAGGAGGCTTTTGAGGAAGCAGAGAAAGTGAGAAAAGCAAAAGAGGAAGAGGTTGATATCCAGTTTTCATTTATTTAATACGCATATCATGTCTTTTCTGGGCGCAAGTGCTAAAGTAGTGGGAATTTTCAGGAAGCCCGACGAGCAAGAGAGGAAGGTGAAAGGAGGAGAAGAGAAAGGGATAGGGACAGGCATAGAGATAGAAACAAGAGGGTCAGTGTTTCAGATCTTCTGAACTCAACATGCTATGTGCTTTTCCCTTTAGTTTTCTGCCATCATTTACTCTCTTTTTCCCTTGCCCCATTTCTTATTTTGTTGTAATTCCTTCCTAGTTCGAGATCGTAGCTACTCTGTTTTCAATTTCTATGACTATCACTTTCTGCTTGTTTAACTTCTTTGAATGATTCGGAGTTAGCTGATTATGACTTGATTATACACTTTATCTCTGACAACTTTGTCTTCCTTTTGTTATCAAATTTCAAGCTCAAGTAGCTTTTAAGCTAAAAAGCCATAAGTTGGGAACCCTCAACTTATGGCTTTGGTTGCTCAATAAGCATTCAATCAGACCTAATTAGAGCTTCTGGCCAGTGATTTGGTCTTCATGTTAAACAAATTCAGTAAAGCAATAATAATCAATTACAATGATAAACTTTGTAGTATTCATTATGCCACTCTGGTATTCTATGTCAATTTCTCTTTTTCTTTCCCCAGTAATTCTGTTGGTTAAATAGTGTCTAACTTTGCTGACAAATTTTTGTTTTGCAGCGCTATCACCGTGATTACGATGATGATTATCATGTAAGTTCAGAATGAACTGTTCTTCTCTTCCAACTCTCTCGCTCCCCCGGATTTCCTAAGAGTCTTCCAATAACCTCACTTATCCTCTAAATCTTTGCTTTCTTGTCGCTCTTCTTGGATAATAAGCTGAGTATAAAAAGCTCTCCTACTTGTTTACTGGCTTATAAAATTAAATCTACTTCAGATACTATGAGTCAAAAACATTTATGGAGTTGCTTTAAAAATTGTTGCAATGAAATTTAATTTGGCTTGGCCCAAAAAAAACAAAAACAAGTTTGGAGATGCTTTTTATAATATATATATCAGACATGGTTTCTTGTATCATAGATGATGTTGGTACTCTTTTTGTTGCAGGATGAACTTTGACTTGGTGTTATAGGCCATATTACGTCTTCCATTCTTGAGAAGGAAATCTTAGCTTCATTCATTTGGGCTTTGGGTGTTCTTCCTGTTGTATTTTACTAACAGTAGCTTTATCTTTGCATAGTGCAATGTTAGGCGCAAGACAGTTTTATTTTTCCTTCTTATTTAGCTTCTTTTAAAAAGGTGCTTTGCCAACCAAAACATGGCTCAGTATTTTAAAATCTAGTTAATATTTTGTGGATTATCTTATCATCTTCTTAATACTAACGAGGGGTGTGTTGAGAATGAAGAAATTTTTGGTAGAGAGCATTTCATCCCCTCGGATTCCTGTTAAATTGGAAAAAATATATATCATATTCTTCAGTCTTTAACTAGAAGAAATTTATCTTATTCTTCTGTCAAATTGCTTTTTGTGCTGCCCGTGACAAATTTACAGTGAAATTTATTTTGAATCTGCCTAACCTTTGAGTGTTCGTTTGCAGCTTTAAAGTTTAAAACATTTTGCCCATTAATTGTTTTTTTCCTTTTATATGGTCTAGGGATGAAGCTTTTCTCTTTTAAGTAAGAGTACGAGTTTGTAAATTGGTCTCGGTTTTCTAGTACAAAACTACCGAGCAGGGGTAAAAATACGATAAGTAGATACATAATTTCGAGTGTGATCAAACAACCAAAAATCAGACAATGATAGAGCGGCCTGTGATTGAGTGATAGATTGATCGACGACGGAACGAAACACAAAACTTTACGACATGAAAATTTTATCTCCTATAGTAAACTATTACACCCTATTTATTATAAATCAAAACAATTTCAAAATATTATTATTTATAGCTACTTTTTTTATTTTATAACAAAATAGATATTTATTTTATACCCTACTATTGAGGCGTGAAATACGCCAGTTATGTTCTTTCTCTCTCTCTTCCTTCTCTCTCTATCACTAAGATTCTTAATCCTCTCTCTTCTCCCTCAAATCTCTCTCCCATTTCCATCAAGGCAGCCATCATAACAGCCATTTTTGGTGGCGATGGTGGACTTTCTGAAGCGAAGAGAATAGATCTGAAGCGAAGATGGAGTAGGCGAATAGATCTGGCCATGGCTACGGATTGAGCTTTTGGAAATCTGAAGCAGAGTTGTCGGAGAAGATTTGAGGGCCAAGTTTTTGTTCGTCTCCATTTTTAGTTTTAATACAATGTACTCCCTCCGTTTCAATTTATGTGAACCTATTTCCTTTTTAGTCCATGTCAAAAAGAATGACACATTTCCCTATTTGAAAATAATTTACCTTTATGCAATGATTTATAGCCACACAAAATATATATGCCTCATTTTACACCACAAGTTTAAAAGTCTTCTCTCTCTTTTTAAACTCTGTGCCCAGTCAAATGGGTTCACATAAATTGAAACGGAGGGAGTATACAGTATTTTGCTTGGCCGAAAAACTCCATCTACGGCAAACTTTCTTCTCTTCATTGCTATTGAGTCACATACAATGATACAAATACATTGTATTCTGTACAAATACACTCAAATACATTGTACTTTTGTATAAATACATTATTTTTTGCCTGTATTTATGTATTCCGAAGGTCTGTATTTTTTTAATATAGTCGAATTGAATATGGTGAGTTGAATATAATGAATACAACTGTAGCGACCCGACCGGTCGTTTTGAGAGTTATAGCCCCGTTCCCCCATTTATTGCTCATTTTGTGCTTTATAGCTGCTATGTAACTTGTCGGGGTAATTAGTTCGAGTCATAAAAAGTTTCGAAATGAGTTGAGACACTTAGTCTCAAGGTTGAAAGTTTAAGTTGAAAAGGTTGACTAGATGTTGACTTGCGTATAAACGACTCCGGAATAGAGTTTTGATGGTTCCGTTAGCTCCGTTGGGTGATTTTGAACTTGAAAGTGTGTCCGGATTGTGATTTGGGGGTCCGTAGTTGAATTAAGCTTGAAATAGCAAAAGTTGAAAATTGAAAGTTTGACGAGAGTGGACTTTGTGGTTACCGGGATCGGATTGGGGTTTCGGGAGTTGGAGTAGGTCTGTGGTGTCATTTGTGACTTGTGTGCAAAATTTGAGGTCAATCAGACGTGATTTGATAGGTTTCGGCATCGTTTGTAGAAATTAGAATTCCTTAGTTTCAATAGACTTGAATTGGGGTGCGATTCATAATTTTAGCGTTGTTTGATGTGATTTGAAAGCTCGACTAAGTTCGTGCGGTATTTTTGTACTTGTTGGTATATTTGGTTGAGGTTTCGGGGGGCCTCGGGTTATTTTCGGATGGTTAACGGATCGAATTTGGCTTAAGTGTTATGCTGAGGTGCTGCAGATCTGGTGTCATCGCACCTATGGTGGGATTGGCTGCAGGTGCGGAGCCGTAGAAGCGGCTAAGCTTGTGCAGCTGTGAAGATGAGGAAGGTCACTGGGGGTCGCAGGCACGGAAAAGTTTCCACAGATGCGGATGCGCATCTGCGCGAGGTCGACCGCAGAAGCGGATTTGGGTAGGCAGCATGAGAGTCGTAGAAGCGAGGAATGGTTCGCAGATACGGTCCCGCAAGTGTGAATCTAGGACCGCAGGTGCGCTTGGTCGGCTATTAAGTGAGTTTCGCAGAAGCGAGTTTTTCTCCGCAAAAGCGGGAGCGCAGGTGCGAGCCCAGGCTCCGCAGGTACGGAAAAGGCTGGGCAGTTTATTAAAAATGATGGTTCCGAGATTTTATTTATTTTTGAACATTCCAAACTCGGGATTAGGCAATTTTGAGAGGGATGTCGAAGGGATTCTTGAGGTAAGTCACTTGTGATTTAATTTTCTCAATAATTATGTTTCTCCATTGAATTTTTCACCTAGTTGTGTGTTTTTGAGGTGGAATTTGGGAGTTGGAGGCTAGGAATTTGGAGGGTTTAATTTGGGGATTTGAGTGGTGATTTGATGTCGGATTTTGGTAAGTTTGGTATGGTTAGACTCGTGGTTGAATGGTTGTTCGAATTTTGTGACTTTTATTGGATTTCGAGACATGGGCCCGGTACCGGCTTTTGAGTCAACTTTTTAATTTTTGATTAATAGCTTAGTATTTACTTGTGGAATTGATTCCTTTAACCCGTGTTGATTGTATCGAACTGTTTGTGACTAGATTCGAGGCATTTGGAGGCTATTTCGCGAGGCAAGGTCTTGTTGGAGTAGAGTTTCGCACAATTTGAGGTAAGTAACACTTCTAAACTTGGAATTGAGGGTATGAACTCTGATTATACGTGTTATGTGATTTGTTTGGAGGTGATTGGAGCTGATGCACATGCTAGGTGACGGGCGTTTGGTCGTGAACCATAGAAATTGAGGCTCAGTCAATTCCGTAGAGCTGTGTAGTCAATTAACTTGTATTTTCATGTATTTTTCATGTGTTAGAGAGACTGAACTGTGACTCATGTTAGAAATCATACTTAGGCAAATGCTGGTATTATTGGGACCCATTGAGGTCGTTTCTGCTGTCGAATTATATGTTTAAACTGAAATTTCGCACTCAGTCATATTCATTCATTGCATATCATATCTTAGTCTCTGTTGTTATTTATCGATACATCATATCATCAATTTTGGGCTAGTTTCATTACATTGTGAGCTCGAGAGACTGAAGAGATTGATGACTGAGTGAGGCTGAGGGCTTGTGTTACATCCCGCATTTCGTACGTTAAAGTTTCGTCATAAGTTAATCGACGTAGACTCGGGAATGAGATTATTTTAAGACTATAAGCATTTATGCTATTTGTAACAAGTGATAAGTAAGTGTTATAAAAGTAAGAGGATTAACGAATCGAAGAAATTGAGTATCACCGAAGTTTGTTAGTTTGGGATAAAATACGGTCTGAGCTATAATACCCGATATTTATGGACTAGTACCATACAATGTACCCTATGACCGTGATAGTAAGATGTATAAAGTGTGTTAAAAGTGAGTAATATTTTAAGATAATCTTTAATTATGTGAATTAGTGGGTAATGGGGGAATTAACTAGTTAATTAATAATTAATGGTTGAGTAATTAAAGTCTTTTGGATAAGGGTTATGAGCCAAAACGTGGCAGCACAATGAATCTTCATCAAAGCCAAATTATGACTCATTATTTCATGGAATTAGGTGGCAAAATTTAAGAGATTTTTGTGGCATGATCAATTGGACTTTAAAAAAAAAATGAATCTTTATATGTCTTAAAAACATACGAATCATATCCATTCATATAACGTGAGTTCTATCTGGAGATCTCTATATTTATAGTTCAATACAAATCATTAGACCAAAGTCTATCTCTCAACTCAAGATCATTCGTATGAATTATTACCTCTATTTTTTTATGTTTCCAATTTACTATCATACATCTTTATTGGAATTGGATAGGCTGTTGCAGAAGTCTAGCTTGAGCCGCACATCATTTTAGTAAAAGAGAAGCATTATATGTCTAAAGAGCATGAGAATCACATCTCCATTCTTAATTAACGTGAGATTTTACAATATTAAGGGAGTACGGTGTAATCTTTCTTAAGAATATCATACAGATTTATCCTTACTCCAGGTATGTTAAGGCTATCCCTCCTTTCTTTTTGCATGATCCAAGTAACGATACGTAAACATAATGCTATTTCATAAGTGTTTCTACTCTTAGCAGTTAAGGATGTCTACGTTATTCATTCCTGTAAAGCGATATTCAAGCATGTCTAAGTATGTTTCTAGTTACATGTTGAGGTATTTGATAAAGATATTAATATTAATAGTATTGTGATATACACATCTTCATTTACCACCGAGCTACGGCCGGTAGGGCAGTTACCACCGGTTGGGCAGTTATGTATTATTATTTACCACTGGTTGGGCAGTTATGCATTTACCACCGAGTTACGGCCGATCGGGCAGTTACCACTAATCAGTTGGGTAGTTAACGTCACGAAAATGAGGTAACTAGAACTATTATATTGTAGTTTTATTTATATATATGAGATGGGTTTTATTCTATATGTTACGGCCTTCAGCGGCAAGTCAGAAGTTATAAGTTGGCTCTTATCTCTCCCCGAGATAGTATCTTATTATTATTCCGTTTCATTGCTGCCTTTCATACTCGGTACATTCTTTGTACTGACGCCCCTTTTCCTGGAGCGCTGTGTTTCATGCCACGCGGGTGTAGATAGGCGAGGTGAAGACCATCCACTGTAGGCTGCCTCCAGATATCAGCTTTTGGTTAGTGAGCTCCACATCTTCCTGGAGTATTGCCGAGTCACATTCTATATATGTTACTTTGTTTTATGAGGATGTCAGGGACCCTTTCCCGACTTATATGTTATGGTCATATTTTATTAGAGGTTTTGCAGACAATGTCATGTGTATAGCTTTAGGTATGACATGTCAACGGCCTTGTCGGCCCCTATGTATCTATATAAATCTTTTTGAATTAGTTATGTCAGTTAAGTTCTATATATATATATATATGTATGTGTGTGTGTGTGGGGGGGGGGGGGGGCTATTATGGCCCGAGGGTACCACCAGCCCAGCCAGTTGTAGTTGCTCAAGCCCAGGTGGGTCCCGTTATGACTGATGATGAGCAGAGAAGAATAGAGAGATTTGGGAGACTCCAGCCTCCATCATTCAGTAGGGCTGAGTCTGAGGATGCCCAGGACTTTTTGGACAGGTGCCAGCGGATTCTTCGCATGGCAGGTATTCTGGAGACCAGTGGGGTCTCATTCACTACTTTTCAGTTTACTAGGGCTGCCTTTAGATGATGGAAGGCTTATGAGAGGCGCAGGACAGTCGGTGCAACACCACTTACATGGCATGAGTTCTCCATTCTATTTTTGGAGAAGTTCATGCCGCAGTCTCACAAGGAGGAGCTGCGCAGATAGTTTGAGCAGCTATGCCAGGATGGCATGTTTGTGAGCCAGCACAAGATGAGGTATTCCGAGTTGTCTCGTCACGCAGTTTGGTTGGTTCCCACTGATAGGGAGAGGATTAGGAGGTTCATTGATGGCCTTGCATATCAGTTACGGTTGCTTATGACTCGGGAGAGGGTATCTGGTGCTACTTTCAACGAGGTGGTCGATATTGCTCGGCAGATAGAGATGGTTCGTAGTTTGGAGCGTGAGGAGAGGGAGGCCAAGAGGCCTCGAGGTTCAGGTGGTCCTAGTGGTGTTCACTCTGGGGGACAGTCTTACCATAGCAGGGGTCGTCCTTAGAGGCCCGCTCAGATGGCTCGTCCAGTTCACCATAGTTCATCATCTAGTCATGGTTCGTGCAGTGCCCGTCCGAGCCAGTCATCTCTCAGTGCTCTTCCAGCTCAGAGTTCATCTCGTGCACCATCAGTTCAGGGTTCATATGTACCAGGTTCTTCTGATAGTTATTCTAGTTCTCGGGGTCCGCCTCAGTACTTACCGCTATTGTCCGAGAGGGGTTGTTTTGAGTGTGGAGATTTGGGTCACATAAAGAGACATTGCCCCCGCCTTACGGGAGGTCCAGCTCAACAGAGGAGTCAGACTACGACTTCAGCACCAGTTACTTCACCCCACCCATCCCCAGCCAGCTCGGGGTGGGGCTCAGGCAGCTAGGGGTCGCCCTAGAGGGGGAGGCTGATCAGGTGGTGGCCAGGCCCGATTCTATGCTCTTCCTGGCAAACCAGATGTTGTTGCTTCAGACACAGTGATCATAGGTATTGTCTCAGTATGCCACAGAGATGCTTCTGTATTATTTGACCCTAATTCCACTTATTCGTATGTATCATCATATTTTGCTCGTTATCTGATTATGCCCTCTGAGTCCTTAGTCTCATCTATTCATGTATCCACGCCTGTGGGCGATACTATTATTGTGGATCGTGTATATCGGTCGTGTGTAGTGACTATTGGGGGATTGGAGACTAGAGTTGATCTCTTATTGCTTAGTATAGTTGATTTCGATGTGATCTTGGGTATGGATTGGTTATCTCCATATCATGCTATGCTGTATTGTCATGCTAAGACCGTGACGTTGGCGATGCCGGGGTTGCCAAGGATCGAGTGGAGAGGTTCTCTAGATTATGTTCCCTGTAGAGTGATTTCATATCCGAAGGCCCAACAGATGGTTGGAAAGGGTTGTTGATGGTAGGCTATAATCTCGTATTTTAGTCGCCTATTGCACTCTAATTTATTGCACTTCAATTGATTTTGAGCTTTAATTGCTAGTGTTTTGCACTAATTGTATGTTTTATGCCTTGTAGGAGTGATTCCGAGCTATGTAGATGTTTTGGAATGAATTCGAGCTATTCTGAAGCTTTGAAGTCTAAGTAAAAGTCCAAGGATTAAGTTGGAGTCGTGTTTGGGGGTCAACGGGCAATAGTACACTTAATGGGAGAAACAAATTGCGAGCAAAAGGTCACCCAGGTGCGCGATCGCGCATTGGGCGCGCAAGTAGAGTAGTACACTATCCAGGTGCGCGGCCGCGCATGTCCAATCCCGGAATTGTCCTATTTCGTGTAGAAAAAGGTGTGTTCGTTTGGGCCCGACCCTAATTGGTATATATACATGAAAAATTGTATATTCTAGACTTTTGACACATCTAAGACCTAAGGAGGAGTTGGAGAAGCAAAAGCACAAGGAATTCATCATTCAATCCTCACTCAATACACGAGTTTGGATCATTTTATGTTTTTCTTTACTTTTAATGTATTTGTGATGAATTGCTCCATGTCTACAGAGTAATTCTCTGTAGGGTTTGATGGATTTGGTGTATTGATATTTGTTTATGGGTTATAACTCTAGTTTTTATGTATTGAATTATTTTGGATGATTTAATTGTTGCATCTATATTCACATGTTCATGTAATCGAGAGAGGCATAACTTGTGATATCGTTGTATTATCTTGTTGGTTGAGTCCATTAATTTTTCTTAGTAATCGAAAGAGGCTAGTTAAATAATTGTTTAACCCTAGTTAGAAGGATAATCGAGAGAGGTTCTCTTAAAGACCAATCCACCACGAATTCTTGCATATCTTCACTGAGCTTAAATTGGTTCATATTGTGAGGTTGAGACTTAATCGAGAGAGGAGTTTCTACTAAACGTTTGAACTAATAATTGAGTGAATTCGAGAGACTCACTTGAATATTAGAAGTGAATTAACTAGAGTTAAATCCCAGACATTTATCTTGCGTCTATCTAATCAATCCCTATTTTTCTCCTATTGATATCTTCTTTGCTGACTTTTGTTCGAGTGCCATTTGTCAATAGTTTAGACTCTTAGAAGCTATAACTACAAAAATACTGTTTAACTCCAATCCCAGTGGATACGATATTATATTGCACTATATTCGACTAGAGAGCATATTTAAGTGTGTGTTTTGCGCTCGTCAATTTTTGGCATCGTTGCTGGGGATTGGCAATCAATAGTGTTGGAAATATTTTATTTTTAGCAAATATACCACTAGGCACGCTGCCTAGTGGCTAATATATAATTAATAATAAAAAAAATCCAATGTTTACAATTTGTCCGACTAAAACTAAAAAAATGAGAAGCTAAATCTAATAAAAGGATAAATGCTAGTTATTACACATGATGTTATAGTCAACTCTTCACATATGATGGTGTGCGAATTCATAAGCCAAGTGCAAAACCTCAATATAGCACCTCTAATGCTCTCACCAGGCGCCAAGTTTTGCGTTCCAAAGGACAAGGCAAACGTGAATCTCCAAATACCACCATCAACTTCTGAAGCTGACCAATCCAGGTAAAATTCAAAGAAAAAACTAGTACTTGTATCCAATCCAAGACAAGCTGCAATGAGGGTTGTATCATGTACTAAAAATCCCATGCCTGCTTTTCCATGTCTCCTCTAGTATGAAGACATGACATTACAAATCACACCAACATCAACTCTCGTTCCATATGATACCATTGGATCCCTGCTCTGAATTCTCACAATAACCTGCTGGACTGGAGTGTAAACAACCCAACAGATTACAAACTTCATTCTCATTATCATACAATGCCAATAACATGAAACCAGTAGCCTATTGCCTGCATTACAATCCATTCCCAAATACTATCATAACATCTTCAGTATGGGCATATAAACACACCAATACCACTGGACAATGCCATAACAATACCTAGGTCTTCGATACTAGACAACACACAACTATTGGATACCTGTTTAACTATACCATTTGAATCTTCTGAAAACTGTGTTAATGAGGTATAAGAGTCAAGTTGTCGGCCTGACTTTCCCCCCCAGGTTATCACACAATATATACCAATAATTTGGATTAAGAACTATGACTATTTGTGATATCATTTGTATACAGATTAGCTGCCTACTTTGAAGAAAGGTTCCATACATCCCTAGTTCACTACCAGATTGAGCATGATAACATGCTAATACCACTGGTAAGTGCCCTAGAGATAGACAGAACCATATACCAACTAGACAAAAAGTATCAGCTGCCAATATAATATCATAACTATTCATTAATCTGGAGCTTTCCATTTAGCAACCCTAACCCTAAGATTAGGGGCTTGTGTTTTGTCAAGGTTGATTAGTCTCCTCCCTGCACTAGGTAGTTCAAAGAAGGAATAAAATTGAGTTGTACCTGCAAAAGAGAAAACAAGGTTAGCTAAAAAGTCTACCACAATGTTTCCCTCCCTTAACACATGTTGAAAAATTACATTAAATTGATCCTTCATCTCCTTAATCCTCTTTACTTCCTTCCCTATACTCCAAGGAATATCCCAACGTCCATCAATAATCTTCTTCATCACCAGAGAATCTGTCTCCATGATCAAAGGATGAAGCTGCCTATCCATACAATAAGAAATCTCTTCAACAATTGCCTTCGCCTCAGCAACAATATTGGTTGTCCTCCCTAATTCTTCTGCCTTTGCATAGATCACATCCCCAGAATCGTCCCTCACACAAAAACCATATGAACTTGGTCCAGGGTTACCTCTTGAAGCTCCATCTGTATTGCATTTAAACCACCCTCCATAAGGTAGTTGCCAAGAAACTCTTTTAGTGATAATGTAGGGCTTATATCCCTCAAAATATTTAACCATGTCTGGACAGAGTAGAGGGATATTAGGCAGCCAAGGATACCTAACTCTAGCAAGATAGTGTAATATTTTGTTTACCTCATGCACTACCCTATGAAATGATATTGCACCTCCACCATTATTCATTGTGTTCCTTCTTTTTCAAAGTTCCCAAGTGATAATAGCTGGAGCTGCTTGGAACAAAGGCCTTAGCTTAACACAACAATCAGCACTCCACCATGCTCTAATAACCTGATGTATTTGTACCAGATTCACCACCAATCCTGCAGCTTGTAAAAACAACTTCCACACCTTAGTAGCAATATCACTTGTAAGGAAGATATGTTGAAAGGTTTCTCCTTGTGATGGTATGCATCACCAACACTTAGAGACAGTTAAGTAGCCACCTCTCCTCCATAAATCATATGTTGGCACCTTCCCTTTCCATAGTCTCCATAAGAAGAAGGATATCTTGAATGGTAACCCTTTTGTCCATAGTAGCTTGTATTCTGGATTTGGTGGAGCCATATGCCTCAATATTTGCCAAGCACTGCTTACTATAAACTTGCCTGAAGGTGTTGGCATCCATTTAGGAGTATCCCAGTATTCATCAGAATTGTCAAAGTGTACCTCTTGCCTTATATGCTCAACAATGTCTTCTGGAAAATTCTGCTCCAAGATCTGATCATTCCACCCATCTTCATCTCTCAATTCTGCCACCTCTTGAAGGTCTTCATTGATATTGAATTCTGGAGGTACTACATGATACAATGCTTCCAGGCCAGTCCAATTCTCATGCCAAACATTAGTATAACCCCTATTCATTTCCCATAAGATTTCATGTTCTACCTCCTCTCTTACCTCTAGCATTTTCCTCCACACATATGATCCCTCCCTAAATTGTACCATAGTAGGTAGCTCCTTCTTGCAATATTTATTCCACATGAAGTTCGACCACAAAGATTTTGATGTCCTAAACTTCCACCATAACTCGGCAAACAATGCCTTAGAAACATCAAATAAAGATCTAAACCCTAGACCCCCTCCTCCTTAGGAAGACACAAATTCTGCCACTTTGTCCAGTGTCTACTTCTACCTTCTTCTTTTGTACTCCAGAAAAATCTAGCAAAGATCTTATGTAGGTGTTCAAGAATGTTATCAGGAGGGTCTAAGACTTATAGAATGTGAGTAGGTAGGCTCTGAAGTACAATGGTAATAAAAGTGGCTTTGCCTCCAAAAGATAGAAGCTTTCCCTTCCAAGAATGCAACCTTGCCTTCACCTTCTTTATAAGATCATTGTAATAATCTTTTTTCCTCCTTGTGTAAAATATTGGACACCTTAGGTAAGTAAATGGAAACTTACCTCTCTGAAAGCCAGTTATAGCACCAACAGAATTAAACAAATGTCTTGCCACCTTAGCATGCATGTAGTATGAAATCTTTGCCTTATTGATCAGCTGGCCAGAAGTTTGTTCATACGTATTAAGAACTTCCATCACTTTCCCCAAAGAATATGGATCAGAAGAGGCAAAGATGATTGTATCATCTGCATATGCCAAATGATTTAGGGGATCTGTCCATTTTGGCATACCATACCCTATAAACCTCTTATCCTCAAACAACTTATTCAATGATCTTGAAAGGACTTCAGCAGATAAAATGAACAAGGCTGGAGACAAAGGATCTCCCTGCTTAACCCCTCTTAAAGACTTGAAAAAACCAGAAGCTTGTCCATTTATTAAGACTGAATACCAATTGTTAGCCAACAAATTCCATATCATGTTAATGAAGTGCTCAGCAAATCCCATTTTCCTTAGTACATGAAGAAGATACTTCCATGACACCCTATCATAAGCCTTGGCCTTGTCAAGCTTGATAACCATATTAGCAGGTTTCCTCCTTAATCTTATATCAGTGACAATCTCCTGAGTGAGTAAGATATTCTCAAATATACTTCCCCCTTTAACAAATCCGGATTGATTAGGAGATATTAGTGAAGGTAAGATCTTCTCCAATCTATCATGCATCACCCTTGAAATTACCTTGTTTATGAAGTTGCTTAGGCTTATGGGTCTCAAATCTGAGAATGTTTGAACCACTGGCTTCTTAGGCAGCAACACTAGATTAGTGTGTGTAATTAATTTTGGTAGAGATGCTCCACTATAAAAAAATCTGTAACATATTGAATGTGTCCTACCCTATTATATCCCAACACTCTTGATAGAAAATACCCGTGAAACCATCTGGTCCACTTGCACTATTACCACTCAATAAGAAAACAACTCCCTTTACCTCTTCTTTACTTGGCATCCTGCATAACTCCATATTTTGCTCGAATGTCACCATAACAGGTACATTGTTCAGAAGACCAAATTATTAGGATCCCCTTCTTGAATGAACTGTCTTTGAAAGAATTCAACTACTTCATTGGCCATCAACTCCTATGTTTCTATCCACACTCCATCACCTTTTTGAATCCTTTTAAGTTGTAATTTCTGCCTCTTACCATTCACATGATTATGGAAGAATCTTGTGTTCTTGTCTCCTTTTGAAAACCAATTCATGCCTGCCTTTTGTTTCCAGTATTGTTCTTCAATGCTAAGATACTTCTTCAATTCAGCTTGTGCCCTTTGAAGTACAATTCTATTATTAATAGTTGGCTCCTCCTCAAACAGCTTCTCCTTAATTCTCACAATGTCCTCCCTAATAGCAAGCTGCTTAAATATATCCCCATATGTCAATTTACTCCATTTAGATAATGCTATCTTTACTCTCTTTAATTTTTGCTTGAACATCAAGAAGGGATCCCCAGTTAAATCAGCCACCCAATTCTGCTTAATAACCTCGTTAAATGTGTCATGTTTTGCCTAGAAGTTGAGAAATCTAAAAGGTTTCACAAATTTCATTGCATTATCTCCACAACTCATCAATAAAGGTGCATGATCTGATCCTGTTCTTATAAAATGTTCTACTTCAATATCAGGAAAAAGATTCTGGAAAGGAAGATTGATAAAAATCCTGTCAAGCCTCTTAAAAATACACTCAACATTAGGTCTCCCATTCCACCATGTAAAAGGGCTTCCTTTGTATCCTAGATCAAACAAACCACATGAATTCACACAAAATGCAAAATTCTCATATTCTGGAGGATAAATAGGAAGCCCTCCTATCTTTTCTTCTTCATTCAGTACCACATTAAAGTCTCCACCAATCACCCAAGGTAACTCTATATCACTAGCAAGATAGTACAAATTATCCCACAATTCCAGCCTTTCAAGTGACTAACATTTGGCATAGACAAAAGTCATCATAATATTCTTACCAATGTCTTGATGATAGATCTTGATAGTCACATGTTGTTCAGCATCAATCAATAATTCCCACTCCACAACATTGTCAAAGAACAACCAAATTTTGCCATTAATGTTTGAGTAAGCATCATCCATTCCTAACCTTCTCCTATACCTTTGAATATGCCCAGCTTTTTGAAATGGTTCCATGAGAGCAACAATAGAAAAAACCATACTCCCTATGCATATTAATCACCCTCTGAAAGGCCTGCTGAGTTCTCACAGACCTTATATTCCAAATCAAGGTTTTAATCATCATTTAATGGTTGAGGCTACCCTCTTGGGCAAAATTCTTTTAGGTTGTGGTGGCTCTTTGTTCTGTGCTTGTTTATTACTCGTCCTACCACTTTTCTCATTAAATCTGGGTGATAAATCAGCTTTCCTAGCCACATCATTGAAATTACCTGTTGTAGATTTATCATCACCTTCATCCTCAAACTGCCTTTGCTCCCCCATTGCATTCTGAATGTCAATTGGAATCACATTGTGTGTGATTATATCATGAAGTATCTGATTACGTGATTGCAATGGTACATTAATTTGGATCTGCATTGGTTCCTCAGTACCTGAAGCACAAGCCATTGGCATAACTTCAATAGCTCCAGAATTCTTCAGAACTATGGCCTGTTCAATTCCATGTTATTCAGTGATTGTTGCCTTCATTAGTGCTTCTAAATTCTTCTCCATGACTCCCATATTCTCCTGCATCACTTTAAAGTGGAGTTCATACACAAAATTCAAGTTAGGGTTCACTGTAGTAGAGAGTGCTGGAATTACTCTTCCATTAAGATCACCTAGCTTCCCATCAACTGTTTCATGATCTGACCTCACTGTATTGTTTAAGACCTTAGTAGGAACATTCTCAACCTGATCACCACTTGAAACTTTCACCAGATCACCCTCAACAATTGCCGAAACCTTAACAGCTCCCCTAGGGTTTACTGTTACATTGGTCTGTTTCTCAGGTAGATCTTCTTCAGATGAATATCCACTTGAGTCACATTCCTTAGGTGCTCCTGAAGCTCCTCCAGTTGGAAAATTACTAAGCTGCATTCTTGGATTTTGAGAATCATCAACCCTAGTTTCCAGTAAACTAGGGTTTACTGTAGCACTAGGGTTCATAACACCTGCTGCTTGTTCTTGGTTATTGCCTCTGCTTTCCTCCAAAATCTCCACCTCATCACTCTATAATGGTTTTCCTGAATTGACTTCTTGAATCTCCCCATTCTTGTGTGACTCCTCAAATGTTTGAGATGGAATTTCTTGGCAGGAATGGTTCAACGTAACATTGAGCTATCTAATTTCTTCCTTCTTAGTCCCAAAACATCTATGTACCCACTCCAATGTAGACTCCCTCATATTAGGCTCCTCAATCCCAGAATTAGTAGTATTAGGAGCATTGTCCTTTGCCGCACTTTGAATCCCATTCCTCATTGGTTTGGCAATCCCAGTAGGTGTAGGATTCACAATCTTCTCCATACTTAACTTGATTTTCTCAGATTCTAGCACTTTTTCAACTGCTTCTTGTTTAACATTTTTTTGCTCTTTAATTTCTCCTTGCTCTACGGTTGATACCTTTTTATTCTTTTGCACTGGATTTTGAATATTCTCTAGTTGTTTCACCTTTTTCTTTCCAGTTGTATCTTCAGTTTCCTTGCCATCAATGATCCTCAAAACAGCCTGGTCTGATTCTTCAACTTCCAGTACATTAAACAAGTTCTTGGTTGCTACTGCATTATCCTTGGCCTTCCTTTTCAGTTTGCCATCCTCCTTATCATTGGCATCCTCAATAATATGCACATTCTTATCTCTTTGATATGTATTCTTTATCCTTTGCATCCATTCTTGTTTTGCCGGATTAGGAATAGGCTTTCCCAATACTTTTCTACTAGACAACACCTTAGAAGTGTTAGCTGCAGTACCTACTATCTTTTTTCCAGTGTTAACATTCTCAGTAACTTCATCAAATCTCCTATGTAATTCTAGGTGAATTACCCAACATTCCACTTCATTATGACCTTGTTTCTTGTAAGTCTTGCAATACTTAGGCATGTAATCATATTTTATTTTAATCCATTTAAATTCTTCTGGCCCAGATTCATCCGCTTCTTCAACTATTTTAATACGTTGTGAAAATTTATATAACAAGTTAACCTCCACCTTCACTTTTGCACAGCTAGGTCTAGTGTCATTTTGTGTTGTAAGATCAACATGTAAAGGATTACCAACAACACTCGCCAATGAAAATACACATTTCTTACCAAAGTAATTGGGTGGCAACTCCGGAAAACTAATCCAAGCTACTGCAATGGGAGTCTCCTCATCAGGTGTCCACCAAGGGTCCCACTTCGCGCATCGCATCTGCCACATCTCAACTTAAGCTTTTAGGTAAAAAGCTGGCTTTGAAAGAAGATGAACATAGTCTTCCATTAATGACAACCTTATCAATACATGATTGTCTTCTATTAAACCAATCGAACAAGCTCATTTAATCTCATATTGAATGGGAATCACTTTGCGTAATTCACTGATAACAGGCTTCCCATAGGAAATTTTTTCAAGAACTGCTAATTGAAGACCTTGTTGTATGATGGATTGTTTAACCTCTTGCTTCTTCCACTTCACCACTGGCTCACCATGAAGCAACTCAACAGGTTTTATGGTAATTTTAGCTAGGGTTTGCATGGGCACATTAATTGTCTTGGGTTGTAATAATTGTGCGTAGTTAGGGATTAGATTAGGGTTGTTACGAGTTGTTTGGGGATGTGGGGTTGGAGACAAAGATTGACGGAGATGCCATGAGAGGCCTGCTCTAGCTTCGACTCCCAGTCGTCGCAAATCACATGTCGCTAGAGCTCTCAAGACACGCGGATGGATTTAGGGTTTTTTGTATTGGAAATAGTTTGTAGTGCTAATTCAGGATTTTTTATTTTATTTTATTTTCTTCTCTTTTTACGTTTAGTGTTCGTTAACTGTGCGCATACTACAGGTAAGAGTGGTGCATGACTCGATCCTCAGGGAAAGAATTGCTACCTTACGACCCAGAGATAGAAAAACAACTGCGACAGCTGAGGAAGGAAAGAAATCTCTCTATGAATATAGAAAAAGTTGGGCAATCCTCAACCAAAGAGAATATGGCTAGAGATGATGATAATGTAGATTTGGCTGCACGAGAGGCAACTCAACAATGAGAGAAATCTGCAAGGGATGCTGAGGAAACAGCTCTTAGAAATGCACAAATTGTCTATGAAGAAGAGAGAGCTCGGAGAATTGCTTAGAATCAACCTTTGGTTCCAGACCAGTTTGGAAACATAATTCCTAGTGCTGGGAGACCACTTGGTGATTATGCTAGACCGGTATACAACCAAGGATTATCGATTATTAGACCATCTCTAGTTGCAGCTAATAATTTTGAGTTGAATCATGGGTTGCTTCAAACTCTGCAAAATAGTTGTGTCTTCAGAGGAAAGATGAGCGAAGATCCAAACAATCATCTGATGGGCTTCGAGGAGATTATGAACATCTTTCAATACAATGGTGTGTCACAAGATGTAGTCTACTTAAGGGCATTCCCCTTCACGCTCAAAGGTGATGCAAAGCATTGGCTTTAAAGCTTTCCTAACGGATCGATTAGAACATGGGATGAGATGACTAGGAAATTTCTTGATAAATATTTCTCATCAGCTAAGACGGGCAACTTTAGAAGAGAAATACATAACTTTTGCCAGAACGAGACCGAAACTGTGTTTGAAGCTTGGGAGAGGTTTAAAGAGATAATGCAAAAGTGTCAACATAGTGGAATTGAACTCTGGATGCAACTCGAGGACTTTTGGAATGGATTGACACCGGCCTCATGTAGAACATTGAGAAATGCAGCTGGAGATCCGTTGATGAAGAAGACCCTAGAGGAGATAGTTATAATTCTAGATGAGTTATCTGAAGATGCAAATCAGTAGCCCTCTGAGATTGCTGGAAAAAAAAGATCAACTAGTGTTCACCAAGTTGATGCTAACACATCTGTGCAGGTACAACTTGATACCATGGCCAAGGAAATAAGGAAGCTGACCTTAGCTTCAATACATAGTGAGCCCCACATAGCTTGTGATATATGTGGAAGAGGACACCCTACTCATGAGTGTCAAGCCTCAATTGAGGAAGTTAATGTTGTTGTGAATTATAACTTCAATGCAATGGGTCAGAAGCACCCCGGTTTTTCGTGGAGTTCACTTGGGGGTACTGCAAATGCTTGGGAACAAAACAACTCCAGATTCCAGGGACAAGGAGCCCCATACTTCCAAAATCAGCAGAGGTCAAAGTTTCAGCCTCAACATTCCAATCAGCCTGGGCTAGAAGATCTGATGAAGTCCTTTATTGTCAAGAAGGATAAAAAGCTAGATGCTCATGGTGCAGCTATCAAAGAACTTGGCACTGGGTTGCGAAACTTGGGGAAGTAAGTGGGGGAAATTGCAACTGTATTGTTTGAGAGAATCCCAGGTACTCTGCTAGCTGATACTGAAAGAAACCCCAAAGAAACAATGAATGTTGTGACCTTGAGAAGCGGGCAAGTGTTGAAAGATCCTACTCCAGTCCAAAAAGAGGTGGTACCTAAAAGAAAGTGAGGAGAAGCTGAAAATTAAAGTTGATAAGAAGAAGAAAGGCAAGAAGGGAGCCGACAAAAAGAAGAAGGAGGACACTTCGAGAAAGGAGGACCGGAATGCGAGCGAGCACATACCTACTCTACCTTTTCCCCAAAAGCTATATAGGGAAAAGCTGGATAAGCAGTTTGAGAGATTTCTAGATATGCTGAAATAGGTTAGTGTAAATTTGCCATTCACAGAAGTGCTCTCACAAAGGCCGGCTTATGCCATATTCTTGAAGGAGATCCTTACAAAGAAGAGGAAGATAGAAGAGACCTCAGTGGTCAAGCTCACAGAGCATTACAGCACAATCTTGCAAAACAAACTCCCATAAAAATGTGGAGATCCAGGGAGTTTTACTATACCTTGCTCGTTAGGCACTCGTAATTTTGATAAGTCTTTGTGTGATTATGGTGCTTCAATTAATTTAATGTCTTTGTCTATTTATAGGAAGTTGGAGAATGAGATTGGAGAGATAAGGTTTGCACCAATATCTTTGCAGCTGGCAGACCAAACAACTATCATACCCGAGGGGATAGTGGAAGATGTCTTAGTTCGGGTAGATAAGTTTGTATTTCCTGTAAACTTTATAGTAGTGAAGATGGAGGAGAATAAATAGGTCCCCCTCATTCTAGGAATACCATTCTTAGCGACGGGTAGAGCAATATTGGACATACATGATAGAAAACTCATGCTTAGAGTGGGTGAGAAGACGGTGACTTTTGAGATGAATGTAGAAACAGGGGTGAAACAAGAGAAGCCAGCTGCAAGTGTTGAGTGGAAGGTGAAGAGTTCAAGAGATAAGGCTCCAGTGATTGAGAAAGATAAGTGTAGGGTGTATCCCAAAATGGTTGAGAAGAAGCTGTCTGCATGGATGTGCGCACTAGTTCGGGCGAGAAGAATGGAGCCCGACTTTGATTCTGACCCCGACTAGATATTCGGTGAAGTTTACTTTACCTTATGCTTTTTAATTATGTATCATGGGGACATGCCACAACTTAAAGTATGGGGTGGGGGATAACTGTATGGTGTATGTATATGTGTTAGTTTAGATTTTGTTTAGCAGGTTAGAGATAGAAAAAAAATTGAAAAAACATAAAAATTTTCAATTTTTCCTGACGATGGATATCATTCGACAGGTTTCTTGAGGGATTAAAGTCGAAAGAAAAAGACAAAAAAAGATTTTCTTTTGTAGGATAGTGTTATAATTCCTCCTTGGTTTTTCTTTGGGCCGCGGGTTTTTTCTAAGGGTTTTGTTTGAATCGGGTGTAGTTAATTTTTATTTTTATTAGAAGTAGGAAACCTTGTGCTATGATTTGAATTGAAGGAAATATCTCTTAACTTTATTATGCCTTGAGAATAGTAAGTGCTTTAGTTGTGATGCTGAGACTCAGTTTTTGACTCTTGTAATAAGTACCATAAATTGTATGATCTTAATTTTGCTTAACTGCTTTGACTAGAGTTTCTTGATAGTCCGATCCTGAGTGAGTTATGTGCCATGTGGGTGTGAGGTTTTGTGTTATTCTGTGCATAGCATTTGATGTTTAGAACTTGCCCCGTGTGTTTGCAAAGCGAAATAATAGTTTTGTTCAGTCTTGGAAGTGATATAGGCATTTCTTTGTTGAGCCAGTTATAAGCTTTTACCCACATAATTGTTATGTATCTTAGTTGACCCCTTTGAGCATGTGATCCTTTTTTTTTTGCAACCACATTACAAGCCTTACTCATTTGTTTGAATTGACCATCTATTTAAACCTTGTACCTCTCTTGAGCACTTGAAATTGTTATGAACTGTGTAAAAGTTAGAGTGTGGGGTGATTGGTTTGGCTTTTGAGTGGAACTATTGGAATAAGGAAAAAGGTGAACTATTTTTAAAAGAGTGAGAGCCACTTGAATTGAAAGATAAAAGAAAAAAAATAAAAATATAATAATTGTATGGTTGTGAAAAATAGTCCTTGATAGTGGTAACTTTTGATGTAATTATGCTTAAAGAAGTATGGAGTTAATATATATTGATGTGAAGGTGGAATTTATGGGTTGACATATGTGTGGGGTTTTGAAAGGTAAATTATATGTATTAAAGTGCTTAGGGAGGTGTAGTCACTCTTATATCCAAATTGTATCCTACCCGTCCCGCAACTTACATTACAATCAATTAAAGTCCTACTTGATCCTCGACTGAATGAGCTCAATTAGTAGAGTAGTACATTACGGGCAAGCCTATGGTTCATCTTTTGTGGCATATGAATGTTATTTATGAGAGTGAGTGAATTCTTTCTATCTTGAGTTCCTAGTTGTTCTTAATGTCTATTGTGCGCGGAACTACTCTCTATTATTATGTAAGGGCACTTGATTCATGAAGGAAAGGTAATGTCGTTGACCTCTATGTTGGGATAAGTGAGCGAGTTATAAATAATGCGTGGTGCTTGTGAGTCAAATCTTGAGGCTAGGATGTTACACTAGTGTGCTTAGTCTATTTTAAATATTCTTGGTATGATGAGTTATGAGAGTTATTTAAAAAAGTCGTGTCGTTATAAAGTGTAGTTTGATTGCTCGAGGACAAGCAATGATTTAAGCGTGGGGTGTTGATGGTAGGCTATAATCTCGTATTTTAGTCGCCTATTGCACTCTAATTTACTGCACTTCAATTAAGTTTGAGCTTTAATCGCTAGTGTTTTGCACTAATTATGTGTTTTATGCCTTGTAGGAGTGATTCCGAGCTATGTAGATGTTTTGGAATGAATTCGAGATATTCTGAAGCTTTGAAGTCTAAGTAAAAGCCCAAGGATTAAGTTGGAGTCGTGTTCGGGGGTCAACGGGCAATAGTACACTTAACGGGAGAAACAAATTGTGAGCAAAAGGTCACCCAGGTGCGCGATCGTGCACTGGGCGCGCAAGTAGAGCAGTACAGTGTCCAAAGTGCGCGGCCATATGCGCGAGCACACCTCCAGGTGCACGGCCGCGCGCGTCCAATCCCGAAATTGTCCTATTTCGCATAGGAAAAGGTGTGCTCATTTGGGCCCGACCCTAATTGGTATATATACATGGAAAAATGGTATTTTCAGGACTTTTGACACATCTAAGACCCAAGGAGGAGTTGGAGAAGCAAAAGCACAAGGAATTCATCATTCAATCCTCACTCAATACACGAGTCTGGATCGTTTTATATTTTTCTTTACTTTTAATGTATTTGTGATGAATTGCTCCATGTCTACAGAGTAATTCTCTGTAGGGTTTGATGGATTTGGTGTATTGATATTTGTTTGTGGGTTATAACTCTAGTTTTTATGTATTGAATCATTTTGGATGATTTAATTGTTGCATCTATATTCACATGTTCAGGTAATCGAGAGAGGCATAACTTGTGATATCGTTGAATTATCTTATTGGTTGAGTTCATCAATTCTTTTTAGTAATCGAAAGAGGGTAGTTGAATTATTATTTAACCCTAGTTAGGAGAATAATCGAGAGAGGTTCTCCTAAAGACCAATCCACCACGAATTCTTGCATATATTCACTGAGCTTAAATTAGTTCATATTTTGAGGTTGAGACTTAATCGAGAGAGGACTTTCTACTAAATATCTGAACTAATAATTGAGTGAATTCGAGAGACTCAATTGAACATTAGAAGTGAATTAACTAGAGTTAAATCCCAGACATTTATCTTGCATCTATCCAATCAATCCCTATTTTCTCCCATTGATATCTTCCTTGCTTACTTTTGTTCGAGTGTCATTCGTCAATAGTTTAGACTCTTAGTTAATATTAGTTTTAATCATATAATTCTCAATTGTTGACCATCTTGTATAGCAACCAAGCTATAACTACGAAAATATTGTTTAACTCCAATCCTTGTGGATACGATATTATATTATACTATATTCGACTAGCGGGCATATTTAAATGTGTGTTTTGTGCTCGTCAGGTTTTTATCTTATTTGGCCTTTGTGAGGGATATTGGTGCTGATACTTCTACTATTGATTCTATTTCTATGGTGCAAGATTTTTCGGATGTGTTTCCTACAGACCTGTCGGGCATGCCGCTCGACAGGGATATTGACTTTGGTATTGACTTTGTACTGGGCACTCAGCCCATTTCTATTCCTCTGTATCGTTTGGCACCAACTGATTTGAAGGAACGGAAAGAATAGCTTCAAGAACTTCTTGATAAAGGGTTTATTAAGGCCTAGTGTGTCACCTTGGGGTGCACCGGTTCTGTTTGTGAAGAAGAAGGATGGTACTATGTGGATGTGCATTGACTATAGGGAGCGAGGGTGTTCTCTAAGATTAATTTGAGGTCTGGGTATCACCAGTTGAAGATTCGGGACTCGGATATTCTAAAGATAGCATTCAGAACCCGTTATGGTCATTATGAGTTCCTTGTGATATCTTTTGGGCTGACCAATGCCCCAAAAACATTCATGCATCTGATGAACAGTTTATTTCAGCCTTATCTCGACTCGTTTGTCATAGCATTCATTGATGATATCCTGTGTACTCTCGTAGCCAGGAGGAGCATGCCCAACATTTGAGGATTGTGTTACATCGATTGAGGGAGGAGAAGCTTTATTCCAAGTTCTCCAAGTGTGAGTTTTGGCTTAGTTTGGTGGCGTTGTTGGGGCACGTGGTTTCCAGTGAGGGGATCCAGGTAGATCCGAAGAATATAGAGGCGGTTCAGAGTTGGCCCAGACCGTCCTCAGCTACGGAGATTTGGAGCTTTCTTGGCTTGACCGGTTATTATCGTCGTTTCGTGGAGGGTTTCTCGTCTATTATCAGAAGGGTGCTCCTTTCAAGTAGTCGGATGAGTGTGAGGAGTGCTTTTAGAAGCTCAAGATTTCCTTGACCACAGCTCCAGTTCTAGTTTTGCCTTCAGCTTCAGGCTCTTATATAATGTATTGTGATGCGTCTCGGATCGGTATTGGGTGTGTCTTGATGTAGGAGGGTAGAGTGATTGCTTATGCTTCGCGTCAGTTGAAGCCTCATGAGAAGAACTACCATGTTCATAATTTAGAGTTGGCTGTCATCGTTCATGCATTGAAGATTTGGAGGCATTATCTCTACGGTGTGTCTTATGAGGTATTTATGGAATATCGGAGCCTCCAGCACTTGTTCAAACAAAAGGATCTAAATTTGAGGCAGCAGAGATGGTTGGAGCTGCTAAAGGATTATGATATTACTATTCTGTATCATCCCGGGAAGGCCAATGTGGTGGACAATGCCTTAAGTAGAAAGTCGGTGAGTATGGGTAGCTTTGCATTCATTCCTGTTAGTGAGAGACCTCTTGCAGTTGATATTTAGGCCTTGGCCAACTAGTTCGTGAGATTAGATATTTCGAAGCTCGGACGGATTCTAGCTTGTGTGGTTTCTCGGTCTTCCTTATATGTTTGCATCAGAGAGTGCCAGTATGATGATCCCCATTTGCTTGTCCTTAAGGACACGGTTCAGCACGGTGATGCCAGGGATGTTACTATTGGGGATGATGGGGTGTTAAGGATGCAGGGCCGGATTTGTGTGCCTAATGTAGATGGGATACGTGATTTGATTCTTGAGGAGGCCACAGTTCGCGGTGTTCCATTCATCCAGGTGCCGCGAAGATGTACTAGGACTTGAGGCAACATTATTGGTGGAGGAGAATGAAGAAGGACATAGTGGGGTTTGTAGCTCGGTGCCTTAATTGCCAGCAGGTGAAGTATGAGCATCAGAGACTGGGTGGATTGCTTTAGAGGATTGAGATTCTAGAGTGGAAATGGGAGCGTATCACCATGGATTTTGTAGTTGGGCTCCTACGGACTTTGAGGAAGTTCGATGCTATTTGGGTAATTGTGGATCGGCTGATCAAGTCTGCGCACTTCATTCCAGTTGGGACTACTTATTCCTCGGAGCGGTTGGATGAGATTTAGATCTGCAAGATTGTTCGCCTTCACGGCGTGCCAGTGTCCGTCATTTCAGATCGGGGTACGCAGTTTACATCGCAATTTTGGAGAGTCGTGCAGCGAGAGTTGGGCACCCAGGTTGAGTTGAGTACATCATATCACCCTCAGACGAATGGACAGACCGAGCACACTATTAAGATATTTAAGGATATGTTACGTGCTTGTGTCATAGATTTCGGGGGTTCTTGGGATTAGTTTCTGTCGCTCGCGGAGTTTGCCTACAACAACAGCTACCAGTCGAGCATTTAGATGGCTCCGTATGAGGATTTTATGGGAGATAGTGTCAATCTCCAGTGGGTTGGTTTGAGCTAGGAGAGGCTAGGCTATTGGGCACTGACTTGGTTCAGAATGCTTTGGACAAGGTTAAATCGATTCAGGATAGGTTTCGCACAGCTCAGTCCAGACAGAAGAGTTACGCCTATGGGAAGGTTCGTGATGTTGCTTTTATGGTTGGGAGAAGGTACTGCTCAAGGTTTCACCCGTGAAGGGTGTTATGAGAGCCGATCATTTTGAGAGTTGTAGCCCTATTTCCACATTTACTACTCATTTTGTGCTTTATAGATGCTATGTGACTTGTCGGGGTAGTTGGTTCGGGTCCGAAAAAGTTTCGGAATGAGTTGAGACACTTAGTCTCAAGGTTGAAAGCTTAAGTTAAAAAGGTTGACCGGATGTTGACTTGTTTGTAAACGACTTCGGAATAGAGTTTAGATGGTTCTGTTAGCTCCGTTGCGTGATTTTGGACTTATGAGTATGTCCGAATTGTGATTTGGGGGTCCGTAGTTGAACTAGGCTTGAAATGGCGAAAGTTGGAAATTGGAAGTTTGACCGAGAGTGGACTTTGTGATTACCGGGCTCAGATTGGGGTTTCGGGAGTTATAGTAGGTCCGTGGTGTCATTTTTGACTTGTGTGCAAAAGTTTAGGTCAATCGGACGTGATTTGATAGGTTTCGGCATCGTTTGTAGAAATTGGAATTCCTTAGTTTCAATAGGCTTGAATTGGGGTGTGATTCGTGGTTTTAGCGTTGTTTGATGTGATTTGAAGGCTCGACTAAGTTTGTGCGGTGTTTTAAGACTTGTTGGTATATTTGGTTGAGATTCCAGGGGGCCTCGGGTTGGTTTCGGATGGTTAACGGATCGAATTTAGCTTAAGTGTCATGTCGAGGTGCTGCAGATCTGGTGTCATCGCACCTGCAGTGGGATTGGCTGCAGGTGCGGAGCCGTAGAAGTCGCTAATCTTGCACAACTGCAAAGAGGAGGAAGGTCACTAGGGGTCGCAGGCATGGAAAAGTTTCCACATATGTGGATGCGCATCTGCGCGAGGTCGACCGCAGAAGCGGATTTGGACAGGCATCATGGGAGTCGCTGAAGCGAGGAATGGTTCGCAGATGCGGTCCCGTAGGTGCGAATCTGGGACCGCATGTGCTCTTGGTCGGCTGTTAAGTGAGTTTCGCAGAAGCGAGTTTTTCTCCAAAAAGCGGGAGCGCAGGTGCGAGCCCGGGCTCCGCTAGTGCGGAAAAGGCTGGGCAATGTATTAAAAATGAGGGTTCCGCACAATTTGAGGTAAGTAACACTTCTAAACTTGGATCTGAGGGTATGAACCATGATTATACGTGTTATGTGATTGTTTTGGAGGTGACGCACATGCTAGGTGACGGGCATGTGGGCATGCACCGTAGAAATTGAGGCTCAGTCGATTCCGTAGAGCTGTATAGTCAATTAACTTGTATTTTTCATGTGTTAGAGAGACTGCACTGTGACGCATGTTAGAAATCATGCTTAGGCAAATGCTGGTATTATTGGGACCCACTGAGGTCATTTATGTTGTCGAATTATATGTTTAAACTGAACTTTCTCACTCAGTCATATTCATTCATTGCATATCATATCTTAGTCTATGTTGTTATTTATTGATACATCATATCATCATTTTTGGGCTAGTTTCATTACATTGTGAGCCCGAGAGACTGGAGAGATTGATGACTGAGTGAGGTCGAGGGCCTGATTGTGAGTGATAATTATGGGATCGGGCTGCACGCCGCAGCATGTTTTTATTTATTTATGCTTGGATCTGGCTTATTATAGCGCTTGGTCTGAAGGAGTCCCTTCGTAGTCTGCACCCCCACAGTGAGCGTAGTGGATATTATATTTGGGATGGAGTTCCCTGGCATGGAATTGCCCTATATGTTCACATTTGGGATGGAGTTCCCTGGACATGAAGTTGTCTATACATTATATTTGGGATGGAGTTCCCTGGGCTGAAACTGCTAATAAGTGGGGATTTTGACTACTTATTAGCGCCATTTAGCTTTCGTTTTAGTCCAAAAGCTTTTAATTGTGTTCCCGAAAACTAATAACATATGCTTAATTGCAGGAATATTGGAAAATGAGCCTCCAAGATGAAATCCAACTCAAGAAGGAGTGATCTGAACTCAAAGACAAAAACAGAGGTGATCTAAACTCAAAGACAAAAACAGACACAGAAGCTTAAAGTGCGGACCGCACAACATCATCTGCAGCTGCAGATTGTGCAGAAGAACTTATCAGTGATCTGTGAGAAGTGCGGTCCGCACATGAAATGTGCAGCCGCAGAAGCTAGGCAAGAGCAAATGTTCAGAGAACCTACATATCAAGTTCAACGGAAGTGCGGACCGCACAATTATTGTGCGGCCGCAGAAGATCAGCTACGCGGCCGCAGTTGCATTTGTGTGGTCCGCAAAAGAGCCATGTGCGGCCGCACTCAGAAATGTGCGGACCGCAAAAAGAGAGAGATGCGGCCACGGTTCAGAATTGTGCGGCCGCAAGATTCCAATCCTGTCAGGTTGAAGCAAAGTGCGGACCGCACATAGAATTATGTGGCCACAGAAACTCCGAAAGGGCATTTTTGTCTGAAAATTCTAGCTCTGTATAAATAGAAGAGTTTCACTTTTTTAGGTAAAGTTTTTGACATCAGTAGCTACAGTAGCCGTTTTTCTTTACGCTCTTTAGTAGTTTTTACCATTTTGAGCTTTTTAAACATAGATTTCATTATTTAATTATCAATATGGGTTTAATTATCATTTCTTCTTCTATTTCTTCTGTCTTAAGCATGAGTAGCTAGATTTTCACTAAGGTTGTGACCCAACCCTAGAGTGTAAACTTAATGGGTGTTTGATTTATTGCTTGTTTATGGTTGGGTGTTTATTATTTAGCCTTGTTCGTGCTTTTAGTTGTAGAATTAATGGTTGCAAATATTATTTCATGCCTATTTGACTTGGTATTTACTTGAGAAAGAGAGACTTAGTCTAGAAATATTTGGCTAACAAAAAATTGGGGCAAATCAAGAGATTGATAGTTCCAATTAAAGGGTTGAATCTAGAGATAGTAAAACCCGACTTGAGCTTTGTATCAACCATTTTGTTCAACACCCATTTGGACTTGAGAAAGCCAATATGGGCAAAGTCACTCTCTAACCGAGAGGTATTGAGTGGGTACTCAAGTGTTGATAGCTATAATACACCCCAACCAATAAAACAATCTTTAAAGTTTATAACCCGTTAGGCAAACACCTAGGTGAAGGTCATAGCCCTAGGCCTTTTACAGTATTTGAAAAAATATAACAAAAACAATTTCTTAGTTTCATTACTTAATCTTGCAATCTTAACTTGGAATAAACATAGAACAAGCATCAATTTGTGGAAGTGTAATTTGAGATAGTTCATACTCATACACTGCAATTTATACTCCTAAATCCCACGTATAGCTCCCTGTGGAATTTGACCCTGACTCCTTATTGGGTATTACTATTGCAATCGACCATTTCATAACCTTGAATTAAGGTGTGAACTTAGATGAGATCAATTTTTGGCGTCGTTGCCGGGGAGCTAAAAACAGATTTAGCTATATATTTGGTTTTGTGTGTGAATTGTCTTCTTTTCCTTCCTTTCTACTGATTTGTGTGAATCAATTGTAGGTACCATAATGGCAAACAACAACGATCAACTCGAAAATATGCCTTTGGGGGGTGTAGACATTGAAGATGACCAAGTTGAAGAGGTTCCTCTTGAACCTAAAGCAAATAGAAGAGGCCGGGCACCTCAAGACAACGTCCCAGTTCCACCTCCACCTCCACTAACAGCGGCTCCACACCGGGTGTTGCCGAATGAAGGGTATGCAAGTGCCATTGTCTTGCCCCGCATTAGGGCGGACAACTTTCAAATCACGAATGTAATGCTCACATTGTTAGAGCAACGTGGATTCTTCACTGGGGCTCCGAGTCAAAATGTATACAAACACTTGAAGGGGTATGTGGACACTTGTTGGGGGAGTAAACAGACAAACGTCTCCGAGGATGCTTTAAGGTTGAGGCTATTTCCTTTCTCTCTATGGGGGGAAAGCCTTGGATTGGCTATAAAGATTGCCAAATCACTCCATCCATACATGGGATGAATTGGCGGAGAAATTTATTTTCATGTTCTTTTCTCTCGGGCATATGGCTACTCTTAGAGACGAGATTCTAGCATTAAAACAAGAACCCAATGAGCTATTGCATGAAATATGAAAGAGGTACCGAACTATGGTCAAAGAGTGCCCAAATAATGACATGACAGAGGCTATGATTTAATAAACTTTCTATCAGGGGATCAATACTACCAATCAGTGTGTGGTTAATCAACTTGCCGTTGAAAATTTCATGACAACGCCGTATGTGGAAGCTTGTGAGATTTTAGATGAAATGGCGGATACTTCTTCAGCATGGCAAAATAGAGCAAATGTTCCTCAAGGTGATCCGAACATGATTCACCTACATAAAGAATTGCATGACCATGGGAAAGCCATTGCCGAGTTGACCACCACAATGAATCAATTAGCCAAAGCTCAACTTCAACAAGTGCAAAATCCTAAGCAAGTCAGTGCCATGGAGGGAGTTAGTATGATGGTGAACAAAAGAAGGCCCAAAGGTCCACAAGTGCAAAACCAAGTGGAGAATTATGTGCAAAAAGATAGTGAGTTTGATCAAGATGAATTTTACAATGAACAAAAGGAGGAAGTGCAATATGTGAACAACTTTCAAGGGCAAAGAAACAACTCTCAAGGCTCGAATCAACAACAATGGCGACCTCAAGGTAATCAAGGGAATTGGAATTCTAATAACCAAGGTAATTGGAATAGTGGCAACACTCAAGGGAACTGGAATAGTAACAATAATCAAGGAAATTGGAGTGGTGGTAATAACCAAGGCAATTGGAGTGGAAATAATCAAGGATATTAGAGAGGCAACAACCAAGGGAGATCGAACAATAATCAAGGCAATCGGGGGTCAGGTTTTCAAAGGCCCCCGATGTAACAACAACCGAGCAACCCGCCTTCTTATCCTTCCCATGATCCAAATTCTTCCAACAATGAGATGGGACGAATTGAAAACATGTTTAAGCAAATTATGGAGAAAAATGCCGACTCAGATGCCCAACTTGCCTCTCACAATACATCTATACGAAACTTGAAAGTCCAAATGGGGCAAATCTCTCAAGCCCTAAACACTCGTCCTGCGGGGGGGGGGGAGATTACCAAGTGACACGGTGGTGAACCCAAAGGGTGGAAACAACACGGGACATGCCATGGCCATTACTACAAGGAGTGGAAAAGGTAGGGATGCACCCACCTCGAATCAACGGAAGCTTGTGGATGATGAGCAAGTGGTTCAAGAAGATGAGATCCCGGAAAATGTGGTGAAAGCAAATGAGGAAGGGTGGATTGATATTGATGATAATGTGGAGGAAGCTCAAGAGGAAGTGAACCAATCTAGGGATCACATTGTTGACATAACGGAACCGGTAGTGCAAAAGGCTAAGGCACCAATGCCTAGGCCTCCTCCTCCATATCCTCAAAGGCTCGCCAAGCAAAATGGCGAGAATCAATTCAAAAAGTTCATTGACATGATGAAGAGCCTATCTATCAATGTGCCATTGGTTGAAGTCTTGGAGCAAATGCCCGGTTATGCAAAGTTTATGAAGGATTTAGTGACAAAGAAGCGATTGATAAATTTTGAAATTATAAAAATAACTCATCAAGCGAGTGAAATTGTGCATTCAATGGCTCCCAAGTTGGAGGATCCCGGCGCTTTCACGATTTGTTGTACCATTGGGAGTGCCGAGTTTGCAAAAGCTCTTTGTGATCTTGGGGCAAGTATCAATTTGATGCCTTATTCGGTTTTCAAGACTTTGAGAATTGGGAAACCAAGACCCACATCTTTGAGATTACAAATGGTCGATCGTACCATGAAGAGGCCATTGGGAATGATTGAAGATTTATTGGTTCATGTTGATAAATTTATTCTTCCGGCGGATTTTGTCATTCTTGATTGTGAGGTTGATTATGAGGTGCCGATTATTCTTGGTAGACCTTTCCTTGCTACGGAGAAGGCTCTAGTTGATGTTGAAGCCGGAGAACTTACCTTCCGGGTTGGTGATGAAAAAGTGATTTTCCATATGTGTAAGTCCATGCGGCAACCCAATAGCAAAGAGGTGTGTTCTTTCGTAGACTTGGTGACCGATGTGATTGTAGATGAAACAAGTGATGTGATGAATATTGATGATATATTGGAGGCCATCTTGCTCAACTTTAATGATGACGAAATGGATGGCTTCATAGAATGTGTGAACTTGTTTCAAGGAATGGGGTCATAAACTTATGAGCCCCGCAAATTGTCCTTGGATCTTGAAAATAGGACAACTCTTCCAACAATCCCTCGATCGAGGAGCCTCCTATCTTGGAGTTGAAGCCATTTCCTCCACATGTTCGGTATGAATTTCTTGGCCCTTCTTCTACTTTACCAGTTATTCTTTCCTCTTGTTTGACTAACGTACAGGTAGACTCTACATTGGCGGTGCTACAAAAGAGGAAGAAGGCTATTGAATGGACATTGGCGGATATTCGGGGGATAAGACCCGCATTTTGCATGCACAATATTTACTTGGAGGAAGGTGCCAAACCATCTATTGAACATCAAAGGAGACTCAACGAAGCCATACAAGAAGTTGTCAAAAAGGAGATCATCAAGTGGTTGGATGCCGGGGTTGTCTATCCCATTTCCGATAGTTTGTGGAATTCTCCGGTTCAATGTGTCCCAAAGAAGGGGGGATGGCGATGGTCACCAATGATAAGAATGAGTTGATTCCTATAAGAACGGTGACCGGGTGGAGAGTGTGTATGGACTATCGTAAGCTCAACAAAGTCACAATGAAGGACCATTTTTCACTTCCATTCCTATATCAAATGCTTGATAGATTGGCCGGCCGTGCTTTCTATTGTTTTCATGATGGGTATTCTGGCTACAACCAAATTCTTATTGCTTCGGAGGATCAAGAGAAAACTACCTTTACATGTCCTTATGGTACTTTTGCCTTCAAGCGGATGCCATTTGGGTTGTGCAATGCACCAATGACTTTTCAAAGGGTATGATGGCGATCTTTACGGACATGGTGAAGGATTACCTTGAAGTCTTCATGGATGAATTCTCGGTGGTCAGGAATTCTTTTGATGATTGTCTCGCAAACTTGGATAAAGTATTGGCAAGATGTGAAGAAACAAACTTGGTGCTCAATTAGGAGAAATGTTATTTCATGGTCGAAGAAGGCATTGTCCTTGGCCACAAGATCTTAAAGAATGGCATTGAAGTCGACAAGGCAAAGATTGAGATGATTTCTAAACTTCCACCTCCAATTTCAGTGAAAGTCGTGCGGAGTTTCTTAGGTCACGCGGGATTTTACCGGCATTTCATCAAGGATTTCTCTAGAGTGGTGAACCTGTTGTGCAAGCTTTTGGAGAAAGATTCTAAGTTCCACTTCAATTATGATTGCATGAAAGCCTTTGAATTGTTAAAGTTCAAGTTGACTACTACTCCCATTATTACCACTCCAAATTGGAGTGTTCCTTTTGAGCTCATGTGCGACGCAAGTGGTGGAGCGGTAGGGGCTGTTTTGGGGCAATGGATTAACAAGATTTTTCATCTGGTCTACTATTCTAGTAAGACCATGAATAGTGCCTAAGTCAACTACACCGTCACGGAGAAAGAGCTCATTTCCATTGTCTTTGCTATGGAGAAGTTCCGCCCGTACTTGATGGGTGCAAAAGTTATTGTCCACATGGATCATGCGGCACTTCGTTATCTTATGAGCAATAAATATTCCAAAGCCCGGTTGATGAGATGGGTGCTTTTATTGCAAGAGTTTGATATTGACATCCAAGATCGCAAAGGAAGTAAAAACCAAGTGGCGGACCACTTGTCTCATTTGGAGAAGGAGGGGAGGCCGCATGATGGCCTTGAAATCAATGACTCCTTCCCCGATGAGCAACTCTTGGCTATTTCATTGAAAGAGGTGTCATGGTTCGCGAATTTAGCAAATTTCCTTATAAGTGGTATCATCCCGAATAAGTTTTCTTCAAACCAAAGGAAGAAGCTCAAACAGGATTGTCAAGACTATTATTGGGATGAACCGTACCTTTTTCGGATTTGTATGGATGGAGTGATTAGAAGATGTGTACCGGAGGAGGAACAATTTGAAATTCTTGGGGACTGTCATTCTTCGCCATATGGTGGTCACCATGGTGGAGCAAGAACGGCGGCCAAAGTGCTAAATTGTGGTTTCTATTAGCCCACCCTTTACAAGGATGCAAGTGATCTAGTTAAGCGTTGTGATGAATGTCAAAGGGCCGGTGGAATCTCAAAGAAAAATGAAATGCCCCTCACCACCATTTTGGAGATTGATATTTTCAATGTGTGGGGTATTGACTTCATGGGTCCTTTTGTGATTTCTTATGGAAAGACCTACATCTTGGTCGCGATTGATTATGTGTCCAAATGGGTTGAGGCCGCTGCTCTACCAAACAATGAAGCGAGAAGTGTGGTGGCATTTTTGAAGAAAAATATTTTCACAAGATTTGGTACTCCAAGGGCTATCATAAGTGATGGGGGATCGCATTTTTGCAACAAATCTTTCGACACCTTACTCATCAAGTATGGTGTCACTCATTAAGGCATAACTCCCTATCATCCACAAGCAAGCGATCAAGTGAAAGTCTCCAACCGGGAAATAAAGAGTATTTTGTCCAAAATAGTGAATGCTAACCGAACGGATTGGTCCAAGAAACTTGATGATGCTGTATGGGCATATAGGACGGCTTACAAAACACTTATCGAAATGTCTCCATACGATTGGTGTTCGGAAAAGCTTGTCATCTTCCGGTGGAACTTGAGCACAAAGCCATGTGGGCTTTAAAGAAGTTGAATCTTGAGTGGGATGTCGCCGCCAACTTAAGGGTGACACATTTGAACGAGTTGGATGAGTTCCGATATCATGCATGCACAAGTTCATCCTGATACAAAGATAAGATGAAATATCTTCATGACAAGTGCATTTGGAACAAAGAGTTTAAATAGGGTGATCTTGTGTTGTTGTTCAATTCGCGGTTACGGATGTTTCCCGGAAAGTTTAAGTCTAAATGGAGTGGCCCGTTTGAGGTTGTAGGTGTGACACCCTTTGGTGCTTTGGACTTGAAGAATAAAAATGATGAGGTGTTTAGAGTCAATGGTCACCGGGTGAAGTATTATCTGGGAAAAGTTGGTGATGGCCACATCATGGCGGTAATTCATTTCAAATGATGGTAATCTGCGCCGTGCCGCGGTGTTAAATCAGGTGCTTCTTGGGAGGCAACCCATATTTCTTTTTCTTTAGATAGGTCTTATTTTGTGCTAACTGGTTTTGAAGTGTGTTGCAGGAACTGTGCTCAGAAAAATTGACTAAGTATGGAAAAAGTGCGGATCGCGCAATTTTGAATGCTATAGCAGAAGTCAACTGCGGCCACACAATTCTTGTGTGGACCGCACAATTTGAGATGTGAAAATGCAAAATCTCTGAAGTTTGTTTGTCAGAGAAATGGTCAAAGTGCGGCCGCACAAGAAAATCTGCGGACCGCATCAACATCTACGGTCGCACAGCTAATTATGCAAACCGCAGATCAACAAAGGGAGCTTGAACAACAGGTAACAGAGTGCAGACCGCAGAAGGAATTCTGCGGCAGCACTCGTCTCTTGAACCCTTAGCCAAAACCGGTTAGTACAAATAGTAGCCCTAATGCTACTGTTGAAACTTTCCAATCTTTGAGAAATTAAAACAAAGGCTAAAATCTTGCACATAACTGATTCAATCATCTGCCAGTTAATTGAGCATTTGTGATCACTCCTTAACACCACTTCATCACTGGTATGTTTAAAGCATTTCTAAAATTCTTCAATTTTCTTAGTTTAGTTTACAATTTGTTAGTTATTTTAGACCATTTGTCAATTTCATATCTATGTGGGGTGTGAATTGTGTTAGGTAAACTCCTAGTTGCTATTTGGGGAATGGGTATTTGGTTTTTCATGTTTAACTGCTACTACAATGTCCACTTTGTGCATAAAATCGAAACCCTAAAAACTCTGCCCGATTAAGTTTTGAAATGTGCGGCCGCACAAAGAATTGTGTGGTCCGCAGAAGTATAGATTAGGGCTTTGGTGAAGCAAGATTGTGCGAACCGCACTTGAAATTGTGCGGTCCGCAGAAATTCAATCATGGTCGCAGAAAAGTGTGTGCGGCCACATATCAGGGCATTCTCTGTCTTCAGAGAGTTGCCATTTTCAGGTGCACAACTAGACCTACGGCCGTACTTGCAATTATATGGACCGCACTTCCATACCCTGCAACATGTTTTGTTCTGTGAACTTCTGATTATCTGCACTTGAATTAGAACTAACTCCTGCTGCTGTTTGTTGCAGAAAATGGTTAGATCCCGTGGTCGTGGCGATACATCAAAGGGGAGGGGTGAACCTTCCAGAGGCAGAGGCAAAATCACTTTACCCCTCGCCCTCTAAAGAATTATCAGTAAGAAAGTCACAGTAGGCTGAAGTAGACAGCCGAAACCCTCCGAATCAAGTTCGTATGCCCTTACTAGGGAAGCATCGGAGGGCGACTCAGTGCAATAGCAGCCTGCTATGCAATCATAGTCACATTTGCCTCAGGACAGATACCAACTTAGAAACGAGCCTACCTCTTCTGAAAGCAGTTCTGAGGGTTCGGAAGATAACAGTCAGGCTTCAGAACCTTCATCCAGACATGCCCCCAATGCACCTGCTACCACAGTGGATGTTGATGATCTCCCGGATGATGGCCGAGGGAGTGATACCAGAGTATCCGACCTTGAGAGGTCGAAGAAGAAAGGAATTTGGGAAGATAGGTTCGTCGATCTTGTAGCCTTCTCTAGTTTCAGAGAGTGATGGCCGTCGAGATCGCTCACTCTTGAGCACCATTTCTTGTTGAAAGACCTTGATAAATATAACCCGGCGGTGTCGAGGCAGTTCCGGGAGTGGAAGGGGTGGACATGGTTCACTAAGAGTGTGATAGATGCCAAAGAGTACTTGGTCCAGGAATTTTACGCCAATGTGGCATACATAAAGAAGGAGACCAAAGTGACAAAAGTGAGGAACCTGAAAGTGAGGTTTGATCAGAACACCTTGAACACCTACTTGGGGTTTGCGGATGTTGATCCAGTGCAATATTTGGAAAAGCTGGCTATGGGTGATTCAGCTCGCCCATGGCTAGCTAAGATTCTGGCAGCTCTGGGACCACCACCACCATGGATCACAGCAGGGGTTCCTATTCACAGGAACACCCTGAACTTCGAGGCAAAGGGATGGCAGACGTTCGTATGCAGCAGACTAGACCCGTACCAGAATGAGACAAATCTTCCAATTTCTCGAGAAATGCTAGTTGCCTCTATCATGGCCGGGTACCCAATCAATGTGGGTGTCATGATGTCGGCCAACATGTCTTTGGTCACCAGGCAAGGTGACACCTCCTACCCGTATCCCAACACTATCACTGAGTACCTTACGGATGCGGGGGTGGAGCCGAGGGATTTTGATACCAAGGTGCGAGCGAAGAAGCCCTTCTCATGGTATTCTTTGATGGGTGGTGAAAATCAAAGAAAAATGGTCAGCCGACTACTACCGTAGGCCAATCTGATGAGCCTTCTATGGTAGCTGCAGAGTCAGCAGACATGCCTTCTACTTCAGCAGTGCCTTCTACTAGTGCAGCTGCCATGCCTCCACCTCCTTCTTCAGAGCCTTCAGCATCAGTTCCCTCCACCTCGACTTTAAGGTTGGTGCCTATGCCCACTCATCCACTATCTGCGCTGCGAGTCTCCCAGACACTGGCGAGCCTCAACAACTAGATGCAGGCAATTACTACAAAGCTGTCTGACTTATCTAGTGTTGTTGTAGCACAGTCATCCACCCTGACACCCCAGATTCCTCCAACAGTGGAGGATATATTGAAGAAGATTTTGGAGAATCAACAAACCATCATGAACACTTTAGTAGCACATGGAGCAGTAACTGAGGAGCTTAGGAAGCAGGTAAAGAAGATGAAGAAATCCCAGGCATCCAAGAAATCATTAGACAACCTGAGGAGAGAGGTTACCAAGATAGCAACCGCTAGGGACCTTCCATTTGATATGCTGATGGAGACAGATCCAGCGGCACCAGTAGATCCAGCAGCACCATCAACACCAGTGGCACCAGGTGGCCAGTCTGAGGAGCCAGACCTGGATGCCGACACTGCTGAGGAAGTGCACCAGATGTTCACCCACCCAGTTACTTCCAGAGCTGAGGATGATGCGATCCAATTAGAAGAGAGTGAGGGCAGTGACGCTGCTATGGACACGTACACATAGGGAGTCCTCTTCACTCTTACCCTTCTTTATTCTTATTTTGTTAAGCATTGGGGACAATGCTTACTTTTATTCGGGGGGTGGAGTTTATTTGATACCCCAATGCTTACTTTTATTCGGGGGGTGGAGTTTATTTGATATTTGGATGATTTGTCATTTGGTTTGTAATAACTGATAACATTTTCCTTTTTCTTTTTATCATGTATAGATTCTCCTCTTTCTCTCTCTATTGATGTATATATTTTCTCTTTTCCTCCCTCATTATGTATATTCATTATGCTTGCAGTAACTTGCTTTGTAGCTTCTTTATTTTATTTTCTTATTACTCAATGTTTAATTCATTAGCTTTCTGTTTAATCTAATAGCTTCTTTTAAATATAGTACATTCTTTTGATGTTTGAGTGGACAATAAGCCTTTGATTTTCTTAATACCACGGTTCTTTCCAAAGGTAATTTTTGTGTGAACCGGGTGACTCTTCCCAACGATGGATGGCGTAACAACATTCTTAAGAGATTGAGTCTGTTTTTGATGTTTATTTAAGAATAGTAGTAATAAGGAATAAAAAGACCTAATTGAGTCAGGCTCGAAGAGTCAAACATGCTTCACTTCGTACCAACACACTTAACTACGTGCTTATGATCAAAAACAAGTTTTTGGAAAGAAACAACTCTAGTTAGTGACCTTCTAACTCTTGTGTTGACTTAAGCAACCATCGAGTGGTTTAGTCGAACCATAGTGATTTTCAATCTTGAATATGGTCGTTGTGGGCCCTCGACTCTATCCTCTTTAACAATATAGCTGTGTGAGAGGTGAGATATTTTTGTTGCAAGTCCAAGTACCCGTGCGAATGGTCTAGAACTTGCCTCGAATATGTTTCGAGATGAAATATTAAGTTTTGCTAGGCTTGAGAAGTGATTGTAGGCTCTCATTGACCCGCTTGAAATTTTCCATGGCCCACCAATATTATTATCCATAGTCAACCCATTGAGCTTAAAACCTTTCTCATTTGATCACTATGTTACAAGCCTTTACCCATTATGTCGTGACCCTATCTTGGCACCCGAGCTTTCCTTAGCATTCTTGTGAAATAATTGGCTAAAAAATATAAATTTAGGGAAGAGACGAGGAGTTTGAAAAAGGTACCAAGGCACAAAAAGAGAAAATAAAAGAAGAGAAGGAAAGGCAAGAAAAAGAAAGAAGAAAAAAAAAAAGAAAAATGCAAAAAGAAAGTGAATAAGTTGAAGAGTTGAAGGGATTTTAAAGAATAGTAATGATGCAAAGCATGGAGAAAACAAAGAAGGAGAATGAATATCATGACCAAGAAAGAGTGATGTTAAGTCTCTTTAGTTCCCCTAAGGAAAAGAAAATGCCTCGAAGAGTTGGCAAAATATGAGCCGATAAGAGGAAATGGAGTGCTTAAGGAAAGATGAACCCGTTCTATTGCAACATATCCAACCTTAGTCCAAAAGCCTTCATTGCATTCCGAAAAAGTCCTACGTTATTTCAAGCCGAATGAACTTACATTAGTGGTAATCTACATGAGGGGCAAGCATATGGTACTTAGAGCCGTACTTGTGACATTCTTTTGAGAGAGATGAGCGAACCTTTCACAAATCTTTGAATTGAGTGCTACATTCTTTAGTGAGATATGCTAACAGAGAGTAGAGGAGGAGGAGTTTGGGATCCACAATGACCTACATAAAAGAGCGAGATTCCTTGATGAACAAAGTCAACTCTTGATGCTCAAGTGTCACATTAGAACTATTTGCGCTTAAAATCTCAACTCATCGCCTTGTTGATAATTCATAAGTATTGTGGGTAATTGTTGGTCCCAATTGATGTGGGATTGATGCATCTTTGATTAGCTGGAATAGCTCTTAACTTGTGGAGGTGGGAATTACTTTATTTGTTTGAGGAGGACAAGCAAAAGCTTAAGTTTGGGGGAGTTGATAAGTGGGGATTTTGACTACTTATTAGCGCCTTTTAGCTTTCGTTTTAGTCCAAAAGCGTTTAATTGTGTTTCCAAAAACTGATGACATATGCTTAAATGCAGGAATATTGGAAAATAAGCCTCCAAAATGAAATCCAACTCAAGAAGGAGTGATCTGAACTCAAGGACAAAAACAGACATAAAAGCTTAAAGTGCGGACCGCATAACATCATCTGCGACTGTAGATTGTGCAAAAGAACTTATCAGAGATCTGTGAAATGTGCGGCCGCAGAAGCTAGGCAAGAGCAAAAGTTCAGAGAACCTATATATCAAGTTCAACGAAAGTGTGGACCGCTCAATTATTGTGCGGCCGCAGAAGATCAGCTACGCGGTCGCAGTTGCATTTGTGCGGTCCGCAAAAGAGCCATATGCGGCCGCACTCAAAAATGTGCGGACCGCAGAAAGAGAGAGATGCGGCCGCGGTTCAGAATTGTGCGGCCGCAAGATTCCAATCCTGTTAGGTTGAAGCAAAGTGCAGACCGCACATGGAATTGTGCGGCCGCAGAACCTCCGAAAGGGCATTTTTGTCTGAAAATTCCAGCTCTGTATAAATAGAAGAGTTACACTTTTTTTAGGTCAACTTTTTGACATCAGCAGCTACAGTAGCCGTTTTTCTTTACTCTCTTTAGTAGTTTTTGCCATTTTGACTTTTTAAACATAGATTTCTTTTTTTTTTAATTATTAATATGGGTTTAATTAACATTTCTTCTTCTATTTCTTCCGTCTTAAGCATGAGTAGCTAGATTTTCACTAGGGTTGTGACCCAACCCTAGAGTGTAAACTTAATGGGTGTTTGATTTATTCCTTGTTTATGGTTGTGTGTTTATTATTTAGCCTTGTTCGTGCTTTTAGTTGTAGAATAAATGGTTACAAATTTGGTTAACAAGAAATTGGGGTGAATCAAGATATTGATAGTCCCAATTAAAGGGTTGAATCTAGAGATAGTAAAACCCGACTTGAGCTTTGTATCAACCGTTTTGTTCAACACCCATTTGGACTTGAGAAAGCCAATTTGAGCAAAGTCACTATCTGACCGAGAGGTATTGAGTGGGTACTCAAGTGTTGATATCTATAATATACCCCAACCAATAAAACAAGCTTTAAAGTTTACAACCCGTTAGGCAAATACCTAGGTGAAGGTCATAGCCCTAGGCCTTTTACAGTATTTGAAAAACAACAACAAAAATAATTTCTTAGTTTCATTACTTAATCTTGCAATCTTAACTTGGAATAGACATAGAACAAGCATCAATTTGTGGAAGTGTAATTTGAGATAGTTCATACTCATACACTGCAATTTATACTCCTACATCCCACGTATAACTCTCTGTGGAATTCGACCCCGACTACTTGTTGGGTATTACTATTGCAATCGACCATTTTATAACCTTGAATTGAGGTGTGAACTTGGACGAGATCAATTTTTGGCGCCGTTGCCGCGGTTTATTTGATATTTGGATGATTTGACATTTGGTTTGTAATAACTGATAACATTTTTCTTTTTCTTTTTATCATGTATAGATTCTCCTCTTTCTCTCTCTATTGATGTATATATTTTCTCTTTTCCTCCCTCATTATGTATACACATTATGCTTGTAGTAGCTTGCTTTGTAGCTTCTTTATTTTATTTTCTTTTTAGTCAATGTTTAATTCAGTAGCTTCTTGTTTAATCTAATAACTTCTTTTTAATCTAGTAGCTTCTTTTTATGTTTGAGTGGACAATAAGCCTTTGATTTTCTTAATGCCACGGTTCTTTCCAAAGGTAATTTTTGTGTGAACTGGGTGACTCTTCCCAACGATGGATGGCGTGACAGCCTTCTTAAGGGATTGAGTCCGTTTTTGGTGTTTAGGTAAGAATAGTAGTAATAAGAAATAAAAAGACCTAATTGAGTCAGGCTCGAAGAGTCAAACATGCTTCACTTGGTATCAACACACTTAACTACGTGCTTATGATTAAAAATAAATTTTTGGAAAGAAACAACTCTAGTTAGTGACCTTCTGACTCTTGTGTTGACTTAAGCAACCATCGAGTGGTTTAGTCGAACCATAGTGATTTTCAATCTTGAATATGGTCGTTGTGGGCCCTCGACTCTATCCTCTTTAACAATCTAGCTGTGTGAGAGGTGAGATATTTTTCTTGCAAGTCCAAGTACCCGTGCGAATGGTCTAGAACTTGCCCTAAATATGTTTCAAGGCGAAATATTAAGTTTTGCTTGGCTTGATAAGTGATTGTAGGCTCTCATTCACCCGCTTGAAATTTTTTATGGCCCACCAATGTTGTTATCCTTATTCAACCCATTTGGGCCGAAAACCTTTCTCATTTGATCACTATGTTACAAGCCTTTACCCATTATGTCGTGACCCTATCTTGGCACCCGAGCTTTCCTTAACACTCTTGTGAAATAATTGGCTTAAAAAAATGTAAGTTTGGGAGAGAGACGAAGAGTTTGAAAAAGGTACCAAGGCACAAAAAGAGAAAAGAAATAAAGAGAAGGAAAGTCAAGAAAAAGAAAGAAGAACAAAAAGAAGAATGCAAAAAGAAAGTGAATAAGTTGAAGAGTTGAATGGATTTCAAAGAATAGTAATGATGCAAAGCATGGAGAAAACAAAGAAGGAGAATGAATATCATGACCAAGAAAGAGTGATGTTAAGTCTCTCTAGTTCCCCTAAGGAAAAGAAAATACCTCGAAGAGTTGGCAAAACATGAGCCGATAAGAGGAAGTGGAGTGCTTAAGGAAAGATGAACCCGTTCTATTACAACATATCCAACCTTAGTCCAAAAGCCTTCATTGCATTCCGAAAAAGTCCTACGTGATTTAAAGCCGAATGAACTTGCATTAGTGGTGATCTACATGAGGGGCAAACATATGGTACTTAGAGCCGTACTTGTGACATTCTTTTGAGAGTGATGAGCGAACCTTTCACAAATCTTTGAATTGAGTGCTACATTCTTTAGTGAGATATGCTAATAGAGAGTCGAGGAGGAGGAGTTTGGGATCCACAATGACCTACATGAAAGAGCGAGCTTCCTTGATGAATAAAGTAAACTCTTGATGCTCAAGTGTCACATTAGAACTATTTGCGCTTAAAAGCTCAACTCATCGCCTTGTTGATAATTCATAAGTGTTGTGGGTAATTGTTGGTCCCAATTGATATGTGATTGATGCATCTTTGATTAGCTGGAATAGCTCTTAACTTGTGGAGGTAGTAATTACTTTATTTGCTTGAGGACAAGCAAAAGCTTAAGTTTGGGGAGTTGATAAGTGGGGATTTTGACTACTTATTAGCGTTTTTTAGCTTTCGTTTTAGCCCAAAAGCATTTAATTGTGTTCCCGAAAATTGATGACATATGCTTGATTGCAGGAATATTGGAAAATGAGCCTCCAAGATGAAATCCAACTCAAGAAGAAGTGATCTGAACTCAAGGATAAAAACAGACACGGAAGCTTTAAGTGCGGACCGCAGAACATCATCTGCGACCGCAGATTGTGCAGAAGAACTTATCAGAGATCTGTGAGAAGTGTGGTACGCACATGAAATGTGCGGCCGCAGAAGATAGGCAAGAGCAAAAGTTCAGAGAACCTATATATCAAGTTCAACGAAAGTGCGGACTGCACAATTATTGTGCGGTCGCTGAAGATTAGCTATGCGGCTGCAGTTGCATTTGTGCGGTCCGCAAAAGAGCCATGTGCGGCCGCGCTCAGAAATATGCGGACAACAGAAAGAGAGAGATGCGGTCGCGGTTCAGAATTGTGCGGCCGTAAGATTCCAATCCTGTCAGGTTGAAGCAAAGTGCAGACCGCACATGGAATTGTGCGGCCGCAGAACCTCCGAAAGGGCATTTTTGTCCGAAAATTCCAGCTCTGTATAAATAGAAGAGTTATACTTTTTTAGGTCAACTTTTTGACATCAGCAGCTACAGTAGCCGTTTTTCTTTACTCTCTTTAGTAGTTTTTGCCATTTTGACTTTTTAAACATAGATTTCTTTTTTTTAATTATTAATATGGGTTTAATTATCATTTCTTCTTCTATTTCTTCCGTCTTAAGCATGAGTAGCTAGATTTTCGCTAGGGTTGTGACCCAACCCTAGAGTGTAAACTTAATGGGTGTTTGATTTATTGCTTGTTTATGGTTGTGTGTTTATTATTTAGCCTTGTTCGTGCTTTTAGTTGTAGAATTAATGGTTGCAAATATTAGTTCATGCCTATTTGACTTGGTCTCTACTTGAGAAAGAGAGACTTAGTCTAGAAAAATTTGGCTAACAAGAAATTGGGGTGAGTCAAGAGATTGAAGTCCCAATTAAAGAGTTGAATCTAGAGATAGTAAAACCCGACTTGAGCTTTGTATCAGCCGTTTTGTTCAACACCCATTTGGACTTGAAAAAGCCAATTCGGGCAAAGTCACTCTCTGACCGAGAGGTATTGAGTGGGTACTCAAGTGTTGATAGTTATAATACACCCCGACCAATAAAACAAGCTTTAAAGTTTATAACCCGTTAGGCAAACACCTAATGAAGGTCATAGCCCTAGGCCTTTTACAGTATTTGAAAAATAACAACAAAAATAATTTCTTAGTTTCATTACTTAATCTTGCAATCTTAACTTGGAATATTGAACAAGCATCAATTTATGGAAGTGTAATTTGATATAGTTCATAGTCATACACTGCAATTTATACTCCTAAATTCCACGTATAGCTCCCTGTGAAATTCGACCCCGACTCCTTGTTGGGTATTACTATTGCAATCGACCGTTTCATAACCTTGAATTGAGGTGTGAACTTGGACGAGATCACCTGCCCCGTACTGTACTGAGTGATTGAGTACCATAAGAGTGTGAGTACGTGAGGCTTCTATTGTAGTGTACCACATACAACATGCACAATGGCATATAGGTATAGAAATGTCATATCCCCCCTATCATTCAGAGTTGATCTATTTTACTTGTATTGAGTTTTTATCTGATGAACATGAAAACATGTCTGCACTGTTATTTCTATATTGAACTGCACCTGCTGAGTTCGTCACTACTTTCATTCTAAATATTAGATTTGTTACTTATTGAGTTAGTTGTACTCACGCTACACCCTGCACCTCGTGTGCAGATCCAGGTGTTTCCGGTCACGGCGGGTGCTGAGTTGCGGAGTTCGGACATTCGGAGATCATCGAGGTAGCTGCTGGGCGTTCGCAGACCTTGACTCTCCTCCCTTATCTTTTATTTTATTTATTTCAGTTTTTTTTTCTAGACGGTGTACCAGACTATATCTTTAAGTAGATGCTCATGTACTCGGTGACACTCCGATTTTGGGAGAGATTATGTATTAAGTTATGACTTCCTATCCTGCTTTTAAAAGATTTTTCTTTAATTAAGCTGTATTCATATCTTTCAAAAATTTAAAAGTGTTGGAAATGTGTGAGTAGTCGGCTTGCCTAGTACTATGATATGAGCCATCACGACGGGTTGGTTTTGTATCGTGACAACAACGTATACAGTCGAATTGAATAGAACAGTATACACCATATTTCTTGATTTTTTGTTGTTTGAATACAACTGAATTCAATATAGTGAAATTGAATACAATTTAATATTGCGCTTTCCAGTTATTAAACACCCATAATCACTATTTTTAGGCGAATTACCTCACTTTATTTATAAATACATTCGCGCAACTGCATGGAATACAAAATTAAACAACTGTAATCCCCTATTTTTTAGGCGGATTACCTCACTGTATTTATAAATATACTCGTGTGAATACATGAAATACAGAATTAAACAGATGTAATCCCTATTTTAGGCGAATTAACTCACTGTAGTTATAAATACAATCATGCGAATCCATAGAATATAACACAGTAGCAACGAAATTTTATAGAATTGATTTTGTTGAGTTAAATTAGGAGTGATACACGCTAATTAATCCTCTTTCCGTTATTAAACCTCTTGACTCCCTACTTATTAGGCAAATTCCGCGACTGTATTCATGAATACAGTAGCGCGAATACAACGAATATAGTCCGGTAGAAGCGGAATATTAGCTATATGAAGTAAATATGTATATGGTAGCTATAGGAAGTTAATAGCCACTAAACTATAATGGTTTATGAAAATTCTTCTTTAATTTGTGCCCGTCGTGTTCATTAATACATAAGTATTAATTTTGAAATTATAGCCCCAGGGAGTGGTTCTCCTGAAAATAAAAATAAAAGAATGCAAAAACTCATGATCATGTTAATCTAAAAATTCAGTTTTTTTCTTTGAAAATCATAGAACATATTTATGATCAAGATAAATGTCAACAAAATTCGTCTTTTAACTCGAAGTTCTACATAGGAAATAATGTCTCACTCACCATTTGAAAAATTTATTGTCTAAGTAACCCAATACTATATTCCTTAGTACTTTCATTTTTGGTTTCAAAATGTTTTATTACATTTCATTTTATTCATATTATTAATTTATGCTTTTTTCAGATTTTTCAAGAATCAAAACTCATTTAACTTCTTGTTATGAATATATTATATTATGGATGTTCATTTAGTACTCCGTTGTAAATAAGTTTCCTGAAGAAGTTTATCCATATGAGACTCCGCCATAAATACATTTATCTATTTAGTACTCTATTGGAAATAAGCCTCCTGAAGAAGCTTATCCTTTCGATACTCCGTTATGGATAAATATTACCCATGATAGAAGATTATCTATATCTGGCACAACAGTTTAGAGCAGCAGCTTACAAGCAGCTTATACAGCAGCTTGCAGTAGCAGCTTACACAACAGCTTCCTTTCTTCTATAAATAGAGGAGAATTCAATTCATTATGTACAGAAGTTTGAAGTTTGAATAATATATCAGTTTCTCTCTATACTTGTCTTTACTTTACAGTCTTTATTTTATAACACGTTATCAGCACGAGACTCTGCCATCTCGAGCAAATACTTTGAAAGTATCAGAGGTACGAACTTTCTTTTTTCTAAATAATGTCAAATCTTTCTAAACTTGAGTTTGTAGCCCTGGATATATCGGGCAAAAGCTACATGTCTTGGGTGCTTGATGCCGAAATTCATCTTGATGCGATGGGTCTGGCAGACACCATCAGAGATAAAAATCAGGCATCAAACCAAGACAATGCCAAAGCAATGATATTCCTACGCCATCACCTTGATGAAGACCTGAAAATGGAATATCTTACTGTTAAAGATCCAGTCATACTGTGGAGTAATTTGAAAGATAGATATGACCACCTGAAGATGGTCGTTCTTCCACAAGCACGTTATGATTGGACTCATCTAAGGTTACAAGATTTTAAATCTATCAGTGAGTATAATTCTACTATGTTCAGAATTATTTCCCAATTGAAACTATGTGGTGATAATATTACTGATCATGATATGTTGGAGAAAACTTTCACCACTTTTCATGCCTCGAATATGCTCCTGCAGCAGCAATATCGAGAGATGGGATTTAAAAAGTATTCTGAACTTATCTCACATCTTCTTGTAGCCGAGCAACATAATGGGCTATTAATGAAAAACCATAAAAGTCGACCTACTGGTTCTTGTCCATTCCCTGAAGTGAATGAGACGAACTTCCACCAAGCTAAACGTGGAGGAGGACGTGGCCCCAGTCATGGTCATGGCCGTGGTCGGGGAGGAAACTCTAATCGTGGTAATAATAATGCACCAAAGAACCCTCCTCACCACCAGCAGTGGAAAAGGAAGGAACAAAAGCATGAAGCGGTGCAAGAAGCAAAGCCAGAAAATGCATGCTATAGATGTGGAGTAAAAAGGGCACTGGTCACGTACATGTCGTACGCCAAAGCACCTGGTTGAGCTATATCAAGCTTCCCTGAAAAAGACAGAGAAAAATGCTAAAGCAAATTTTATTTCTGAAGATAATTTAGACTTCATGCATTTGGATGTAGCTGATTACTTTGCACTCCCAGAAGGAGAAACAAGTCATGTGATCGGTAGTGAATCTGTAGAGATGTATATATTTTAATTTTTGTTATTTGTAGTAGATAGTATAGTTATGTAATTGTTGTACATAAATAAAAGTTATAATGTTTACTATCATATTTATTTTGTTTATGTCATTTTGAAGAATATGGATAATCCTCAAATTATGTTTGGATCAAAGACCAATCATGAAGATATTTGTGTAGTTGATAGTGGAACAACTCATGCCATATTCAAAGATCAGAAATATTTTTCTTATTTGCATAAGGAAAAAGCAAATATTTCTACAATTTCTGGTAATATAAGTTTGATTGAAGGCTCCGGAAGAGCTATTGTATTTCTGTCTAAGGGAACAAAACTTATTATCGACAATGCATTGTACTCCTCCAAGTCCCGAAGAAACTTGTTGAGTTTTATAGATATCCGCCAAAATGGGTATCATGTTGAGACAATAGATGAAATGAATGTGGAATATCTTTGTATTACAAAGAATATTTCTAGCCAGAAATGCATTGTAGAAAAGTTACCAACTTTATCTTCTGGCTTATATTATTCAAAGATTAGTACAGTTGAAGCACACTCTATCGTAAACCAGAAGTTTACTGATTTAAATACTTTTGTGCTTTGACATGGCCGTTTGGGCCATCCTGGATCAATAATGATGTGACGAATTACTGAAAATTCGAGTGGGCATCCATTAAAGAACCTGAAGATTCTTACAAATAATGAATTTTCTTGTGATACTTGTTATCAAGGCAAAATGATCACCAGACCATCACTAATGAAGGTTGGCATTGAGTCCCTTACCTTCTTAGAACATATACATGGGGATATATGTGGACCTATTCACCCACCAAGTGGGTTGTTTAGATATTTATGGTCCTAATAGATGCATCTTCAAGATGGTCTCATGTGTGCCTATTATCATCTCGCAACCTGGCATTTGCAAAGTTATTAGCCCAAATAATTCGATTAAGGGCACAATTCCCAGATTATCCTATAAAGGCTATTCGCCTTGATAATGCTGGAGAATTATCATCTCAAGCTTTTGATGATTACTGTCTATCAGTTGGGATAAAAGTTGAACATCCGGTAGCTTATGTTCATACTCAAAATGGCCTTGCAGAGTCATTTATTAAACGACTGCAATTGATAGCAAGACCACTACTTATGAAAACAAAATTGCCCACTATTGTTTGGGGCCATGCTATCTTGCACGCAGCATCACTTATCCGTCTCAGACCAACACATTATAATAAATATTCTCCGTCACAATTAGTTTTTGGTCATGAACCAAATATTGTCCATCTACGAATTTTTGGATGTGCTGTATATGTGCCAGTAGCACCACCACAGCGCAGTAAGATGGGCCCCAAAGAAGGTTAGGAATATATATTGGGTTTGAATCACCCTCTATTATTCGCTATCTTGAACCATTGACGTGAGATTTATTTACTGCTCGATTTGCAGATTGTCGATTTGATGAAACAAATTTCCCACAATTAGGGGGAGAGAAAAAGGAAATCAAAAGAGAAATTATGTGGAAAGTTTCATCATTATCTCACTTTGATCCACGTACCCCTATATGTAATCAGGAGGTCCAGAAGATCATCCATTTACAGAATATAGTAAATCAAATGCCAGACGTATTTACTGATTTGAAAAGGATAACTAAGTCACATATCCCTGCAGAGAATGTACCTATCCGAATTGATATCCCAGCAGGACCATCTATTAGTATGAGAGCTAGTGAACCTAAAGCATGCTTGAAACGTGGTAGGCCTATGGGTTCTAAGGATCGAAATCCTAGAAAAAGAAAATCGAAAAATGATCAAAATGATATTATGAAGGGATCTCCTGAAGAGACCCAAGATCTGATTAGTTATGAGATTCCTGAAGAAATCAATAAACCCGAGACTCAAGTGAGCGAAGAACTTTTAATAAGTTCTACTGGTGATGGGATTAATTTAAATCGATCTGAAATAGTGGTGGATAATATTTTTGCATATAATGTTGCACTTAACATTATGCAAGATAGTGAGGATTTTGAACCCCGATCTGTCGAAGAATGTCAACAAAGATCTGATTGGCCAAAATGGCAAGGGCAATTCAATCAGAATTGAACGCACTTGCTAAAAGAAAGGTCTTTGGACCAGTAGTCCAAACACCTGCTGGTATAAAACTAGTTGGTCATAAATGGATTTTTGTGCGAAAAAGGAATGAGCAAAATGAAGTTGAAAGATACAAGGCTCGCCTTGTCACACAAGGATTCTCACAACGACCTGGAGTCGATTATGAAGAAACATATTCACCCGTTATGGATGCCATAACATTTCGATATCTCATCAGTTTAGCCTTACGTGAAAGGCTTGAAATACATATGATGGATGTGGTTACAGCTTATCTGTACGGGTCACTTGATAATGAGATTTACATGAAAATCCCTGAAGGATTTAAAATGCCTGAAGCATATTCAAAATCTCGGAAAATGTACTCAATCAGATTACAAAGATCTTTGTACGGTTTAAAACAATCTGGGCGCATGTGGTATAATCGCCTCAGTGAATATTTGTTGAAAGAGGGTTACATAAATGATGTTATTTGTCCATGTATTTTTATAAAGAAAATGGCATTAGAATTTGTTATAATTGCTGTTTATGTTGATGACATAAATCTTGTTGGAACTCCAGAAGAGCTCCAAAAGGCAATTGAATATCTTAAGAAAGAATTTGAGATGAAAGATCTTGGAAAGACAAAACTTTATCTTGGACTGCAAATTGAATATTTAGCAAATGGGATCTTTATGCATCAATCTGCCTATACAGAAAGGGTCTTAAAACGCTTTTACATGGACAAAGCGCACCCATTGAGTACACCAATGACTGTTCGATCACTTGAAGTGAATAAGGACCCTTTCCGACCTCCAGAAGAGGATGAGGAACTCCTGGGTCCTGAAACACCCTATCTCAGTGCAATTGGTGCACTTATGTATCTTGCTAATGCTACAAGGCCTGACATAGCATTTTCTGTTAATTTACTAGCAAGATATAGCTCTTCTCCTACACGGAGATATTGGAACGGGATTAATCATATATTGCGATATTTAAAGGGAACTCTTGATATGAGTTTGTTTTATGCTAACAAAGATAGTGCAGATCTTGTTGGCTATGCAGATGCAGGTTATTTATCTGATCCCCATAAAGCTAGATCTCAGACCGGGTACGTCTTTATATGTGGAGGTACTATCATATCATGGCGCTCCACAAAACAATCTATTATTGCTACTTCTTCAAATCATGCTGAAATAATAGCCATTCATGAAGCAAGTAGGGAATGCATATGGTTGAGATCGATAATTCATTTTATTCGAGAAAAATGTGATTTGGAATGTGAGAAAAGACCCACAATTTTATACGAAGACAATGCTGCATGCATAGCCCAATTGAAGGGAGGATTTATAAAAGGAGATAGAACGAAGCACATTTCACCAAAATTATTCTACACACACGATCTTCAGAAAAATGGTGACATTGATATGCAACAAATCCGTTCAAGTGACAATCTGGTAGATTTATTCTCCAAATCTTTACCAACTTCAACTTTTGAGAAGATGGTATACAAGATTGGAATGCAGAGACTTAAATATTTGAAACAAGGTTTTCATCAGAGGGAGTAAAATACGCGATGTACTCCTTTTTTTTTTTTTTTTCTTATTAAGGTTTTTTCCCACAGGGTTTCCTTATAAGGTTTTTAATGAGGCAGCTAGCAATGCGTATTACTAAATATGTGTACTCTTTTTTCTTCACTAGGATTTTTCCCACGGGATTTTTCCTAGTAAGGTTTTAACGAGGCACATTATCTTTTAATGAACATCCAAGGGGAGTGTTATGAATATATTATATTATGGATGTTCATTTAGTACTCCGTTGTAAATAAGTTTCCTGAAGAAGTTTATCCATATGAGACTCCGCCATAAATACATTTATCTATTTAGTACTCTATTGGAAATAAGCCTCCTGAAGAAGCTTATCCTTTCGGTACTCCGTTATGGATAAATATTACCCATGATAGAAGATTATCTATATCTGGCACAACAGTTTAGAGCAGCAGCTTACAAGCAGCTTACACAGCAGCTTACGCAGCAGCTTACAAGCAGCTTGCAGTAGCAGCTTATACAGCAGCTTGCAGTAGCAGCTTATATAGCAGCTTGCAGTAGCAGCTTACACAGCAGCTTTCTTTCTTCTATAAATAGAGGGGAATTCAGTTCATTATGTACAGAAGTTTGAAGTTTGAATAATATATCAGTTTCTCTCTATACTTGTCTTTACTTTACAGTCTTTATTTTATAAAACTTCTTAAATTTATAAACTTTGTTGTGACTCTTTTTTTTTATTTTTAAATCAAACTAATTTTGACCAGTAAAATAGCAGCAGCATAGCGTACAACATCGTACTCTATGAGTTGAATTGCCGAAACTGCCCCTATATATTTACTAATATTCTAGTTATACCCTTCATCGAACCTAGCTTTCGGATCCAAACACTTCTAACCCGATTTACTTCCTCTCTTCTCTTCCTTTTGCCTCTTCTTATAACTTTCGACGCTTCTACGACGACGCCGTGAATTGGTCACCGGAGGGCACCGCCGTCGCTCGCCGCCAATTACGCCGGTATAAAAGAGTACTCCACTTCTTCCGGTTTAGAACGCTCATTTTGCTTCCAGTTTGTAAGCTTACGCTTTCCTCTCATTCAACTTTTGTTCAATAATCACTGAGAAATATTTTCAAAGTCTGTATATTCAGAATTATGCTTATGTTTTCTGCTGTTTGAGTCATTAAGTATTCATACGAAGAGCACATGAGTTTCGGAAAGATATGAACTTTTAGTTTCTGGTGCCTGATTTTGTAACTGATTGATTGCACTGTGATTAGGTATTGATTGCTAATTCTTCAGCGTAATATCACACGAGATTGTGATTTATTTCCAAGCGGATAATTTTCTGTTGGTTTGAGTTCATTTTGAAAGTATCTGTAAGATCAAAAAGAAATAAAGTGGCTATTATCTATCTATTTTGTGCTCTGTTCATTTATGAAATATGGTGTTTGAAATTTGAACATTAATGTTTGGATTTTATGGTTTGTGAACTCACCTGTGTGAGCTACACATTGCCGGTTCCACTCAGAGGAAGGTTGTGGTAGGTTGAAAATAGTCACTAGCTGTTATTTGTATCACAAAGGAGCATTGTCAGCTAACCGCGTAGAAAGACAATCACTGTCAAGACAGTAATTGTCCCACGCCTCAAGCCATTCCTTCCTTCTGCATGTATATCCTATCACTAGCATCATTAAATTGTCAATATTGGAATGTGGCTCCTCTTTAATATGCATATTTATTCTCCGCATTCCTCTCTCCCATGGTACCTTATTGTCCTTTTATGATTACTGGATATTGTCTGTCTCTTATATCATGAGTCCTTTCTTGAATTTAGATTCACTAAAAGGTAAGCTCATTAATCATTTTCTCCATTTCTCTTCATCTCTCAGGATGCTGTTTCATATTGCATTCACTCAATGAAGTGCTGAGAATAATCAAGTGAGGTTTTTCTCTCTTGATGACTTCCCCTGAACGACTTAGGAGTTATCTGAAACAGGACGATCGAGACTTAAAATTTGATGATGACTGGGAAAGGGATGATAAGAGAAAATACAGGTCAAGTAAGTCAAGGTCTGGGAACAGCGAAGAAGCTGAAGGTTTAGATAGTAATGGAAGAAGGAGAAGTACTGTGGACAGAAATGAGAGTCGGAAAAGATCAGGTGGATCAAGCAAAGCTGATGTTGATGAGGATGACTATGAGGCCGAAAAGGACTCCCGTTCTAAGTTGATGAAGAAGAAACAGGGGGAGAATACATTGGAGACGTTGAGCAATTGGTATCAGGATGGAGAACTTGGGGGCAAGTATGAAAATGGAGACAAAACAGGGGGTAGAGGAGAAATCCTATCTAATGAGAGTGTCAGAAGGAAATCAACTTCAAGGTTTTCTGATGGTGATGGTACCCAGACAAGAAATAAAGGTAAAAATGAAAAGCTACATGGTGGGGACTCTGAAAATGCGCTGGAAAGGGATTCTAGACGTTTGGAAAGAAAGGAAAGCGCCAGAGAAAAGGGTCATATGCTGTTGGAAAGCCTTAAAGATCCAATTGGAGACAAAAATGATAAATACCCAGACAGTGACGAGAGAAAGATTGACTGCGATAGGAGTCAGAGAGGCAGATTGTATGCTACAGAGGAAGACAATGGAGGAAATGTTCCTATACGGGAAGATAAATTGGGTGTGGAGAGATGTGAGGAGCTTAGACAACTAAAAAGTGCCACAAGTCACGACGTGGCTGACAGCCTTGAAAGGTCTGTGGTAGCAGGTGATGATGTCGGCTTAGGGGTGAAAGAGAGAAATAGGAGAGAGATAGACTACTCCGATAGGTCCAGGACACCTGAGAGGAGTGGAAGGCGTCATTACGACTCAGAAAGCGTTGAGATGGAATATGAAAAAAGAGATACTTTCAGAAGGAAAGAACAAGAAAAAAATGGTGTAAGAGATGATAAATCAAAAGGAAGGGATGATGGCTGGAGTGATAGAAACAGAGTTCGGGATGGTTCTAAAGATGGGTGGAAAAGAAGGCAAGGGAACTTTGTTGACAAGGAAATAAAAGAAGATGATACACCTTATGAACATGGCAGAGAGTGGGAAATGCCCAGACGTGGTTGGATTGACAATGAAAGGCCTCGTTCTGGTGGTAGAAAAGATGGAAATAGGACAGAAGCTTTGAAAACTTCATCAAAATATGGAATTTCAAATGAGAATTATGATGTCATAGAGATCCAAACCAGGCCATTTGACTATGGTAGGGAGGAGGCCATATCTTCCGTAGCAAGAACAACAAAGTTTAATCAGAATTCTGATGCAAGATTGCCTCCAGATGATGAGAACTGTGCCTTTCCCAGGGATGGCAGGGGAAGAAACATGACTTGGCTAGGCCAATCTGGCCAAGATTTAAAGGATACATCAGGTGATGGTTCATATAGGGATGAGACTGAATCAAGGGCCCAGAAAGGAGATGCATGGGGCCAAACTTCCAATAGTGGTTCAGAACCTCCATATGGGAACCAAGAACCAACTTCGTTCAATAGAGCTGTTCCAATAGGTTCTAAAGGAAGTAGGGTTGGGAGAGGAGGAAGAGGGAGGCCTACAGGAAGGGATGGCCACCTGTTCGGACCTCCAATGCCAATGATGGGATCACCTTTTGGACCACTTGGAATGCCATCACCTGGATCTGTGCAATCTTTAGCTCCTAACATGTCACCTGCTCCAGGTCCTCCTATGTCCCCCGGTGTTTTCATTCCTCCATTTTCACCTCCTGTGGTTTGGCCTGGAGCCCGAGGTGTTGAGATGAATATGCTAGGTGTTCCACCTGGACTCCCACCTGTTCCGCCCGGAACTGGATTTCTCTCTAATTTGGGGAATCTGCCAAATCATGCTATGTTTTTTAATCAACCAGGCCCTGGAAGAGGGGCGCCACCTAACATGTCTGGTTCAAATTTTAGTGTCCTAATACCAGCAGGTCGGGGACAGGCTCAAGATAAACCTAATGGAGGTTGGGTTCCTCCTCGAACTAATGCACCACCTGGCAAAGCTCCTTCTAGGGGTGAGCAGAATGATTACTCCCAAAATTTTGTAGATACTGGCACGAGGCCTCAAAATTTCATCAGGGAACTAGAGCTTACCAGTGTTGTTGAGGACTATCCCAAACTTCGAGAACTTATTCAAAGGAAGGATGAGATTGTTGTCAAATCTGCTTCGCCTCCCATGTATTACAAATGTGATCTGCTTGAGCAGGAGCTCTCCCCGGAGTTTTTTGGGACCAAATTTGATGTCATTCTAATAGACCCCCCATGGGAGGAATATGTTCATCGAGCTCCTGGTGTCACTGACCATATGGCATACTGGACATTTGAGGAAATAATGAATCTCAAAATTGAGGTATGACTTTTGCATGTCAACTCGGTTCTTTACTAATACCTTTACTGTTGCTTTAGAGTAGGATGTGGAGAACCTCAGGTGCAAATTATTTGTTATAAGCAACATTTATTTTGACTTATACAGTTATACCTTTATTGGTTTTTAAGTGGCTGCATAGTCGTGGGTTCTTCACTCTGTCCTGTCAGCTTCTCCTTTCCGAGCCTAAATATGGTGTGAACTGTCTGTTCTCAGGCAATTGCTGACACTCCATCATTTGTTTTCCTTTGGGTTGGTGACGGTGTGGGGCTTGAGCAAGGGCGTCAATGTCTGAAAAAGGTATGTAGTTTAAACAATTTGAGAAACACTCTAAGGTATTGAATCTGCTGATTGGTGCGTTTGATATCTTCCTTCTGCTGCTGCCCTTCGTCTATCACACACACAGATAAGGACAATTATAAACAGAGGCATTTGTTGATTGCAATTTTCAATAATAGGTCATTTTGGTTATTTTATACGTTGTTTTCTGCATTGTGCAGTGGGGATTCCGCAGGTGTGAGGACATATGTTGGGTGAAAACAAATAAAACCAATGCAACTCCAGGATTACGGCATGATTCCCATACTTTATTTCAGCGTTCGAAGGTTCTTAACTTCTGTCTTCTCATTTTCCACATGTGTGTATTTTTCCATCATATATAACTAATGTTCTACTACTCTCTGTCATGATATAGGAGCACTGCCGTGTATTTTTCCATCATATATAACTTATGTTCTGCTACTCTCTGTCATGGTATAGGAGCACTGCCTTTTGGGTATAAGAGGAACTGTTCGCCGTAGTACGGATGGCCATATAATTCATGCAAATATTGACACAGATGTGATTATTGCCGAAGAACCTCCTTATGGTAGATTCTTTCTCATTCCAGACAACTCTGAATGGGGTTTTATGTTTGCTTTGTGCAGATTAGAAATGTTAGTCAAGAAATATATGATTGCAGAAACTGATTATGTTGCATCTGTTCATCCACTGTCCAATTGTTTGTTTTCCTATGTAAATAAGATACTGGCAGAGACTGCTGAGGGTGACGTAACAGCACCAATTTGAAAATGTGGATTTCTCTCAAGTGATACACACAAACACACATTTATAGTTGTTTGTATTTAACAGTAAGATATATTTTAAGTTGTGAATACACTAGTTTACATAACAAAATGGAAGTTTTATTTTCAGTCTCATCTTGTTAGCTCATTATAAGGGAGAGACTGTCCCTTTTGGGGTTGATGGATTCTTCCTAACTTCAAATGACGCTTTTTCCTTTTCCTGTTGTGAATACACTAGTTTACATAACAAAATGGAATTTTTTTTTCCAGTCTCATCTTGTTAGCTCATTATAAGGGAGAGACTGTCCCTTTTGGGGTTGATGGATTCTCCCTACCTTAAATGATGCTTTTTCCTTTTCCTGTTAGTGTTTTTCTTCTCATTTGGTTTACTCATAAAACGAGAAGAGACAGATGGGGTGCAGATTCTGTCTTATGAATTGCTCTTCTTACTCTCTCTTATTTTTTTTTATTTTTTTTGGGCTTTCTGTATACTTTCGGGCTGGTTGTGGTGTTGGATATGCCTTTCAGTGGAAACCTGGATTTTACTAGAATTCTGTATGAACATGTTTCGAACAAAACCTTCAGCTTTTTCTCTCTTAGTGCAAGTGATGGTAGTCCTTGTTTGATTGGTCTGCTATTCCCCAGTTATGTAGCAGCTATTACTGGCTGCGGGAGAAAGTATAGAAGTTGTAACACTATCCTGTGATGCATGAAATGCACGTAATCTTTTATTATCTTGTACTCTCTCTGCTAATTTTTAAATCTGTCCTGCAATGAATGAAATGTTAACATAATAAGCTGCATTGTATCTCTGCACTGGTGGGTATGCACAGTGGCTGAGCTCATTTTGAAGTGCTATTGGTCACTTTGCGCAGGTTCAAGTGCAAAGCCTGAAGATATGTACCGAATAATTGAGCATTTTGCACTTGGCCGGAGAAGGCTTGAGCTCTTTGGCGAAGACCATAATATTCGATCTGGCTGGTTGACTGTTGGTAAAGGGTTATCTTCATCAAACTTTAGTGCAGAGGTAAACTCTTAGCCGCTACCGTTCCTTTAGTTTGTTGATTTTGTTTTTGAGTATGAGACATTGCTGTCTTCCCAACCCCAACCCCCAAAAAATGACCTCTCAGATTTGTGGTTTTTTTGGGGGGGTGGGGGTGGAGAAGACAGAAAAAGTATGCATTTCGTCATGAGATCTGATTCCCACTTTTCTCAGCATGCATCAGTCGTGCTTAATTATTCTGCCCTATTAGTTTTTCTTTGTGTTCTCTCAATGATATACTTCAGTATATAGTCTTTATTAGGAAAGAAAGATGGTAATTTTAACCTGATTCCTACGCATGTTTAAACATCAAAAGCTTGGCTTATCTGTACACTTAAATAATTTACTTTGCATGTATTATGCTACCTTGGTCATGTTTTGTGTCTTAACGTGCTGACTGAGGACTTTGGAAAACTTCAGGCCTATTTGCGGAATTTTGCCGATAGGGATGGAAAAGTCTGGCAGGGAGGGGGAGGAAGGAATCCACCACCAGACGCCCCACATCTTGTTACTACAACACCTGAAATAGAGGCTCTTCGGCCCAAGTCGCCAATGAAGAATCAGCAGCAAATGCAGCAACAGTCAGCATCTATATCTCTGACAACAACCAACTCTTCCAACAAGAGGGCAGCCGGGAACACAGACCAGAATAATAACTCACAAAACGTGAACCAAGAAGCCTCTAGCTCTAACGTTTCGAATCCAGGTCCTTGGGTTTCACAAATGGAGAGTTTTCAAGGGAGAGAGAGTGGACATATGATTTCAGATGATAGGCTTTTTGACATGTACGGGTACAATGCAGCCTATAGATAGACGAACACTGAATTTGTGGAGTATGTGATCTCATAAAGCAATGAGTTTATTGTAGCGAGAAAATCACATTAGTTGTGCCAACATCATGATGTCTTTGTTTTCTTTTCTTTCTACGTTATAATTTTAAATAGGGCACGAAGATGCCTTCATTTCTGTATTTGTTCTTTAGCCCGAAGATTGATGGCAGATTTATGAAGTCTTGCTTAAAATGAACCTTTAATTTGTCTTAAAAGTAAAAAGGAGAAAACAAGATAAACTCATTAAAAATACAAACTAGAGTTCCATTTTAAAAAATATTCTATGTTCGATTTACATTTCGAGGTATAGTCAATGTATAAGATACCAAAAATTTCAACTAAAAAATGAAACAAAAGAACAAACAATTAGTAAAAATGCAAAATTATTCAACGAGGTCCTAAAGAAACAGTAAAGTCAGTAAGCGGAGAAAACTTCTTAGCCCAAGTCTGTGACTCCAAATACATCTGCGAAATTCGACCCGCAACCCGACCCATATCCGGTCTGTTATTCGGGTTAGTCTCCACACAATCCAATCCGAGATGCACCAATTTCTCCGCCACGTCCACCGGGTACGAATCCTTCAACCGCCTATCCACCCACCCCCTCAAGCCTGTACCGCCGTCCTCCGCCGCTTTCGCCGCCGTCTCGATCACCGAAACCCTAGTATACCCACCGCTCTCCTCATCAACCTCGTATTTCACCGCCTCTTTCCCCGAAATCAACTCCAAAACCACCACACCAAAAGCGTACACGTCACTCTTCACCGTCGCCATCCCCGTCCACTGAAACTCCGGCGCCATATACCCTCTCGTCCCCTCAAATTTCAAGCCCTTACTTTCACATTTCTTCAATTCGGGCGCTTTCTTCGGCCCGACTTCACTATTCGGATCTTGGATTTCATTCCGGGTCTCCCCGCAAAGCTCCGCCGTACCAAAATGGCAGATTTTTGCATGCAACGAGGGCTCAGTAATTATAATACTTGTGCTTTTAATGTGATTGTGCACAAACCCTAAACCTAAACCGGTAGAATGATGAATGTAATCTAAACCATGAGCAATATCAGAAGCAATTTGAATCCTCGATATCCAATTCGAAAGAACTGTGAAATTAGGGTTTCTAGGATTTCGTAAAGCTTCTGATAAATTAACTCCTTGAGTATATTCATATACCAAATAAATATAATTACCAGATACTGAAGCTCCTTTAAGCGGGATTAAACTAGAATGATGGCTTCTACAAATCATTGCCACGTGTTCAATTACCTCATCGGTTTCCATTTTCCGGCGGAATTTTCGCTGTATTACGACGACGTTTTGATCACGGAGGAGGCAGCGCCAGGAAGTGGAAGTCGACGAGGACGAAAGTGGATCTTTTAAAAAGTTTTGGGTAGCGGAACGAATTTCTGAGAAGTTGTAGATATGAGGTTGTTCTGGGAATAATAATGCTCCTTTAAGACTTGATAAAGAATGGCGACTTGATTTTGATGAAGAAGCCCATGATTGAGAGTTTTTGTTGTTGTTGTTGTTGTTGAAATTGTTGAAGATGAAACTTGTAGTAGACCCATTTGGGGATATTAAATTTTGGCTTGTAGATGATGATGATTGATCAGTGAAAGATGATAACTTTTTGGTTGATGAAGAGGAAGATCTTCTTGGTTTCTGCTTTGGTTCCATTACTTCTTTGCTTAATTTCTTCTTGGATTTACACATGGAGAAGAAAAAGCAAAGGTAAGCTCTTAAGAATTGAATTCATATGAAAATTCACATATGAAATTTGCTATCCCAATTAGTTTGGGATTAGCAGTAATTGGTAAAGTTTGGTTTGCGCTGTTGAGTATTGGTCTTCTGTGGAAATGGGCTAACTAGGAAGATGCTATGTTGGTGAGTTTTTCTATTAGTGATGCCGCTTTCTTGATACAGACGTCTGATGAGATCACTTGTAAGATTGACTATTTGTTTTTCTTACTTTTCTTTATTGGTTGATAACTATACGTTTCCATTAAAAATATCTTAAGGTAACACATTTTTCCTGTCTTTTTATTATTTATTTATTTTATAATAGTGATGTCTAGACTGTTGTGAGCACCTCGAATTCTGTGAAAATCGACTATCTTCCCAACAGCTCAGGCACCATGTAATTTTATTCACCAAGATAATTCTTTTAATAACTTGTTGAAACATTATTACTATTTGGAGTCTAAAAATTGATAACTTGTCTTCAAACATTTTTTAAAATACTTTCTACTAATAAAAAGGTTGAAAATTTTAGTTTTTCAAATATGTAAATTCTAATAAAGTACAACTTATGTAGCTTTTATGTCAGAATATTGAGTAAACAACGGGCAAAGTAAGTTGGAGTGTTTTCCCTTTGTACTCATCATTTCGGAATCAATGGATTACCCCCTACTTCCAAGTTTGGAAGTATCAGAGTCCTTGTATGCATGATGGAAAGAGAAGATATAGACTGAAAAATTGAGTTACATAACAATTTTTTACTTAAAATTTCTAAATCATATAGATTATTTCTTTTACTTTTATAACTCGAAACGAATCAACCCTTAATATACCTCCCCCCGCCCCTCCGTTACAGCTTACACTTCTTGTTGGCATTTGACAACAAAAAGAAATAAAAATGTCATTTTTTTATATACTGGGAAGTGACTTGAAATATGCCGACTGCTCTTGACTGGCTGACTTGGGAACTTCTGCAAATTTTCATCTGTAGTCAACTCATTTTAATAAACAGATTTGAAATTCTTTTTTTAAATTTGGTAACAGAAATTAGTTCCGAGATTTAAGCACAGAAAGATCAATGGATAAAATCGGAGGACTTAATACCTTCGATTCCTGTTTTAATTGCTTTACACAGTTTCATTTGTTTCAAATCTCCATTTCAGCTACTTGAGTTGTTGCGTCGAGAGGCGGACCTATGCTATACCGAGAGGGGTAACCGGCACTCGGCACCCGGCAAAAGTTTTATGTATACATATATACGTTTTTAGAAAATAGTGATATATTAGTAGTGAACACCCTATATAAAAAATGAATTTTGGTTTAATTCAAAAGTGCACCTCCGACCTTCAAATCCACTACATAGACTTAAGACATTTTATCCAACTGTTTTAGCTTTTTGGTGTAGGCTTAATCTATACTATATTAAAAACACGACGCCCTTAACGAAATGTCATTCGTCTTTTTTTCACCTTTTAAAAACGAATTTTACATTGGACAAAATAGTAATTTAAGTTACTTTCCTAATATTTAAGACTTTAAAATCAAATATAATTTTATTTATTAAATCTTTCCTTATTGACTACTATGTAAAAAGTCCTAATATTTAGGACTTTAAAATTATAATCCTATCTATATCTATATTATTATAAAAGCGTGAATATAATGTTGATTTACAAAAATAACCTTTTAATGTTAAGCATAATAACTCATAATAAAAGGATATAACCGGAATTCTAGATATTAACTTTGTAATCCTATTTGTTTTAGGACATAATACTACACGTTAGGAATCATACATGATTATCTTTATGAATCCTATTAGTATAATTATTTTAGGGTATAGATATATATTACTACATGTTAGCATGTAAACCTAATACCTTTAGGAGCACATTAGATTTTCTATTAGTACAATTATTTTCGGGATATAGATATATTTTTAGCCATGTAGTCCTATTGCTTTTAGAATATACTTCTTAAAAAATTCCTATTACTAATTTAATTTGAAAACGTATTATATTGTTCTATTACTAATTTAAAATTGAGAATGTATTATATTGTCCAAATCCATTTAGAAAAATGAGAGCCTATATTATTATAAAATTACGAATACAATATTAATAGACCAAAATAGTCTTAAAATATTAAATAGAAGAACTCATCGAGAAAGGACATAATTGCAATAATCTATTTTTGGACTACAATAACTTCTATTGTAATTTTTTTTAATATTTAAAATTTTAAAATTAACAAAATTTTGTCCATTGAATTCTTATTAAATATGTAGGAAGGTTTAATAAAATCAATTTCATAAGAATCCTACGGATTGGTAATACATTAACACTCCATAATATCCAATATCAAGAAAAAATAAAAATAATGCTAAATGGACCGCATAAAGCATTGAAATTAAGAAAATAATTCCCACGATATTATATTTTTATATTATATTTAAACTGCTTTCCTACTCAAATAATATTTTATTATTATTAATTTTTCGTGTAATATTAAAAAATATACCTAATTATTAAAGAACAACTAAGAAAATTTTTAAGAATATAAATGTGTTAGAAAGAGAAAGTTGGCAAGAGGTAATACCACTAATGATTCTGCAAACATAAAGATCTAAAAGTGGAATGTCATATCGATTTTTTTTACTCTTTAAGAATAAATTTTATAGTGGATAAAATTATAATTATGATTAAATATTCAAAACAAGAAATGAACTAATATTAAGAATCTAAATCAACAGAAAATAAATTATTTTTTATGTTAAGACCAAATAATCAAATATTTCAATTAATTATTTAGAAAGAGAATCCTATTCAATTATTTTTTAAATTCATCATATGAGTAAAATTACTTTTCAAGTTAAAAAAAATCTTAAGGTACAGAAATTTATTTCATAAAAAAGAGCGTTAGAGATTAAAAAATATAGATCACAAAAGAAAAAAGATTAGTATAGTATTAAGAAGGCCATACAAGTGTCCGAGGAAGTATAATCAAAGATAAATCCTAAACAAGAACAAACTTTCAAGACTATATTATAACGAGTCGCCTCTGGTACAGTGAGATTATCCTTTGCAGATGCATCCGGCGGAATCGAAATAATATTTCTATATCATGCATTACTTGCAAATGTGAGATAAAGAGGCATGATACCATTAGCAATAATAATGGTGGGGTACCAGTGATAATTTTATTATGAGATCGTACAACTCATTTTAGATTTGATATACCTTTTCAAACAACGGAAATAACCATCACAAATATATCAAAGCAGAATAATAGTGCTAAATTTATAAGAAAAGCAATATTTAATAATATGGGATAAAACGCTTATGGTTAAGCGTCAAACAATCGAAACAATTGCCCAAGATTTTAGAGAATATATTGAATATCAACGAACTATTTGGTGGAAAAGTAATAGTTTGAGAGGTAATTTTTGTCAAGTACTATCAGTAGTTTCAAATTCGACAAAAGCAGAGACGGTAAGAGCTAGCTTGCCAAAATTATACTTATGGCATCAAATGAAAAGATTCAAATGAAAAGAAATATAAAAATAAGAACAGATCCAACATTCAGTGACTTCTTGTTTCGTATCGGAAATGAAGAAGAGCATCCAATAAAAGATGATTTAGTTCTTCCAAAACACTTGGCTATCAACCCCAATGGTAACCGTGGTGCATTTAATAAGAAAAATATTTCCATCATTAGATTAAAATATAATTTGTGCAAATTACATGATATAGATTAAAGAGCTATCTTAGTTATAAAAAATAAATATGTTGATCAACTAAATAAAAAGTTGATTGCTAAGTTTTATGATATAAATAAAATATTTTTTAATTTTGACTTAGCAAAAGAAGATGATACCAACAATTACTACCAAGAAGATTACTTGAATACTTTAATACCAAATGACCTTCTACCATAAAAGTTTGTTGTCAAATTCATTATCTTATGTATGTTAGTGCCACATTATATATAATAGACTAAGTTAAAATTGATCTTACATTGCATATAGATTAATTTTGAAGAAAATATGCCTATCATGCTACTGAAAAACTTAGACCCCCGAATAGATTATGTAATAGTACACAGATTGTATATAGAAGTTTTAAAAATAACATCATACATGCAGAAATTATAATACCAGTCAATGTGCTTCTAAGTATGTGTTTATCTCTGAATTCAACTTTCGTCTTCTGAAACTAAAGAATATCCTGTTAAATTTGTATGAAAATAATTTTCAGTATGTTTATGCTTTGTAATTATAATAATTAAAGCACAATGATAAACATCCTAAATAATGGACTATATTTACAATAATATATTTTCTTACACGAACTATATGTTACACTTTTAAGAGGGATATCAATATCGACAACAAGAGTTCTGGTTATGGTAGAGTATCCAAAGCATTAGAAGAAAATATATGTTTACCTTCAAAATTGGATAACAATTAAACTTATAATTTGGATTTAAGGACACGTGATTTCACTTAATACCCATCGATAAATATGAAGATTAAAGATAGAATTATACAATAAAGTAAATCAAACCAGTATTTGAGTAGAACTCAACCCTTGAGTTAGAGTATCCTCGAACTGATTGATGCAAGGACGATAAAAACACAATAAGCTGAAGAACAAGAGTGTTAGCGAGGAAGAAAATTATATTACTTTGTTATCAGTCGTGGCTACAAATGGTTAGAACTCCACTTTATATAGTAGAGGAATTATATATATAGTACAATTCTAATTAAAGAAGGAAATCCCATGATTAACTAAACAACCGTTCTTGATTCGATTCGTTCCGAGATTTTCTTCATGATCTTCGACCGGTCGCGAATATCTCGCTTTTCCGTTATTACGCAATCTTCGGTATTGCTCGATACCTGTCTCGTTCGGTCTCGATTGCTGTCGGTCTCGATCTTGGCAGATGCCTCGAATCCCGATCTCGGTACCTTGTCTTTGTGCCTCGATCCGATCTACTTTGGAGTCGTCCTTCGATGCAAACTCCTGGTCTCGGTCAAACAGTAAAACTGGGTGGGCCCGATTTTAACCGTAAACAGATAGTCCCCTCATTTTTTTGGAGTGTAATGACAAGAAACGAATTGAGTCTTCGATTTTCTACCTCGACCTGTCATGACGTCATCCTTGTGACGTAAGCAATGGAAGTGACTGAAACGTCCCGTCTGTACAGTTTCCTAGGCATTAAATACGCGTCAGTCGATGGTCGGCCACCGCTAATATTGAACCGTTGTTGTGAAATTTATAAGTAGCCCCTCTCTCCACTATTTTGAACTTTTACTTTTAGATTCTTAATCTTCAAAGCTTTTTATATCTTCTAACCTCTTCATCTGCACATCTACGATTTTCAGTGCTACCATCTTCTCAAAACACCAAATTATCATGTGCATCTATTTTTAACTTCAAATCCATACAAAAATGGCAAAAATATTAAAGACTGTTACTCAAAAGGAAAATATTTCTTCATCGCGGCCGGCCGGCGACAAAACACCGGTGGAGCCACGATCTGAAGAGTGTGTTCCCGGGTTGTGTGTTATCACTTTTGACTTCAAAACCGATAAAGCCTCGTCGATTCCCGGTCGATGCGAGCCAATGTCGAGGTACATATGCTCGATAACTGAAGGGTACCTTAAGCAGGTAAGGAAAGACTGCAACTGGAAAGGCAAAGAAGTGGTGATACCGACCCCGGAAGAAGACATTACCACCCATGTGGAAGGGTTTTTAAGTGTTTACACTTACCATTTCACGCTGGGACCCCTCGACCCTATCGTCATTGATTTTTTTCATCAGTACCAGATAACTCTAGGTCAAATCCATCCTTCTTTTTGGCGAATTGTTATTCTGCTCCGATTCTTCATGAACAAAGTTGAGGGGATGCCTTTCACCCTCGACCACCTCATCAGGTTATACAGTCCCCGCCTCTATCGAGGCGGATTGATAAAACTCTAACGCCGGGCCACCAAAGTGCTGTTCTCGATCATAGACGAGGACAAGGACCGAGGCTGGATGGGCCGGTTCGTTCGAGTGAGGACTTCTGACCTAATCCCGACTGAGAAGATGCCATTTCTTGAGAAATGGAATATGAAGCGTAAGTATAATTCCATTATTAATTCTTATTTATTGTTTTCCCCTTTGCTTCTTCTTATCGATATTCTTTTCCGTGATGTAGCGGTTGCTTGGATGCCCGGTGCAATTCCTAACCTCAAGAGCAGGGTTCGGGACCTGGCCTCGACCTCTTCGTACGTTGAGCGCTCATGGCGTGATTTATCAAAGGGCCGATGGGAGGCCAAAACTCATGGTAAGACCCTTTCCTATGTCCTTGATGATTCGATCAAAATGTCTTTCTTATACTTAACCAATTTTCCAGCGTGTAGGCCTGGACAAAGATGCGGTCATGAGGCCCCCGTCTAGGAGGAATAGACCTCGGCCCCGATTTTAAAACCGGTGAAGGACAACAAGAGAAAAAGGGCCTCGGCTTCCAAGGATCCTGAACTTAAGACAAGAACGGATCGTAAGCCGAGGAAGAACACCATCCCTCTGATCGAAGAATCTGATCGGCGTCTGAGGGTTGAAGACGAAGAAGAAGAAAATGATGACGGCTCCATACTGGTGGCCCGAGTAAAGAAAACCATCGATGCCCCAAAGACAGCTGGATCGATGGTGGTTGATGAGGCTCCGCCTTGAACTGAGGGGATATCGGAGAAGGACTCGGGAAAAGTCCCTGAGTCGTTGGATGTCGAGGATGTCTCCCACCGAAATGAAAAAATGGTGGGTATATCTGAAGGGACCAGACTTGAAGCTCTTCGAACCGAGGAGAACGCCCCAGTGACTCCTTTGGAGCAATAGTAATCGAAGACTCTCCCACTCTCCCTGCTTTTTCCGAAGGGGCAATTCGGGAAGCCCGAGATTTGGGGACCCTCGAGGTAGACGGTGCTCATAAGGGAGAGGACCCCTTCCGTGATTTGTTTACAAGTATCGAGGATGCTGCTGTCCCGAGTGATGCATCGTGTCTTTTCTTCGAGGCTCAACGATCCTTGAATCGGGTAAGTCTCGTTTCCTTTTGTTGATGTAATATTCTTCCATTTTCTGCCTAACTTTTTCTCTTTTCATATAGGCTTTAGCTCTACATCAGGAGGCATTTTCCAAGTCTCGGGCGGAGCTAAGCCGATGTGAGGCTAACTTCCGAGGGCTTTCGGAGGAGAAAAATGCTCTCAAACCTCTTAGTGGGCAGAAAGAAGAAGAGATCAAAGATCTTCGAGCCGAGTTGGCCAAGGCTCACCAAGATCAGACAGATCTGATCGAGCATGTAATGAAAATCTTAAAAGTTCATGGGCTCGATTCGGGAAATGTGGCTAACATTTCAATCTCACAGCTGCAGCAGAAAATCAAGAGGATCGAGCAGTTCCGTGAGGAGGTCGACACAATAAAGGCGGAGTCCTTGGTGTGGATGGAAGGTATGGACCGCTTTGCTGCAGAAAAAGAGACTACTCGAGCCCAATTATCATTGGTCGAAACTCAACTTCAAGGCATAAAAGAGAAGAGCTCGACTCAAACAAGGAAAATAGAGGAGCTCGAGGATCGGTTGGCTTCTGAACTTGCCAAGGCCAAATCTGAAGCCGAAAAAGCAAAGGCCGAGGCAGATGCAATCGTGGCCGTCTATCGGGCCGATGCTGAAGCCGCTCAAGTCCAGGCAAGAGAGGCATTTGAGTCCGCTCAAACTCGAGCATATTGGATTGCTGAACTCGCCAAATGCCAATCTCGGAAGGAAACCCTCGAGGAAATTCACGCTCGGGGTTTCGATCTTACCAATGAAGATAGCAAAGGCTAGAGAGCATGAAGGCGAAGCCGGAGCGTTGGCCACTTCCGATGACGATGATGATGATGGCAGCAAGAGCGGGTCCGAGAATGGGGAGGACCTCATGTAGAAGAAGCTGCCCCCGGAGGAGATCAGGAACCTTAGGATTTTTCACTTTTGATCTTTTTTGTATAGGATCCCGATCGAACCTTGTAAATATTCATATATACAAAGTTCTCTTTCCTTTCCGACTTGTCTTTATTTCTTTTATGCCTTGTGAAAGCTTTGTTCATAAGTTCGAGGCTTAGGCATTTTGATCGAAACCTGACTAGTGTAATTTTTATAATCGAGTGAGTACTTGCTCGAACTCAGAATAGGGTGACCCTTAGGTTTCAATTGAGTGATGATGATTTCTTCAAACTCAAAAATAAACTGGCCTTTTAGGGTCTTAAATTAGGCTGATACGACGATAGCAAAAAGAATGGCCTTCTCCCTCTTTTCGGCTTGATAAATTTATCGTTTAATCATATAAATTCTGTTGTGCCTTAACACAAAATAAAGAATTTTCTCGAGAGTTCGAACTGTTCCGTACCCATTGGGATTTTTAAGGGTCGATATTATCGAGACCCTTTGTTTAGCAGTGCCTTAGCATAAAATAAAGAATTTGTTCGAGAGTTCGAACGCCTTTGTATCCATTAGGGTTTTCGAGGGTCGATATTATCAATACCCTTAGAAATTTAGCTGAGGGTAGCCTTTTTTTTAACCGGCTTATGAAAATATTCGAAGGCCTATTTAATAACGAAAATCGGACGTCTCCGAATCGTGTTGATTTGGCTGTAACCTTTAACTTTGGATTCGCCTTTTGGGCTTGTTCCCCTGTTATACTTCGAACTTGTTCAGAATATCAGTCCCCGAGTGGGGTGGCCGTGGCCTATAAAATCTAGAATTGCCTTTTTAAGGTCTTACGATCTCGAGGTTTAGTAATTCGATCGTGTCGGTTTTTTGGACGGCAGTCCCTGAGTATCGGATAAATTGTTTGAACTTCAGTTGTGATCGACCCTTAAGCCAGTTTCCACCATAGATTATAAGTATGAGATTGCAAAGTATAAATCTTAAAACATGGGACATCTGGTAAGGAAAAATACTTCTTCCAATAAATTATACATGCGTACATGTTTTGCCATTAGGGCTCGAGTAATCTACACGGACACAGTTCATTTGACCGTTTGGTCCTCTACAAAATTTACCTATCGAGACCCTGTTGACACGAAGTATTTTCCTTGTAACTATCCGAGAGTGATGCCCCCCCCAGTATTCGAGGTTGATTATAAAGGAGCCTCGGATACTGTTGAATTTCTCTAAGTTAGCACGAACAATGGTTGCCTTATTAAAAATCTCACCGGAAAAACCCATTTGGGATAAAAATCGATCTAAGAAAAAAAGAGTGCAACGCGTGCTTTTAGACCTAAGGACTGCGTTTGAAGGATCCTTTGATGACTTCGATTAAACACATGCAAACGATTAGTATAAAATATAAATGAAAATGGAGAAGGTTATACCTTAGCAGTAATATCGTTTGAGGAGTGACACATTCCATTTATTTGACAACTGTTCGCCGTTCATCGTGCCGAGTTTGTAAGATCCTTTCCCGATGATATCGAGGATGTATTACGGTCCCTCCCAATTTGGGCTGAGTTTTCCTTCATTTGGGTCTCGAGTATTGAGGGTGGCTTTTCTCAATACTAAGTCCCCTGTTCTAAAATGTTAAAAATTGGCTCTTCGGTTGTAGTACCTTTCGATCCGTTGCTTTTGTGAGGCTATTCGAACGAGGGCGCTTTCCCATTTTTCATCTAGCAATTCAAGACTTGTATTCATAGCCTCGTGATTCGACTCTTCCGTTGCATATCAAAACCTGACGCTAGGTTCCCCGACTTCGACCGGGATTAGAGCTTCGACGCCATATACTAAAGAGAATGGTGTTGACCCCGTACTTGATTTTGATGTTGTTCGATACGCCCAAAGGACCTCGGGAAACATTTCTCTCCATTTTTCCTTTGCGTCGTTCAACCTTTTCTTTAGATTTTTAATGATGGTTTTGTTCGTTGACTCTGCCTGTCCGTTCCTGCTGGGGTGATATGGCGTTGACAAGATCCTTTTGATTTTGTGGTCTTCAAGAAACTTTGTTACTTTGCTGCTGATGAATTGCTTTCCATTGTCACATACGATCTCGGCAGGCATTCCGAATCGACATATAATGTGGTCCCAGATGAAGTCGATAACTTCTTTTTCCCTGACTTTTTCGAAAGCCTGTGCTTCAACCCATTTAGAAAAATAGTCAGTCATAAATAAAATGAATTTAGCTTTACCTGGGGTCGATGGTAGAGGGGGCCGACGATATCCATTCCCCATTTCATGAACAACCATGGGGATAACACCGAACGGAGTTGTTCCCCGGGTTGGTGGATCATCGACGCATATCTTTGACACTTGTCGTACCTTCGAACGAATTCCTTCGTATCTTTTTCCATATTGTCCCAGTAATATCCTGCTCTGATGACTTTGTGAACCAATGATTCGGCACCGGAATGAGTTTCACAAGTTCCCTCATGAATTTCCCGTAGGACGTAGTCGGTGTCTCCGGGACCCAAATATATCGCCAATGGTCCATCAAACATCCTTCTATATAGTGTTCCATCTTCGGTCAATGTGAATCGTGCGACCTTCATACGTAGAGTCCTTGATTCCTTAGGATCCGATGGAAGCTTTCCGTTCTTTAGGTACTCGATATATTTATTCCTCCAATCCCAGGTCAAACTTGTGGATTTTATTTAGGTGTGGCCTTCTTCGATCACTGACCTCGAAAGTTGCACGATAGTCCCCGTGCTAATTTTGTCATCTTCATCCGATGATGCCAAATTTGTGAGGGCATCCGCTTCGCTGTTTTGCTCTCCAGGTACATGCCGTAGGGTCCATTCTTGAAACCGATGTAATGTCTCCTGTAATTTATCCAGGTATCTCTGCATTCGATCATCCCAAACTTCAAAGGTTCCGTTGACTTGGTTTATCACAAGTAAGGAGTCACATTTGGCTTCGATGACCTCTGCTCCCAAACTCTTAGCTATCTCGAGACCTGCAATCATGGCCTCATACTTGGCCTCATTGTTAGTTAACTTGGAAGTTTTGATAGACTCTCTAATTGTATTACCTGTGGGCGGCTTCAAAATGATGCCTAGCCCAGAACCCTTCACATTCGAAGCGCCGTCTGTGAATAGGGTCCACACCCCCGATGCTGTACCAGATTTTAATAATAGTTCTTTTTCGACCTCAGGTACGAGGGCTGGCATAAAGTCGGCCACGAAGTCTGCTAAGATTTGAGACTTGATGACCGTTTGGGGTTGATACTTGATATCGTACCCGCTGATTTTGATGGCCCATTTGGCCAATCGGCCTGAGAGTTCGGGCTTATGAAAAATATTGTGAAGAGGATAAGTGGTCACTACACAAATTGGGTGACATTGAAAATATTATTTTAATTTCCTAGAGGCGCTTATTAGGGCAAGTGCCAACTTTTCTAAGTGTGGGTACTGGGTCTCAGCCTTGCCTAGAGTTCGACTAACATAGTAAACAGGAAATTGCGTACCTTGCTCTTCTCGAACTAGGACTCCACTTACCGCGATTTTTGAGACTGCTAAGTACAAGTAGAGTTGCTCGTCTGCTTTTGGAGTATGAAGCAGCGGCGAGCTCGAGAGGTACCTCTTTAAATCTTCCAATGCATGTTGGCATTCTGGGGTCCATGCAAAATTGTTCTTCTTTTTTTAGCAGTGAGAAGAACTTGTGACTTCTATCTGAAGACTTTAAGATGAATCGGCCTAGGGTGGCTATGCGCCCTGTTAATCTTTGTACGGCCTTAACATTATCCACGACTGTGATGTCTTCGATCGCCTTGATCTTATCGGGGTTGATTCCGATACCCCAATTTGATACCATAAAGCCGAGGAACTTGCCCGAGCCGACCCCGAATGCACATTTTTCCGGGTTGAGTTTCATGTTGTATTTCCTTAGTATATCGAAGGTCTCCTGCAAATGTGTCAAATGGTCCTCTGCTCACATGGAATTAACTAGCATATCGTCAATATAAAATTCAATTGACTTACCTATTTGTTATTCGAACATTCGATTTACTAGGCGTTGATAAGTGGCATCAGCATTTCTTAGTCCAAACGGCATTATATTATAACAATAGGTGTCGTACTTTGTGATGAACGAAGTCTTTTCCTGATCCTCCAGTTTCATTTGTATTTGATTGTACCCGGAGTAGGAATCAAGAAAACTAAGGATCTCGTGGCTTGCCGTGGCATCGATCACGCGATCGATATTCGGCAGAGGAAAAGAGTCTTTAGGACATGCTTTGTTCAAATCTTTATAATCTACGCACATCCTAAGTTTATTTCCCTTTTTAGGGACTACGACTACGTTTGCTAACCATTCAGGATATTTTACCTCCCGAATGGATCCTATCTTGAGAAGTTTGGTTACCTCGTCCTTGATGAAAGCGTGTTGTACCTCGGACTGGGGTATTCTCTTTTGTTTTACTGGGCGGAACTTTGGGTCCAAGCTCAGTCGATGTGTAGCAATTTCTGGCGGGATCCCTATCATATCTAAATGGGACCAAGCAAAACAATCCATATTATTGATAAGAAATCTAACAAGTTTTTCCCTGAGCTCGGGGGTTAACCACGTTCCCAGGTATACCTTTCGATCGGGTAGCTACCCGATCAGTACGACTTGCTCCAGCTCCTCGATCGTCGATTTGGTGGCGTCGGAATCCTTGGGGATTACGAAGGATTGAGGGATCCAATAGTCATTGTCCTCGTCCTTTCCCTGCTCCTCCAATTGAGTCGAGGTTGGTAGTTGTGGTTGCTATTTAGCTTCCTATTTTCCTTTGGATTCCGATCTTTTTGTTGACGAAAGTGCCGATACCGGTATCACTTCGTCGACCGCGAACATCTCTTTGGCAGCGTGTTATTCCCCGTATACCATTTTTACTCCATCCGGTGTTAGGAACTTCAGTATTTGGTGAAGTGTTGAAGGAAGTACCCTCATATTGTGAATCCAGGGTCTTTCGAACAGGGCGTTATATCTCATGTCTCCTTCGATCACGTGGAACTTGGTTTCTTGAATAGTCCCATCTATATTTACTGGTAAAATGATTTCTCCTTTAGTCGTTTCGCTTGCCATGTTGAAACCATTGAGAACTCAAGCTGCGGGCATGATCTGGTCTTGTAAGCTGAGCTGCTCCACAACCCTCGATCGAATAATATTGGCCGAGCTTTCTGGATCAATTAAAACACGTTTAACCTGAATTTTATTCACAAGGACAGAGATTACCAATGCATCATTGTGGGGTTGTGAGATTCCTTCTGCTTCCTCATCGTTGAATGATAATGTGCCTTCTGGTGTATAGTCTCGAGTTCGTTTTTCCCTGGGGATCGATACCTTAGTGCTTTTGAAAATAGGCGCTTGTGGAATATCGATCCCACTAACGATCATGTGAATCACATGCTGTGGTTCTTCCTGCTCATTTTTTCTGTCTGCATCCCTATGTATAAAATAATTTTTAGCTCGGTCGCTCAAGAACTCTCAAAGGAGACCCTCATTGATTAGACGGGCCACCTCCCCCCTTTGTTGTCTGCAGTCTTCGGTTCTGTGACCATGCGTACCATGGTATTTACATATTTGATTGTAGTTCCTTTGGGATGGATCGGTCTGTAGGGGCCTGGGCCATCTAGCATCTTTGATTCTCCCAATAGCTGACACAATACCTGACAGGTCGATGCTGAAGTTGTATTCTGATAATCGTGGTGCCTCTATGGGATCGACACGTTTATCGAAACAATTTTTTCTTATGAGCACTCGAGAGATCTGTCCTCGATCGTTCCTTCGATCATTTCGAATGAGATTGCGTCTCGGGCCGCTATTTCTACAATCTGCATTGTATGGCTGATATCGGTCTCTATTCGACCGAGGTTCTCTGTCGATATCTCTCCGAGTTCTTCCAACGGGCCTGATCGGATAAGCGGAACCGGAAGGAGTCCCTAATTGATCTTCCTCGACCCTGATCTTCGACTGGTATCGATTATGTACATCGGCCCAGGTTACCGCCGGGTATTCAATTAAATTCTGCTTTAGCTGTCGTGAGGCCACCGAACTTCAATCGTTCAAATCTTGAGTAAAAGCTTGAACAACCCAATCGTTTGTGACTGGTGGTAGTTCCATACGTTCCATCTGAAATTGAGATACGAACTCCCTTAACATTTCGTTATCTTTTTGTTTTACCTTGAAGAGGTCCGACTTCCTAGTAGCAACCTTTATTGCTCCGGCGTGTGTCTTTACGAAAGAGTCTGCAAGCATGGAGAAGGAATCAATGGAATTAGGTGGCAGATTGTGATACCATATCATTGCCCCCTTCGATAGAGTTTCTCCAAACTTCTTTAGTAGAACCGATTCGATTTTATCATCTTCTAAATCATTTTCTTTTATCGCACATGTATAGGAGGTGACATGCTCATTTGGATCGGTGGTCCTATTGTACTTGGGGATTTTCGACATGCGGAATTTCCTCGGAATGGGCTTCGGAGCCGCACTCGAGGGAAACGACTTCTGCACGAACTTATTCGAGTCCATACCTTTTAAAATTGGCGATGCCCCTGGTATTTGATCAACCTGGGAGTTATATATCTCTACTTTCTTGTCATTTGCCTCGATTTTCTTTTCTCCCGTTTCAATTCGTTTAGTGAGCTCCTCAAACATTTTCATAATGACGGGGTCAGTCCTCAATTCATTGGAATTTGACTTTCCGGCACTGGCTCGGTCCTCTGGACGATTTCAGGTTCTACCCCACTGGACGCTCGACGTTGATTTTGTCATTGTGCTATAGCGGCTTGTTGAGCCTGTAACATTTCAAATATCAATTGGAGGCTAACTCCACTATCTCCTCCACCCTACATACTTCGACCACCAGATTGACCTTCCCTGCATATGCTACCTTCGGGATCAACGCCCAAATTTGTATTTAGGGAGATATGTGAACTGACGTCGATGGGGTTTGTAATTGGTACTCCCTCGAGATCAGTGTGAGGCACTTCGATTTCTGGGGCGACTATATTGTCGTTTTCCCCGTAAAATCCGAAACCGTTGTTACCATGGGTGGGTGTTGTTTGTGAGTTTGACATGCTTTTTGCTGAAAACAAAAATACTTACAAGAACAAGCGTAAAGTAGTGTATGTTATCGGAATCAGTATTATGCAATCACTATTATCCTTAGCCCCACGGTGGGCGCCAAACTGTTTACCCTCAAAATTGGATAACAATTAAACTTATAATATGGATTTAAGGACACGTGATTTCACTTAATACCCATTGATAAATATGAATATTAAAGATAGAATTATACAATGAAGTAAATGTAACGACTCGGCCGGTCATTTTGAGAATTTAAGTCTCGTTCGGCGGCATAAGGCCCTGAGCAGCTTCATATGATGTGTATTGACTTGCGTGCGTGGTTGAATTCAGTTACCGGATGATTCAGAGTGATTTGGGACACTTAGTCCCTAAAACGGAAGCTTAAGTCTTAGAATTTTGACCGCAGTCGGAACTATGTGAAGACGATTCCGGAATGGAGTTCCATCGGTTCCATTAGCTCCGTTGGGTGATTTTGGACTTAGGAGCGTGTTCGGACTATAAATCCGAGGTCTGTAGCTGATTTAGGCTTGAAATGGCGAAAGTCGAATTTTTGGAGATTTGGACCGGAATGAAACAACTCCATTATGTTATTTGGGACTTGCCTGCAAAATTTAACGTCATTCCGGGTTGATTTGATAGGTTTCAGCACGGGTTTTAGAAGTTGAAAGATTTGAAATTTATAAGTTCGATTCATGGTGTGATTCGTAGTTTTGACATTGTTTGATGAGATTTGAGACCTCGAGCGAGTCCGTGTTAGGTTATAGGGCTTGTTGGTATGTTTAGACGGGGTCCTGGGGGCCTCGGGTGAGTTTCGGATGGGCTACGGGTCTTTCCCCCCTATTTTTGAACTGTCGTTATCTGTCATCTGGTTTCCTTCATCGCGTTTGCGTCCTTGCCTTCGCGTTCGCGTAGTGTTATTTTGGAGGGTGAAATAATTCCTCTTCGCGTTCGCAGTCACCATCTCGCGTTCGCGAAGTTCTGCCACCCCCTTCTTCGCGTTCGCATTCCCTATCTCGCGTTCGCGAAGTGCAAACCAGGCCCTGGGCACTGGTGATCATTTTCCTCTTCGCGTTCGCGTGTCACTTACGTGTTCGCGTAGCTATTCCATTACACTCTTCGCGTTCGCGTACTACTTAACGCGTTCGTGAAGATCAATCGTTGGGCTATCATATTTTTTCTCTTCGCGTCCGCGAACGTGTTGTCGTGTTCGCGAAGAACAACTGGGCAGCTTTGTTTTTCTTATTCGCGAACGCGTCCCTTTCTCTGCATTCGCAATGCACAAAACCCCTGGGCAGAATATAAAGTCCTCTATTCCGAGGGTTTGCCATTTTCACCATTTTTGGAGTTCTAGAGCTCGGTTTTGAGCGTTTCCTTGTGGGTTTTTCATGGAAATCGATTGGGTAAGTGTTCTTCACCTAGAATTTATTTATTTCCATAATTCTATCTTTATTTTTGTCATTTAATTTGTGTTTTGAGTTGAGAAAAATGGTGGTTTTTGAAAGAAAAATTCATAATGAAAAATCACGATTTGAGGGACGAAATGGTATCGGAATTTGATAATTTTTGTATGGTTAGACTCATGAGTGAATGAGTGTTCGTATTTTGTGACTCTTACTCGATTCCGAGACGTGGGCCCAGGTCGACCTTTAGTGCGGATTTCGGGATTTTTATTAAAGTATTGATTTTATTAATTAGATGAGTCTATTATGGTTGTATTCATGTTATGCAATTATGTTTGGCTAAATTTAGGCCATTCAGAGTCAGATAATTGAAAAAAGGCATTCTTACAGACTGGTTTAGCTTGGTTTGAGGTAAGTATCTTGCCTAACCTTGTGTGGAGGATTTTCTCCTTAGGATTGAGTCTTCTATGTTGATTGCAGTCCATGCATGCGAGGTGACGAGTGCGTGCTCAGACTTATTTGTGAAAAGTTGGCCTTTTAGGATTCTTAGGTCCTTATATTCACTGAGTATGAAGTTGTTCTTGATATGATTAAGATCCTATTTACTAGTTTCACCTCTACATGCTTTAATTAGAATTAATTGCTTTCGGGATTCACTCTTATTTCCTATTTGACTCTTATTTGACTTAACTGAAGATTTTACCTCCTCTATTGTCATGCTATCTTTTTATAACTGCTTATCTTTATTTGAAATTATTATTATATCATCTTATAATTTGTTCAATCTTAATTGAGGTTATGATTATCTTTCCGCTGCTTATCCTTAATTAAATTGTTGAAAATCCTTAGTAATTCCTCAACCTTAAAAGAAGTTTTAGATATCCTATATCTTAGTCGACTTGTTTTATTTGGAATTATTTGACTCATGTTAGTTTCCCTGTTGTTGAAATGTATATTGTGGGATCGTTGATACACATTAGTTTCCCTTTGTTGAGCTGTTCCCTTTACGCCTAGCATTCTTTATTGTGGTTATTCTTTGTGAATTGGTTCTACCGTTTCTTTGTGAATTAAAGTTTTTGAGTTGATTTACTTGTCGTACTTTGTATTATTGTCATTGTTGCTGTGGTACTTGTTGTGGTGATGCACGAGGTTTCTGCCGTGCAATTGTTATTATTGTGATGCACGAGGTTTCTATCGTACGGTAGTTACTATGGGGTTGCACGAGGTTTCTGCCGTGCTATTGTTACCATTGATATTTGCACATGTGGCGTGACAAGGTAGGATATGTATATATATTTATGGGTTGCGCATGTGGCGAGACAAGGTGGGAACATTATTATGCATGTGTGGCGAGACAAGACGGGCATTTATGTTACTATTACACACGTGGCGAGACAAGGTGGGTTGTGTCAGGGATTGATTTGTGATGATTTATGGCCTGAGGGCATTCTTGTTGTTGATATTTGTATAGTGGTATGCGTACCTGTGTGAGCTTTATCCTGTGAAAGCTGTGAGAAAATATTCTACGTGATGTCCGTTCTTCTTCTTCCTTATGCTTATTTGCTGGTATGGACTATGTTAGGACACTTGCATAAGCATACACGTAGTTAAGCACTCTTATCGGATAAGAGGTGTTCTTGATATTGTTGAGCATAGATGCTCACCCTTGTTTACTTGTCTTCTATGTGAGAATGGCTTTATTGGCACGTGAGTTGTCAGTGTGGTTATGAGGTATTATGAGGGCATAGGATGCCAAGTGTTAGGGTTCAGGTATTGAGACCCTTGAGTTGTGAATTGTCCGAGGTTCGGTACCTCGTGGAGTCGTTGACTAAAACCAGAGGTAAAAGCAGTTGTAATTACTGAGTTATTACTTGTCCTTGCTGTATTCGTGATTCCGGATTTAGGTTGTGTTCCGTTCACTTTGTTTGCGTCATTTTCATGATATTCCGCTAATACTTGTTGTTTCTTGCTTTAATGCCATTATTGTATTGTGATCCATATTGCATAGTCTTCATGTAGACATCATACTTTTGTTATTCATGTACTTATATCTGTTCGGTTTATTAGACCGGTGGGTGTCTTGACTGTTCCTCGTCACTATTCCACCGAGGTTAGTCTTGATACTTACTGGGCACTGCTGTGGTGTGCTCATGCTACTCTTCTGCACATTTTTGTGCAGATCCAGGTACTTGTTTGTTAGCTAGCTGTGTAGACTGATGCTGTGGAGACTCAAGGTAAACCTGCTGCTGCGTTCACAGGCTTCGGAGTCACCTTCCAGTTTTCGTTTTGCACTGTTTATCCTCATTTCTGGACGGTTGTATTTAGAAGTTTTCTAGCAAACACTTTGCAGAGCTTATGACTTGTACTACCGGTTTTGGAAATTTTAAGAGATTCTATTTAAATAATATTATTGTTTTAATTATTGTTAGGCTTACTTAGTCCATAAGACTAGGTGCCATCACGATTCCCAACGGAGGAAAAATTGGGTAGTGACAGTAAATCAAACCAGTATTTGAGTAAAACGCAACCCTTTAGTTAGAGTATCATTGAACTGATTGATGTAAGGACGATAAAAACACAATAAGTTGAAGAACAAGAGTGTGAGCAAGGAAGAACATTATATTGCTTTGTTATCAGTCGTGGCTACAAATGGTTAGAACTCCCCTTTATATAGTAGAGGAATTCTATATATGGTACAATTCTAATTACAGAAGGAAATCCCATGATTAACTAAACAACCATTCTTGATTCGATACGTTCCGAGATTTTCGCCATGATTTTTGACCGGTCGCGGATATCTCGCTTTTCCGTTATTACGTAATCTTCAGTATTTCTCGATACCTATCTCGATTGCTGTCGGCCTCGATATTAGCAGATTCCTCGAATCCCGATCTCGGTACCTTGTCTTTGTGCCTCGATCCGATCTACTTCGGAGTCGTCTTTCGATGCAAACTTCCGGTCTCGGTCAAATAGTAAAATCGGGTTGGCTCGATTTTAACCGTAAACAACATACACAAAGAAAACATCGTCTATAAAGAAGTGTTCGGTAAGATACCATCATATTAAATACCTTTAAACTATAATACATATTCATCTAACTAACATGACTAAATGGATCATTTGTGTAAGTTCTGATGGTGTCCTTTCATTTCGAATTCACGTATTATGCTAATGTAATAATATTTTTCAGTATTTAGCTAATTGTTGTATTGTTATATATTAAAAAAATTCATTAATTAAATTTTATTATTTTTTTATATAAATAAATATTTAAACTATCATGTCCCATTATTAATGTGCAGCGCACGTTCATAGATACTAGTGTTGAATAAAATTGTAATGCTTATAATTCAGAATTTTCTTATATTTAGGACAATTCCTTCAAATTAAATTTGAGCTCCTCCTTTTCGTTTGGTAGTATAATAAATTCCTAACCAAATATATATAGAGTTTCTCCGTAATTGCAATTCCAGGTTTGAAACTTTTATAACTTCAACTTTCAAATTTTCATGACGAAATTGTATCTCTTTGCTGATGATTACTGAACTGTTAGTGTCCGTTTGGACACGTCTGATTAAAATGGATCAATATTAAACTTTTCTTCTTCTTATAGTTGATGTTCTATATCTTCATAAGGTGAGATCTCATGCATTCTACTTAACAGGGGCGGATTTATAGCCTAGATTATGGTGCACGTGAACCCATGGTCCCTCCACCAAATTAGGTATATTATATAATTATGTATATTTTCTAGAATAGATCTAATTTTAACAATTGGCCTCCATGCTCCAAAAGGCTAAATGGTGCACTTGATAAGATGATAGGTTATTTATCTAGAGGAATAGAGATCTATTCTCACTTAATACGTTTTATTTTTCCTTTTTTTAGTTTCGAACCCAAGCCCCATTCCCCACTGTCAATCCTTCCTAAACTCATTTCCAATACTTCTTATTCTCCCTAATCCAATTGTATAGGGTAAAATATGTTCATATTAAACTCTAGCATAATAGAGCGACATGTAGAACCGGAGACCGATGGAAAGCGAAGCAGGTGGAAATCAAGTATGGGGACAACAATCTCGGTTGTCCCTGAAGGGAATGTTGCTCATAAAGATAAATAAATGCATGTCACCCAATAACATTCAATGGAGAATATTCTATAGCATTAAGTACATACTCCGTTACAGAGAATATTGCATTCATAGCATGCCATTACATATTCTTCAATGGCCCCCATAATTGTCATTTAAAAGGGGCTTAATCCTAAAACCTAGTTCCCTAGGTGCAAATATAAATAGTGAGTTCAACAACCATTGTAGGGACACGAATTTTCTGACAACCTTATGCTATATACTGTTTAAAAACTCAATAACATTTTATTTCTTGCTTATTAATATTGTAACTATTGCCTTAAGAAGCTTTGCCCTCGAAACCAAGTTATCCGCTATCTTATCTCAATTTCAACGCTAAGTCTTGCATTCTTATTTAATTTATTTTTTATTTTGGGATCAAATCGATTTACTTGTCTATAAACCACGTATAAATTCAACTGTACCATTTTACGGGTAAACAGGTTGGCACCCATCATGGGGATTAGATAGTTGCGTAATTGAGTTGATCCTTGCATCTCTTACTAACTTGTTTGATTCTTTGTTTCTTAGCAAAAAATCATAAAAAATGACAAATAACGATGTCAACGTCACACACAACGTTGAGGCCCAAAGAAATCAGCATCAACACGAAGACTCGATCAGTGATACCCGTAACGAGGGAGATGAGGCCACGCCGGTCTATGGCAGGGAATATTCACGACATGTTCGGGAGGCAACTCCTGATGATGCTGAAGACGAGCACGTCGCGGAAATAGTGAGAATCCCAAGGGAGCAACAAAAGGCTATTATGGGTCATCTCTCGTGACAAGATCAGGTCATGACGGAGTTGAGGCAGGCATTGTCAGGTGTTTCCAATAATGCGAATGGATGAGGTCCAGTCCCTCCCGGTGCTCCTGCAAACCAAACAACACAGAGGGAAATACATGCCCGAATGGTTCATATCTGGGGCGCACTGCCAGTATTGAAAGGACCAAATTCGAAGAAATACATTCAGTTGCCGTTCAAATCAAGCGCGACACCGAAGTTGATCCCAAAGTGATTCAAGATGCCAGACGTGCCAAAACATGATGGGACTTTGGATCCTCAGGACCGTATCACCACTTATACAATGGCGGTGAAGGGAAACGACTTAGCTCCTCACGAGATAGAGTTAGTCTTATTAAAGAAATTATAGGAGACCCTCACGAAAAGGGGCCTTAACTTGGTACTCACTCTTTCTCGAGCACTCAATAGATTCCTTCAAGATGCTCGCGTATTCTTTTATCAAGGCTCATGCCGGATCCAGGAAGGTACAGGCCCGAAAGGCCGACATATTCATAATTGTGCAAGGAGAGCCCAAATTGCTGTGAGAGTTCGTGACCAGATTCCAGAAGGAAAGGATGCAGCTACCGGCCATGCCAGACGAATAGGCAGTTAGGGCATTTACTAAAGGATTGAATCCGAGGAGTTCCGACACTTCCCGAAAATTGAAAGAAAGCCTGCTCGAGTTCTAGGCAACAACATGGGCGGATGATGTTCATAACTGGTATGAGTTGAAAATAAGAATTGAGGATGACCAGCTCGGTTTCCCATCATCAACCAAGGGTCGGTACAGGGAGAAGAATAAGTAAAAATTGAAGGATGATTTCGACACAGACCGGCGGTCTTCTAGAGGTCGATTTTTGCCCTATGAAAGGCCGAAGGACGCGTCAGAGGTCTCCGGTCAGAGGATAGATGCGTTACCGATAGGAGAGCTGATCGTGACCGGAATAACAAATCATTGCAGGATAAAGAGGTATCGGGATCCCGAGACTCCGCCTACCCCAGGTTATCCGAATATAACTTCAATGTCAGCGTGGTGGAACTAGTGTCGGCTATGAGGAACATCAAGGAAGCACTATTCCCGAGGTCGATGGGGTCCGATCCCAGTCAGAGGGATCCTAATTAATGGTGCGAGTACCATGGGACCAACGGCCACCGAACTAGGGACTGCCGACATCTGAGCGAGGAGGTGGCAACATTGTTGAAAAATGGACATCTTAGAGAGTTCTTAAGTGACCGAGCTAAAAATAACTACGATCGCTACAGGGATGATGCAGAACCCTCGAAAGAAGGAGAAAATCCCCCTCGTCTGACGATCACCATGATTTTCGGGGGGAACAAGATTAATGGTGTAACTTTTTCGGCAACGAAAAAGAAGAAGGTATCAGTAACCCATAGCAAGAGACTCTGGGAAGTCCCTGAGGACGACATCACCTTCACGGAGGAGGACGCATATGGACTCCTACTACCACACAGTGATGCCTTGGTAATTTCTCTTAATATTTATGATTTTAAGATTAAATGCGTTTTCGTTGACCCATGGAGTTCAGGCAACATTATCCAATAGAGAGTGCTGGAATAAGCCAAGCTAACCGAAAGCATTATTCCGGCCATAAAGCTTCTCACCGGGTTCAATTTGGCAAGCATAACAACCCGAGGGGAAATCCTGCTGCCCACGAATGCCGATGGGGTAATGAAGACGACCTTTTTCGAAGTAGTAGACGGTGATATGGGTTACAATATTATTCTTGGAGGACCATGGCTGCACGAGATGAGGGCTGTGCCGTCAACATACCATCAACTTTTGAAATTCCCAACCTCGGAGGGAGTTAAACATATAAGAGGAGATTAATCGGCAGCAAGGGAGATGAACGCGATCTCAGTTTTCAGTATCAAATGGAAGGAGCATGTAGCATAGCAATTACAGGAACCGATGCTTGCTCCTGAGCTGAACGAAGACAACATGGGGGACGAGTCATTGAAATCCTATCAGGTACCAAGATATTTGCAGGTACCAGAAGAAACAGATGCAACCAAAGCTACAACGGAAGAACTCGAACAAGTCGCATTGTTTGAGAAATTCTTGGAAAGGAAGCTCCACTTGGGAACAGGACTAAACCCTGAGCTCAGTTCAAGATTTATAGAATTCCTTAAATTTAATGTTGATTATTTTGCGTGGTTGCATACGTATATGACATGTATTCTTCCAGAAGTGGTAGTGCACAAGTTAAGCTTGGATCCTAACATCCCTCTGCTAAGGCAGAAGAAACGCCCTATTGCCGAGGTTAGAAATTTTTTATTCAAAGAAGAGGTAAATCTATTGCTTGATATTGGTTCAATCCGGGAGGTAAAATATCCTGACTAGCTAGCTAACGTAGTAGTAGTTCCAAAGAAGAAGCATAAATTCCGCATGTGCATAGATTATAAGAATCTAAATAAGGCGTGCCCCAAAGACTCTATCCCACTACCAAATATTGATCAAATGATTGATGCGACGGCCAGACACGAGTTCATGAGTTTCCTCGGTGCTTTTTTAGGGTAAAACCAAATCAAGATGAACCCGGAGGATCGGGAAAAAACTTCGTTCATAACGAACTTCGGCATGTATTGCTATAAGGTGATTCCTTTCGGGCTTAAGAACGCCGGAGCTACTTACCAGAAGCTTGTAAACAAAATGTTTGAGAAACAAATATGGAAAACCATGGAAGTTTACATAGATGATATGTTGGTTTAGTATTTGAACGCATGTGATCATCTTAAACACATGCAAGAAACCTTTGACATCCTAAGGAAGCACAACATGAAACTTAACCCTGAAAAGTGCGTATTCGGAGTCGGCTCTGGTAAGTTCTTGGGGTTCCTGGTGTCACAAAAGGGGATCGAAGTCAACACCAATAAAATTAAAGCCATCGAGGACATCCCTGACGAGCTATCAAACGTGAAAGAGGTTCAAAGGTTGACAGTAAGACTGGTCGCTTTAAGCAGATTCATTTCCCTATCTTCGGAAAAATGTCATCACTTCTTTTCACTTCTCAAGAATAAGAATAACTTTGAATGGAATCCAAAATACCAATAGGCTCTGAAGGATTTGAAAAGGTATTTGTCGAGCCCTCCATTATTATCAAAACCGAAGGAAGGCAAACAGTTGTTGATTTACTTAGCGGTCTCGGAGGTAGCGACAAGTGCCGTTTTAGTCCGTGAGGACGAAGGTACCCAATCTCCTATCTATTATGTTAGTAAAATTTTAACGGGAGTGGAAACTCGCTACCCACATATTGAGAAATTGGCCTTAGCTCTCGTAGTCGCCGCTCAAAAACTTAGGCCTTATTTCCAATGTCATCCGATAGCCGTGGTGAAAACCTTTCCCCTGCGGATTATCCTTCACAAACTTGAACTTTCAAGTCGACTAGCCAAGTGGGCAGTCGAAATGAGTGAATTTTACATAGAGTATAAACCTAAAACTATGATTAAGTCACAAGTTTTGGCCGACTTTGTGGCCGATTTCAGTCCAGGACTGCTGCCTTTGGCTACCAAAAAAGCAGTGATGGTGTAAAAATAGACATTGGGAGTTTGGACCCTATTCACAGATGGAGCTTCCAATGTGAAAGGGTCCGGGCTCGGTGTAGTACTAGTCACGCCTTCGGGAGAAACCCTAAGGTAGGCCATAAGAACTGTTCCTATGACTAACAATGGAGCCGGGTATGAGGCTTTGATTGCAGGACTCGAGCTGGCTTGGGGACTGGACTCCGAGGTCATAGAAATCAAATGTGATTCCCAACTGGTAGTAAATTTGGTCTACGAAATCTTCGAAGCCAAAGAGGAAAGTATGCAACAATTTGTAGTGAAAGTCCAGGATCTGCTCGCACGGTTCAGGGAATGGTCAATTACCCACATCCCAAGGGAAGAAAATGCGGAAGTAGATGCACTAGCCAATCTGGAATCGTCCACAGAAATGAAAGTATCGGACTCCGGTATGGCCGTGCAACTTATGCATTCGGTATTGGACGCGAATGGCTATTATGAAGTGAACGCGACCAATTTGGTCTAGTACAGGAGGAATGAGATCATTGAATATCTCGACTATAGAAAGCTACCCGAAGATCCAAGGCATCCCGGGCGCTGCGTACTAAAGCAGCCCGATGCTGCTTCAGATAAGGTCAATTATATAGAAAATCTTTTCAAGGACAATTAGCCCGATGTTTAGGAGCCTCTGAAGCTAATTACGTCATGAGAGAAGTTCACGAAGGGATCCGTGGAAATCACTCAGGTGCAGACTCTTTGGTATTAAAGCTAATTAGGGCAGGATACTACTGGCCCCGGATGGAACAAGACACTAAGGCTTATGTTTAGAAATGCGATAAGTGTCAACTCCACGAATCGTTGGTATATCAACCAGCGGAGTTATTGCACTCGATTTTGTCACCTTGTCCATTTATGAAATGGGGGATGGCTCCCGGTAAGGTAAGATTTCTTTTGATTTTAACTAACTACTTTTTTAAGTGGGTTGGAGTAGGTCCTTACCAGAAAATCGGCGAGCGCGAAGTTGTATATTTCTTGTGGGAAAACATAATTTGCAGGTTCGGGATACTAAAAGAGATAGCCTGCGAAAATGTGCCACAATTTATAGGCTCAAAGGTCACAAAATTCCTCGAAAACCTAAAAGAAAAATAATTACATCATCAACATACCACTCGAGCGCAAACGGCCAAGCGGAGTCGACAAACAAAGTGATTATTTAAAATCTCAAAAAGAGATTGGAAGCAACCAAAGGCAAATGGTCTGAAGAGCTACCGGGAATACTATGGGTGTACCGAACACCGGCCAAATCAAGCATAGGGGAGACACTTTTCTCTCTTGTATACGGAGCAGAAGCATTGACCCCGATGGAAGTAGGAGAACCTGCCCAGAGATATTTCCGGGTGGATGAAGAAGCAAACAACGAAGCATTAATGGTCATATTGGAGATGCTCAACGAACGCAGGGACTTGGCGCATATAAGGATGGCAGCCCAAAAATAGAGAATGGAAAGATATTACAATCGAAGAGCCAATCTCCATTATTTCAAAGTGAGGGACTTGGTTTTAAGAAAAGTGACTCAAAACACACGATAGCTCAATGCAGGAAAGCTAAGTCCAACGTGGGAAGGCCCTTACCGGGTTTCAATTGTCACCGGAAAAAGGATCATACGAATTGGAAAATCAAGACGGAGTAAAATTTCCAAGCAACTCGAATGTGACACACCTCAAAAGATACTGTTGCTGATAAACACCGCCTGCACTGAAAGTATGTGCTGTACTTGTTTTCCTTCATACAGTTTATGTTCCAATTGGATTTCTCTGGCAAGGTTTTTAACGAGGCAGCAACGGAAAACATACTATAGAGGAAGTACCATCAGGATAAATAAGACCTTTAAACTACAAGGCATGGAAACAACAGGCCACTACGGGATGGTTAGGTAGTCTTTTGCTCGGTAGCAAAGTTGCTAACGAGAAAGAAAGCTTACTATTAGACCAAAACCTATCTGACCATTCATGAGTGCCACTTTACTTCAAGCCACTGGGGGTGGTTAGGTAATCTTGTTCTCGGGAGTAAAGTTCCTAACGGGAAATGAAGCTTGCTGCAGTACCAAAGATTATCGAACTATTCACTAGTGGAACCAGTAAAGGAACAAGACTTCGAGTCTTCGAATTCGCATTCTTCGCATTCGAACACTGGGGGGGGGGGATGACATGAGAATACATCAACATGATTTCCACATAAACCGGGACTAAAAAATCCGGGAATGAAGTTGTATCATCGGGACAGGAAACTGCACGACCAGCCCCACAAAAACAAGTTGTACAAATTATGTACTTCTTTTCAGCGCGACGAATGCTTATGTACTTCTTTTCAGTGCAACGAATGCTTATGTACTTTTGAAAGTGAAAGGAATAAAGTGAAGTCCTTTTATTTTTATTTTGTTTTTTGTACGAACGATAAATTAATTTTGTCATTTGAAAGTTAAACAAGTACTTCAAATGCTACTATTGCCAGAATGAACATGAGACATCCTCTACAAGAGCACCGTAAATATAAGAGGACCCAATCTTATAAAACCCACACAGTAAAGTATTTATTACGGAAATATTTATGCTCAGAATCCAAATGCTATTGGGGAAAAATGCACCCGAAGCCTTGCACAACTCAACGCAAAGAGAAAAACTTGCACAATACTTAAATGAAAAAGTACTTCTATGTAACATTGTGCCAAGCAGCACAAGTACAAAAGTATGAAGTAAAAAACAAAAAGGAAAGAAATAAAAAATATAAACTACTGCATCCCCAGAATCCGGGGGAAGAGAAGCATCTGCGTCCCTAGGAGAAGTAGGTGGATCTGCCGCTGAATTGAGGTCTTGACCTTCGTCATCATCCCCTTCAAGTTCTTCTTCATTTCCCGAGAATTTAGAAGTAGAACCAAAAGAGTCAGTCACATCAGGTTGGACCGGGAGACCCCTTTGAGCCGTTGACTCCAGATAACAGGCCTTGGTGATCTCGACATCAAAGTCAATGACATCCATTTAGCCTCTTCCAAGGTTTTTCTCCTCATGTTGTACGTAGAATATGTTTTTTTAACAATTAGGGAAGCCGCTCGACACTGAAGTTCTTCCTTAAGCTGGTCAACCTCGGTCGAAAGTTCTTCCTTATTATGATTGTCGGGACCAAACACACTCATGCAAGTATACGTGGTCGTCAAGTAATAGAGTAGTGAATAGAGTATCGCTCCCACGAGGACTTATGATTAACTTTTGACTAATTCAAACTCAAATAGCTTATCGATTCAAGCGATTTCTTATAGGATATATAATTGTCTAATTTACTACTTAAAGACTATCAAGTAATGAAATATTAGAAATCAACACAACACTTAAATAGTTTTAAATAACAATCAATGAGAGATAATATTCTAGGGTCACGGGTTATTCAACAATCATGTTGCATTCTTAGCTTAAAATAACTAATTGATTTATCTGGATTGTTGGTTCACAGGGTTGATAATACTCATAAGAATCTGTCGAGCCCTTACTCGCCTATTCAAGCTAACTTAATACCTATATGTCTATGGAATTAAATTTAACAACGCATTTACAATTCCTATATTGCAACCGAGCAAGGCAATTAGGTATATGTCTATCCCAATTGCGAATCCTTTCCCCGATGCCGGGGTTTAAGAACTTGCTCTATTTAATTCTATATGCAATCTAGAGTTCCCACTTTCGAGTTCAACTCTAGATTCGTAGATAGTATTTCACTGTTAGCTACTCAGCAAAATAATTAAAAACAGAATTAAATAAACAACCCAATATGATAAAATCAACTTCGTCAAATTAAACTTCAAATATCAACATTCATGTATACCCACGACCCTAGAACAATAGGGTTCTTAGCCACTCATATTCAGGCAATCATCAAAAATTCACAAGAGTGCATAAGAATCAATAAAAGAAAGAGAGAATAGGAACTCAAGACAAATTCCGTGGTTTTTTAGAACTTTGTTGTGGCTTTTTCCCCCTCTCCAATATGTTAGATGACCTAAAGGAGGAGTTTTTGGCTTATATATTGCGTACAAAAATCGTGGGCCAAAGCTCTCCTATTCCTAGTCCAAATCGGCTTCAGGGATTGATGCTAAGGTGGATGCGACGCATCCACCTCGTCCTCCATTTCTCAGCTTCACATGCGAGGGTGGATGCGACGCATCCACCTCGTCCTCTATTTCTCAGCTTTGCATGCGAGGGTGGATGCGACGCATCCAACCCTTGTTCCTCCATCTCAGCATTGCCCAGGTGCGGATGCTATGGCGGATGCTATGGGCCGACTTCACTGCTAAGGGTGCACGAAATCTGATTTTTTTTCTAGATTGGAAGCGACGCATCCAATCTCTCTTCCTCTACCTAGAGCACCTTTTCTTCATATTTTTGCACTTCAAACACCCTAATTCACCACACACAACTCAATTAGTCATAAAACCAATAATTAAACCATGTTGGACATTTTAAAGATCAAATAACATCAAGAAGCGGTTAAAACATGGGTAAAGTAACATCAACACATATCGAAATATGCCAAACATCACTACCCCACACTTAAACCTTTGTTCGTCCTCGAACAAACCATCACTATAGTAGACGAAACAAAATTAAGCTCTTATCATTCAAAGCACACTGCACCTATGACCATGGTTATTTGCAACAATTAGGCTCTAGAATATGCATCATATACACTTCCCTTTACTTATGTCATTCTTTAAAAATATTTAAACAAAGACAACATGCTCACAACAACCCTAACCTCAAAAACTGACTTAATGTCACTATGCACTCATGGCTTGAACACCCAACATCATAGAGAAGTCTAATAACGTTACCTATCCCTCGTGAAATCATGTGCCCTCACAACAAGAAAAAGAGAGCGAGTTCAATCCACACATTCGAATCTCATGATCAAATATATTTTAATGACTCACATATATCAAAGAAAATCGCTCACTCTCACAAAGAATTCACATGCATGCAATTGGTACCATAGGCTTGTCCTTAATGTAAATCTCTACTAATGTAAGCTCGCTCGATCTAGAATCAATTAGGACTTTTTCATGGTTGTAATGTGGGCTAAGGGACAGGTAGGATATATTTTAGGAATAGTGACTTACCCTCCTAAGCACTTTAATACATCACAAAATTACTTTAAGCGTATTTTCTTCAACACCACTTCAATCTCACAAATAATATCACACCCAAAACAGTCCCTTTTTCTTTAAGCACTACTTTAGTTCATACCCACTAGCAAGAACAAGACAATAATTTATTCATTTCTATTTTTCCTTCTTTTTTTTTTAAATTCCGCTAGTGGTGTAGTATTTTACAAAACAAGTACATCTTTCTTTCTTTCATTAGTTCCACTCAAAAGTCACCCCACACTTAGTCCCTTTTTACTTCTTTTAGCGCTCATCTAACAATTAAAGTACTTTAAGAGGTAAAAGGATCAAAACAATGTCAATTAAGAATAAAAAGGTTATAGGCTTGTAATGTGGGTACCAAATAAAAGTCAATTGGCTCAAAATGGTTAACTAGGGATAGATTTTATTTGTGATAAGCAATAAGCTCAAAAAGATCAAAGAAAGCCTAAAATTATTTTTCAAACCGAGCATCACCTCAAATTTCGCTTCAACTCACATACCGGGCAAGTTCTAAACACAAGTACAATACATGAACAACACAAAAACCTCACTCCACATGGCACATGACTCACTAAGGATGATCACATTCCGACTCTCAAACAATGTAAGTATTCACGGAGTAACGAGATATTAAGCATTAAGCACAAAGTGAACATAAGTCATGTAAACGAGACATATGTGTCACAAAACATGCTATCCAATTTATAAAGGCTTCATGATCAATTTTAAAACATAGGAAAGGCACTACATATGCCAAAGCCTGAATATGCTACTATCAAACAAGTCAAGAGCCCCCTAGGAATCTCATATTTCTTCCTCCATTTATTTTCTAACTCTAATCTATTCTAAAAGAAAAAATTTACTACCCGGTTCAAAATACATCACATGAAAAAGAACAGATGCACAAAGAAAAACCACATGGGATTATTACTACCTACACAAAATTTTTACTAATTACTCAAGGCTACTACTCTATTTTTATTTTTTTTTATTTTTTTTGTCAATCTCCTAATACTAACACTAATTTCAAGAATCAACTGAGAGTTACTCTGCCATTAATCCAGTGAATATTACAGCCCCCAACAGTCAAATTGTAACAGTTAAGTACATTCATCCACACAAAAAATATGAATAACCCCCACCCCACACTTAGAATTGTGCGTTGTCCCCAATGCACACAAACAATGTAAAGTAGGGTGAGAAGAAATTCCCTCAAGTCAAGGTGGAAGGCTCATCCACAGTCTGTGGAAGGGCATCTGCATCCATGGCATTCATCAAGACCCCCTCCAGCCTTGCAATATCATCCTCACGCATAGGGAGAGCTGTCATTGTCCTATCATCACCAACTGGAGCTGATTCTGTAGCAGGTGGTACAACGACCTCAGTAGGCCTGGTGTGTGGAGCCTCAGGGACTATATGAGGAACAGGATTGGATGGTCCGGCAGTGGACGATGCAATCAGCTGTGAGATGTCTATATCTGCACGTTAAACTAGAGCTCTGAGGAGTAATGATATCTCCCTCATCATCGTGGCCTGCTCAGTCTGGACTCGGCTTAGATCCGCACGAGTCTGACTCAACTCATCCCTGGTGGCACTCAACTCAACACGAGTCGCTATCAACTCGGCCCTGTTCTCTTGCATATCTGCTTGCATCTGCTCAAATAACTGTTGAATGGTGAGCTTAGAAGACCTTCCCTTGTTCGGTTCTAGAACATGAGTAATATCGTATGGTCCTGGAGCTTTAGCCTCAATGTCGTCATTCTCTTTTTCCCATAGTACTCACATCTCTGTCAAGAAAGCCGATAGGGTATTTGCAGAGAACAGCCTCCACTTGTAATTCATCCTGGTGCGCTGCATTTGATCATGCATGATGGCTCCTAAGTTGAGTGGTATCCCCTCCAATAAAGCATACAATACTAGTGCGCGGTGTCGAGGGACATCAGTTTTGTGTTGGCATGGCATCAGGCGGTTGCATATGAAATTTAGAGCCACACGTGCTAATGCACTCATGAATTCCTTGGCTATAGAATGGTACTCCATACTCCCATGCTTCCAATTTGCATCCTTCCTGGTAGGGCATAGGACAGACTTAATGTGTGCATAATCTGGTGTTTTGCATATGGAGTCAAACCTATCTGTTAGTGTGTGTGGCACCCCTAAGAAATTATTCAGAGCTTCAGCTGACACATTAATATCTACCCCTCGTACTCTCACAATGTTGCCCCTGGAGTGACGCCAATTGGCGTAAAGCTCTCTAACGATAGTGAGGTTGGCTTTGCCGTGACCCTTCAAGATGGGTCCCCATTGTTGCACCTCTCGAATTGATTTTAGAAACTCTGGGTACTTTTTCTTAAGTGTTCCGATATTGATCGGCTTTTCTGGAATGTACTTCTTTAAACCAGTATCTTATTATAGGCTCGAAATGCCTTCTCATTAACAAAGTTCTTCTCCCAAGAAACTCGGTCTACGGGTTCACCCTCATCTTCATCACTCATGTCGACATGTAGAAGGTCATTATCCGAAACGGATTCGGACTCAGATTCTGCAGTAATCTTCTCCTTTCCTTTATCAATCGGATCACTCTTTTTGGAGGCTTTCCTCTGGTATGTCACGGGCTCTCTTAATCATCAATTAACTGCATAGGCTGCAGTTCCTTTTCTTTGTCAGTCCGCTTCCTTTTTTTTCTGTGGATTTGGAGCACCTGTTGCCTTTCCGGTGGGCTTTTTGGGTGGTTGTTTGTTATTATCTTTGTCTTGTTGCTTGGACGGTTTAGTCGTTTCTTCCATTTATGAACCTGAGTACCTGCAATGCAAAGAAATCAACAATTAGCGTATAAAATAGTGAAGTTTAGCTATAAAGCAGTTGCAACAGCTTGCACTTCCAATTATGCGCAGCGTCATGCCATTCAATACTTTATGAAACTATAGCTCATGGCTTTCAGCAGGGATGTGATAACTCTCTTCAAATTTTACAAATAAGCATTGCGCTATATAGATATCATTATTCCCAACATGAGGTTTATCCGAGTGACGCTCACTAACCATGTTCAATTGCACATACACCTCACTCGACCCCACACTTACTCTCACGACATATCATTACGCATAGCGCTCACACAATTTAAATCGAGTAACACTTTATAATTCACGATGTCTAGCATGTGCCAGATGTTCAATTTATTTAGACAATATATCATAGGCTCAAAACATTGCTGTACACAATCAACACAAATGACCTCACACTTATTCACTAGCATAGACTAATGTTGCTCGGTTACTCAGACTTCACTGACGCCTAAATTTACCTCTCGGGCAATTCGTCGAACATGTGATATGCAACAATTGTGCCTAGTTTCTTCTATCAGTGGGGTAATTCGACTACCCTCCCAAAATTAACGAGATGAAGGGAATTATAGTTTATCATCTCGCAACCATTACAACCAACAGGAACCAATAGGAATGACAACCAACAGGAACGACATGTGTGACCTTTAAATTGGTAAACTTAACCTAGGGGAATTTGGGGCGGGGGTTCTGTTGCTACCAGCGAGAGAGAAAAGAGAGGAGAGTAAAGAAAAAGAACGAAGAGAAGAGAAATGCATACCTGTACACGAGAGAAAAGAGAAGGTGCGTTTGGTCGCAAGAGAGACGAGAGGGGAGTTTTTATGTTAGAATTGTGTTTTTGGCCTAAGATGTGTTAAAATATAACAATTACCTGTGCGTGCGAGATTGGACGCGACGTATCCCCACTGCTTTCTCTAAAAATTGGTTGGACGCGAAGCGGACGTGATAGGCAGACTTCACTGCCTTGAGCAATTGGTCCGTCAATGTTTTCATGCTGAGGGGGATGCGACGCATCCGCCTCGTTTTCCCATATCTGGACCCTTACATTTTTTTTTTGTTTTTTTGTTTTAGTTTTTTTATATACATACAAGATCTAATTCCTACAAAACAATGAACTAACTAACTTGGGTGGCCTCCCAAGAAGCGCCTGATTTAATGTCGCGGCACGACGCAACACGTTCTTTATGCCTCCACTAAATCCATCAAGGTCTTGTGACGTGTAATGTCACCACCCCAATAATGTTTTACTCTCTGGCCATTTACCAAGAATGTTGCATTGGAACCCGTATCACGCAATTCCACCGCACCATAAGGTTTCACACTAACCACTTCAAACGGACCCGACCATCGAGATTTAAGCTTTCCTGGAAAAAGCTTTAGCCTTGAATTAAACAAGAGAACTTCTTGACCTGGCTCAAACTCACGATGTTGGATGTGCTTATCATGCCACCTTTTGGTCTTTTCTTTATACAATTTGGCATTTTCATATGCATATAATCGAAACTCATCAAGCTCCTTGAGTTGTAGCAATCTCTTCTCACCGGCCAAGTCCATCTCCATATTTAGCTTTTTAATCGCCCAATATGCTTTGTGCTCAAGCTCGACGGGCAAATGGCACGCCTTCCCATAAACCAACCTGTACGGAAAAATACCTATGGGGGTCTTGTATGCAGTGCGATACCCCCATAATGCGTCATCCAGCTTCCCGGCCCAGTCCTTTCTATTCCCACTTACTGTTTTTTCCAAAATCTGCTTTACCTCTCTATTGGAAACTTCTACTTGACCACTCGTTTGGGGATGATAGGCAGTGGAAACCTTGTGCTTAACTCTATATTTTGCAAGAATATTATTCAGCAATTTGTTACAAAAGTGAGTTCCCCCGTCGCTTATCAACACTCTTGGAGTCCCAAAACGTGTGAAGATGTGCTTCTTTACAAAGCTTACCACTACCTTTGCGTCATTAGTAAGAAGAGCAATGGCCTCCACCCACTTAGAAACATAGTCGACCGCTACCAAGATGTACCTGTGCCCATTAGAATATGGGAACGGTCCCATGAAATCAATCCCCCAAACATCAAAAAGCTCTACTGCCAGAATATTTTGCAAGGGCATCTCGTGCTTCCTCGTGATAGTTCCGGTTCTTTGGCATCTATCACAATTTTTAACAAAGGCATGTGCATCCTTAAATAATTTTGGCCAATAGAAACCTGATTGTAGCACTTTTTGGGCGGTTCTATCCCCGCTGTGATGACCTCCATATGGCGAAGCATGGCAGTCATGCAGTATAGCATTCATCTCTTCCTCAGGAACACACCTTTGCACCAACTGATCTGTGCACTGCCTATATAAGAATGGCTCATCCCATATGTAGAGCCTTACATCATGTAAGAATCTTCTTCTATTGTCAGGTGTCAATACTAGTGGCGTCACCCCACTTGTAATAAAATTCACATAATCTGCATACCATGGGGCTTTACCTAAGGTGACTGCTAATAATTGCTCATCAGGAAATGTTTCTTTGATTGGCCCTCCTTCAGCTACATGGTTCCGACTTTCTAATCTGGACAAGTGATCAGCCACTTAATTTTCTGTCCCTTTTCGATCTCGAATCTCTAAGTCAAATTCTTGCAAGAGGAGGACCCAACGAATCAGCCTCGGCTTGGCGTCTTTCTTTTCAAACAAGTATCTGATAGCTGAAGCTGAATGATCTGTGTAGATGATGACTTTGGTTCCCACTAGATAGGATCTGAACTTGTCAAACGCCCACACCACTGCAAGCAACTCCTTTTCAGTAACTGTATAATTCATCTGAGCTGGATTCATAGTTTTGCTCGCATAATAAATGGAGTGAAAGATTTTATCCCTCCTTTGCCCCAAAACCGCTCTGATTGCTATGTCACTTGCATCGCACATCAACTTAAATGGTTATGCCCAATCTGGGCCAATGATAATTGGTGCAGTCACCAATCTTCCATTCAGCTCCTCAAATGCTTTCAGACATGCATTATCAAACTTGAAGGTGACATCTTTCTCTAGGAGCCTGCATATCGGAGAAGAAATTTTCGAGAAATCTTTAATGAATCGACGATAAAAACCTGCATGGCCCAAGAAACTGCGAATGCCTTTGACGGATGTCGGTGGGGGCAATTTTTCAATCGCCTCCACCTTTGCTTTATCCACCTGTAGACCATCTTTTGACACCTTGTGCCCCAAAACTATACCTTCACGTACCATGAAATGGCACTTTTCCCAGTTTAGCACCAAGTTTAACTCTTCACACCTAGCAAGAACTTTACAAGATTCATCAAACAACTATCAAAAGAACATCCAAACACAGAAAAATCATCCATGAACACTTCTACAAATCTTTCAACCATGTCAGTAAAAATAGCCATCATACACCTTTGAAAAGTCGCAGGTGCATTACAAAGACCAAAGGGCATTCTCTTGAACGCATACGTGCCATAAGGACACGTAAATGTAGTTTTCTCTTGGCCCTCTGGGGCTATAGCAATCTGATTATACCCCGAATAACCGTCCAGGAAACAGTAGTATTCCTGGCCAGCTAACCTATCAAGCATTTGGTCAATAAAGGGAAGGGAAAGTGGTTTTTCCGGGTGGCATTGTTCAATTTTCTATAATCTATGCAAATTCTCCATCCAGTGACAGTTCTTGTAGGAATTAAGTCATTATTTTCATTAACTACTACAGTCATCCCCCTTTCTTTGGCACACATTGAACGGGGCTTACCCATTTACTATCAGAGATTGGAAATACAATACCTGCATCAAGCCACTTAATCACTTCTTTTCTTACCACTTCTTTCATGATTGGATTTAGTCGGCGTTGATGCTCTACACTTGGCTTGTGTCCGTCCTCCATGAGGATTTTGTGCATGCAGAAAGCTGGACTAATGCCTTTAATGTCAGACATTGTCCATCCAATTGCTCGCTTGTGCTCACGTAGCACCCTCAATAGCTTTTCTTCCTGCAATTTAGACAAGTGAGAAGAAACAATAACAGGTAAAGTGTCAGAACTACCCAAATAAGCATATTGAAGGTGAGGGGGTAGGGGTTTAAGCTCCAATTTTGGAGCTTCTTCAATTGACGGCTTTGGAGGGGGGCCACTTGGCCTATTCAGGGGCTCAAACGGGTGTATTCCTTGCATGTAAGCACACGATGCATCTAGGATATGCATCATCTCCGCAACCTCATCATTAATCATCAAGCTATCAAACAACATGATTGCTTTTTATAGAGAGTCGTCTAGATATACACTCGTGTCGAGAAGTTGCGCATCCACCTCCACAACAGATATCATAGAGAGCTCCTCATAGTGGCGGGGAAGTTGGATTGCTTTGTAGACATTGAAGACTGCTTCCTCGTTGTCCACCCTCATAATCATTTTCCCTTCTCTCACTTTAATTATTGCATCACCAGTAGCCAAGAGAGGTCATCCCAATATGATTGGAACTTGTTCATCAGCCTCAAAATCCAGAATAATGAAGTCAGCTGGGAAGATAAATTTCCTAATTTGCAGCAGCACATCTTCAATCACTCCTTCAGGGTAGGCTATGGACCTATCAGCTAATTGCAACATCATAGTGGTTGGTCTTGGAGCTCCCAGACCCAATTGCTTAAACAAGGACAATGGCATCAGATTTATGCTCGCACCCAAATCACAAAGAGCACGACCCACATCAATATTACCGATTCGCACTGGAATGGTGAAGCTGCCAGGATCCTTAAGCTTTTGAGAAAGCTTGTTTTGGACCCTTGAAGTGCACTCCTCAGTAAGTGCAACTGTCTCGAACTCAGTCAATTTCCTCTTGTGAGACACTATATCTTTTATGTACTTAGCATACTTTGGAATTTCATGAAGTACATCCACTAATGGAATATTTAATTGAACCTGACTCAACATAGAGAGAAATTTGTTGAACATGCGATCGTCATTCTTTTTCTGCAATCTCTGGGGAAAGGTGGTGGTGGCCTTGCAGCCTCCATTCGCTCTAAACTTGCATCATTATTCTTTGACTCGTGTATTGCCTTAGGGGTCAGCTCCCCCTCAGGTATAGGTTTGTCCTTTCTCTTCTTTGGCACTTCCTCTAGTTCCCTCCCGTTTCTAAGTGTAACTGCATTAACTTGAGGGTTCTTCTCTGTATCACTGGGAAGAGAGCCTGTAGGTCCAGTATTTTGATTTGCTGCTAACTGCCCCATTTGCCTCTCAATATTTCTGAAATCGGTCCTGAGCTGTTGATTGTCTAGCAACAACTTTTTCAGCAAGTCATTCGTACTCTCTTCTATTTGTTGGGGTGGCTTCTGAGGCTGATTAAAATTTCCTTGAGGCCTATACTGATTCTGATTCTGTTGATTTCCGCCCCATGAGAAGTTAAGATGATTCCTCCAATTTGGATTGGAAGTGTTCCCATATTGTGCATGTTGATTCATAGGACCTCTTTTTTGTTGCCCCACATAGTATATAGATTCAAGATTCGTGGGGCACATGTCACTCATATGACTGTCACCACATATTTTGCAACAAATAAACATCTGTTGTACATGTTGCATTTGTTGTGTTGTCATTCGGTTCATCTGATTTGCCAGCTTTGCAATATCTGCTCTCATGGCTGAGAAGTCATCAAGCTCAATCAACCCGGCTGACTTCTGTTTAATTGCTCTTCTTGCATCCCCATCTCCTTGCCAATTATGATCATTAGCTGTGAAATTGTTTAGCAAGAGTTGAATTTCACTGTACGGCCTCGCCATGCAACTACCCCCACAAGCTGAATCCAGATTCATCTTTGATGCCTCGTCTAGCCCATCAACAAAAGTGTGACCCAATACCTCATCAGTCTGACAATGATGCGGGCAGTCTCTGAGTAGCTTCTTGTATCTTTCCCAAGCTTGACGAAGTGTCTCGCCATCTCGTTGTTGGAACCCAAGAATTTGGCTCCTCAGCGATTTTGTCTTCTTAGTAGGGAAAAACTTGATTAGGAATTTCCTTGCTAAATCATCCCAAGTGTGGATTGAGTTTGCGGGCTCCTTTTGCAACCATTCCTTAGCTTCCCTCAACAGTGAAAAGGGAAATAATGTCAGCCTAACATAGTCCTTGGAAACGTTCGGATAATTGTAAGTGTCCGTAATTTCCAAGAAGTTCTGAATGTGCCTCTGCGGGTCTTCATGAGATAGACCCACATATTGTCCTGTGGATTGAATCAGCTGTACCATGTATTGTTTGAGTTCAAAATGCCCCGTGATGTCAGGCTTCACGATAGCCTGAGTCATATTAGCAAGATTGGGCCTTGCGGCTTCTATCACCGGACGCTCTTCATTACCTGCCATCTCTATTGGTTGTGGTTGAACTACGATGTCCAACTCCCTTTCTATTCTCGTTCTAGCTTCGACTTTCTTTCTCACTCTATGAAGTGTTCGTTCAATTTCTGGATCAAAAAGAAGTAGGTTGTTTGCACTTCTACTCCTCCGCATTCAAGAGAAGAGCCTGCGTTAACACAAACAAGGCAAACTGAAAATTAAAACTTGAACAAATAAGTAATAAAAGCTTAACTCAGTCAAGTAGCTAATTTCTAGGTCCCCGACAGCGGAGCCAAAAACTTCTCGGGACCAAACACACTCACGCAAGTATACGTGGTCGTCAAGTAATAGAGTAGTGAATAGAGTATCATTCCCACGAGGACTTATGATTAACTTTTGACTAAGTCAAACTCAAATAGCTTATCGATTCAAGCAATTTCTTATAGGATATATAATTGTCTAATTTACTACTTAAAGACTATCAAGTAATGAAATACTAGAAATCAACACAACACTTAAATAGTTTTAAATAACAATCAATGAGAGATAATATTCCAGGGTCACGGGTTATTCAACAATCATGTTGCATTCTTAGCTTAAAATAACTAATTGATTTATCTGGATTGTTGGTTCACAGGGTTGATATTACTCATAAGAATCTGTCGAGCCCTTACTCGCCTATTCAAGCTAACTTAATACCTATATGTCTATGGAATTGAATTTAACAAGAACGCATTTACAATTCCTGTATTGCAACCGAGCAAGGCAATTAGGTATATGTCTATACCAATTGCGAATCCTTTCCCCGATGCCCGGGTTTAAGAACTTGCTCTATTTAATTCTATATGCAATCTAGAGTTCCCACTTTCAAGTTCAACTCTAGATTCGTAGATAGTATTTCACTGTTAGCTACTCAGCAAAATAATTAAAAACAGAATTAAATAAACAACCCAATATGATAAAATCAACTTCGTCAAATTAAACTTCAAACATCAACATTCATGTATACCCATGACCCTAGAACATTAGGGTTCTTAGCCACTCATATTCAGGCAATCATCAAAAATTCATAAGAGTGCATAAGAATCAATAAAAGAAAGAGAGAATAGGAACTCAAGACAAATTCCGTGGTTTTTTAGAACTTTGCTGTGGCTTTTTCCCCCTCTCCAATATGTTAGATGACCTAAAGGAGGCGTTTTTGGCTTATATATTGCGTACAAAAGTCATGGGCCAAAGCTCTCATATTCCTAGTCCAAATCGGCTTCAGGGATTGAGGCTAAGGTGGATGCGACGCATCCACCTCGTCCTCTATTTCTCAGCTTCACATGCGAGGGTGGATGCGACGCATCCACCTCGTCCTCTATTTCTCAGCTTTGCATGCGAGGGTGAATGCGACGCATCCAACCCTTGTTCCTCCATCTCAGCATTGCCCAGGTGCGGATGCTATGGCAGATGCTATGGGCCGACTTCACTGCTAAGGGTGCACGTAATCTGATTTTTTTTTCTAGATTGGAAGCGACGCATCCAATCTCTCTTCCTCTACCTAGAGCACCTTTTCTTTATATTTTTGCACTCCAAACACCCTAATTCACCACACACAACTCAATTAGTCATAAAACCAATAATTAAACCATGTTGGGCATTTTAAAGATCAAATAACATCAAGAAGCGGTTAAAACATGGGTAAAGTAACATCAACACATATCGAAATATGCCAAACATCAATGATCCATGACCTTCTTATACTTCTCATCCATCCGGGCATGCTTCTCCTCCGCAGCAACAACCTCTTTAGCTTTGGAGTTTAAGGCTGCCTCCAAATTATTTATTCTTTCAGCAGAGGCAGCCTCACGATCGGCAACAACAAGAACAACAATTTGGACCGCAGACCACTTTGCCGTGGCCTCTTGAAATTGTACCCTTAACAGGGCGATCTCTTGGCTGAGGGTCACCATTTCTTGCTCGCTCTACTGCAACCAAGCCTCCAACTCAACGACCTTGATAGCTTTTGCTTCCAATTCAGGGAGGCGAGCAGCAATTTGATCCCGCTCGGCTAACAGTTGATCCCACTTGGAGCTGAGTCTCTCTTTATAAAAAACAAACCTTTGAAGGCCCTCGGAAGCAAGGAAGTTAGCCTGCAAAACAAAAGTCCTGACATAGCAAAGCTAGACAAAAACGTAGAAGGAATAAAAATCATACCGGTGATGCGTTATGCATGGCATTATTTATCATATGCTCCCCTGAGAGAGAATGCATTTTATTCCTATATTTCTCTGAAGCTAGAGGCTTCAGGTAGTTGGAAAGTTCCACCGGCCGGGACAACAGATGGCACTCGGTAGAGACCGAGAGGGAGACGATCCTCCTCCTCTAAGGATCTGCGGAAGGGCCCGAATATTTATGCCCCAAAATCCCAAGGACTGGGGACTGGGGAGGAGGGACATCCTTCTCTCGGATGTCAGCGGCCGGAATACATGATGTAGCAGTTGCTGGTGGTGAAGTCAAGGTTGGCGAAGAAGGAGATGAAGTTAATGGCATTGTAGGTTGGGAAGCAGCTGCGGCAAAAGTAGTATAGGTTATTAGTTTCTCATCAATGAAGACGAAAGAGACCCGATACCTAGCCTCACGATACCGGGAGCAGTGACTGGGACTCGGAAGCGAGAGTTGGTATCTTCCACTATATCACACTCCCCCTAGAGCGCCTGGACGTTGTCCTCGGTTGGTGAATCTAGCTCAAAAGATTGAGCATTCTGTTGAGCTAATGAAGGTCATCATCTTCTATGTAGAAAAGCCCCCTCATCACTGGCTCCTCCATCATCATCGATCACCACAGTGTCTGTGGCTAGCTTGAGTGCGACACTCTTTGTCTTTTTATTTTTACCCTCGGCCGTAGAGGAACATCGCCTTTTTTGTTGCTTTCTCTCCGGCCGGGGACTCCGAGAGGAGGCACTTGCACCACAAGCAGGTCCAGTGACACATGTTTGAGTGAAGGCTTTCTGCAACAACCTTGCCATATCTGCAGTATCAGCCGAAACGTCTTCCTCGAGGACGGTAATAGAGCCCTGCGGAAGACCTAAATTCAACAAGAAGAAAAGTTAGCCAGTTTTCCTATACGTGAGATAAAAATAAGATACGTTTAACTTACCATGATTTTTGGCCTTCCACTGGTATTTAAGGGCTAGCTCTTTCCACCGGTAGGTCTCAGGCATAGTGACGTCCAAAATCTTTTGGACCCACTGGTCCAAGCCTTCAACCCTTGGTGGTGTCCACCGAGTTGCTGAAATAATGAAAAAAGGTTCAGTGGTAGCATGGGACAATCTTTAACTAGAAGAAAAGACAGATGATGAACTTACGAGTACGATTCCATGATTCAGGAAAGGATGGAGTTGTGGCCGGGATGATTTCCCTGGTGGCAACTAAAATGAACTGCTCCATCCATCCACGGTCGTTGTCATCATCCATGCTGGTGAGCAAAGCATGGTGGCCATGTTTCCTGAAGTTTATCATTCCCCCAGGGAAAATCTTGGGGGAATAAAGGTTTATCAGTCGAGCCAGGGAGAGATCTTCCCCCGTCTCTTGTCATAAACACCAAAGACAGGCTACCGTCCTCCACACTAAAGGGCTCACCTATGCCAAGCAGACCTAGTAACGGAAGCAAAACTCCAAGATTACGGAGTCAAGTCCCCCACTCAATGAAATTGGGCCTAAAGTAAAGGGGTACATGTAAACATACGTAAAACTCTTCTTGGGGAAGGTTAACCGCTTTGCTAGACCGGGAGAGACGACATTCAAATCATGGCAACCACAGTCTTCTTTCATAGCAGGGATGCTAGAAGGACGGATGGAAGAAGGATATACACCAACGACCCATGTGCGGGAGTTAGTAGAAGGGAACTTCTCTTTGTAGTCCTTAGCCGTAGTAAGCTTTCTGGGGATAATGGTGATCACTATAGGAGAAGCATCATCATCATCATTGCTTTCCATGTTCTTTGAAGAACTGAAGTTTTTGGAAGAGGATGCCATAGTTAGTAGAAGGAAGTAAGGGTTTTCTCTGGAGAAGAAGGTTAAAGAAAGTTGAAAGTAAAAGTGAGTTGAGTAAAGACAGTTTGAGAGAGTTTGATAAATTGTGAATTGTAAAAGAATAAGATTGAAGCGTATAAGTAAAGGAATATGCGGCTAAAATTGTCGCCATGATTACCTCAAGAACCGGTAAAAGTATTGTTGAATCGTGGGATGACGCGTGTTCGGGGCATTAAATACAGAGAGACGTGCGTCTAATCAAGCGTCATAAACGTTTCAGAGGAAGTCAGGGAATTTTCCGCCAAGAAAGGTATTGGCATCTTCACCAACTTCCCGGTGACACAAGGATTTGCCACAAAATCAGGAGACTATTTGTATAGGGTAAAATATATTCATATTAAATTCTAGCATAATAGAGCGACATGTGGAGCTGGAGACAGATGAAAAGCAGGACAGGTGGAAATCAAGTCCGGGGGAAGCAACCTCGGTTGTCCCCGAAGGGAATGTTGCTCATAAAGACAAATAAATACATGCCACCCGGTAACATTCAATGGAGAATATTCTATAGCATTAAGTATATAATCCGTTAAAAATAATATGACATTCATAGCGTGCCGTTACACATTCTTCAATGGCTCTCATAATTGTCATTTAATAGGGGCTTGATCCTAGAACCCTGTTCAGTAGGTGCAACTATAAATAGTGAGTTCAACAGCCATTGTAGGGACACGAATTTTTGACAAACTTATGCTATATACCGTTCAAAAGCTCAATAATATTTTGTTTCTTGCTTATTAATATTATAACTATTGCCTTCGGAAGCTTTACCCACGGAACCAAGCTATCCGCTGTCTTATCTCGATTTCAACGCTAAGTCTTGCATTCTTATTTAATTTATTTATCATTTTGAGATCAAATCAATTTGCTTGCCTATAAACCACGTATAAATTTAACTGTATCGTTTTACGGGTAAATACCCATTTTGTACCAAAGACCCAATTTTGGTTGTGTCTCTCCCTCTCATGCTCTAGAACTCTTGTTCTCAAGAAGATTTTTCTCTCAGACCCACATCGGTTTGTTTTAAGTGACTTCTCTCTTTTGGTTTTGTTTCTAAAAAAGGTACTTTATTCTAGAAATTTCAGTATTAACTCATATACTATGATATAGTTGCACTTGCGAGGACATTTATTTGTTCCCACTAGACGTAGTGGTGCACCCATGTTCATAAAATTCTAGATCCACCTCTACTGTTTACGCTTTTTTTTTTTTACTTGTTTCTTGCTTACGATATATATGACTTGGTTTGATTATGTTTTAGGTTTAATCTTGCATAGAAAATAGGCTGCCGAGTTTTAATTAACAACTCTGCGAGCATGCATAAAATAGGTGGCTGGACAGGATTACTGACCGAGTAGCTTCAAAAAGTCTTCACATCTTATTGCCCGTTTGGCCAAGTTGAAAAAATGAGCTTATTTTGAGAAGTACTTTTTTTCAAAAGTGTTATTTTGAGAAGTACTTTTGGTGAGAAGCAGTTTGTATTTGGCTAATTAATTTTAAAAGTACTTCTAAAGAGCAATTAGTGTTTGGCCAAACTTTTAAAAAGTGCTTCTAAGTGTATTTTTCTCAAAAGTGTTTCTCAAAAAAGTGTTTTTAGGAAGAAGCTACTTTTTTCTGCTTCTCCAAAAATGCTTCTACTTCTCCTCAGAAGCATGTTTTTCTCCTAAAAGCTTGGCCAAACACTTCAAATTTGGAAAAAAGCACTTTTTTGAAAGAAAAAAAAAGTGCTTTTGAACTTTGAGAAGTTTGGCCAAACAAGCTATTAATGTACTTCTTTTTGTTAAGAAAATATTAATTCGAAGTTCTGATTCTTTTATTTCATGATCTACATATACATATCATTATATAATCTAATTTCCCATGTAATTTTTCAAATTTTGTTTCTTTGAGTCATAATTCCCCCATCAGCTCATCTCCTTCGTTCATCTCTATATACATCTAGAGGCTCAACATTAAATATTGATCCACCTTTTTTACCTTTCATAAATGTAGTCTATATTGGATAAAACTATAATTATAATTAACTATTTATTTTTGATAGAACTAAAATTTGAGACTTTATTAGTTACAAATGACTTTGATATTCCTTTAACTTTGGTAAGTTACACTCTAAAGTTGGATAGAAATATTCTAACAAGTTCGACGAATAAAATGTGAACTCTTCAATGTGTTATAGACAAAAAAAATTAGAATTCAATGGAGTATAGACCTATCACCTAAGCCATCATGGAAGGTATTAGAATTTAATGGAATTCAGATTAAAAGGTACGCTAATTTATTTGTTGGTAAAATTCTGACTGAAATTAGAATTTTAAAGTTATCCATTCAAAATATATAGTATATATTTTTTTAGTTTTTATGATGGTTATATAACAGTTCTGTTTTTTGGTCTTTTCAAAATGTATTTTCCATTCTTGGTTTGCATGTTTTTTCTCTTTAATTAGAATATATATTTGAGTTTGGAATTAAATACTTTCAAATTACGAGAACAAATAAGTGCAAAAACCTAAGTATTATTAAATCATTTACCATGTGTACATGAAAACAAAATAGTAAAAAGAAATAAGAGGTTATGACTACACAAAATTCTTTTATACATATGTTTTATAAAAGTAAAGATAAATACAAAAAAAATAAAAGACTCAAAAAAATTTTAAAGAAAAAATAAACAAGCAAAGAACTTTAATAAAAGAAAATTCAAAAAAAAATATTTTAATAAAATGTAAAAACTAAAATATGTATGATAAATGGCCAAAAGTGTATGATTTCGAGTGTATTTTCATCTCATATGTCGTGTGAGTTGCGGGAGATTACATGATATTTGAAGTGAATTATACTCATTACGTATTTCTTATTTGTAAGAATGAGCTTGAATGATAATGGAGCAAAAGATATCAAATTATTGCAAAAAAGGAGAAAAATGGAAGGATTGAGAGCTCGTCTATTCTCGTGCGTGACATGAAAACGGACGTGCAAAAGGAGAAAAGTGAAGGCACAAAACAGCAAAGTGAAGCAAAGGCACGGATCGCTTCGCGAAATGAAAGAATTTCAAAAGTTGAATCCGCGTCCATGGGCGCGCGACGCACGGAGGCAGACGCCAGCTTCTCCCATCCGAAGTTGGATTGAAAAGTTCCGCCCCTCATCAACCCTACGGGATATAAATACATCAAAGAGCGACTTTTTAAGGCGAGACAACATCTTTGAAGGCAAAAACAAGTAAGGAGCAAGACGGAAGATTCGGAAATGATTTTTTATCTTTCTTCTTCCCTTTTTTGTTATTGGTGATGAACTCTTATATTGTAGTTGTGCTAACAATTATCAGTAGCTAAACTCTTTATTCTAGGGTTTGATGGAACCTCTTGGAGGATGAATTTTTGTTGCATTTAATATAAGTTTGCCATTGGATTTTCTCTATGTAACGACCCGACCGGTCATTTCGAGCATTTACACTTTTCTCGATAGTTTGAGGGCATGAGTAGCTCCATATGATGTATTATCACATGGGTGAATCGTCGATTTTGATTTTCAGGTTATTCATAATCGATTTGGAAGAATGAATTTCATGATTGAAGCTTTAAGTTGGAAGAGGTGATTAAGTTTGACTTTTGTGAATTTGACCCCAGAACGAAATTTTGATGGTTCCGTTAGGTCCGTATGATAATTTTGAACTCGGGCGTATGCCCGTATTTACATTTGGATATTAGAAGGATTCGAAACTAATTGGCAAAAATTAAAAATTTGAAGGATTGGAAAGTCCATAAGTTTGACCGAGAGTTAACTTTGTAGATATCAGATTCAGATTGTGGTTCTGGTAATTGGAATAGCTTCGTTATGTCATTTAGGACTTGTGTGCAAAATTTGAGTTCATTCCGAGTTGATTGGATATGTTTCAGAGCAAGTTTTGGAAGTTGGGAGTTCTAAGTTCATTACTTTTGATTTGAGGAGCAATTCATCATTTCGATGTTGTTATGCGTGATTTGAGGCCTCGAGTAGGTCCGTGTTATGTCATGGAACTTGTTGGTATATTCCGACGGGGTCCCGAGGGGCTCAAGTGAGTTTCGGACGAGGTTCGGACCATTTCGTCGCATGTTGCAATTAGCTAAGGCTGTTGGTTCTGGTCTGGCCACATCTGTGGTCAATTGGTCGCAGAAGCAACTTCGTAGATGCGGGGTTTTCCTTCGCAGAAGCGAAAAGGGCAGCTGGGCTTGAAGGCCGCAGAATCGGGATTTGTTCCGCACCCACGACATCGCAAAAGCGGAGGGTTAGGTCATAGAAGTGTGATACGTCGCAACAATGGAAGCATTGGTCGCACCTGCGTGTGCGCAAAAGCAAAATTTGTTCCATAGGTGCGATAGGCAAATTCCAGTTATTGTCCACAGAAGCGCAAGTTTGGTCGCACAAGCGACACCGCAGAAGCGGCCCTTTGTTCGCAAAAGCAAAAATTGTTGGGCAAAATCTATATTTTCAAGGGTTGGTCGTTTTATTCTCATTTTGAGACTTGGAGCTCGGTTTTGGGCGAATTTGGAGAGGAATTTCATCACAAGGATTGGGGTAAGTATTTTATACTCAGTTTTGATTATATTTCGTGATTCTATTTTCGTTTTTGGTAATTGGATTATGAATTTTAAAGAGAAATTGGGGGGTTTAGCCTAAAGTTTTATAGAGTGAGTTTTTAAGTTTTGACTATCGATTCGGAGTCAGATTTGGATGAAACTAGTATGGTTGGACTCGTAGTCGAATGAGTAGTCGAATTTTATAAGTTTCGTCGAGTTCTGAGGCGCGGGCCAGGGTTGGACCTTTGGGTTGATTTTGGACTTTTGATTAAAGATTCGACCTTTATCGATTGGGTTTGTTTCCTTTGACATTAATTGATGTATTTGAGTTGCTTTTGGCTAGTTTCGAGCCGTTCGGAGGTCGGTACACGCGGGATGGTATTTTTGAATTATCGCTTGGCTTGCTCGATATTAGATTTGTCTTGTTCGAGGTAAGTAACACTTCTAAACTTGGTGCTTAGCCCCTGAATATATATGTTATGTGATTAGCATTAAGGTGACACACATGCTAGGTTAAGGGCGTGTGGGCATGCACCGCGTGAATTATGAATCTGTTGATTCTGTGATAATGTGTAGTTACTTAATCTTGTTTATATCCATGAAATTTCCATGTGTTAGAGAAATTAAACTGTGAATCATATTAGAAATCATGTTTAGGCTATATGCTTATTCTTTTGGTACCTACTGAGGTCATCTGTACTGTTGAGTTATATGCTAAAATTGCATCTACATACTCAGTCATGTTCATTCATTTACATACCATATCTCAGTCTCTGTTATCATTCGTTATCACATCATATTATTGTCATTATTTGGGTTGATTGGCATGAGATTTGTGAGCCCGAGAGACTGGAGAGATTGATGAATGAGTTGGGGCCTGAGGGCCGAATTGTGAGTGATATCGATGGGATCGGGATGTACGCCGCAACGAGTATTATATATATATATTTGGATCGGGTTGCACGCCGCAACAAGCCTTATGGCTATATGTGGATCGGGTTGCACATTGCAACAGGCCTTAGGGCTATATGCGGATCGGGTTGAACGCCGCAACGGGTTATATTAGCACTTGGGCAAGATCCTCCCATCCGCAGTCTGCACACCCACAATGAGCACAAGTTCTATTGATTTATGATGGGATCGGGCTGCGCGTCGCATCAAGTACCGTACATGCTGAGTGACCGAGTGTGTTGAGTGATTGAGCGTGATGAGTAGGAGTGTGAGTCTGTGAGATTGAGTACTCTGAGAGTGTGGGTACATGAGTACATCATTGTGGTGCATTGCATTGACATGTATACTTGGTACACAGGCATAGAGATGCATTCTCTCATGTTACACGGTTTTGTGACATTTATGACATTCACATGCATATTGACATGTAGGCATAGAGATGTACTTTTCTCATGCCATCTGATAATGAGACTTCTTAAATGTTGTTGAAAGTTTATGGAAACTTCACAGTTTTCAAACTTACTCATATTTTTCGTATTTTCGGTGAAAGATTTGAGATTTACTGTTATACTTGAAAAGCATGCCTATTTTCCGTAACTGTGAACGAGCTGAGCTATTTTTTGTACCATCTTTATTATTTTGTTATAAACTGCTGCTGGTTATTGGATTTGGACTCTGGCCCTTGTCCCAACTCGTCACTACTTTCAACCTAAGGTTAGGTTTGTTACTTATTGAGCACATGAGTTCAGTTGTACTCATACTACACTTCTGCACCTTGCGGGCTGATGTTGGATGCTGATGTAGCTGCGTACGGCGGGAGCTGGATCTGAAGATGTACCTGCGTTTCGGGCATAATTGCCTCTTGATCTTGGTAGCTTTAGAATTTTAATCTGTTCATGTATATTTCAAACAGATGGTGTATTTTATTTTAAACAAGCTTTGTAAACTTTATATCTTAGAAGATCATGATTTGTACTACCAATCCTTGAGGAGTTGTATAAACTCAGTTATCTCATCTTTGACTCACATCAGTATCATTATATTATGGGTTATAGTTAATTGGCTTACCTAGCAGGTCGGGTTAGGTGCCATCACGGCGGTTTGCGTTTTGGGTCGTGACACTCTACTTGTTCAACTATGTGATTATTGTGGTTGATTGAAGGACCATCAAACGGCTATGCCTATTTAGTGTGTATTACTTGGAAAATGATACATATTTAGGTAGTTGTTGAATAACATCACTCCTAAGATATATGAGGGATCAATACAGAGGGTTTAAAGGTGAGATTAGGAATAACAAAATATTGGTGTGAACTTAGTGAGCGGTGAACTAATCCTAGCTAGCGTAGTTCGGAAGAATACGTCTAGTATATTGTTATAGTTGCTCAGAAGAGAATTACGACACCTAAAGTACTCACAATCGGTAGATAATATCTAAGCAGATTTATAGGAGACGTGGCGGGGAGGATTCTGACGAGAGGGGAAATCGTGACCCTAGACCTTTCCAATCTTGTCTACAACATTTGCTTTGTTAGTAATAAAATTATAGCTTTTTAATTACCTTGCTTTTAGTTAGTAAACACTCAACTCATTATTCAATATTTTTGGAAGTTGATTACTTGAATTCTTGCGAAACTTGCAGTTGTGATTAGCAGGTTAATTCCCTGTGGGATTCGACTCCGGACTTGTAAACCGGATTATATTTGCAACTACCGCTTAGTTCTTTTTATAAAGCGTAGTTGGGCGTGATCAGTGTACTTGAATCAAACAAGACTTATTACTTTAAAAAGTCCCAGTTTAAACGAGAATTGATTAAAGACAAAAAAATAAATTAAAACACTATAATATTCGTGAAAAATTAGTTGATAGAACAATCTCTCTCTATATATAAGAGGGAATAAAAGTGATGACTTGGCATCGGCACCTCTCTTAGACTAGGATTGCTATTTATCTTTTTTCTCATTTTTTGCCTTTTTCTCTCATTATTTGGTTCTTTTTTTATTTTCTATTATTATTGTAATCAAGGAAGGCAATGAAGGGTTAGAATAATGAGGTAGCTGAGAGACGTTGCATTCATCATTAATAAAAATGGGACTTACAAATTTAGAAACGGAAATAAACGTTCATAATCCTTGAATGTGTGATAGTGGAGAATTAATACTTTCCTTTCATTCTCATCTTTTTTCTCCCCTTAAAAGCTTCATGCCCTATATTTGGGCGGCATATTCTATCTACAGGTTTGTATATGCTTTTTGAACAAGATTAACATTATTTTCTGATAATGAAATAAGTAGCTTCGAAGTCGGTACTAGATCTGCATCACAAGGTCAAGCCCTACCAAACCATAATGGAATTACTGGTATAATCCGGTTATTTGTATTCTTCTTTAATTTCTTTTATTAACTATGAAAGAGTTTTGTATTCTAATTTTGCAACTGGATAATTGAATATTAGAGATACATGATAACGACAACTGTGATTTATAAAGATTTTATAAATTTTATGATAGAGTAATCTATATATGCAATTGTTAACCATTTTTATCTTTCTTTTTCTTCTTTCGCAGACTAAGCTATTGTTTTCTGATATGCAGGAAAACATTATTATATGCAATTTTAGTCTTTTAAGTTCTGTTATTCTTCTCCAATAATTATGATATAATTGCTCTTTATTTTTATGTTTTCTACTTTTTATTTTTTAAACAAAGGCAGAACAAACACACATACATGTGTGTGTGTTCTAAAATTTCAATTGCACAGAGTTACAAAATGACTCCAAACTAAGTTGATCTAATTCCCCCATTTCTCTATCTTCTGGTTCTTCCTATGGTACCAATTTTTAACAGAATTGTGGGCCGTCCCATTATTATTTTAATTTTGGTTTAAATATGGATTAGCTTAATTTCCCGCCGAATAGACTTGTATTTTGTGAAATTGAAGGAGGCTGAAATCACATAAAGACCTTGACAACTAATTATATGAGCTGATAGACACTTTGATCTAATTAATTCATGGTTGTCAAAATCTAAAGATAATTACATTAAGGATAGATAAAAAAATTTATTCCTTAGCAGTTTTATAAATATGTGATTTTATTATTAAAGAAATGTACTTGACCAAAACGTGATTTCATTATTTTAAAAAAAATTATAGTTTGATTTAGGAATATTATGGTTGATGTAACGACCCGACCGGTCATTTTACTTTCTAGATCCCTATTCCCCTAAATAAGACTCTCCGTATGTGCTTTTACTGTTTTATGACTTGCGGGGATGGTTAGTTCGGGTTTGGAAGGGTTCAGGTTAAAATCGAAACCCTTAGTTCCTTAATATTGACTTAAAAGGGTTAAGTTTGACTTGAGTCAATATTTTGAGTAAACGACCTCGGAATCGAGATTTGACGGTCCCAGTAGGTTTGTATGATGATTTTGGATACGGGCGTATGTTCCGATCGAGTTTTGGATAATCCGGGAGCATTTCATTGCTCAATACTGAAAGTTGGCACATTGAAGGTTTTAAATTTCATTAAATTTGGTTTGAAATAGATTTTTGTGTTATCCAGGTCCGATTGGGATTTCGAGCATGGGAATGGTTCCGTATGATGATTTAAGACTTGCACGCAAAATTTGGTATCATTCCGAGTAGTCTAAGTATGATTCGGCGCGTTCGGAGTAACTTGAAAACTTGAAGTTCATAATTTGATTCAATATGTTTTTGGGGTGAGATTCTTACTATCGATGTCGTTTTACGCGTTTTGAGAGTTCGAGCAGGTCCGTATTATATTTAAGAACTTATTGGTGGATGTGGAAGGGGTCCCGATGCATTTGGATGGAGTTCCGAGTGACTCGGGTGTGTTTCGGACTGCCCGGAGTTAAGTTGAAAACACCAGAATTTGTTGTTGTGGTTTCCTTCTTCGCTAACGCGGAAGGACCCTCGCGTTCACGATGAAAGATTTGGGGACTAGGGCTTTTGCCCTTCGTGTTTGCGAGTACAAGGCCACGTTCGTGCAGACTTGGACCGTTGTCTTTCGCGTTCGTGTTTGGTAGGCCGCGTTCGAGTAGAAGCCTGGGCCTGGGCAACCCGATTGCCCTACGCATTCGCGTGTTAGGCCCCGCGTTCGCGAGATGTAGGCAGCCCAGTGCACCGCATTCGCATGGGTACTCTCGCATTCGCATAGAGCCTTTTTCCTGGGCTCTTCAGTTTAGCCTTCGCGATCGCGAGAGCTTGGCTGCGATCGCGTATAAGGACCACTTGGCAGAAACATTTTAAAAAGGGGACTTAGGCTATTTTTGGCTCATTTTCTTTCATCTCTTGGGCGATTTTAGAGCTCTTAGAGAGGAATTTTCACCTAGCACTTTGAGGTAAGTAGTTTCTATCCAATTTAAGTTAAATATATAAATTATGGGTAGATTTTAACATGAAAAACTATGAAAATTATGGATTTAGTTGAAAAATCTAGGTTTTGATAAAAATGAGATTTAACCACGAAAATGATTATGGAATTGAGTGAAAATTATATATTTGAGTTCGTGAGGTTATGGCAACATTTATCTTCAAATATTTCTGGAATCCAAGCACGTGGGCCCGGGGATGAATTTTAGGAATCTTCCAATTTGGGTTGGGTAATTACTCTAATAGTTAAATTATGAACCTTTGAGCATGTATTGATTAATTATATAACATTTGACTAGTTTTGGATTGTTCGTCACCGAGTTGAGGCTTTTAAACCAATTTGTAGGCCGGAAAGTAAAGTTTGAGATGAGGTAACTCTCTTGCCTAACCTTGCAAGAGAAAATTTACCCGATAGGTAATTTAAATTACTATTTGCTCCTAATTGTGGGAGCTACGTACGCACGAGGTAATGAGAATCCGTGCGTAGCTACTAATTATGTTTATGTTCGGGAAGTTTAGGACCTAAATCATAAAATGCTTGTAATGTTTGCACCCTATTTGTTTATTAAAGTGCCTAAATTGTATTGGAACTTGATAGAGGAATTGTAACAGACTGACTTTCATTTACTTGAGTTTTGGCGGGATACTTGACCGTTAATAGAAATTGTGCTTCTTTGTGTATTAGCCTTGTAATAGCTTTTAAATCGAATGCTTATAAAGTATCCTCTCTTCTTGTGGAGCAGGCTGAATGCCTTGGCAGTAGAATAGATACATCTATGGCTCATGCCGCTAGACCCTCGGCAGTGCACACATTATTCTGGATTGAGAAATATGACCTCGGCGTAATTGTGCGTGATAATACTCGGAGCTTAATTATATTGGATATTATTTTATGGTTTGAGAGGTTATACTTATTTAATGACAGAAATTGACTTAAGGTTTACTATTAGTGAAAGAATTATTTATTCCCGGCTTGTTATTGAGTTATTATTATTTACATAACCCATGCTTATTTTGAATTTTTGTACTTTATTGTTAGCCCATAGTAAGTGTCAAAGTCGACCCCTCGTCACTACTTCTTCGAGGTTAGAGTAGATACTTACTGGGTACATGTTGTTACTGCACTAACTGTACAGGATCTGAGGCAGGTGCATCTGGCAGTCATACCGGTGCGCACCCCCGTTATCCCGAGGTCTAGTGGTGAGCTGCTTCGTGAGCGGTTATGCAACATCTAGAGTCTCTCTTTTTTATTTATTTTCTGTCTACTTTATTTTAGACAGTAGTTAGAGTTTTGTATATTCTACTAGTTACTCAATATACATGTGACCTAGGTCTTGACACACATACTAGTAGACTGTATGATTTTGGATTATTTATATCGCTATGATTGACCACTCAATAGCATTCATTTTATTTCATTAAATTTTCTACCCCTTAATTTCTTAATAAATGGAATTTAATTACTTGGTAACTTATTAAAAAGAGCAATCACATGGTTAGTACACTGTTGGCTTGCCTAGCGGCGACGTTGGGCGCCATCACGACCTATATGAGGAATTGAGTCGTGATAACATGATATCAGGGCACTAAGTTCACGTAGGTCTCACAAGTTATAAGCAGGCCTAATAGAGTCTTGTGGATCGGTGCAGAGACGTCCGTACTTATCTTTGAGAGGCTATAGGGTGTTAGGAAACTACTATTTCTTCATCTCCTATCGTGCATTTGATGTGGTGCTAAGTATCTTTCTCTTATTCTCTCACAGATGGTGAGAATGCGCGCGACAGATGTACCAAATCATGGAGGAGCTGCTCCCCTTGTTGGCTAGAGGCCAAGGTAGGGCTCCAGCTAGTGGTAGAGGACGAGGGCATCCTAGAGTTGCTCCAGTTATTCCACCAGTGGATCTAGTAGAGGATATTATTATTGAGGAGCATGGCAAGGTGCCTGAAGAAGAGCCAGCCCCGGTGGATTTCATGTCCGCACTGGAATTCCAGGAGGTCATGGGCCATACGTTGCGGTTCATGGATTCTATGACTCAGCTTGGTTTATTTCCAGCAGACCCAATCACATCTCAGGATGGAGGGGGAGTGCAAACCCCTACCGCTCAGGCTCCAGGACATGCAACTGCCGTATATTAGACCTCGGGCACACTACTATCACGCCATTCTTGATTGCCATGCCAAGACTGTTACCTTGGCGATGCCAGAATTGCCTAGATTAGGGTGGAATGGTTCGTCTGTTAGTGCATCTAGTCGGGTCATCTCTTTTCCGAAGGCTCGACACATGGTCGAGAAGGGTTGTTTGGCTTATTGTTCGGGATACTACTATAGAGACTCCGACAATTGATTTAGTGCCCGTAGTCCGGAAGTTCTCCGATGTGTTTCCTTCAGATCTTCCAATTATGCCACCAGATCGTGAAATCGATTTCCGTATTGATTTGGCCCCAGGTACCCAGCCTATCTCTATTCCACCGTACCGCATGGCTCCGAAAGAGTTGAAGGAATAGATTGAGGATTTGCTAGCAAAGGGGTTCGTCAGACCGAACGTGTCGCCTTGGGGTGCAACAGTGTTATTTGTGAAGAAGAAAGACTGGACTATGCGGATGTGCATTGATTACCGCCAGTGGAACAAAGTTACCATTAAGAACAAGTACCTGTTGCCGCATATTGATGATTTGCTTGACCAGTTGCAGGGTGCCAGGGTGTTCTCTAAGATCAACTTGAGATCGGGGTACCATCAGTTAAAGATTTGGGACTCGGATGTTCCGAAGATGGCTTTCCAGACTAGATATGGCAATTATGAGTTTCTAGTGATGTCCTTCGATTTGACTAACGCTCCAACGACGTTTATGGATTTGATTAACATGGTGTTCATGCCATATATTGATTTTTTTGTCATTGTCTTTATTGATGACATTTTGATCTACTCGCGTAGCATGGAGGAGAACGAGCAACATTTGAGAGTGGTGCTTCAGACCTTGCGGGAATAGAAGCTATATGCTAAGTTCTCCAAGTGTGAGTTCTGGTTATATTCTGTGGCATTCTTGGGGCATGTTGTATAAGGCGAGGGTATTAAGGTAGATCCCAAGAAGATTGAGGCAGCTCAGAGTTGGCCTCGTCCTACCACAACGACTGAGATCAGGAGCTTCTTGGGTTTAGCAGGTTATTATCGTCGGTGTGTGGAGGGTTTCTCATCTATTGCAGCACCTTTGATTAAATTGACCCAGAAGGGTGCTCCGTTCCGAAGGTCCGATGGTTATGAGGTGAGTTTCAGAATCTCAAGACCGCATTGACTTCAGCACCTATGTTAGTGTTTCGTTCCGGTTCAGGGATGTATACTGTGTATTGCGACGCTTCACGCGTTCGTTTGGGTTATGTATTGATGCAGGAGGGGCGAGTTATTGCATATGCTTCACGTCAGTTGTAGCCCCGCGAGAAGAATTATCATGTACATGATTTAGAGTTGGCCGCGATTTTTCATGCTCTTAAGATCTGAAGGCATTATCTTTATAGGGTGTCCTGTGAGGTTTACATCGATCATCGCAGCTTGCAACATTTGTTCAAACAGAGGGATCTCAATTTGAGGTAGTGCAGGTGGCTTGAGTTTCTAAAAGATTATGATATTACCATATTGTATCATCCGGGTAAGGCGAATGTAGTTACGGATGCCTTGAGCAGAAAGGCGGAGAGTATGGGTAGCTTGGCATTTATTTTCAGCAGAGGAGAGGCCATTAGCTTTGGACATTCAGTCCTTGGCTAACAGACTTGTGAGGTTGGATATTTCAGAGCCCAACTGATTTCTTGCATGCGTCGTCGCTTAGTCTTCATTATTCGAGCAGATCAAGGTTCGTCAGTTTGATGATCTGCACTTGTTGGTTCTTAGGGAGATGGTACTGCAGGGTGGTGCCAAGGAGGTCACTATCGGTGAGGATGGTGTTCTGCGACTCCAGGGTCGCCTATGTGTTCCTAATGTTGATGGCTTGAGGGAGAAGATCCTAGAGGAGGCACACAGTTCTCGGTATTCTATTCATCCAGGTGCTACAAAGATGTATCGCGACCTGAGACATCATTATTGGTGGCGACGGATGAAGAAGGACATAGTCGAGTATGTGGCGAGATGTATAAATTTCCAGCAGGTTAAGTATGTGCACCAGAGACCAGGTGACCTACTCCAGCAGATGACTATACCTGAGTAGAAATGGGAGCGCATTATTATGGACTTCGTAGTTGGGTTGCCGCGAACCTTGCGGAAGTTTGATGCAGTTTGGATCATCGTCGACAGGTTGACCAAGTCGGCACACTTCATTCCAGTTGTGACCACATATTCTTCAAAGAGGTTGGCCCAAATTTACATTCAGGAGATTGTTCAGTTGCATGGTGTGCATGTTTCCATCATATCAGATAGAGGCCCTCAATTTACTTTGCATTTCTGGAGGGCAGTACAGAGTGAGTTGGTGACCCGGTTAGAGCTCAATACAGCCCTTCATCCGCAGAACGATGGGCAGTCGGAGCGGACCATTCAGATCTTGGAGGATATGCTCCGAGCATATATGATTGACTTCGGAGGGCAGTGGGATCGATTCTTGCCTTTGGCCGAGTTTGCTTAAAACAAAGTTATTAGTCCAGCATCGGGATGGCTCCATTTGATGCTTTATATTGTCGGCGATGTCGTTCGCCCATCGGATGGTTTGATCCCGACGAGGCTAAGTTATATGGTACTGATTTATTAAAGGATGCCTTGGAAAAGGTAAAGTTGATTCAAGAGCGACTTCGCACAGCACAGTCCAGACATAAGAGTTACACAGATCAGAAGACACATGCTTTATCATTTATGGTGGGCAAGAAGGTTATCTTGAAAGTCTCACCGATGAAGGTAATCGCGAGGTTCGGGAAAAAGGGCATGTTGAGCCCAAGGTTTATAGTTCCATTTGAGGTGTTGAGATGGGTTGGGGAGGTTGCGTATGAGCTTGTTTTGCCTCCTAGTCTATCGGGAGTTCATACGGTCTTCCATGTGCCTATGCTCCGGAGGTATCATGCCGACAAGTCGCATGTGTTAGACTTCAACACGGTTCAGCTAGATGAGAGCCTGGGTTATGAGGAGGAGCCAGTTGCCATTGTTGACAGACAGGTTCGCCAGTTGAGGTCCAAGAAGATTTCAGCGGTAACCGTTCAGTGGATGGGCCAACCAGTCGAGGAGGTGACTTGGGAGGCCAAGGAGGACATGCGGAGCATATATCCACACTTATTCGGTACTCTAGGTACGATTCTAGACTCGTTCGAGGACGAACATTTGTTTAAGAGATGGAGAATGTAACGACCCAACCGATCATTTTATTTTCTTGATTCTCGTTCCCCTAAATAAGACTCCCCGCATGTGCTTTTACTGTTTTATGACTTGCGGGTATGGTTAGTTCGGGTTTGGAAGGGTTCGGGTTGAAATTGGAACACTTAGTTCCTTAATATTGGCTTAAAAGAGTTAAGTTTGACTTGAGTCAACATTTTGAGTAAACAACCTCGGAATCAGGATTTGACGGTCCTAATAGGTTCATATGATGATTTTGGACCTGGGCATATGTTCAGCTCGGGTTTTGGATGATATGAGAGCATTTCGACGCTTAATACTGAAAGTTGGCACATTGAAGGTTTTCAAGTTCTTTAAATTTGGTTTGAAGTAGGTTTTGGTGTTATCGAGGTTCGTTTAGGATTACTAGCCTAGGAATAGTTCTGTATGGTGAATTAAGACTTGCACGCAAAATTTGGTGTCATTCCGAGTAGTCTAAGTATGATTTGGCGCGTTCGGAGCAAGTTGAAAACTTGAAGTTCATAATTTGATTCAATATGGTTTTGGGGTGCGATTCTTAGTGTCGATATTGTTTTACGCATTTCGAGAGTTCGAGCAGGTCCGTATTATGTTTATGGACTTATTGGTGCATTTGGGCGGAGTTCCGAGTAGCTCGCGTTCGCCTGGGCAACCCAGTTGCCCTACGCGTTCGAGTGTTGGGCCCCGCGTTCGCAAGGTGTAGGCAGCCCCAGTGCACCGCGTTCGCATGGGTACTCTCGCGATCGCGTAGAGCCTTTTTCCCGGGCTCTTCATTTTTGCCTTCGTGATCGCGAGAGTTTGGCCGCGATCGCGTATAAAGACCACTGGGCAGAAACATTTTAAAAACGAGACTTAGGCTATTTTTGGCTCACTTTCTTTCATCGCTTGGGCGATTTTGGAGCTCTTGGAGAGGGGTTTTCACCTAGCACTTTGAGGTAGGTAATTTCTATCCAATGTAAGTTAAATACATAAATTATGGATAGATTTTAACATTAAAATTTGTGAAAATTATGGGTTTAGTTGAAAAACCTAGGTTTTGATAAAAATGGGATTTAACCACAAAAATAATTATGAAGTACTTGTAATTTTTGCACCCTATTTGTTTATTAAAGTGCCTAAATTGTATTGGAACTTGATAGAGGAATTGTAAAAGACCGATTTTCACTTACTTGAGTTTTGGCGGGATACTTGACCGTTAATAGAAATTGTGCTTCTTTTTGTACTAGCTTTGTAATAGCTTTTAAATCGAATGCTTATAAAGTATCCTCTCTTCTTGTGGAGCAGGCCAAATGCCTCGGCAATAGAATAGATGCATCTATGGTTCGTGTCGCTCGACCCTCGACAATGTATACATTATTCTGGATCGGACCGTACGACCTTGGCGTAATCGTGCGTGATAATACTCAGAGCTTAATTATATTGGATATTATTCTATGGCTTGAGAGGTTATAATTATTTAATGACAGAATTGACTTGGGGTTTACTATTAGTGAAAGAATTATTTATTCCCTGCTTGTTATTGAGTTATTATTATTTACATAACTCATGCTTATTTATAATTTTCTTCACTTTATTGTTGGTCCATATTAAGGGTCAAAGTCGACCCCTCGTCACTACTTCTTCAAGGTTAGACTAGATATTTATTGGGTACATATTATTTATGTACTCACACTACACTTCTACCCTAACTGTGCAGGATCTGAAGTAGGTGCATCTGGCAGTCATACCGGCACGAAACCCCGTTACCCTGAGGCCTAGTGGTGAGCTGCTTCCTGAGCCGTTCTCTAGCACCTAGAGTCTCTCTTTTATATCTATTTTTTGTCTACTTTATTTCAGACAATAGTTAGAGTTTTGTATTTTCTACTAGTTGCTTATACACTTATGACACTAGGTCTTGGCACACATAGTAGTAGACTGTATGGTTTTGGAGTACTTATATCGCTATGATTGCCCACTCAGTTGCCTTCATTTTATTTCATTAAATTTTTTATTCCTTAATTTCTTAATAAATAAAATTTAATTACTCGGTAACTTATTAAAAAGAGCAATCACATGGTCAGTTCTCCGTTGGCTTGCTTAGCGTCGACATTGGGCGCCATCACGGCCTATAGAAGAAATTAGGTCGTGACAGTTGATCTTGAAGTTGACTTGAATTTGAAACAAATTTAAATTATAGTTTTATTTGATTTAGGAGTTCGAGAATTTAGTAGTACCAATGTAGATGAATGAATTGTACCCAAATAATTTTTAGCCCGAATAAACTTATTTTATTAAAGGTTGAATTGATAATTTGAGTATGAGCTTGTTACATAATATCACAAAAATAAGAAATAAACTATTGCTAAATTAAATTTTGAATTATGTTATTCTGGATACTGTTGTTATACTGTATTTGTAAAATAATTTTGGAGAAGAAAACAACATATATACAGAAATATAGAAGAAGTAAAAATTAATCCGAGCCCACTGAATTCACAGTGTTTACTTAAGGAACTTAACCCCCTCCTAGTACCCGAGGTGGTGGATTATTTCCTCCCAGGATAGAACGGATTACACACTGGTGTAGCGATACTTCAAACCCAGTGTTTCGATGAACACAAATGGCGACAGCAAATCACACTTGCTGTTGCTTTGTTGTAGTTAAAACAATGCAGAAAGGAAGAGGAGAATTCAGAATTTTCGTAAGAAAAATCTGAGGGAATGACCTTCTATTTATTGCCAACACGTTGAGTTTAAATAAAGAGATGCAACTCTTCAAAAGGTCGGTCATGACTGTTTACGTAAAACGGCCATAACATAAATGGCTATTTACGCAAAATAAAACGGGAATTCAAAACGCGGAGGAAAATTAATTTTCCGTTACAAAAACAGATAATTTGGATTAAATAATATTACAATAATATTTAATATTAACAAATAAATTTGATTCAAAAAATTAATCAATCAATCGATCATGTGACCAAATCCGAATCTGAATCCGAAGCCGAAGCCGACGCCGAAGCCGAGCCGAGCGACGATGACGGTGCGATGCTTGCTTTCTTCTTAACTCTTTAAGATCTAGAAGAAGAGCAATTGTATATATACCCATCAAAAGTCTTTTCCTCCTCCAATATGGGATAATGTCTCTTTGTCAAGGAGGGAAAATCAAAATTTTATTTTTTCCTTCATTTCCCATTCACCCTCTTTTAAGCTAAAATAAGCTTAAAAGCCCCAACAATCCCCCACATGAATGGGGAATGGCTATATCACGAAAAAAATGCATAAAAACTGTGTGATTCGCAAGCAAGGATTAATCGCACCTGGATAAGTAGGTTTTCCTTTGAACTTTTCGTAGTGAACTTATGTCGGATATACTCGGTCAATCGATAGATTTGATATCTTTGAACCGTCGAACTTTGGTGTATACCTAGACAACCATAAGTCACACAATCAATCCTTAACCGTCTTTGGTTCTCATTGTTGTATTCTTTTCAGCCATGAACACCGCCTGGTTTCATAAGTGCATAGAGAACTGGCCTTACAAAATTCTCCTTGAAGCGGCTAACACTTCACACTTACATAGGTGATTTCTAAATGTGTCATCCCGTAGATACACTATTTTATATATCCCGTATCAAATTTAGAAACCATTAAAAAGCCTTAGTGCTTTATCCTTGGTACTGGACATTGTCTCATCACGGGAATGGACCAAAAGTTTAATTGACAATGTTGAACCGTCATTAATGACTTTGTTTGATCTCCTTGAACCTAGATCTTGGGATCTCCAGTCTTCTAGGTAGAGTTACCGCCACAATGATTTATCCTCGGCCATAGTCCCATTCTCCTCGATGATTTCTCAACTATCTCTCTAGTTAGGCCTTTTGAAAGTGGATCCGACACATTATCACTTGACTTTACGTAGTCAATCATGATAATTCCTCTAGAGAGTAATTGCCTAACGGTTTTATGTCTTCGTCGAATATGACGATATTTACCGTTATACATAACGCTCCCAGCCCTTCCAATTGCCGCTTGACTATCGTAGTGTATAAATATCGGGGCCAACAGTTTGGGCCAAAATAGAATATCTTCCAAGAAATTTCGGAGACATTCAGCTTCTTCACCGGTTTTATCTAAGGCTATGAACTCAGCCTCCATTGTAGAGCGGGCAATACACGTTTATTTGGATGACTTCCAAGATACTGCTCCTCCACCAATAGTGAATACATATCCACTTGTAGACTTAGAATCAGTTGAACCGGTGATCCAATTTGCATCACAGTATCCCTCAATCACTGCATGATATTTACTGTAGTGCAAAGCAAAGTCCTGGGTATGTTCTAAATATCCTAAAACTCATTTCATTGCCATCGAATGAGATTGACCTGGATTACTCGTGTATCGACTCACTCAATTTACTTATAGCACAAGCTATATCTGGTCGTGTACAATTCATGATATATATTAAACATCCCAACACAGGAGCATAATCCAATTGTGATATGCTTTGGCCTTTGTTCTTTGCTAGTGCAAGATTCACATCAATTGGAGTCTTTGCAACTTTAAAATCTAAGTACTTGAATTTTCCAAGCATTGTCTTAATATAATGAGATTGTGACAATGCTAGACCTTGAGGAGTCTTATGGATCTTAATACCCAGAATTAAATCAGCAACTCCCAAGTCTTTCATATCAAACTTGCTAGTTAGCATACGCTTAGTCGCATTTATGTTGGCAATGTCATTACTCATTATCAGCATATCATCCACATATAATCAAACAATGACTATGTGATTTGGAATATTTTTAATGTACACACATTTATCACATTTATTTATCTTAAAACCATTTGACAACATTGTTTGGTCAAATTTTGCATGCCATTGTTTGGGTGCTTGTTTTAGTCCGTAAAGGTACTTAACAAGTCTACATACCTTATTTTCTTTACCTGGAATCACAAACTCTTCAGGTTGTTCTATGTAAATTTCTTCCTCCAAATCTCCATTTAAGAAGGCCGTCTTAACGTCCATTTGATGAATTTCAAGACCATAAACTGTAGCTAATGCTACTAATGTTCGTATGGACGTAATTCTTATAACTGGAGAGTATGTATCAAAATAGTCAAGACTTTCTCGTTGTCTATACCCTTTGACCGCAAGTCTTGCCTTATATTTATCAATAGTGCCATCATCTTTTATTTTTCTCTTAAAAATCCATTTAGAACCCAACTGTTTATTTTCAGGAGGAAGATCAACCAATTCCCATGTATGGTTATTTAATATGGATTCTATTTCACTATTGACTGCCTTTTTCCAAAGTAATGATTCTGAAGAAGACATAGGTTTTTTAAATGTTCGAGACTCATTTTCCAATAAGAAAGTCACAAAATCTTGTCCAAATGAAGTAGACATTCTTTGACGTTTACTACATCTTAGATCCTCCGGATTAAACATACTTTCTTTTGTTTCTTCCCGAGGTCATTTAGATCCTTCACCAATCGACTCACATTCCTTTTTATACGGATATATTTTCAAAGAACTCAGCATTATATGATTCTATAACCGTATTATTATGAATGTCGGGATTTTCTGATTTATAAACGAGAAATCGATATGCTTTACTATTGGTCGCATATCCTATGAAAACACAATCAACGATTTTCGGTCCTATTTTTACCCTTTTGGGTTTAGGAACTTGCACTTTTGCCAAACACCCCCACACTTAAAGATAATTCAAGTTGGGCTTCCTTCCTTTCCATTTCTCATATGGAATGGATTGCGTTTTGCTATGGGGTACTCGATTTAGTATTCGGTTAGCCGTAAGAATGGCTTCCCCCCACAAATTCTGTGGCAAACCAGAACCTATCAACAATGCGTTCATCATCTCCTTTAATGAACGATTCTTTCTTTCCACAATCCCATTAGATTGGGGCGTGTAAGGGGTCGTTGTTTGATGAATAATTCCATATTCTAAACATATTTCTTCAAAAGGAGATTCATATTCACCATCCCTATCACTTCTTATCATTTTGATTTTCTTGTTAAGTTGCATTTCAACTTCATTTTTGTATTGCTTGAATGCATCTATTGCTTCATCTTTACTATTAAGTAAGTAAACATAGCAATATCGAGTACTATCGTCAATAAAAGTTATGAAATACTTCTTTCCACCGCGAGATGGTATTGACTTCATGTCGCAAATATCTGTACGAATTAAGTATAAAGGATATGAATTTCTTTCAACTGACTTATAAGGATGTTTAACATACTTAGATTCCACACATATTTGACATTTTGATTTGTCGCATTCAAACTTAGGTAATACTTCCAAATTAATCATATTTCGCAAGGTTTTATAATTGACATGTCCTAAACGTATATGCTATAAATCATTTGACTCAAGTAAGTAAGAAGAAGCTAAAATTTTATTATTCTCAATGACCATTACATTCAGTTTGAAAAGGCCCTCAATGAGGTAACCTTTTCCAATAAACATCTCATTCTTACTTATTACAACATTATCAGATACAAAAATACACTTAAACCCGTTCTTAACGAGAAGTGCAGTAGAGACTAAGTTCTTTCTAATCTCGGGAACATGAAGGACGTTGTTCAGAGTCACCACCTTGCCAGAAGTCATTTTCAGAAATATCTTGCCACATCCTTCAATTTTAGCTGTTGCAGAATTTCCCATAGAAAGCGTCTTTTCGGGTCCAACGGGAGCATATGTAGCAAATACTTCTCTAACAGCACAAACATGGTGAGTGGCTCCAGAATCAATCCACCACTCCATAGGATTTTCCACCAAGTTGCATTCAGAAAGCATAACACACAAGTCATCAATATCTTCGTGCTTTTCAACCATGTTTGCTTGACCCTTCTTCTTGTCTTTCCTTGGAGCACGACAATCTGCAGATTTGTTCCCAGATTTCCCACAGTTGTAGCAATTTTCTTTGAACCGCTTCTTGCTTGGGTTGCTTTTCGGTCCAAAAGCTTTCTTCCTCTTTCTATTATTTTGAGGAGCATCTTTAACAATGTTTGCTCCCATAATTGTTGAGTTTCCATGACCTTTCTTTTCAGCAGCTTTGTTGTCTTCTTCGATTCTCAACCGAACAATGAGATCTTCAAGCGACATCTCCTTGCGTTTCTGTTTCAAGTAATTTTTGAAGTCCTTTCACAAATGAGGCAACTTCTCAATCATTGTTGCAACTTAGAATTCTTCATTGATGACAAGACATTCAATGAAAATTCTATTAGTAATAATAATATAATTAATACTTTCAACATAAGTATTAATTCTACTTATACCATCAGCAAGGGGATCGTAAATAATCACTTACAATTCCTGGACTTGGGGTAATAACAGACTTGCTATCTACCATTTTATAGTCCATAAATTTAGCAGCAATAAATTTCTTCAACCCGGTATCCTCAGTTTTGTATTTCTTTTCAAGCGCAAACCACAGTTCTTTTGATGTCCCTACATTACTATAGATATTATACAGATCGTCCTCCAGTCCACTAAGAATGTAATTCTTGCACAGAAAATCAGAATGCTTCCACGCTTCAGTCACGAGAAAGCGTTCATTGTCTGGAGTTTCGTCGGGCAAAACAGGAACATCTTCCTTAATGAACTTCTATAGACTTAAAGTCGTCAAATAGAAGAACATCTTCTGTTGCTACCGCTTGAAATTAATCCCGAAAACTTTTTCGGGTTTTTTTGCCAGTGCCGGTGCCAATGCCGGAGTTGTTCGGCTTGTCGATGCATTGGCAGTCACCATAGGAACAACCTGATTTCCGTTCTCATTTGTCATTTCTGTACAAAAAAAAAATGACACAAACAAATGTTTAATAAACGGCGAAGTTTTTATATCTTTAAATCGAATAAAACTGGAGTAGAAAATCACGTAGATTTTAATCTCCAATGGAGTAGAAAATCGCTAGGATTTTAATCTCTGAATAACAGATAGTAAACCAAAATAGAATATACGTTAAAGTAAATAAATGGAATAGAAAACCACGAAGGCTTTAATCTCCAAAACGGGAGTAGAAAACCACAAAGGTTTTAGTTTCTAGAACAATGAATATAACACAAATACAGAAAATGATTAAGTTCCTTAAGCTTGTTTATATACTGTATTTGTAAAATATTTCTGGAGAAGAAAACAACGTATAGACAGAAATGTAGAAGAAGTAGAAATTAATCCGAACCCACTAAATTCACAGTGTTTCCTTAAGGAACTTAATCTCCTCCTAGTACCCGAGGTTGTGGATTATTTCCTCCCAGGATAGAACGGATTACACACTGGTGTAGCGATACTTCAAACCTCAGTGTTTCGATGAACATAAATGGTGATAGCAAATCACACTTATTGTTGCTTTGTTGTAGTTAAAACAATGCAGAAAGGAAGAGGAGAATTCAGAATTTTCAAAAGGAAAATCTGAGGGAATGGCCTTCTATTTATAGCCAACGGGTTGAGTTTAAATGAAGAGATGCAACTGTTCAAAAGGTCTGTCATGACTGTTTACGTAAAACGGCCATAACATAAATGGCTATTTACGCAAAATAAAACGGGAATTCAAAACGCGGAACAAATAAATTTGGTCCAAAAAATTAATCAATCAATCATTTGACCAAATTCGAAGTCGAAACCGAGCGACGACCGCGCGAGGCTTGCTTTCTTCTTAACTCTTTAAGAGCTAGAAGAAGAGCAATTGTATATATATCTATCAAAAGTCTTTTCCTCCTCCAATATGGGACAATGTCCCTTTGTCAAGGAGAGAAAATCAAATTTTTATTTTTTCCTCCATTTCCCATTCACCCTCTTTTAAGCTAAAATAAGCTTAAAAAACCCAACATATACAAATGAAAGGAATGTGAGTGCAACAAGATAAGGAAAAGAAATGACGGACAACAATAGCGCGGGAGGACAAGAAGGAGAAAAGATGAGTTTATGTTTCACCTCAGTTATACTTGGTATTTAGTCTATTTTTCGATCAACAAATAGAAAATAATTCGAAACTGATCATATTTAAGGTGACTTAGCATTTACTAAAGTCGCATGTTTTTAAGTTAGAGTTTGATGATAATATTAGAACCGCGCGAGCGCGATTAAGTTAACTAGTTTCAGTTATAATTTTAACATGAATTCCACATTTTCAATTCTTCTACGATAGTATTAATGTAATTCTTTTCTGACCCACCAACTGTAAGTAATTCAGTTACAATCAAAGATTCTTACTTCTATAAGAAGACAATATTCGGATACATAAAGACCCATCAAACAAATTCAAGCAGTTTGGTGAGGAGATACGAATTAAATATATGGCTGAATGCATCTCCAGCTCCTTAAACTTGTCAATGTTTTTTATTTAGACACTCAAACTAAATGTTGTACCTATTGGTCACCTTAACTCAAATTATATTGTGTAATTAACCACACATTGCTGATATGGCACAACATATGTAATACACTCTCGTGTAGATTGAAAAGTCCTAATCTTTTTTTAATATATATTTTTATTCTTTTGTCTCCTTCAACCTTAATTTGCTACCGCCATCTCCACTTCCTCCACCACCATCTCCACCACCTAAAAAACAAAGTTCCCTTAAATTGTTTTAGCTTTTTTTCTTTTGTTCCACGGTTACTTCTCCTCTTCATCATATAAATTTTTCTCACACGCTTTTATCAAAATTGCATTAATAAAGCTAATTAACTTCATACATGAAAACAAAAATAGAGGCACCTGCAAATTGTTCTTTCCTTCTAATTAACTCAAAAACCATCCATTATCTCCAATACATCTTGTTTTTAAATTTGTAACTTCTTCCTTAGCCACAACTTTAGTTCTTCGTCTCGAGAAATTAAGAATCGAGCGATGCGACCATAGAAGTACAAATTATATAGGTGGAAAAAGTCTGTGATTATGAAGCAATGACACTCGATACAGCCACCAAAGAAGAAGGGTGCTAATTATCTTAACCAATTTTTTGGTCCCTTCCAATTATGTGATTCAACAGAACATCACTGCCAATACCGTCTCCTCACTTCTTCCTAAAACCACCACTGCAACCCTAGCCGGCGAAATTCAAACCACTAGTGGCTACTTTCTTCTCTCCCTCACCTTCTTCAATCTTCCTCACATATATAAATCTCATTTCTTTCAGTTAACCCACTTCTATAGCCATAGACACACCTATTCATGAATCCTTTGAGGTTTTATTGCGTATGGCATGAGTAAAAGTTGAACAAGTTTGATCCCATGAATCAACAAGATTCATAGATCTCATTTACCGAAATTTATGGTATAGAATTTTTCTGGAAATTAAGCTTAAAATAACAATGTAATATGTATAAAACAATCTGAAATGGAGTACATTGGAGTGATGAAGTTGGACTGCAATGGGGTAGTTGTTTAATCAAAAAATGGGGTGGTTTATTGCTGGTGGCGTTGGCATGGTATTTTCATGTGGGAATTGGCGTTTGATTAAGTAGAAGAAAAGGATATATTTTGTTGATGTGTCATTTTCTCATTCGTAACACTGCCACGTCAGCAGCATTTGACCCTCACGCATTTTGTCTTGCTGCAAAAAATGTGTTCAATTAACACAATATAATTTGAGTTCAAGGATCCAATAGGTACTCAAATATCCAATAGGTACATCTTTTAGTTCAAGTGCCTAAATGGAAAAAATGGACAAGTTTAAGGTGCTACATATGTATTCAGTCTAAATATATTCATGACGAACGAAAACTTCTACAAGACTGTTTTTTTCATTGTTGAGTTAATTATATAGAATCAACATTAATTTATCAGAAAATACACCTTTATTTTATAACTAAAAAACATAATTTATTATTACATTTATGTGATTTTTTTTAAAAAAGAATACACGCACAATGAGCATATGTATAAACTAGTTATGTAAATAGTGTAGATCAATTTTGAAGTTGATAAGCTCCCTTCGTTTGTAACAGGGTTGATTCTCCAAACTTCTGTAATTTACAACACTTCCTTGGTTCTGAGTTTCGAATAATACAGTTACTTTATCAAGGAACAAATTAAAGAAGTGTTGGAGATTGCCACTCGATTAAAACTATATATGCTGATCTTTTCTTATGGTTACATCTAAAGCTGTGGAAACCCTCATGTCAATTTCCTTTCTAGTTGCATGCTTAAGATAATCGAAAGAAAAGCCGAGGTAACACTAACACATACCGATGAAAGAGTTTGGTCCGGACACCAACATTATAAATAAAAAAATAATAAAACTCAGAAATTGTCCCGTCGACGGGTTTTCAGTATAGCTTATCTTAAAATGGTGTTCTTAAGGAGTCTTTAAACGAAATCATCAGACAGTTGTTTCTCCATTCCATTAATATGCCATGTTTGGAGTAAGATACTTGCCTAATTTTTGGATTGATTCCAAATGATAATTTCTATTTTGTTTTACAAATTGGAAGTCTCTTTTAAGTTCTCATACATGGATTTTCGTTTATTTTTCTGTAGATTTTTGAGATATGAGATGAAACTTTTGAAATGTGGAGGCTAACGAATTTTCGTTTATTTATTTATTTTGGTTTTAAAAAAAAAATAAAAATTGTAGCAAATCTACGGCGATGTAGATGCAATTAACAAAACAATCACTTATATCATTCTTGTGACTATTGTAATCTGTAGAATGAAAAATATCAGAAATTGTAATTAATTCGTATATATCAAGCTGAAAAGCATATATACATCAGTACATCATATCTAGAGTCGGATTGCACTAAATCCAAACTTTTATTCATATTCCTACCTGAACTATAATTTCCAAAACGCAAAAGTATCAAGACTTTTGCATATACTTCATCTACCTATAATTTATTTCCAAAAAAAAAAAAAAAAAAAAAAACCCTCTCGCCCTCGAGATGGAACCACTTCATTCTTTCTAAATAGTAGAATGATTTTATTTCCTACAGTTACATAATTCGATCACGATTGCTCGTATCTGCACTTGCAAACATGATCGACTCATAAATAAATAAATATGATGTAATGTTTTTAATAGAATGGTAGAAAGGTTGATCATAGTCAACGCTTGCCATAAGTTCGATCAGCAAATTCTTGGCAAGCTTTTTCACAACCTCCAATAGTAGCACCTGGAACTGCTAGGCATGTTGGCATGCATTCTTTGGCCTTTTCTGAGAGTTCTGCTCTTGCTACATTTCCATGTTGGACCAATACAACTAGCATACAAAGGAGAAACAAAGTCGTCAATTGAATTTTTGCCATTGTTTTTAGTGTTTTAAAAATGATTTAAGTTTTGAGACAAGAATACAATGGATTGTTTCTCAATCTATTTATAGCAATATGTCTCAAAGGTAAGGGTAAGGTATTCCATTATTATCTCCTTATCTACTTCCCTCTCACAGGTCCAAAACGACCAATCTTAGGTGGCATTCACACAATATTCTTAACAAATTATTTTGAAAATGTTATTTTTAATTCTTTGATGATCTCTATGTTCTGTGACTCTTTCTCATATGAGATTTGACCACTTTCGTTGGAAAAGAAATGAAGGAAGGGGAAGAGAAATTGGGAAAATTTTGAATAGTAGTTGTATTTTTAAACAATTTTCGCATTCGTACTTCCTCCGTTTCAGTTTATGTGAATCTATTTTTTTTTAGTCCGTTCTAATTAGAATGATCTCTTTATAAATTTGGGAACAATTTAACTTAAACTTCTAATTTTACCCCAAGTTAGAAGCTTTTATAGTCACAAAAATACTTTATCATATTTAACACCACAAGTTTCAAAAGAGTAATATTCATACAAATGCTATAACTTGTTTAGGACCATAAATTTTAAATGTCTTTATTTCTTTCTTAAATTTCATGTACAATTAAATAGGTTCACATAAAATAAATTAAAATAGAGGGAGTATTACTTTATGGCATGTGTTGCATATTAAGTGGCACGTGTCAGAGTTTCATAAAAGAAAGTGATCTTAGGCTATTCAGAGAGTTTTAGACACCCTTCTTCCCAAGGCCAATGGAATATCTCTCCAATTTCCTTCCAATTCCCCCCTCCCCCCATACCCTGCGCCTCCTACACAATGCATACTTTCACCCTTCCCTTAACCGTAATGATACACTTTTCTGGGTTTTTTTCACAAACTAGCTTCTCCACTACCTCGGCATATAATCTTTATCTCCACATATCCTTTAATTTCCTGATCAACCATCCTTACGTGACTTATACTGGATCTAAAAGTTAAATATTTCACCAAAACTCAAAACTTTCATCTGACTTTTTCTACTACAGCGCTTCCCCACAACCTCCTTCTTAGTCGCCATTAATATTCTTCAGGCACCCAACTGCCATTCATGTCCACAAGTCCCTGAAACACTCTCACACCTATTTTTCCAATGGCCGAATGCACATCACATTTGGTCTTTCTTCAACATTCTCCCCCCCCCCCCCCCCCCAACTATCAATTTCTCAGCCTCGCTCAAGCTTTATTGTGCCACCCCACATGAACCTTTTACCTATTACGATATTGATGTTCCTACATCGCTCCTGGTTCCTTTTATCCTCTGGCATATTTGGAAAACCAGAAATGATAACCTTTTCAAGAACCTCCACAACCCAGTGCATGCCCCAACCATCCTCTTTCACATTATCGAATCTCACTACTTATCTCCCATAGCACCTCTCCCCCCTTCTACTCATGTCCAACACATTAAATGGCACCCCCTGAAGCTTCATTCTTTAACTTAATATTGACGGCTCCTTTAATCCTCAAACACTGCAAGCCTCCGCTGGAGGAATTATCTGCAATCACCGAGGATAGTGGATCAGAGGATTCACTACGCCTACTATTTGCTCTACTGCTTTATCTGAACTAAGAGCTCTCCTCTTAGGTCTCCAGATTGCTAATGACTCACTTCTTCTAACCTTATGGAATGAAACAGACTCCCAGGTACTTATCTCCATGATCCGCAATGGTAATGATGTATACTCACATCTTATTTTTGATTGCAGGACCTTACTTCACCAGCTGCGGACAGTCACACTTGACCACATCTACAAGGAGGCAAACGATGTAGCAGACGCATTAGCAAAACATGACATGCTAATTGTTGTGGAGTCCCATACATTTCTGTCTCCCCCACCCTTTATTTTACATGCTTTCCTTTGTTTTACATGCTTTCAATAAGGACCATTCATATATTACTGTACCACGAATGGTTCCACTTTGTAATAATGTTACTGTTTAACTTTTAATATAACTGTATCATTATTAGCAAAAAAAAAAGGGAGTTTTAGACACAACATGTTGCATATTAAGCTGTGTAAAGTGAATCCTTTCGTGGATATCTGATTAAAAAGATTTTGTAAAATTATACTTACTCGGAAAGAAAAATGTACAAAAAGAATTTTTGTGCAAGTTGGAAGAATAAAATTTGTATTAAGCCATATAGAATTATTCTATCTTATTTTATATGATATATTTTTTAGCTTGTTTTGGAAAAATCACATTTATAAATCTACAATTGTTATAAATCCTGCAAGTGAATTCATCCACTTGCAACGATGGATGTCTTCCATAACAGGTTTTGAAATGGTTCTGTATTCTAACAGGTTTTGGATTGGTTATGTATTCATAATAGGTTTTGGATTGGTTATGTATTTATAACAGGTTTTGGATTAGTTTAGTAACAATGAAATATTTCTATAAATAGGTTCACTGATGAACCTATTCAATACAGTTGAAATAAAAGAAATCCTCCTTCTAATATTATTATTCCCTTCTTATGTTAAGTTCTAGTTGATTACATAATTCTTGCTATATTGATTTTATTTTATAACACGTTATCAGCGCGGGGCTCTAATCCTTTCCATTACCACTTAAGGTTTATTTTCATATATCCTCCAGGTATGTCTTAATACATGTTACATATTTTATATTAATTCAAGTTCTTATAGTAGCTGTTATGTCGTCACAGAAAAGAAATAAGTAAAGATAATTAATTACATAGGAATTCATTATTCACAAGTATATCAGAAAGCATTTGGTTAGAGATATTGTAAAAATCTGCTATGATTTTTAATTGGTAGAAATACTCGTTAACTCCTATTAACTGAAGATGACCTTAGTAATTTTATTTAACCAATTTCTTTTAGATCTATATTCAGATATAATATTAAAAATGGGATATATTTCTGTGTAATTGAAATGACTTGATCTAGTGTGTAGATTCATTCAATAAGTACTGGACATGCATATGTTTCTCACTTGTCATGGAAATCTAACTTGGCTACTAATATATTGTTTAAACACTTAGAGTTGTCCAGTGAAAAATTTTCTTTTATGTGTTCTATAATATTTGTCAGATACCATCATGATTTATTATAAGTTATTTGCTGCAAATTTAAAGCCTATAAATATATTAACAATTCTGAAGATGGCTCTCTCGTTTAAAGAGGAGAATTTTTAAGATTCATTTTATTTGGAAGATAAGAGGATAAATGGTAGTTTTTAGATGTGAATGCTTAATTATAAGATTTATTTGTCAATGAATCATAATAATTTCTTTATCGATTTCTACATGGTTGTTACTACTTTGCTGATGGTTTACCAATAACTAAAATTTATCAACCAATAGTGATTTAAAATTGAAAATCTGGCATTAGAAAATATACATGAACTATATTCAGTTTCATGATGTATATGACTGTCAGAAGTGATTATATTCTTATAACTAATTTTGTTTTTTCTTATGACCACAAGAGTGATAATTGATATTTTCATAAATGCTCGAGGGTAAGTCCCATGACACTGAGAATAATGCATCGAGTTCAAGTACTAGTGCACTGCAATAATAAGATATTGGGTTCAAGCCCGATTATTAAGGCCTAATATGCCTTTATGAAGATAAGGTATTGGGTTCAAGTCTCAATGCACCATATTGATGATGATTATGAAAGAAGACAATATAATTACTGGCCATATGAATTGGCGTGATCGTGGCAAGGAACGAAATAATAATAGTCACCATGGTAGTAATTATAAAAATGATAACAATAGGATTCTCAATATATCCTTCAAAAAGTGAAGACAATGTTTTACCATCAAATTGGTATGAAAAAATAATAAAGCATGTCGCAATGATTATACTCCATTCCTTGAAGAGAATGTGCCTTGTAATAAGCATTTAGAATGCAGACTCATTCCTGAAGGTAAATGTAGCAATATGTATAAAAGTAATGAATAAAGAAGTGCAATACATGATTGGATACATACCATAACTCAGCTCTAAGGGAGATTTGAGAGAAAGAACGATAATAAATATTAATGTGCGGTTACATGAATATGTCATTGGCTGCGTAAATGTAGTACGTCAAAAATATTTTGACATGCCTTATAAAAGGTTATAAAGGCAAAATTCAAGCAAGAAATAATTTTGCTTATGATGACTTTGACCACGACAATTTATTATAATATATTTTTTTCCGTGAAGGAGATATTTACCATATGAATGGTGTGACAAAAGATCTTGTAGTACAAAATTAATTAAGAGTTCCAGAAGAACTAATTTGTTACTACCCGGATGAATAAAATTGTTCATGACATTGATATCGTAGTAAGTCTCAAAAGAAACTTTTTGAGTTTCAAATATATAAGCCAAAGTGGTTGGCATATTGAGACTATAAATGAAAGGAAGGTAGGATATCTTCATATTACTATAATCATACCAGGTATATATAAAAGATTACGTGACATTTCTTCTATTTGTACTACACAAGTATAAGCATGATGATGCAATCACATGCCACAAGAAAACTAGAGGTGTACTGAAACAAATATTAGTTGGCATGATCGGTTGGTCATCCCGGTTCAATTATAATGCGAAAATTAATTGAGAATTCACATTGGCATATATTGAAGAAGTAGAAGATTCTTCAAGAATTCTCTTGTGCTTCTTATTCTCATGATATACCAGTTAAGGTTGGGAATTGAATCCCTTGATTTCTAGAACGAATAAAAGGTGATCTATATATGGGCCCAGTCACCTGCCATGTGGACCGTTTATGATTATATGATTTTAATAGATGCATCTATTGTATGGTCACATGTGTGTTTGTTATCAACTTGCAGTTTGGCTTTTGCAAGGCTGCTTGCTCAAATTTAGCACAATTCCAGAATGTAAGTTATAATAATTTATCTTGATAATGTTGGTTTAAATCTAAGTTGGTTTAGCAGAAATTGTATGCCTCCAATTATAGCTAAACAATTGGTTATGAGAATAAAACTCCCAAAAGAAATTTGGTATGAGATGTATTATTTAATATATAGCAGTACTTGTACGCATCTAGCCAACAAGTTATGATAAATTCTCCCTATCACAAATTGGTTCAAGGTCTGGAATCAAATAAGTTCCATCTAGAACTATGAATATGCTATATAAATTAATTGCTCCACCATAACGCACAAAGATGGGTCCCTAAAGAATGATAGGGATATGTCTTGGTGATCCAATATTAGGGGGAGAAAATGGGCAGCTGAAAAAGTAATACATGAAATGAATTATTATGAGTACATCTAGATTCTCGTACAAGAAAATATGAACTTGAAAGTCAAGTGATAATTCATTTACAAGATATTGTTGTTACGCCCCATGTTTTCGTACGTGAAAGTACGTCGTAAGTAAATTGATGTAAGTTCAGAAATGAGATCCTCTTTGAAAGTATATAAAGTAATTTAATGATGTTACGCCCCGTTTTCGCAAGCCTTTAAGAGTTAACATTCGGGGACGAATATTTCTAAGGGGGAAGTATGTTACACCCTGTACTTCAGATGTTACTGTCATTATAAGATTATCTAATGTAAGCTCAAAAAGGATAAAATCCTTCTACAAGGATAAGGAAGGTTTATCGAAGTCTTAAGTGAGTTAAGATGAATAAGACTTGGGAAAAAACAAATGAGATGATTATTACATTTTGTGCGTTCCAAAGTAACGTATAATGAATATGAGACTTGTTAATCATGATTTAAATGAGTGTAAAGTTATAATATGACTATATATGATGTTTGGATATAAAATATTAAGTTTGGGAAAAATCGGATTTAATTTACGGAAAAATCGAGTTAAGATTTGCCTTGTAACGAGGTATTTTGAAAAATTATATTCGTAAGTTTTATGATGTCATTTTGGGACATATCATATATCAAAATGAAGGTCTTGGAACCTAGTTTCCAACGGTCTAAATTATTTATTCATACGATATCGGAGTAGAGAAATATGAATTTTTAAATTAGGGTCACCAAGTCACATCGCCGCACTTCGGAGAAACTGGCAGATTTATAGGCCAGGTTGCGAGGCCGTTTTCTCCCAATCCATTGAGAGTTATAGGGAGATCATTATATGGAATTAAAGCCACATATGTTTAGTTTCCAACACTGCAAATCGTTTGTTAATACGATGTAGGAGTAGAGAGATACAAGTGTCCAAAGTTGCACCACTCAAGCTGCCAAGCAGGCAGCTTACCCATCTGCTTGGAGAATTGCAACGTGATTACCAGAAGGAAAAGTTAGACCCCAGAGTAATAGAAATTGGTATGGGCTGGAGAACAAGATAAACTGAACATGAATTAGGGACCGAATGATTTGATAATAGTCGGCATCATGAGAATTTCAGAGATCGCATTCCGGCGATAATATAATAGATAACAGAAGAATAACCTTTAAAGGTCATTCAAGAAGTAAGGGTCCTGCCCGGGATGTTATTGATAAATAACGAGCCAGTGCGAGAGGTAAGTTAAGACAAAGGATATAACCCAAGAGAGATTACGCATAATATAGATATGAGAATGGACCAACGAGTAGTTAGCAGTTGATTTAGGAAGATTCTAGTTATGGCTAGACAAGAGGATACAGATAAATCAACAGATCGTGCAAGATAAACATAGTGAACCCTAACATAGGGAATTCAGTCTCGCAGATATGATGACATCATGATCCTTAAGAAATATTCAGATAGAAGTTGAGGTAGTTAAAGGTACAGTATAAGTGTTATAGAAATAAAAGAAAGTGCCACTAGGGAGACAGTCAAAATTTCAGTTCTGAAGCAACCCTACGAGCACAAGGACGCGGATGTAAGTAACTAAGGATAATTATAGACGAGTAAGAACATCAAAAATTCCTTTGGGTACACGATTTAATAAGCTTGAAGTTTTACAGGAGTCATAAGGTCTCCCCTAAGTACTACAACGAAAGACTAGTTGAGGAAATAAGGAAGAAAGCTTTAACCTAAGCATAGTGACCTAAATAAATAATGGTCTTGTAACAACAGTCTCACTACACAATCGTATGCACTCTATAAAAAAGTAGCACCTATTGTGACTAATGAACGAGAAGTAAAATCAAAAGCAATATCCGGGTTCATATGGGTTGCATGGAACTCCAATATGTGTGGACACTAAGATAAGCCAAGTATTCATGTAAAAAGTGGCAGAACGACCTGGAAAAGTAATTGCTTACATTTAAAGACAACTGAGAAGGCACGAAAGGAAATCTATGGTGCTAGCAAGTTAAAGGAAGGTTGCGAGTAGTACAAATAGATATGTGTAGGTCGCAAGGTAAAGTATCATAGAGCGATAAGGTTTTAGGTAGATAGGCGTAAGGATAAGAAAAGGTGAGTGAGAAGGTAACGACAATAGGTAAGTCCTAGGGATTAAACCCATCAAAACGAGAGAGTTGATGGTATCTGTAAGTTATAGAAAGCTCGATACAGTCTAAATGAACTCAGAGGATTCTAAAACTAGGACCAATTAGAAGAGATGAAATGCTGCCCTGGTAGTAGAATAAGGGTATAACAGTGATAGATAAAAGGATGAGGTTTAGGCCTTTGATTGAGTAATGATTTTAAGAAGAGGGATTTCATGAATTGCACGGGATTAGAATACCCCCCCCTCCAATAATGAATCACGTTGGGATGCTATGAAATACGGTTATTAAAGTATAGTATCGTCCCTAGGTGGATCAGGCAAATAACTTCAGATGTTCCCGGATGAGACGTGAGCCCTAGTGACAATGTATTACATGAGAGGTTTCAAGTTAGTAGTGGTAGATTATAGACCTACATTAAGGTGAATCAATAATATATGGATAAAAGTTACAAAGTATGAGATGAGATTAGGCTGTCATTCTTAAGATGAACAGTAATGAGGAAGCATTAAAGGGCTTAGATTTATACATATAAGATAAGCAGCGAAAGAGTGACCTAGAGTTGGATAGCAAACCTCGGTAATAATAAACTGAAGTAAGTGTTATGGTATAGTATGACCTACTTAGATGCACTAAAGCCTTAAGGATAGATAACCAAGGCTATAAAACAAAATATATCAATAGTCGTACATTCGACAAAGTACCAAGCGAAGGACTTTAGTATACCTATAGATGCCCAGAGGGACAACTTGTCATAGTCCTGTATATGTTCACAAAGTGAGGCCTAGATATTGGCTAAAAGCTGGAGGAAAAAGGAGAGAAGAGTCGCATAGGCGCACATACAAGTACAAAGTCGTACAAACTGTATGATAGAAGATAGCAATAGTTATGAGATTGGAAGAATTCCGACCACGAGTCGTGGTGTGAGAAAGAGGCCTGGGGGGGGGATGCCCTGGCCTTTGGATTTATTCACAGAACAGTTTCCTAGATGGCAAAGGACAATATTAAAGTATTCTTAAGAGTCATAGGTTATAAAAATGATAAGCACATCAGTCAATATTCGAGAACGAATGTTCCAAAGGAGGGAATGATGTTACACCCCATGTTTTCGTACGTGAAAGTACGTCGTAAGTCAATTGATGTAAACTAGAAAATGAGATCTTCTTTGAGAGTATATAAAGTGATTTAATGATGTTACGCCCCATTTTCGCAAGCCTTTAAGAGTTAACATTCGGGGACGAATATTTCTAAGGGGAGAAGGATGTTACACCCCATACTTCAGAAGTCACTGTCATTATAAGATTATCTAATGTAAGCTCAAAAATGATGAAATCCTTCTACAAGGATAAGGAAGGTTTATCGAAGTCTTAAGTAAGTTAAGATGAATGAGACTTGGGAAAAAACAAATAAGATAAATATTACATTCTGTGCATCCCAAAGTGATATATAATGAATATGAGACTTGTTAATTATGATTTAAATGAGTGTAAAGTTATAATATAACTATATATGATATTTGGATATAAAATAAAAAGTTTGAAAAAAGTTAGATTTAACTTACGGAAAAATTAAGTTAAGATTTGCCTTGCAACAAGTCGTTTTGAGAAATTAAATTCGTAAGCTTTATGATGACACTTTGGGATATATCTTGTATAAAAATTAAGGTCTTGGAACCTAGTTTCCAACGGTTTAAATCATTTACTCATACGACATCAGAGTAGAGAAATATGAATTTTTAAATTAGGATCGCCAAGTCACATCGCCGCACTTCGAAGAAACTGGTAGGTTTGTAGGCCAGGTTGCGAGGCTGTTTTCTCCCAATCTATTGAGAGTTACAGGGAGATCATTATACAAAATTAAAGTAACATGTGTCTAGTTTCCAACTCTACAAACCATTTGTCAATACAATATCGGAGTAGAGAGATACAAGCGTTCGACATTGCACCGCTCAAGCTGCCATGCAGGCAGCTTACCCACCTGCTTGGAGAATTGAGGCGGTGGGATTACCCACCCACTTTTTCACGACCCAAATCGGAGAGCCGCGACGGGCACCCAGTGCCTTACTCAACTGAGTACCAACATAATGTATCTTTCTTGTCACATCATCATGGATAAATGGACCCGAAGGGCCGTCATGAGATAACCAGAATAAAACATAAGAGAATACTAGACATAGGATGACCCAACATGATATATAACCTTATACATGTGACATAAGGGACTATAAGGCTGACATGATCATTTGTACAGTCAAAATATTGGCCAGCAAGGCCATACAAGTATCCATATACATGACATTTGTCTACAAGCCTCTAAGAGTACATAAACATCATAAAGGTCGGGACAAAGCCCCGCCATACCAATAAATACATGTCCAAATCATACTGGCCAAATAGGAAATTCCGGAGTAAGTGGAGTGCACCAACACCTTCCGTTGAGCTGGTAGCAGCTACTGGGAGGACTGTCAACCTGTCTGTCGGGAAGGTTGCGAGACCGTTTTCTCCAAATATATTGAGAGTTATAGGGAGATCATTATATGGAATTAAATCCCCATGTGTCTAGTTTCCAACACTGCAAACCATTTGTCAATACGATGTCGGAATAGAGAGATACAAGCGTTCGAAGTTGCACCGATCAAGCTGCCAAGCAGGCAACTTACCCACCTGCTTGGAGAATTGAGGCCGTGAGCTTATAAATGATCTTTTACCTTATATATCTCGTCAATATGCAAAGAAAACTTATACCAAAACACTCTCAAGCTCTCCAAGTCTGTTCCAAGAAATTCCAAGCAAGACCAACATCCCTTTCACGAAATCAAGAAGTGATAACATTAGAACGATCCCAACGGCGTAAGTATCATTATACTGCCTCTCTTTTTCTTTGTAGTTTGAGTTTTGGAAGGTACTTTATGGTTAAGAAAATACCTACTTTCTGTATTTAAGCTTTTTCAATCTAAAGGAAGGTTGATAAATTCGTTTCCTAATAGCCAGAACTCACGGGACGGTGATCGGAAGTCGTGAGGTCGATTTATTCTACTTGTACTGGACTGTTTTGTAGTCCACTCGTGTTGGCCTCTTGTGCTACTGATTTATGGAGTTTGAAAGAATAAACGGCATGGAGAAACGCCACATGTGCTAGGATAGTGGGCTGGTCACTCATCGTTGCAATTTAAGGCTAATTGATAACTTGTTAATTGGGTATGTTATAGTATATTTGGGCTTTTTGTTATATTCCGAATTGTAGTTAAGTTGTTTTTGAGTTGCTGATTGTATTGTGTTATTGTCTCGCCTATAGTAGGCTTGAGGAAGCAATAAAATTAGGGAAAATGTTGTTTGTTTTGTTACAGATTAAGTTACTTTCTTTATATAAATGAGAGAGTCATTCATAGCTTGACAATAGATTCACTATCATTGTTGTAGATTAAGGTGCAGTGAGCTGAGTTTAGCATTGCTATTAGACAGATTTCTATAAGGTATGTTAAGGCTATCCCTTCTTTCCTTTTGGCATGATCCATATGATACAACGAAACGAGCAAACACGCAACTTTCACAAATGACTCTATTCTTAGAAATACTAGGGGTGCCTATATTCTTGATTCCCCATATGTCATACCATTATATCGTCTATTCATGGGTCTCAGAAAATACATAAATTAATAAAGTTTATTCGAAGGCATATTGGTCTTACGATATTCCGAGAGATCTTATTCACTTACTTCATTATGCATTGCATTCATTTATACATGTACATTGACCCATAACCAGATAGAGTTATATACGCGTATATTATATGTATATGGGGTATAGGAAAAGGTTACGGTGTTATATATGCACCACTACCTGATCAGTTGGTATACATTGATGATTTTTCCCACAGAGGCCGAGATGCTATGATGGGATGCCCTCAGAGGCTTGATGATGTTATGTACACATATACCTATGCATGATATGATATTTATATGCACATGCATGATGTTATAAATGTTTCATAATTCATAAAGCTATTCAGACTTACATGTTGAGTACTTTACTACATGTTTATTTCATGTCTTTTATATACTACTTTTAATTCCTTAGATACTCGGTACTTTGTTTGTATTGACATCCCTTTTGCCTGAGGATGCTGCGTTTCATGTCCGCAGGTCCCGATAGATAGGTTGCCAGTACTCCTAGTAGGCTATCAGCTCAGCGGAAGGTGTTGGTGCACTCAACTTGCTCCGGAGTTTCCTATTTGGTCAGTATGATTTGGACATGTATAAATTGGTACAGTGGGTCCCTGTCCCGACCTTTATGACGTTTATGTATTCTTAGAGTCTTGTAGACAGATGTCATATATATGAATACTTGTATGGCATTGCCGGCCAATGTTTTGAGTGTACAAATAATCATGTCGGCCTTATAGGCCCGTATGTCACATGTATAAGGTTATATATCATGTTGGGTCATCTTATGTCTAGTATTCTCTTATGTTTTATTCTGGTTATCTGATGACGTCCCTTCTGTCCTATTTACCCATAATGGTGTGATAAGAAATATACGTTATGTTGGTACTCGTTTGAGTAAGGCACCGGGTGCCCATCGCGGCTCTCCGATTTGGGTCGTGATAATTGTCAGGCACATTTGTTAACCCAAAGCTAAATATCATATTTCAGTTGTTAATGCTCCAAATAGAATAAAGTCCGTGAAGGGTAGAGTCTATGACACGCTTGAAGCATAATAGACTAATCAGTTTCAAAAATAAAATTCCTTGAAGAAGTAGATGAGCAAATGATCAAGATGATCATAATAAGGAGACAAGTGCTCTATAAGATCACCACGATATAACACTTTATAAAACCTCATAAAAGAGGCTCAGGTACCTGAAAATAATGAGATCTCAATAAGTTATATCTTTATTGAGTGATGATGGAACCGATATAAAATGATCATCGACGATATTATTGATATAATGTAGCGCTCAATATTATTAATATTAACGAGAATCTTGAGCTCAAATATGTCCTAGAATATGGAAAGATAAATAATTGGCCAAAATAAAAAAAATACACAATCAAGATTGAATTCACCTGAAAATTATGAAGTTGGATGGATAGTCCCAACACCTGAAAGTATAAAGCTCAGTGGAGGTACACATATGTTCTTGTGAAAAAGTGAAATGCAAAATCAAGTCTATAGATATAAAGACGATTTGTGGCACAAGATATTTTGTAAATATCCTTGCATTGATTATATGGAGATATATTCTCCCGTGGTGGATGCAATCACATTCAAATATCTTATCAGTTTAGCAATTTATGAAAAACTTGGTATGCGTCATATGAATGTTATCGCGACCTATTTACATGGCTCACTAGACAACAAAATTTTAAAAATCCCTGAAGGATTCAAAGTGCCTGAAACATATAAAGATTCCTGGAAAACTTGTTCGATAAAGCTTCAAAAATTATTATACAGATTGAAGCAATCAGGGCGCATATGGTATAATCGCCTTAGCGAATATCTATTGAAAGAAGGGTACAAGAATGACCCAATTTGTCCTTGTGTCTTTATAAAATAATCTGGATCTGAATTTGTCATAATAGCTGTGTATGTTGATGACTTGAATATCATTAGATCTCCTGAAGAGCTTTCAAAGGCAATAGAATATTTGAAGAAAGAATTTGAAATAAAAGATCTTGGAAAGACAAAAGTTTATCTTGGCGTACAAATTGAGTATTTGAAAAATTGAATATTTATCCATCAATCAACATATACCAAAAATATTTTGAAGAGCTTTTATAGAGATAAAGCACATCCATTGAGTATCCTGATGGTTGTGGCATCGCTTGATATAAATAAAGATCCATTTCGTCCTCATGAAAATGATGAAGAACTTCTAGGTGCTGAAATATCATATCTTAGTGCAATTGGGGAATTAATGTATCTTGCTAATAATTCTAGACCAGATATAGCTTTCTCTATAAGCTTGTTAGAAAGATTTAGTTCTTCCCCAATATAAAGATACCGGAATGGTATTAAGCATCTATTCAGATATCTCCGAGGGACTATTGATATGGAATTATTTTACTCAAATAAATTCAGGTCACAACTAATTGGTTATGCAGATGCAGGATATTTGTCTGACCCACATGAAGGTCAACCTCAAACAGGCTATTTATTCACATGTGGAGGTACTGCCATATTGTGGTATTGCAATAAAATAAACTATGGTTGCCACTTCTTTAAATCATGAAGAGATAATAGTCATTCATGAAGTAAGTCGAGAATGCGTTTAGTTGAGATCAATAGCTCAATATATCTAGGAGATATATGGTCTTTCATGGGGAAAGGATATTCCAATAACATTATATAAAGACAATGTTGCATGTACAGCTCAATTAAAAGGAGGATATATTAAAGGAGACAACAAAGCATATTTCACCAAAATTCTTTTTCATGTATGATCTTCAAAAGAATGGTGAATTAGATATTCAACAAATTCGTTCAAGTGATAATTTGGCAGATTTGTTCATTAAGGCATTGACGACATCAACATTTGAAAAGTTAAGACACAAGATTAGAACGCGTCGTCTCTGAGATATCAAATAAGGTTTTTATCGGTCATCGGGGGGAGTATAATACGCGTTGTACTCTTTTTTCCTTAACCAAGGTTTTGTCCCATTTGGGTTTTTCTGGTAAGTTTTTAATGAGGCAACTCTTAATGCGTATTATAAGATATGTGTACTCTTTTTCCTTCATTAGGATTTTTCTCAATGAGTTTTTTTTTTAATAAGGTTTTAATGAGGTACATTATCTGTTAATAGACATCCAAGGGGGAATGTTATAAGTCCTGCAAGTGAATTCATCCACTTGCAACGATGGATGTCTTCCATAACAGGTTTTGAAATGGTTCTGTATTCATAACATATTTTGGATTGGTTCTGTATTCATAATAGGTTTTGGATTGGTTATGTATTTATAACAGGTTTTGGATTGGTTTTCTAACAACGAAATATTTCTATGAATAGGTCCATTGATGAACCTATTCGATACAGTTGAAATAAAAGAAATCCTCCTTCTAATATTATTATTCCCTTCTTATGTTAAGTTCTAGTTAATTACAAAGTTTTTGCTATATTGCTTTTAATTTATAACAACTCTTTTTTACTTCTCATTCTCCCTAATGCTTTTATAGTCAAAAAGTGTTACAAAATTAAACACTACCATAAGATGGTCCAAATTAGCACGCCGATAGTATGAATTAGGGGTGGCCTGTTTCAAAGATCGGTGGTTCTGTCGCCGAGCAGCACTGACTTCGATCATCTTTAAGGAATGGAACAGTACTATCAATGTATTTTGGCTCAGCACATCTCATCGCCCCAGCCCCCAGGCGCTCGCTTTATTGCACCACAGACTTATGCACGCCACCACTCACCAGAACCATAAACCAAGTCGATGCTTAATCTTAGTCTATTTTAATTTGGTTGTTTACTAACTTTATGTTTTTTTTTGTATGCTTAGATGTTTTGTTAAAGACTTATTATCTTTGATTAAATGTTAATTACTCCATGACATAAAAAATAAAACTTCACTGAGATTCAGAGGCAGATCTAGGATATGGGTGAACCACTAATAAAGTGAGAAAAAAGAAGTACTAAGTGAAAATCGATCCATATTCCTTTGGATAAATAAATCAGCATTCAACCAAGTGCACCACTCAACCATTTTGGAATATGGGAGCCAACAGAAAATATTAGATCAATTTTACGAAATATATACATAAAATACCTAGTTTGGCGGAAAGATCATGAGTTCACGTGCATCTTAAAAATGGCCTAAATCCGCCCCTATTGAGGTTGCCATTAGCAGAATATTAGGTACTATTAAGATAAATTTGGTTGGATTGAAACGACGAGTATTTGAAGTTGAGTTGATTGAACGCTCAATTGTGTTTGAACATAAATCTTACTAAAAAGAAAAGATTGAGGTTGAAGTTTTGTGAATAAAAATCATTATTTCATTTGAAATACTCCTCAAACTGATTTTTCAACTTTAAATTCTCCACTTCTAGTTGAGGTTGAAATAGTGGACAAAATTGTAAAACACCTATTGATTTGCCAATAATATTGGGTGAACGACACAATTACCACAAAAATAAAATTATTTACCCTTGTCTACCCATTTACTTTTCTACCCATTAAATTAATTACATTTCATACCCATGATAGCTTTTGTGGGTAATTTCCTCTTTTTCTCCTTTTCGTTTTTATTTCTCTTCTTCTTTTCTTTTTTCCTTCTTTTCTTTCTTTCTCCTTTTCTTTTTTTCACATTTTCTTCTTCTTCTTTTTTTCTTTTCTCCTTTTCGATTCATTTATTTTTTGCCCGAATCATATTATTATTATTATTACCATAATTTAATTTCACCACTCAATTTTGACTCCTTCTATATTTTTTATTTTTCTTTTTTTTCCTTTTTTTATTTTTTTAATTTCTTGTTCCTTTTTTAAATTTATTTAACTCCTTTTTTCTTTTATTTTCTTTTTCTCTTCATAGTTTTATTTTATTTTATTTTTTAATTATTCTTCCATTTTTATACAATAAGAAAAACTAGCTGATATATTAAATTTTTTATTTTTATTTTATAACTGGTATAATATATAGTTTTTTTAATTCAATTATTAGAACAGCTTATACATTACAAATATTTTTTCTTCTCTTTTTCGCTTTCAATTTTTTCTTTTTAAATTTCATTTATTATTATTTCAATTCATTTTTTTATTTTCTTTTTTGGTCATAATCTAATTTTGCACACATTTTTGGCTCCTTTATTTTTGTTCTTTTTATTAATTTGTTATTTTTTATATATTAACTATAAAAAATAACTTTCTTTAGCATATATTATATCAAAAATAATATATTAGTAACAGTTGAATTATATTATTGTAGTATACTATGTTACCTACATGTTATATATCACATACTGACAGAGTATATGTTACCGAGAACAATGTTAGAAAATTGTAAAAGGATCCATTGATTATTTTTTGAAAATTTTAAAAAATACCAAATTTAACTATATTGTTATATTATACCATATAATGTAATAATATATTGTTACAATAAATTATACACTATTAAATTAAATATTATATACCAAAATGGTATATAGTATATTATTTTGGTATATAATACAAATTAGTCTTCTTCGCTAGTTCAATTCAATTTCAACCTAAATTTCAAAAATTTACTCCAGAATTTCCACCAATTGACTCAAACTTTAACCACAACCTTCAATCAAATATTTCAAACTAAATATTTTGGTTTAAGAAAAAAAATAAAAAACATGAGAAAAGTTGAAAAAGAACTCAAGAAAAATTCGAAAAATTCTAAAAAGACCAAATTATAATAGTATACTATTACGTTATATAGTATACTGTAACAATATACTGTTGGAAAGAATTGTATACCAAAATGGTATATAGTATATCATTTTGATATACAGTCAAATTTTTCGTCGCCAGTTCAATGTAATAAATTATACACTATTAAATTAAATATTATATACCAAAATGATATATAGTACATTATTTTGGTATATAGTATAAATTAGTCTTTTTCGCTAGTTCAACTCAATTTTAACTTAAATTTATAAAATCTACTCCAGAATTTCCACCAAATTAACTTAAACTTTAGTCACAACCTCCAATGAAATATTTCAAATTAAATGTTTTAGTTTAAGAAAAAAATAAAAATAAAAAAAATGAGAACTCCGTTGAAATGTTGAAAAAGAACTCGATGAAAAGTTCAAAAAATTCTAAAATGACCAAATTGTAATAGTATACTGTTACATTATATAGTATACTATAATAATATACTGTTGGAAAGAACTGTATACCAAAATAGTATATAGTATATCATTTTGGTATACAGTACAAATTTTTCTTCGCTAGTTTAAACATTTACTGCAAAATTTCAACAAAATTCACAAATATTTAGCTACAACCTTAAATCCTCTATGATACTAATGTGGTATATATCATATACTGATAGGGTATCATAGATAGTTGGTTCATATATACTTGCAAGGTATATAAATATACCAACTAGGTATATTACTACTTTATGTTTGTTTCTACATCTACTTATAATAATGTGAATAATATCTCTATAGAACTCCATCAAACATCTCTTTTGAGATTTTTTTTTTTTTTTGTAAAAAGCATGAGAACTTTATTAAAATATTTAAAAAGGATCCAATTAAAACTTTTGAAAAATTAAAAAATGACCAAATTGAAACATTATATTGTTACATTATATTGTGTGCTATAACAATATATTATTGCAGTAAATTATATACTGTTAAATTATATATTATATACCAAAATAGTATACAATATATCAAAATAATATCTTGTGTTCTTCATTCAACAGTATACTGATATATTATACCATATACTGTAACATTGCATTATCGTAATTAATTATATACCAAAATAGTATACAATATACCATTTTGGTATACAGTATAAACTCATCCTTTTCGCTAGTTCAACCTAATTTCAACCCAAAATTATAAAATCTCCACCAAATTGATTAAAAATATAACCACAACCTCTAGTCAATATTAAAGCACACTCCAATCACAATTGGATCGAAATAACTACAAACTCAACAAATCCAGTTAGTGAGAGTTAAGCTTCAAGATACTTCAATGATAGATTTAATTTTCTCACAATAAAATCTTCAAAAATTAGCATTAACATCATAATCTACACATCAAAGAACAATACCCAATAAATTCCAACAACACTCCAAACACGCATGAAAATTCAAATCTTAGTTAGATTGTACATATTATTTTTTGTTTTACTTTTAAGAGATAAAATAAATTATGGAGCGTAAATAAAAAAGTGGGAGATGGCAGTAAGAAAAAGGTACAATACAAACAACATACAAATGCTATTTTTTTGTGATTGAACTTCATATTTGAAAATTGTGATTTTTCATGAAATAAAAGAGGAAAAATGATTTTGAAACTTCTTAAAAAAAAATTTTGTTTCTCCTTGAGAAATGAAAATTGATGACGTGATGAAAAAGGAAAGATAATTACGTATTAGGTTGGACGAGTAATTAGTTGTAATAGAATTAGTCTTCTTCGCTAGTTCAACTTAATTTCAACCAAAATTTCAAAACTTTACTCTAGAATTTCAAGCAAATTGACTCAAACTTTAGTCACAAACCTCCAATAACATATTTCAAACTAAATATTTTGTTTTAAGAAAAAAATAATAAAATATGAAAACTCCATTGAAAAGTTAAAAAAGAACAAAATGAAAATTTTAAAAAATTCTAAAAGGACCAATCTGTAATAGTATACTGTTACGTTACATAGTATACTGTAATTGTATTACCAAAATGGTATATAGTATATCATTTTGGTATACAGTACAAATTCTACTTCTCCAGTTCAACGCAATAAATTATACACTATTGAATTAAATATTATATACCAAAATAATATATAGTATGTTATTTTGGTATATAGAGGATTGGTTCATTCCTTCAAAATAAATTAGTAGTAAGTATTGTAATTAATTATATACTCTTGAATTAATTATTGTATACTAATACAGTATACACAGTATACAATGTAATATTTTGGTATATAGTACAAATCTATCTTCTTTACTAGTTCAACTCAATTTCAACCTAAATTTCAAAAAATCTACTGTATAATTTCCATCAAATTGACTCGAACGTTAGCCACAAACCTCCAATCAAATATTTCAAACTAAATATTTTGGTTTCAAAAAAAAAATAATATGAAAACTCTATTGAAAAGTTAAAAAAGAACTCAAAAAAATTTCAAAAAATTCTAAAAGGACCTAATTGTAAGAGTATTATAACGACCATGCTGGTCGTTTTGAGAGTTGTAGCCCCACTCCCCCATTTACTGCTCTTTTTATGCTTTATAGTTGTTATGTGACTTGACGGGATAGTCGGTTCGGGTCCGGAGAAATTTCAGAATGAAATGAGACACTTAGTCTCAAGGTTGAAATCTTAAGTTGAAAAGATTAACCGAATGTTGATCTATGAGTAAACGACTCCGAAATAGAGTTTTGATGGTTCTGTTAGCTCCGTTGGGTAATTTTGGACTTAGGACCATGTCCGAATTTTGATTTGGAGGTCGGTAGTGAAATTAGACTTGAAAATGGCGAAAGTTAGATTTTTAAAAAGTTTGACCGGGACTAGACTTTTTGATATCGGGTTCGAATTTCGATTCCGGAAGTTTGAGTAGGTCCGTAATGTCATTTGTGACTTGTGTGCAAATTTTGGGTCAATCAGACATGATTTGATAGGTTTCAGCGTCATTTGTAGAAGTTGAAATTCCTTAGTTTCAATAGGCTTGAATTGGGGTGTGATTCGTATTTTTGATGTTGTTTGATATGATTTGAGGGCTCAACTAAGTTCGTATCATATTTTAAGACTTATTGGTATGTTTGGTTGAGGTCCCGGGGGCCTCGGGTTGATTCCGGATGGTTAACGGATCAAAAGTTGAAGTTGAGAAATTGCTGAAGCTGGACTCTGCTGGTGTAACTGCACCTGCGGAGCTTTGATCGCAGGTGTGAGCTCGCAGGGGAGTGTGCCGGTGGCCGCAGGTGTGAGGGAATTGCCGCACCTGTGTGACCGCAGATGCGGCATGGGGGCCGCAGAAGCGAAATTAGGCAGGGGAGCTGGGTTTCGCAGAAGCGGCTTAGAAACTCGTAGAAGCGAGTCCGCAAGAGCGGAGGAAGGGACCGCAGGAGCGAGGAAAGCCGCAGAAGTGGGTATGTTGTCGCTTCTGCGACTCCGCAAAATGCGGCAAAGTTTCCGCAGAAACGGAAGTACTGGACAGAACACTTAAATACAAGAGTTCACGATTTTGCTTCATTTTAAACATTTTAACCTCGATTTTTGGCGATTCTTGAGAGGATTTTCGAGGGGTTTCTTGAAGTAAGTCCCTTGTGCTCATTTTTTATCAATAATCTTGTTTTCTCATTGATTTTCCCACCTAGTTAGTGTGTATTTAAAGTGTAAAATTGGGAGTTTGAGGCTAGGAATTTGAAGAGTTTGATTTGGGGATTTGGGTGACTATTTGGTGTCGGGTTTTGGCAAATTTGGTATGGTTGGACTCGTGGTTGAATGGGATTTTAGATTTTGTGACTTTTAACGGATTTCGAGATGAGGGCCCGGGGGCCGACTTTTGAGTCGATTGTTGACTTTTGATTAATAACTTAGTATTTTTCTTCTGGAATTGATTCCTTTAGCCCGTGTTGATTATATCAAAATATTTATGGCTAGATTCGAGGTATTTGGAGGCCGTTTTACGAGGCAAGGGTGTGTTGGAGTAGATATTTGCTCGGATTGAGGTAAGTAACTCTTCTAAACTTGGCCCTGAGGGTTCAAAACCCCGAATTATGTGTTATATGATTGGTGTTTAGGCGATGCACATGCCAAGTGATGGGTGTGTGGGCGTGCACCGTAAGAACTGTGACCTAGTCGATTCCATGGAATTGTATAGTGGATTTATCTTGTTGATATCCATGTTTTCACTATGTGATAGTAATTGAGCTGCCAATCGTCCTAGAAAGCATGTTTAGGCTATTGTTGGTACTGTTGAGACCCATAGTGGTCGTTTCTTTGCTGTTGACTTATTGATTACATTGAAATTTCGTACTCAGTCATATTTATTCATTGCATATCATATCTCAGACTCCTTTGCTATTTATTGTTGTATCATATCATCATTTTTGGGCTAGTTTCACGACATTGTGAGCCCGAGAGAGAGAGAGAGACTGGAGAGATTGATGACTGAGTGAGGCCGAGGGCCTGATTGAGAGTGACAGTTATGGTATCGGGTTGCACGTCACCACATATTTGTTGATTTATGCCCGGATCTGGCTTATTATAGCGCTTGGGCTGAAGGAGCCCCTCTGGAGTCTGTACACACCCCCAGTGAGCGCAGTTGATTATATTGAGGGATGGATCTTCCCTGGACATGGATCTTGTCCGAATCATTTATACTTGGGGATGGATCTTGCACTGGGCTAGATTGGCCTTATACAGTATTGAGTGACTGACTATCAGTCGAGTTATATATATATATATATATATATATATATATATATATATATATATATATATATATATATATATATATATATATATATATGGGATGGATCTTCCCTGGGCTAGATTGGCCATATACAGTACTGAGTGATTGAGTATTCTGAGAGTGTGAGTACACGAGAATTTCAGTGTGGTGCATCGCATACAGCATGTGCATTGGCACGTAGATGTAGAGAGGTCATGCTCCTCAAATCATTCAGAATTTGATCTATTTTACTTGAATTGAGTTTAACTGTTGAACTTAAAAGTATGCCTACATTCCTGTATTGTTATTTCTATGTTGAATTGTACCTGTTGAGTTCGTCACTACCTTTCAGTCCAAAGGTTAGATTTATTACTTATTGAGTTGGTTGTACTCACGCTACATCCCGCACCTCGTGTGCAGGTCCAGGTGTTTCCGGTCACGGCGGTTGCTGAGTTGTGGAGTACGAATATTTGGAGACTATCGAGCTAGTTGCATGGCGTCCGCGGACCTTGACTCTCCCTCCTTATCTTCCATTTTATGTTTCAGCTATTATTTTCTAGACAGTGTATTAGACTGTGTTTTTATGTATATGCTCATGTACTCTATGACACCCCGATAGTTGGAAATTTCCGCGTTGTGTTTTGGGTTTCTATCTCATTTATGAGAATTTTTTATTATTTAAACTACGTTAATTCATTTTCTGTTAAAAGTGTTTGAATTCGTCTTCATTCCTTCAAAAAAAATTAGTAGTATACTATTGTAGTTAATTGTATTCTCTTGAATTAATTATTGTATACTAATACAGTATACAATATACCATTTTGGTATACAGTGCAAATCTGTCTTCTTAGCTAGTTCAATTCAATTTTAACCCAAAATTTAAAAATCTAATCTAAAATATCCACCAAATTGACTCAGAATATAGACACATCATCCAATTAACATTTCGAACATACTCGATCAGAATCAGATCAAAATAACGAACAAACTCAACAAACCCAATTTATGAGTTTCAAGCTTCAAAGTCCTCCAGTGGCAGATTATTTTTTGTCACAATTAAATATCCAAATATTATCATTAACACCACAATCTACACATCATAAAACAATACTGTAACGACCCGATCGGTTGTTTTGAGCTCCAGCGCGTCGTTCGGCGGTTTGAGTCCTTGAGTAGCTTCACTTCAGATATTATGACTTGTGCACGTGGTCGAAATTGAATTTTGGGAAGTTCGGAGTTGATTTGGAAAGAAAATTCTAATTTCGGAAGCTTTAAGTTGGAGGAATTGACTAAGGTGTGATTTTTGAGTAAACGACCTCGGAATCGGAATTTGAAGGTTCCAACAGGTTCGTATGATGATTTTGGACTTGGGCGTATGTTCGGATCGGGTTTTGGATGACCCAGGAGCATTTCAGCACCTATTTTGGAAGTTGGCATTTTGGAAGAACTTCATAAAAATTGGGTTGAGGTGTATTTCAATGTTATCAACGTCCGTTTGGGATTCCGAGTCTGGGAATAGCTCCGTATGGTGATTCTGGTATTGGGAGTGCGTTCGGAAGTAGATTTGGAGGTCCATAGGTTATTTCGGAGTCATTTGGCAAAAAATAGAAATTTAAAGGTTTTTGGAATGTTTGACCGGGAGTGGACATTTTGATATCGGGGTCGGATTCTGATTCCGGAAGTTAGAGTAGGTTCATAATGTCAATTATGATTTGTGTGCAAAATTTAATGTCAATAGGACGTGATTTGATAGGTTTCGGCATCGAATGTAGAAGTTTGAAGTTCTAAAGTTCATTAAGCTTGAATTGAAGTGAGATTCATGCTTTTGGTGATATTTGATGTGATTTGAGGCCTCGAGCAGGTCCGTATTATGTTATGGGACTGGTTGGTATGATTGGACGGGGTCCCGGGGACCTCGGGTGTATTTCGGGGTGGTTTCACATCAATTTGAACTGTTTTGGAACTGTTGTTGCTGGTATCTGGTTTCCTACTTCGCGAACGCGAAGGGAGTCCCGCATTTGCGAAGAGGAACTTTGAGACTGTTGGTATTTGGCCTTCGCGAACGCGAAGCAGTGGACGCGAACGCGAGGCAGTAGCTGGGAAGGCCTTCGCGAACGCAGCCAAGGCTACACGAATGCGGAGAAGAGAGAGGGAGCGGGGGCCTGGAGTCATTTAGCCTTCGCGAACGCAAAGCTTCAACCGCGAACGCGAAGCAGTAGGGCTTGAAGGCATCGCAAACGCGAGGCTTTGGTCGCGAACGCGAAGAAAGGGCAATTGTGCTGGGCAGAATGTTTTTAAAGTGTGATTTAGCCCATTTCACTTATTTCTCTCTTGGTTGGGCGATTTTGGAGCTTTTGAAGAGGAGATTTCCATCATCTATGTCAAGGTAAGTGATTCCCACCTATTGCAAGTTAAATACTTGGATTATATATAGATTTTAACATGAAAAATTAGTGAAAATTTGGGATTTTGATAGAAAACATAGAAATTTATATTTTTGGATTTTGACCACAAATTTGGGCATTGAGAGTAAATTATATATTTGAGTTCGTGATGCCATGGGTAATGTTTATCTTCGAAAATTTTCGTAATCCGGGCACGTGGGCCCGAGGGTGATTTTTATCGACTTTTCGAGCGGAGTTGGAAATTGTCATAAATTAAATTATTATGAGTATTAGAGTATATATTTATGGATTTACACCTTTATTGACTAGTTTTGGAGCGATGGGCATTGGTTTCAGTTGTTGGAAAGGCTTTGGAGCCGGTTATGAAATTTCGAAGCGAGATAAGTCTCTTTTCTAACCTTGTAAGAGGGAATTAACCCCATAGGTGAATCAAATTATTATGTGCTTCTATTTGTGGGGGCTACCTACGCACGAGGTGACGCGAGTCTGTGCGTAGTTACTATTATGCTTATGTCCGGGTAGTCTATGACCCACATCATGTTGTACTTGCGATGTTTGCGCCCTATTTGTTAATTTAATCACTTAAAACATTTAGAAACTCGATAAATAAATTGTAAAAAGGTTAAACTTCACTTACTTGACCATTAAATAAAAATTTGAAATTTTTGGAATATTTGCCCCTTAATAAATCTTGAATTGGTTGTTTAATGTGTTTTCTCTTTTGTGGAGCGGGCCGAATGCCTCGGTAGCAGATAGATGCATCTATGGTTCATGTCATTCGACCCTCGGCAGTGCACAGTTTAAATATTATGTTGGATCGGGCTGTACGACCTCGGCATGATTTGCGCATGATATATTTTTAGAATTGATAATAATTGATATTGCTTTCATTGGCCCGAGATACAAAAATGTTAAATGACGAAAATAAATTTGGAAATTTCTTATGAACAAAAGAATTGTTTACTTATTTCAGGATATTGAGCTTACAGCCATTCTACGTAATTCATGCTTAATTATATCATTGACATTTTATTTATAGCCCTTAGTAAGTGTCGAATTCGACCCCTCGTCACTACTTCTCCGAGGTTAGGCGTGATACTTACTGGATACGCGTTGATTTACGTACTCATACTATACTCGCTGCACATTTTTGTGCAGGTGCATATATGTCCAGTGGCCTTGTGGGCATAGAGGCGTGGTTATTGCGGGGAGTTAGGTGAGCTGCATTCCACGTTACGAGTCCGCAGCCAGCAGAGTCTCCTTCAGAATATTTATATTTCTCCTGTCCGAATTTGTATTCCGGACAGATGTTGTATTTTATTTTACATTCCTAGTTGAGGCTCATGCACTTGTGACACCGGGTTTTGGTGTGATTAGGGTTGTCCTGTATTGAAATTGTTAAAAATATTATTATTTACTATGTAAATTCCATCTTTTACTATTTAATTGAAAGAAATATGATTTCAAAAATATTAAAATGAGAACCAAATTAAGTATTTATTTTTGGCTTGCCTGACAACGGTGTCCGGCGTCATCACGACCTTTAATGGATTTTGGGTTGTGACAACATGGTATCAGAGCACTAGGTTCACTTAGGTCTCACGAGTCATGAGCAAGTCTAGTAGAGCCTTGTGGATCGGTACGAAGACGTCTGTACTTATCTTCGAGAGGCTACAGGGCTGTTAGGAGCACTTCTCTTCTTGATTCCTCATCGTGCGATTTGATTTCCTGTTAGGCTTGTGCCTTCATTTACTTCCTATTCAATTTTACACGGCGTGAAGCGCTTGTTATAAATTGGAAATCGCGGAATTTAAATGATACTACATATGTGGTGCAGGATGTTTCTCCCTGCGTATTTGCTTTGGGCTATCGTCGTCGCCTTGTGGAAGGTCGTTCTGTCGTTTCCGCTCAGTATCAGTATTACCTAAGGTTTCGAGAATTGGCATTGATTGTTATGACGATTCGTGTGTTTCTATCGCACAGTGTTTGTGTAATGGTGGGATGCTTGTCCATGCGTCGAGGCAGTGAATGACTTGGAAGGAGGTTTACTCAGTGCATGATTCAGAGATTCGATATATTATTTCCAGCGGAGTAAAGGCAATCAGACTATAAATGTTCAGGTTTGGGTTGATAGAGTAACGAGACTTGGTATTTTCGAGCGTGGTGGAATTTTTATCTGTGATGTGGTGTCGTCGTCCCCGTTGAATGCGTTAAGGTTCGTCGGCGTCATGGTCTTCATCAATTTGCCTTCGGGGTAGAGTAGTGTGAGATGGTGCCGGAGAAGCGGTTGTCAGAGACAACGGAGTGTAGTAATTCCAGAATTTAAATGGGTATTTCTAATATTGACGGCTCGAGGAAGATGATCTTCGGAGGGGTTTAAAGTTGGTAGCGATCTATTGGTTCAAGTGTTGCAGAGATGGAATTGACTTAAGGCAACAACTGGGCAGCGAAGGATGAAGAAGGACATGAGGGAGGTGTCTGGCAGAGGATAAACTTCTAGAAGGCCAAGTGTGAGAAACAAGAGTTGAGTAGTTACTTAAAGGAGTAAGTTTGACCAAAGTGGGAGAGTGGCAGAGTATCAGATGGGTTTTGCGGTAGGATAACTACACGCATTGAGGAAAGTTTAGAGTGATTTGGAACTCATGGTGGACAGTGACTAAGTCTACGAACTTAATTTGGAATATTGGCTGCTATACGGAGAAGGGTTGGATACGACGGAAAGGAGATGTATGGTACGAAGAAGAATACAACATGACTTTGGATTGGAATGTATTGTCGTACCTTTAGTTGATGTCCATGAGAAGTGAACGGAATTGTACAGCTGTGAACGAGCACGCGCTGAGGATGGATTATTGGTTTCGTGGTAATTATACTCGGTGTAGCGTTGTTGGAAGATGTCGGCATAGAATTTCCACAGGTGGGTTATTTCCGATAAGCAGGTTAACTTTTGTGTGGTGTTGATGAAGCTTCTATGAAGAATTTTACTGGCTATCCAGTAAGAGGTCGAATATGTATATGTGGCTAGTGATTCAGAGCGTTCATGAAATAGTTAACAAGAAGATTTCGAGGAATTTGGCGGGTCGATTGCGCGAGGTCATGTCAGTAAAGAAAAATGGATCTCGGTAGGTTCCAAGGTCATGTAATGGTAGTTTCAAGCTTAAGTGGGAGAGCCTCACCGCCTGCGATTGGATTGCATAGTTATTTACTTGTGAGGTTTCTAGTTATCGGCATATTGGTGGGTTGTTACGACTAAGAAAATAGAACATCAGTGGTGATTTGAGCCAAGGATTTGAGAAATGTGTGCTACAATTGGCCTTATCGATTCATGTTCAAGCTTTGGGAAGACTCGGAGTTTATGCTTCATGTAGATGTGATGTACAAGGAAAGGAATTCAGTCGGTTGCTTCTGCGAGAGGTTGTTTATGAGCTAGCAGGGCCTTGGAGTTTGATCATAATTGGGAACAAGTCAGAGTGGGTGACTCTCAACAATGGTTCTAGTGGGTTCAAAAATTCAAAGTGCGGTGCCTAAGGATTTCGAGCCAGTAGTATGGTTAAGTATTGAGCTTTTGCAGTGGATTATGAAAAATGGCTTAGAGTGTTCTACGTTATCTTCAGTCTGTGGTGTGGCATTGGAGGAATGGGAGAAAATAACTTCGGATTCATAGAGGGATTTTCAGAATGGGTATACCAGTTGAAGATGCGAATATGTGCATAAGGAGAGTATGAGATGGTTCGTGGGTTTTGGAGAGAGCGTGGTCTCATGAAATAAGGTCACTCAGGATGAGTGCGAATTTTGGTTCACGATGTTTTGAATGGAGCTATTATTATTTCTAGGGCAAGTTCCGAGTAAATTAGAAGAAGTGGCTCGGTTGGTAATGGTTAAATCAGCACAGTTATGGCAGTGACCAGTTTCTCCAGCGTGAAGTTATACATGTGATTTGTGGTTGTACACTTGGGCTTGAGCGCCACCACAACTTGGTTTATTTGGGAGGTATTCGATTCGTATGGCTTTGTTGTGTAAAGGAATTTCCGAAAGAGTTATGGTAGTTTAGATTACGACATGAGGTTGTGTTTTTTGCGGTTTGGGAATTTAGTTGCGTGTTGCATTGATTCTTCTGAAATGAGCTAAGTAAAAGGTTTCTATATGATGAAGTGTTTATCCTATTAGTGGATCAGGGGTTGTTATGGAATTCTGGTACTCTCACGTATTGGCATGTTAGGTGCAGTGAGGGGAATGGGAAATTGGAAGTTGAGGATCAAGGTTTCGGTTCGGTGTTGACAAGAATGTCACGAGCTCGGATGATCAGGGAAGAATTCAGATGTTTAGAGTAAGCTGGTATTGTCTTTAGCATCACCTGAGATCGGTATCCTGTGTAAGAGGCTTTGTGTACTAATTTGCATCTTTTTGATTTGTTTTACAACATTAGTGTGGCCGGTGGTATGGATGTGCAGACTTGTTACCTGGTGCGGGAAGTCGAGGGAGCATATCCCAAGGGAAGATTGTATAAGTGTGACATGTAGTCACTTGATTGATTAAAGATTGAAACCAAGTATGGAGATTTGGTACTATCGCTAATGTGAGAGTTTATGCCTGAAAGGTGCTCTATTCAGTTGGTTGTGAATTGTGGAAGTTTGTTCCGGATTCGATAGCTGTTCTTGTGTGTCATGTTAAAAAGGTCATTTTGGATCCTTGAGAGGGTATTTGCCCAAGCATGGTATGATCAGAATTGGTTTGAGGTCTGTTGATGGGTCCAGATGTGGATGTGTATTCTACACCAGCCTGGGTGTGTTCATTCAGTATAGTATTCCTTATGGAGGAGTATTCGGGCGTGGGATGTTAATTTTGTCGCCAACTATTTCATGTAATACTCTATTATGCCATGTGGGTCGTGAGACGGCTTGATTATTTGTACAATGTGTTGAGGTCCCGTGTAGAGGTGTTGTTATGTGAGCAGGATGGCTCTCGAGATGCAGAGCATATATCGCACCTTAGTTGTGCTTGAGTTTTATAGCGTATGACGCTACCCGTCTCCCCAGGATTTGCATTATGCACTTGGCGTGCTTATGGTTGATATTCAGGCATTTCGTGAGTATGAGCGTTACGGCACGAGGTGTGTTTTCTTTAGACTATTATGTGTGGATCGTGTGGCACGCCGCCACGGGTACGTTGTTTGTATCAGGTGGCACATCGCCACGGGTATCATAGTTGGATCGGGTTGCACGCCGCAACGGTATCATGTGTGGATCAGGTTTCACACCGCAACAATGTGATATTGAGTACAGTTCCCTATACCTATTCTTGTGTGTTTTGCCTCTCATTTTCTGAGGAAGATTCATAACATCTTTTCGGTTATTTAATTAGTCATGTGGGTTGAGCAGTTTCTTTCCGGAGTTCATGTTTCCTTATGTATCACATGCGAGTTTGTGGATTACTGGCACATGGTGGCATCATATGAGACCTTTGGTAGTGTTTGTGGTGGCTTATTGTCGGAACAGCTTATACTGGGTGAGACGAGATTATTAGACCTGGGATCAGTGCGATCGGATTATATGAGGCATATTAAAAAGCAAATATCATTATTTGGTTCATAATGGGGTAATGGTCCTTGTCAGGATGAGGGACTCAATGATTTCTCGACTCTGAAGTTGGTTATGAATTTCTACACATCCTTTCTGTTGTGATAGTATTGCGAGAGTTGAAATGGGACCTATATGCTTCGTGAAGTGCGTGTGGGCATCAGATTCGTGGGATTTTGACTATCGTTGTCAGAGGATGTTATTATGGTCATGTGAGTTACACAGTGCATGGTATGGATTCAGTAAAGGTATGCAATCATGTATTGGTGCATCGTGTAGTGATGGATACGGTGTTCATATGTTGGAAACAGACCTGGTATAGGATTTCAGATGTTGGAATTTGGCTCTAAGGCCTATTTGACTAGATAAAAAGGAGGATTTTTGAGTTTTCTCGAGCTAATGTGCTCAAATGGGTTGTGGTAGCACGGGTAGGTGCACGAGGTATTAAACAATGATTTCGGACAACTCCAGAGCAATTCTTAGCACGTTCGAGGATGAATGTATGTTTAAGTGGGAGAGAATGTAACGACCCGACCGGTTGTTTTGAGCTCCAGCACGTCGTTCGGCGGTTTGAGGCCTTGAATAGCTTCACTTCAGGTATTATGACTTGTGTGCGTGGTCGGAATTGAATTTCGGAAAGTTCAAAGTTGATTTGGAAAGAAAATTCTAATTTCAGAAGCTTTAAATCGGAGGAATTGACTAAGGTATGATTTTTGAGTAAACGACCTCGGAATCGGAATTTGAAGGTTCCAACAGGTTTGTATGATGATTTTGGACTTGGGCGTATATCCGGATTGGTTTTTGGATGACTCGGGAGCGTTTCGGCGCCTATTGTGAAAGTTGGCATTTTGGAAGAACTTCATAAAAATTGGGTTGAGGTGTATTTCAATGTTATCAATCTCCGTTTGGGATTTCGAGTCCATGAATAGCTCCGTATGGTAATTTTGGTATTGGGAGCGCGTCCGAAAGTGAATTTGGAGGTCCGTATGTCATTTCGGGGTCATTTGGCAAAAAATAGAGATTTGATGGTTTTTGAAAAGTTTGACTGGGAGTGAACTTTTTGATATCGGGGTCGGATTCCGATTCTGAAAGTTGGAGTAGGTCTGGAATGTCAATTATGACTTGTGTGCAAAATTTGAGGTCAATCGGACGTGATTTGATAGGTTTCAGCATCGAATATAGAAGTTTGAAGTTCTAAAGTTTATTAAACTTGAATTGGGGTGCGATTCATGATTTTGGTGATGTTTGATGTGATTTGAGACCTCGAGCAGGTCCGTGTTATGTTATGGGACTGGTTGGTATGATTGGACGGGGTCCCGGGGACCTCGGGTGTGTTTCGGATCAATTTGAGCTGTTTTGGAAGTGCTGTTGTCGGTATCTGGTTTCCTTCTTCGCGAACGCGAAGGGAGTCCCACATTCGTGAAGAGGAACTTTGAGGCTGTTGGGATTTGGCCTTCGCGAACGCGAGGCAGTAGCTAGGAAGGCCTTCGTGAACACGGCCAAGGCTACGCGAACGCGAAGAAGAGAGTGGGAGCAGGGGCCTGAAGTCATTTAGTCTTCGCGAACGCAAAGCTTCAACCGCGAACACGAAGCAGTAGGGCCTGAAGGCATCGCAAACGCAAGGCTTTGGTCGCGAACGTGAAGAAGGGGCGACTGTGCTGGGCAGAATATTTTTAAAGTGGGATTTAGCCCATTTCAATCATTTCTCTCTTGGTTGGGCGATTTTTGGAGCTTTTGAAGAGGAGATTTTTATCATCTATATCAAGGTAAGTGATTCTCACCTATTGCAAGTTAAATACTTGGTTTATATATAGATTTTAACATGAAAAATTAGTGAAAATTTGAGATTTTGGTAGAAAACCTAGAAATTTATTTTTTTAGATTTTGACCACGAATTTGGGCATGGAATTAAGAGTAAATTATATATTTGAGTTCGTGATGCCATGGGTAATATTTATCTTCAAAAATTTTCGCAATCCGGGCACGTGGACCCGAGGGTGTTTTTATCGACTTTTCGAGCGGAGTTGAAAATTGTCGTAAATTGAATTATTATGAGTATTAGAGTATATATTTATGGATTTGCACCTTTATTGACTAGTTTTGGAGCGATGTGCATTGGTTTCAGTTGTTGGAAAGGCTTTGGAGCCGGTTATGGAATTTCAGAGCGAGGTAAGTCTCCTTTCTAACCTTGTAAGAGGGAATAAACCCCATAGGTGAATCAAATTATTATGTGCTTCTATTTGTGGGGGCTACCTACGCACGAGGTGACAAGAGTCCGTGCGTAGTTACTATTATGCTTATGTCCGGGTAGTCTAGGACACATATCATGTTGTACTTGCGATGTATGCGTCATACTTGTTAATTTAATCATTTAAAATATTTAGAAACTCGATAAATGAATTGTAAAAAGGTCAAACTTCACTTACTTGACCGTTAAATGAGAATTTGAAAATTTTGAAATATTTGCCCCTTAATATATCTTGAATTGGTTGTTTAATGTGTTTTCTCTTTTGTGGAGCGGGTCGAATGCCTCGGTAACAGATAGATGCACGCTCGGCAGTGCACAATTTAAATATTATTTTAAATCGGGTCGTACAACCTCGACATGATTTGCGCATGATATAATTTTGAAATTGATAATAATTGATATTGCTTTTATTGGCCCGAGATACAAAAGTGTTAAATGATGAAAATAAATTTAAAAAATTCTTATTGTAACGACCCGGTCGGTCGTTTTGAGCTCTAGTGTATCATTCAGCGGTTTGAGACCCTGAGCAGCTTCACTTCAGGTATTGTGACTTGTACGCGTGGTCGGAGTTTAATTTCGGGAAATTCGGAGTTGATTTGGAAAGAAATTCTAATTTCGGGAGCCTTAAGTTGGAGAAATTGACTAAAGTGTGATTTTTGAGTAGACAACCTCGGAATCGGGACTTGAAGGTTCCAACAGGTTTGTATGATGATTTTGGACTTAGGCGTATGTCTGGATCGGATTTTGGATGACCCGGAAGCGTTTCGGCGCCTATTATGGAAGGTTGGCATTTTGGAAGAAATTCATAAATTTGAGTTGAAGTGCATTTCAATGATATCGACGTCCGTTTGGGATTTCGAATCTGGGAATAGCTCCGTATGATGATTTCCGGTCTTAGGAGCGCGTCCGAAAGTAGATTTGGAGGTCCGTAGGTCATTTTAAGGTCAATCGGGCGTTATTTGATAGGTTTCGGCATCGATTGTAAAAGTTTGAAGTTTCAAAGTTCATTAAGTTTGAATTAAAGGGTGATTCATAATTTCGATTTTGTTTGATGTGATTTGAGGCCTCGAGTAGGTCCGTGTTATGTTATTGGACTGGTTGATGTAATTGGACGGGGTCTTGGGGGCCTCGGGTGAGTTTCAGATGCTTAACGAATCGATTTGTGGACTAAGGAAAATGCTGAGGTAGCTGATACCTGGTGCAACCACACCTGCGTGAAAAGGGCCGTAGGTGCGGGCTCACAAGTGCGAGCCACGAGCTGCAGAAGCGAGAAATGGAGGGCATCCTAGAATCCGTAGATGCGGAAGATTGGGCGCACCTGCGTGAGCGCAGGTGCGAGAGACATGGTCGCAGGTGTGGCTAGGCTCGCAGAAGCGGCCCTCCTTGTCCGTAGATGCGGAGCCCGGCCAGGTGAGGGAAAGGCAAGCCTGCGAGGCATTTGCTGAAGGTGCGGGACCGCTGATGCGGCCCGAAGCACCGCAGGTGCGAAAGTCGCTGGGCAGTGAGGTTTTATAAAATGGGATTTTGGCTTATTTTCACTTCATTTCGTCCATGGGAGCCGATTTTGGAGCACTTTGGAGTGCCATCTTCATCAACTATAATGGGGTAAGTAATTTCTTCACATTTTGAGTTAAATACATGGTTTTTACATGGATTCAAGCATGAAAATTTGTAGAAATTTGAAATTTTGAAGAAAAACCTAGAAATTATTATTCTTGGATTTTGATCACGAATTTGGGCATGAAATTGGTATATACTCCCTCCGTTTTAATTTATGTGAACACATTTGACTGGGCACGGAGTTTAAGAAAAGAGAGAAGACTTTTGAACTTGTGGTGTAAAATGAGGCACATATATTTTGTGTGGCTATAAATCATTTCATAAAGGTAAATTGTTTCCAAATAAGGAAAGAGGTCATTCTTTTTGGCATAGACTAAAAATGAAATAGGTTCACATAAATTGAAACGGAGGGAGTATTTGAGTTCGTAGTGCTACGGGTAAGGTTTATCTTCGAAAATTTTCGAAATTCGGGTACGTGGGCCCGAGAGTGATTTTGTCGACTTTTCAAGCGGAGTTAGAAATTATTATAAATTAGATTATAATAAGTATTAGAGTGTATATTTATGGATTTGCACGTTCATTGACTAGTTTTAGAGCATTGGGCATCGGTTTGAGTTATTGGAAGGGCTTGGGAGCCGATGATGAAATTTCGGAGCGAGGTAAGTCTCCTTTCTAACCTTGTAAGAGGGAATTAACCCCATATATGAATTAAGTTATATGTGCTATTATTTGTGGGGGCTACGTACGCACGAAGTGACGAGAGTCCGTACGTAGCTACTATTCCTGTTTATGTCCGGGTAGTTTTAGGTTTATACCATGCTTTATGGACACCATTATTTGATTATATTTGTTAATTGTATCAAAGGAAACTAAGTCGATGATTTTAAGGATTTAAAAGTTTCAAGTTGAATTGTCTTTATTTTGAAAAGAATCAAGAAAGAGTTATTATTTATTGATAATTTATATTTTACCGTGTCGCAAGTATGATCCGCGAGCGGGGTAATTCTTTCTACTACTCTCATGGGAGCAGGTCGTTTGCCTCGGCATGTTAATAGATGCATCTATGGTTCGTGCCGTTCGACCCTCGGCAGTGCACAATTTATATTTATGTTGGATCGGGCCGAACGTCCTCGGTGAAATTTTGTGCGTGATAATAGAACTAGAAGTCCCTTTTATAATTGGTATAAATTCATTATTTGAAAGATTATTTGTTTTAAATGAAGGAAGTGATTTGGGTTCTTAAATATGGTGATGAATTGTTCAGTTATTTCTTGTTCTGCGTTTTATTGTTATATATATCATGCGTAATTAGAATTTTATTTTATCATATTGTTGGCCCTTAGTAAGTGTCGAAGTCGACCCCTCGTCACTACTTTTTCGAGGTTAGGCGGGATACTTACTGGGTACGCATTGATTTACGTACTCATGCTACACTTGCTGCACATTTTTGTGCAGGTGCATATATGTCTAATGGCCTTGTGGGCACGGAGGCGCGGTTATTGCAGGGATTTAGGTGAGCTGCATTCCACGTTACAAGTCCGCAGTCAGCAGAGTCTCCTTCAGAGTATTTATATTTTCCTGTCTAATTTGTATTCCGGACAGATGTTGTATTTTATTTTATATTCCTAGTTGATACTCATGCACTTGTGACACCGGGTTTTGGGCGATTATGGATTGCACTGTATTGAAAATTTTAAGGATATTATTATTTATTTTGTAAACTCCATCCTTACTATTTAATTGAAGAAAATATGATTTTAGAAATATTAAAAATGAGAACCAAGTTAAGTATTTTTTTTTTGGTATGCCTGACAGCGGGGTCCGGCGCCATCACGACCTTTAATCAATTTTGAGTCATGACACTTATGAACAAAAGAATTGTTTACTTATTTCATGATATTGAGCTTACAGTCATTCTACGTAATCCATGCTTAATTATATCATTGACATTTTATTTATAGCCCTTAGTAAGTGTCGAAGTTGGACCCATCGTCACTACTTCTTCATGGTTAGGCGGGATACTTACTGGGTACGCGTTGATTTACGTATTCATACTATACTTGTTGTATATTTTTGTGCAGGTGCATATATGTCTAGTGGCCTTGTGGGCGCAGAGGCGCGATTATTGCGAGAACTTAGGTGAGATGCATTCCACGTTACGAGTCCGCAGCTAGCAGAGTCTCATTCAGAGTATTTATATTTCTCTTGTCCGAATTTGTATTCCGGACAAATATTGTATTTTATTTTTTATTCCTAGTTGAGGCTCATGTACTTGTGACACCGGGTTTTGGGGTGATTATGGGTTGTTCTGTATTGAAATTGTTACAAATATTATTATTTACTATGTAAATTCCATCTTTTACTATTTAATTGAAGGAAATATGATTTCAAAAATATTAAAATGAGAACCAAATTTAGTATTTATTTTTGGTTTGCCTGACAGCGGTGTCCGGCGCCATCACGACCTTTAATCAATTTTGGGTCGTGACAAATACCCACTAAATTCCAACAATAAACACTTCAAAACCCACATGAAAATTCATATCTGAAATTTTAAACTTATACACATGGAGTTTAAATTCTTTTTTTTTTAGTTTGATATTTTGCCATAACTGAATTATGTGCTCAGCTAATTCAAATACTAAATAAATTAGTAGTTAATTCAATACTGAATTTAAAACTGAAACCGATATAAAGAGGGAGAGAAATAAAGAAAAAGTTTAGTTATTTCCAAAACCAACAATCTTGCACAAAAATTAGAATTTAAAGAAAGTTACTTTGTTGTTGGTTGATTAACCAAAGAATAACTAGGAACGTCATTCAGCTTGGCTTTATGAGTCTTTTGTGACCGAAGGACTAGAGTTATGATGGACGATCCGATAATAAGTTTGAATGGGGTGGGTATGTTTTGTAATTATTTTAAAAATGAGTAAAGAATGGTAATAAATTTATGTTTCATGGGCATTTAGCGTAGATTGCTCAATAATATTTCATAGTTTACAAAATTTTGTGGCCCATTACAAAATTTTTATTAGTTTTATGTCAAATCTTTCAAGGAGTTCTTTATTTTTATGTACAAGAGATTTGAATATAGAATACAAAAGATCTTTGCGGTGTCAATTTTCTTCTATTCAAATACTCCGTAAAGATTACGTTGAACCATTAAAACGCAAAGAGATCTTTGCAGAGTTTTTTCCTTCTATTCGAATGGTAAAGAGTTAATTTTTAACCACTTCCTTTTTGTATGTTCAAATGCCTACTAAAAGGAATTAGGTACTAAAGGTTTATGTCCTTTTATTTAAATAATATCATCTCTGATTCAGAATATAATCCTAAAAATAGTTTGCAAGCATTGCAGTACTACTATTTATATCTTTTACTCCTAACTAGTACTCCTAGGAATATTCTTCTCATTATTAAAATGTGACCCAATTCTCCTGTTCAAAGTTCAGGATTTATTAACATTGCAAATTAGAACATTTTATTATTTTTTCACTTTCATGTACTTACCAACTTTTTTGTCAACAAGTTGATTAAATTAGCGGCCGAAAAATTAGAACAAATATCACTATCTCTCTTCTCACCTACCAACCCAAGAAGGGGATTTGTCACTAACCAAGACTTAGTCACAATTGAAATGCATTAATATTGACAAGCAAAAGATTAAAAACATGTATTTACATATCTGTCTCATCAACAATCCTGAGGCAATAGGGCCGGCAAAATCAAACTAATGGCCACAAATGAAAGGGCAGAAGTCAAGAACAAAACAAGAGCTACCTAAACCAAAATGTAGGGCCAATGAAAGATAATTAAACTTGTTGAAGTGATTTTCTTATTCTCATGTAACGACCCGATCGATCGTTTTGAGCATTTGTACTTTGCTCGTTAGTTTACGTGCATGAGTAGCTCCGTATGATGTATTATGACTTATGTAAATCGTCGGTTTTGGTTTTCAGGTTATTCGGAATCGATTTGGAAGAATGAATTTTATGGTTTAAGCTTTAAGTTGGAAGAGTTGATCAAGTTTGACTTTTGTGAATTTGACCCCGGAACAGAGCTTTGATGGTTTCGTTAGGTCCGGATGGTGATTTTGGATTTGGGCGTATGCCCGGATTTGCATTTGGATATTTCTAGAAGGATTCGGCGCTAAACGACGAAAGTTGGAAATTTGAAGGTTTGGAAAGTTCATAAGTTTTACCGGGAGCTGACTTTGATGATATCATGTTCGGATTGTGGTTGCGGGAATTTGAATAGCTTCGTTATGTCATTTGGAACTTGTGTGCAAAATTTAGGTTCATTCTCAGTTGATTTGATATGTTTCGGCGCGAGTTTTGGAAGTTGAAAGTTCAAAGTTCATTCTAGTTCGAATTAGAGTGCGATTCGTCGTTTCGATATTGGTATGTGTGATTTGAAGCCTCGAGTAGGTCCGTATTATGTTATAGAACTTGTTGGTATATTCGGACGGGGTCTCGAGGGGCTCGGGTGAGTTTCGGACGAGTTTCGAACCATTTCGTCGCATGTTGCATGTGGCTAAGGCTGTTGGTTCTGATGTGGTCGCATCTGCGGACAATTGGTCGCAGAAGCGACATCGTAGATGCGGGGCCTTCTTCGTAGAAGCGAGGTGAGACCTGGGCAAGGAAGATCACAGAAGCGGAAGCTCGGGCATATCTGCAGCCCCGCAGAAGCGAGGGTCTTGGGCACAAGAGCGAGCTTGAGCGCAGATAGACACGCGTTTGGTTTCGCACCTGCAGTTGCACAGAAGCGGATGGAGATCCGTAGGTGCGAGGGGTTAGTTGTCTATTGGAGTCCGCAGAAGCGGAGCTTGTGTCGCAGAAGCGACGCTGCCGATGCGGCTTATGTGTCCGCAAAAGCGGAAATGGCTCCGCAAAAGCCTTTAAATCGAGGGTTTGGTCGTTTTGTTAATATTTTGTGATGTGGGACTCGGATTGAGGCAATATTTGGAGGCAAATTTCATCATAAGAATTGGGGTAAGTATTCTACACTCGGTTTTGATTATATTTCGTGATTTTATCTTATTTTTAGTAATTGGATTATGAGTTTTAAATAGAAAATTTGGGGATTTTAGCCTAAAGCTTCATAGAGTGGGTTTTGAGTTTTGAATGTCGATTCGGAGTCGGATTTGAGTTAAACTAGCATTGTTGGACTTGTAATTGAATCGGTTGTCGGATTTTATAAGTTTCATCGAGTTCTGAGGCGTGGGCCTGGGTTGGGATTTTGAGTCGATTTTAGACTTTTGATTAAAGATTCGATCTTTATTGATTGGGTTTGTTTCCTTTAGCGTTAATTGATGTATTTGAGTTGCTTTTGGCTAGTTTCGAGTCGTCCAGAGGTCGGTACGCACGGGATGGCATTTTTGGAGCATCGCTTGGCCTGCTCGGTATTGGATTTGGCTTGTGCGAGGTAAGTAACACTTCTAAACTTAGGAGCTGAGGGTATTAACCCTGATTATACGTGTTATGTATTTGGTGTTGAGGTGACGCACATGCTAGGTGACGGGCGTGTGGGCGTGCACCGTGTGAAATATGACTCAGTTATTTCTGTGGTACTGTGTAGTTACCTGATCTTATCTGTAACTATAAAATCTCTACGTACTAGAGTTTTTGAGCTGTAACCATGTCTAGACCACATGTTTATTTTGTTGGGATCCACCGAGGTAATTGTTGTTGTTGAGTTATTTTCTTACATTGCAATTACATACTCAGTCATACGCATTCATTTGCATATCATATCTCAGTCTCTGTCACCATTTATTGATACATCACATCATTATTTTTGGGCTTATTTTGCATGGCATTGTGAGCCCGAGAGACTGGAGAGATTGATGACCGAGCGAGGCCGAGAGTTTGATTCTGAAGATATTGATTATTTATGGGATCGGGCTACACACCGCAGCATGTTTTGTTGATTTATGCCATGATTGGCTTGTTATAGCGCTTGGGCTGAAAAAACCCCTCCGGAGTCTGTACACACCCCAGTGATCGCATGTATCTACTGAGTACGAGTGCCGAGTGCGAGTACCGAGTGATTGGGAGGATTGGGTAGCTGTGAGGACTGAGTGGCTGTGAGGACTGAGTGGCTGGGAGGACTGAGTGAATTGATACTGTGAGAGTATGCATATGGTTTTATCACTGATTTGCATCGCATTCGACATGCACACTTGATATACAAGCATAGAGATACATTTTTCTCATGTTGTACGGCATCACGTCATTCATGACTTCTCATACATATTGACATACATGCATAGAGATGTACTTTCTCCATGCCATTTGAAAATGAAACATTTACCTGTTGAAAAGTTTTGGGGGGAAATCACAGTTTTCAAACTTACTCATAAATTTGGTGATTTTGATAAAGGATTTGGGTTTTCACTATTAAACTTGAAAAGCATGTCTATTTTCCTGAAACTGTGAATTAACTGAGCATTTTATCTCTAAGCTACTTCTTTTATTACTTCCATTATGTTATTATGAACTGTTGTTGGCTATTGATATTGGACCCTGACCTGTGTTCTAACTCATCACTACTTTCAACCTAAGGTTCACGAGGGAGTACACAAGTTTGAAGTAACTTTTTTGTGTAGTCACAAAAGTTTAAATACAGTTGCTAAAAACAAGATACAAATATTATCAATAAGTTTTAAGTCCCAAAAATTTAAATACAGTTGCTAAAAACAAGATACAAATATCAAATATCATCAATAAGTTTAAGAGTCACAATTTTTCTTACAAACCCTTAAAAGTTCTCAAACTAGAAAAATAAACTTACAAAGTAATGTACCTACATTGTGAAGCCAATAACTTTATCTTTTTTTTCCCACTTTTTTCTCTAGCAAAGTGGAAGAGGAGCACCATTCCATTTCTTCAAGCAATCAAGCAATGGATCTACCAACTTCCCTTCATTCATAGCAGTGAATACTTTGTCAAATTCTTCTCCAGGTGATTGGACTTTCTCGCCTGTCAAATAATTAGTCCTTAATTCTTCCCTCACAAACTTGTACAATGGATATGACCTGCATTCTTGAATCCTATTAGGAATTGCTGGCTTCCCATTCTCCAAGTTACATCTAGCACTCTCAATTTCCTTAGGCAAAACAATCTTCAATTCTTCCTCAAATGCACTGATTTTATGGAAAATTGAAGTGCTAGAATTCGTCTCCTCATTACTATTCAATAGGGCATGGTCCACTAACACTTGTCTTAACTTTTGCATTAGTGGATAGTTAGCACTGCAGGGGTCATCAGCATATGCAAAACAATATTCTCTATCAACCGCTGTGAGCAAGTCTTTCTCGCTGAATCTTGAATAGTGAAGCCCTCCATTTTGACCAGTTATCAGCACTTTCTTGGCCACTAAACTCACTGCACTTTTCACTGAAGCCTTGAGATTTTCTTCCAAGTGCCTCAAGTCAATGGCTTGGCAAAGTGCTACTAGATAAGTAGAAGACATGAGTTTCAAAATGTCGACCGCCTCAGCTGTTTTTCTTGAGGAGATTAAGCCCAAAGAGTTTACATCTTGGTTGTGTTGCTCAGCACTTTGGACATGGTTAGTCACTGGATTTGCAAGAAATTGGAGTTCAGAACAGTAAGATGCCATAGCAATTTCAGCACCTTTGAAACCATAATCCAAGCTAGGATTCCGCCCCCCGGTCAAATTTGAAGGTAATCCATTGTTGTAATAGTCATTGACAAGTTCAGAAAATTGTGCAAACATAAGTTTCCCAATTGAGGCAAGTGCTAGCCTGGTGTTGTCCATTGATACGCCTATTGGTGTCCCTTGGAAATTTCCACCATGCAATGCCTTGTTTCTTGAAACATCAATCAAAGGGTTGTCATTAACTGAGTTAATCTCTCTTTCAATCATTTTTGTTGCTGATCTAATGACCTCAATTTGAGGACCTAACCATTGTGGAGATGTACGTAGAGCGTAACGATCTTGCTTAGGCTTTTGTAAAGGGTCCATTTCATGGATTTTCTTAGCTTCCTTAACATAGGAACTTCCATCTAAAATATGTTCCATTATAGCTGCAGCTTCTATTTGGCCAGGGTGATGCTTCAATTTATGTGTCAAATGGTCTGTAAACTCAGGCTTTCCTTGCATAACTTCAGCAAAAATAGCTGATAAAACTTCAGAAAGAACAGCGAGAATGTTAGCCTCAAAAAGAACCATAGAAGCCAAACCAGAACCAACAGCAGTGCCATTAACCAAAGCTAAGCCTTCTTTGGGCTGCAACTCAAAGAATCCAGTGTCTATACCGGCCAGTTGAAACGCCATGACAGCATCCAATAATTCTCCATTAGCCCCAGTTGCTTTGGAATTGGGCCGGCCCGTTAAAAGCCCAGCAATGTAGGACAGTGGTACCAAGTCACCAGATGCTGTGATTGTGCCACGGAGAGGCAAACATGGGGTGATGTTATTATTGAGCAATTTTGTTATAGCTTCCAAGATCTCAAATCTTATGCCGGAGTAGCCTTGAAGTAGGGTGTTGATCCTCACTAGCATGGCGGCCCTCGTGGCGGAGTGTGGCAGCGTGTGGCAAGACTCTGTCCCATTGCCAAAAATTCCGGCATTCAAGAACCTGGTTCAGATGACATTCCATTTAGCAAATCAGCTTTAAGTTGACGTACAAAATTAAGCTGTAGAAATGACACCACGTAGCCACTTTAAAGAGGTGTCATTTAGGAATTAATCGGTGCGTCATGAATTTTAGTTTTTCATTTTACTTTTTCTAGACAAAAATTCATGAATTATCTTAAAGTTAAGATTTTTAGTTTATAATTTAGAAAAAAATAAGTACTAGCTAATCTATAAATAGTTTCCATGTGCACTTGAAATGTATTAAAGCACTAAGAATAATAAATACGGGTAAATTTTCCCTCAAATTTTAGTAAAAGTGCTAGTGTTGGACCATTTTAAACCATTAAAAGAGTAATACCGATCAAAATCAGAGCCAAAAACGTAATTTTCCCTTAAAAAGCAAACAAATCCTGTTACATAATATAATGGAGTATATTTTTGGGGGCTTTTTCTTTGTTATTTTAGGCTATTTCTTTAAATTATTAAAAGTTGAGTTGGAACATCTTGTGTCTGAGAGAGTCTCTCTTGTAAATAACGTTACTATGGTTTAATGGTTGGGACCCTAACAAATCTGTGGATCAAATAGACAGATGTTCCATCTATTAAATGCCATCTTTTTAGACAAAATTAGACCTAAATCTGCAGCTATCATTTATTAGGCAAAAAAAGAAAAAGCAAAAGCAACTTTGAACCATAATGTATAAAGGCTTTCATGGAGTGATCACGTCCGTATGGGCTATTCATTTGGGATGTTTACAACGTCAACACTTTTTCTGGTTAATTAATAATTCGATTTGTTGGGAGTATGGTTGTCAATGGTTCAGTTAGGCCGGTTATTTTATAAAATTTGTACCATACCAAATTTTCGATTATTCTATTATGTATAACCAAAATTAAACTTTTCGAAACCGTCTCAATCATGTCAGTTTCTCTTCGGTATCGGTATCGGTACGGTTCGGTTAATTTTCGGTATTTTTTTAAATGTCATGTAAAAGTCGCTAGTAAAAGTAAAATAAAATAACATACATACTTTTATTGGACTTAGCAAAACTCTCTAGACAGTTTTACTGTTTAAATGGTGATGAATTAAGAAAACATGAAAGATGGTCATAGTATAGATCCATTAACTACTCTACAACAACGTAAAAAAAACTAAACAAAGACAAAGAAAAAATAAATCACACGAGTAGAAAGATATTAACCAAGTTGGGACTCAAAAATAAAGTCTATAGAAGATTAAATATTCAAAATGATAAATCTAAATCATACAAAAGGAAACATATTCCATACATTGTAGTTTGCTACTTATAATCGCTAGAATTCTTTGCGTCTTGTTAGTGAATATGCTAGAAATAATTTAGTTTCAGTAGGAGTAACATAATAGGTTTGGGAATTAGGATTTTGACTTTAATTACTTATTGGCTTGTAATCATTTTTATAATTTCAAAGGTTAAAGGAAAAATTTAATGTTTTATTATTTTTAAACTTAGTATATAAATATATTTTTCACATGTAAATTTATTCGGTACGGTTCGTTATTTTTTTGGGTTTATTTTCATAAAATAAAAAACTTACCCTAATTATCAGTACGGTTGTAGATTTATATAAAAACCTACGATTTTCTTTTTTTAAAAAAAAAACTAAAAATCGATTCAGTACGGTATAGTTAGATCGATTTAATCGATTTTTAAATATCTATTAACACTCCTAGTTGGGGGCTAAATTAAGTTGAATTTAATTAAGGATTGAGAAAGGGCTTCCTTTTACTTGCATAACGTGTCTGGATCTACTTTTCAAAATCTGCAAACAAACCTATCATGATTCATGTTAGTGATATAGACTTCATTTTTTTAATATTAACAACTCCACCATTTCTACTCACCAGCATAGAAAATAATATATATATATAAGGATTGAGAAAGGGCTTCCTTTTACTTGCATAACGTGTCTGGATCTACTTTTCAAAATCTGCAAACAAACCTATCATGATTCATGTTAGTGATATAGACTTCATTTTTTTAATATTAACAACTCCACCATTTCTACTCACCAGCATAGAAAATAATATATATATATATATATATATATATATATATATATATTGTTTCAACAGTTAGTAATGGCATAACCCCCAAAAGCATGGTTGAGAAAAAAGTGGGAAAAGTGAAGAATTGCACGAAAGCAAAAGCATAATTATTTTCAACGAAGATTAATACTCTATTAATAAACTTGATAATTCGACTTATGTGAGTGAAAAAATTTGGAAGAAAAATCCATGAAATATAAAGGCATCTTTGTTTTCTTTTTCTTGACTTTTACCCCCCATCTCTTTCCATGCCTTGCCACCTAGTTTTTAAAAGACAAGCTGGACATAGAGACGTACCTCCAAAAGTGTAGAGTTTAAGTTTTATGTATTAATATTGAAAAACATATATTCAATTAAGTCATTTATAAGGTAATGAAAAGTTATGTAACTCTGATCTAATCTACTATCATAATATATGTTTTTAATATTAACAACTCCACCATAACATATATTCAATAATATATGTTTTTAATATTAACAACTCCACCATTTCTACTCACCAGCATAGAAAATAATATATATATATATATATATATATATATATATTGTTTCAACAGTTAGTAATGGCATAACCCCCAAAAGCATGGTTGAGAAAAAAGTGGGAAAAGTGAAGAATTGCACGAAAGCAAAAGCATAATTATTTTCAACGAAGATTAATACTCTATTAATAAACTTGATAATTCGACTTATGTGAGTGAAAAAATTTGGAAGAAAAATCCATGAAATATAAAGGCATCTTTGTTTTCTTTTTCTTGACTTTTACCCCCCATCTCTTTCCATGCCTTGCCACCTAGTTTTTAAAAGACAAGCTGGACATAGAGACGTACCTCCAAAAGTGTAGAGTTTAAGTTTTATGTATTAATATTGAAAAACATATATTCAATTAAGTCATTTATAAGGTAATGAAAAGTTATGTAACTCTGATCTAATCTACTATCATATATTAAACTACAATCGATAATATAAATATCATTACACTGTCAATGAATATATAAAATTCAAATTCAAAATATTATGTATATTCAAAATATATATCGTTTTCACTCTTCCAAACACTAACTAAATACTGTACTCCCTCAGTCTCATTTTATGTGACACGATTCACAGTACGAAAGTCAAACAATCTAATCTTCACTGTGAATATTTAGGATATAGAATCTTTAAATTATTTTAAATAAATTTTTTAATTTAAAAAGTACATAACAAGTATTATAAGTCACAATAATTAACAATGTAAAATATTAAAAAAACACATAAAAATTTACGAAAAAAACTCTTCTAATTCGCAAAATAGTAACTATGTCACGTAAACGTAAAACTTATTGCGAGAACTTTTAGACTAGGTAACCAAGATTGTGACATGAGGTACGTACGTAACATGTAGTGATAATAATTTGTGTTTACCTTATTAGCTCCTTCTGTAGAGCTGCACCTTGTTTGGTCCTCCTATGTGATGTAGCACCAAAACCAGTAGTAACACCATAGCTATCAGTCCCATTTTTCATGCCTTCAATGACCCAATCACTGCTGGCCTTGACGCCCGCCCTGGCTGCCTCCGCCAGCTCCACCATCACCTCTGTGCCCGACCTGCCTGCTATCGCGGCCACTTGAGCTATCGTTAGCGTCTCACCCCCTAGCTGAACCACCGGCTTCCTAAACTCCTCCACCATTTTCTTGACTTCATCAAGGTGGCTACCCTTGAGTGCATCAGCTGCCATGTTCCAATTCAAAGGGTCTTGTTGTTCATTACCCTTAATACATAATTCTTGACTAGCATTATTATGACCATTACAATTTCCATTGGCATACTCCATTGTTATGTAAAGGGTAACAAACTCTCAATGTTTTGGACAAATACTTAATTGGTTAGGAAAGAAAACTATATGTGATGTTTGATGAATAGTATTGGGCTATAGGTGCATGTATATATGACTGTATTGCTCTATCTTTATTTGATTGGTGGAATTAGGAAATTGCAAAGCTTATGAGTATTAGCTTAAGCTGAATTTCCTGAGTTTGTTGAGCCAAAATGTGTGTGTTTAAATAGAATGGGAAGATACATTGTCATTAGAGTGTTGGACTTTGGCAGGCCGATGTGTTAGTTGAAAATCAAGATTGGCCGTTGGATTGCACATAGGAATGGACGGCTGAGATTCTAGACACGTGGAGAACATGAGGTAGTTGTACTTGGATAAGGAAGGGCAGCCAGGGTAGGCGTATTTTCACTGACAGCCACTCTTCAAACCCCCCACCTCCCCCCCACCCCACACACACACACAAAGATCCACCAAGAAAGAACCCACCAACCCTCTTTTAATTTTTTTAAGCGGTTCAAGAATTTATATTTGTATGTACAAAAAAAAAAGCAGTTCGGTGCACAAGATATCTCTCGTTCACACAGGGTTCGAGGAAGATGTGATGTAAACAGCGTACCTAATGCAAGCATTAGTAGCTGTTTCCACGACTATGTTTGTAGATACAATAATAGCAAATTTACGCCAGTGGCTCGAGCTGAAAAAACTTTTATTAAAAAATGCTTCTTACTATAATGAGCTACATTGCGACGTTAATTCGGATTAGTTGATTCAATGAATTATATTACAGATATCAAATAAATAAATAAATAAATAAATATATACATATATATATATATATATATATATAAATTTTATGTCAAGGGAACGTATAATATTATTTCCCTCACTATATATAAACTTTTATTCGTGTGCAAATGAAGGTGGAAAGGGAAGGATGTTTGTTCAAGTCAAAGAGGAAGGGAAAGAAAGGGTTTGGGCGTGGTTGTTGGGAAGGACTCAAACAAAAGCAACACGTCATTTCACATTTGAGGAATACGTGAAAAACGTCACAAAAAGTGAGGCAAAATAATTTCCATAATTTTGACTTTTCGTCTAAATGGGATGTTTTAAGAGTGATTATTTTCACTTTTGTGGGCACGGACAAAATGAATATTCCATTAAGCTAAATTTTGGTGTACTATTTAGTTGAAGATCTTTATTCATTCAACTCTCTTGATGGTAACTCGGAATCTTAAAGTTTTTCAGATAAGCAATATACGGTAGTACACTTTTAATCAATTTATTATAAGGTTTATTTTTCTTTATGCATCAAGTATCCGAAATTCACAAATTCAATCAAATACGCAAGTAGGCCAACTAAGGGGGAAAATATACCAAGAGGTTCTTCGTTCCCGAGTTCGAACTGGACGAATGGATTTAACGATCTCACACAACTCTGCGTGGTTATTATAGGAGTATCAGTCTAGCAGTTAAACCATGAAAGTAATTATATCTAGAATAATTTTGGAGTCGTTAGATTGAAGTTTTAATAAAAAGATCATTTGCATGTATTATACATGAAACTGCACACAAATTGTTGATAAATATTTCAATGCAAATAGTTATTATTGTCCAAAATTTGAGTATTAATTACTTTCTATAGTTTTAATAATGTTCAAATGTAGATGCCAGTAATATTTAAGAGGCATGTTTGTACAGTACTTCGAGTAACTCTAGTAGTAGTAAAATAGTTATATTATGGATAAGTTCCAATAACTACAGAAAAGAAAAAGAAGAAGCAAGAGATTATGAAATTATATAGAAAGTAAATTAAATATAGTTACATTGTGACTACGAATATCACTGAAATTACTGTTCTCGACTTAATTATTTTGACAAGTACAGTATATTTATTGACTTAAAATTTTATATAAATTTGGTCATGTACTCTCATGTTTGACATTTTATAATTGGGATAATGTAGGGTACGAGGGTGTGGCTACACTAACAATGTAAAAGTGTTAAAACATAGTTTTAATTTATATGATAGTTTTTTCTTATTAGTTCATTTAAAAGGAATGATATATTTTTATTTTTCAAAATAATTTAATTTTAATTTTTTTATTTTGTTCATTTATTGAAATTTATTTATAATCACACAAATATTATGACTCCACAAAGCTTTTATAACTTTTAAGACCATAAATTTTAAAAAGCTTTCTTTGTTTGTCTTTTTTTTTTTCCTTAAACCCGATATCTAAGTCAAACTACGTCATATTAAGATGAGGGAGTTCACAGACATCGAGCTACATTCTATATTGACTCAACCTACCATTTCATTAACAATAAAATATGAGTTGCAGTAGTACAAAACTTTATAAATTTTTACTTGTTGCTTTGCCAGAAAAACACGCGGTACATACTGATCGTATATATGCAATTTTTTGTTTTGTTTATATTGGGGTTGTGTCGTACGAAAGATGTTATATAAATAGTGTCGATTAATTGTTGAAATTTGTCTCGTAATTAAGTGAATTGGATTTGCGACTATGATGGCCTTAAAATTGGGTGAAATTCAAAAATAGTCATATTTACATGTGGTAATTGAAAATTAGTTACAGTTTTAAATTTTTTTGAAATTTAGCCACTTTTCATGTAAAGATAAATCTGAACGAAAATACTGTTCAAACTCCAAAAAATATTTCAGCATAATATACTGGAATTTGAATTTTATACATGTGAACTTGCAGCATAATATACTGGAGTTCCAACTTAATATACTGGAGTTCCAGCATAATATACTGGTCCAGCATAATATGCTGGAAGTTCATACACAGGTACTCCAATCTCTAGTTTATGATGCTGAAACTTTCCGTGTGCTGGAGTTCCAACATAATATGCAGGAAGTTCATACACAAGTGCACCAATATAATCTCCAGTATATTATGCTAGAACTTTCTGTGTTGCAGCAAAATAGTGGCTATTTTTCAATGACTTTGCAAACCCTGGTTATTTTTCAATTACCAGTCCGAAAACTGGTTAGTCCGTGCTATTTTCACCTTAAAATTTTACTCTTTGTTTCAAAATCAATATTTATTTTTTATTATACTTGCTACTATTATTTACAGGTGTAACCTCATATTATTGGTTTTTAGAAAATATTATTTACAAACATATATAAAAAATTCCTTTTGTTTTGTTTTGTTTTGCGAAGCAGGCGATACCTCTCATTAAAGAGTGTCTCTATCACTGTGGGCACACATAATATAAGCTGGACGATTGGTTGCTACAATTTATCAACCAAAGATCAAAATATGGACGTAAAACTTATTTTTCCTACCAACCTTTAGGTTTATGTCGTACTTTTCCATTTCTTTGCCCAATTAATTTGTACAAAATATCAAGTTTATCCCTCTCAAACCTTTTATAACATTCAATTTTGCCAACTTTAGATTTTGTCTCAGATCTACTAAAAGAAAATTGATCTAACAATTCTAGGAGCATATATAATAGTATATCAATTAGGATAAGTGATAAAGTTTGACTAGGACAAGCTTAATATTATTATGCAATAGTTTATATGAAAGAAGAAATGCCATATAAGGATATACTAAAGAGAACAAATAAAATTTTGGTTCATTTTAATTCAGCTTGACCAATTAAATTCATTGTTCGTAGGTGAACAATGTTTATAAGAAGCTACCTACCCACCCTGATCAAGAGATAACCACTCGTGAAGGCTGAGATATATACGTGATAGTAAGTTCAATACGTTTGGTATGATAAAAATCATTTTTTGAAAAATGATTTATTTTTTGAAAAATATACTTCTAGTATTTAGTTAGAGAATGAAAATTATTTTTCGGAGAAACATTTAGTGTTATAGATAGATGAGGATAATATTAGCAAATATATAGTTTTTTGATGAAATTTTTTAGTACTAAAAATTTGATAATAATATATGAGTGTTGGTAAAAGCAATAATATAAATTTGAAAATTAGAGATAATTGTGAAGAAGGATAACTTCCATCAAAAAATGAGCTAGGAAATATTTTGGTAGAAAATATTTTCGCTAAAAACTAAACACCAAAAAATGATTTATTTTCTTCCCTCGTACCAAATGCAACCTAGATGTGAACTCAGCATCCTGAATTAATTCGTCCGCCATTCTTTCTGACTTCATTCTTTTTCACTTCAACGGCTTCTTAATTATTGTACCAAATTGTTTGATTAAATTCAAAAACTGCTATTGTATATAACTTTTATCATTTTTTTTGGTTTTATTATTTTTAATGATCTTTTTACTCCGGATACACTCTTTTTATTTTTATTTTTTTATCTTAAGGAATAATTACTCTACGAGCGAGTGAGTCAATACATGAAATTTTGTGCAAGTCAAGAAAAGAAATTTCCTCGAATCTTTATCTTTTCTTGTTAGGATCAAATTTGAAAATTTGCTTCTCTTCAAGATTGGTCAGCAGTCAGCAGAAAAATTTATATTGTTGCCTGCATTTGCTTATTTAAAGTTGTGATTTGTCATGTTGATAGGCTTAATTAACTAAGTAATCATATTATGAATGGATGATTTAAAATGAGGAAATAAGCAATAAATTTTGGTAAAATAAATTAAAGTAAAGCATGCTTGATTGATTTCGTCAAGTCTTGCTAACCAACAATCACAAGATAAGCTATTGCCCGTTTATACCTTTTTGTCATTAGAGGGTTGGTGGTGACTTGGTGTAGTGGGAAAAAGATTTTATTATTTTTTTTTAAAATAGAGGGGGTTGGTGAAGAGACCAGATTTCACGAGCTTTGACTTGAATTTCATCCTTACTTTTTGCCTTTGTCTAAGTTTCAATAATATACTCATTCTGGTACATATTATTTGTCTTTTAAATATTTTATATATTTGTATATGTATACGGGTAAAACCGAGCCCATGAGAGACATCGTCTTCCGATGAAGCAAACGGAGCAAGAGACGTAACGGCAGGGAACAAGAATCGAGACCAGGAGCCCCTCGAGTCGGAGTCTGGGCAAAGCACCCGGCCTGGGAGTATCGGGGCCATGACCCCAAGTTCGGTTTGAATCCCAATGGCCTCGGAGAACACTACCAGGTAACTGAGCACGACCAATAAAAGGCCATGATATCCGTGACCAGCCGGATATCACGGCACTTATCGGCACAGAACCAGTGATTGGTTAAACAGAAGATTTTTTACCTTTCATAGAATTGTAGTTAGGGTAAAACTCTCATACTATATAAAGGGGGTCTGATTATTCATTAGGGATACTGTAACACGAATATCAAGACAATATATTATTATTTCCTCAGCTATTCAAAGTTCTAATTCTTGTTCATGAGTGCTTGGTCATTGTGAGTCCGCGATCTAGGGCGGATATTTTAATAATGCAAAAAAATTGTATGGATCTTACTTTTTGTTGGGGATGCGGAATTTGGGAACATTGGTGCTCTGCTTCCTTTCAGAAAGTAAAAGTTACAGGTAATTGTCTCTTTTCTTGTATTCAGTATAGAACTTTCAATTTGTTTTAATTTTAGGTCTTGGGTTGGTGAGAAAATGAAACAAATGGATAGATGGTAAAGAATAGATTGATTCTTGTAAAAAGTTATTTGATTTATTTACCTCAAAGTTACAGTAATTTCAGGTTCATATATATAAGTTCTTGCTGATTTGAATTCAGGGTGAGCAGTTTCTGGGTTTCAAATTCCTTATCACAAATAAGGGTATGGAGAGGTACCACTCGAATCGGGAGTTATCTTGACATTCTGATATAACTACATGTTACTTTGAAAAGGTTCCACTTTGTACTTCCTGTTCCGTATGATTCATCATGTCCGTACAGAAAGATCCATGGGGTGCAAACGGTCATGTGTAAAATACAGATGTATTACGATTTAGTAGTGTATTATTCTCATTTTTCTCTTGCTCCAACTTCTTTCTTTTGGTAAATGCAGTAGCGGAACTATTGTTGCTTCAAAGCTCAAGCTTTATGCATACAGGTACAGCTCGGTTTTATAGTATAACTAGTAAATAGCGCGGTCATCAAAAGAGAAAAAAAATATGGCGGATACTCTACTAATTGTGAGTCCGCGATCGAGGGCGGATACTCTACTAATTGAACCATAAAGTTTCAAGGAAAAAAGAGTAATTTCTTATTTTTGTCTAAAGTGTGAAATATTTTAAAACAAAGTAATTTGATAAAACAACTAAAATTTAAGACCAAAGGCACTCACTTCGATCAATAATAAGTGATTTTTGGCCTTTGACACACTCTTTAAGAAAATACTAACTCCTAGAAGAAAAGAAGAAGATATTTTGACTAAATTACACTTAATTAAAATTAGCATATTATTAACTTGACATATTGAAATTTGTAAACAAGGGAAAAGTTTGGAAAAACAAAGTTAATTCTTTTTTGATTATGTAATATATATCACTTATTTATGATCATAATAAAAAGGCAAAAGAATCACTTATTATGGACCGGAGGGGGTAATATTTATAATTTGTTAAGAGGGCACATCGCAAGTTTCTTTGGATATCTTGTTAATTGACGAGAATAAATAAAGAGGTTAGAAAATAAGGAATTTTACATAACTGTCACATTTTAAAAAAAATATAACAAATTCTTAGCATGAAATCCAATATTACATCTGTTGAAGGAAAATATTTATATTTGTAGCACACCGTTCCATTAAAATAGGAATATTAATTATTAATCCCTAAACATAAGCAATTTGAATGGAAAGTCAATAATTCTTTGTACAAAAATCATGCCTATTATTTTTCCTCTTTATCTATTAGCTCTCCTTCTTTTTCTTCATCTTCTTAATTTTGTTTTCTGCCGAAGTCAATATATTTTCTAAATTTGTTCCATTCGTTTTCTTTTTAATTATCTTTCTTAAGTTTTTCTCTTCCTTCTTTCTTCCCTTTTTAACATAAAGATCTTACTTCGATAATAATATACGTTAATATATACAAAACGTATATATAAAAAATATACATTGAATAACACATATAAAATATACAAAAAATATACATAAAAAATACATCTTCAATTAAGATGACACTTAAGACATGTGAAATATACATAAAAAAAATATATCTTAAATTTAATTAAGATGGAATATATATATATATACACAATATATATAATACATCCTGAATTAAAATGGCACTCGACATATAAAATATATTTGAAAATATATATTAAAAATACTTAAAATAAGATGACACTTCACAAATAAATATACAAAAATTATATACATAAAAATACATTTTGAATTAAAGTGATACTTGATATACAAAGTATAAAAGATGTATAAATCAATACATCTTGAATTTAGATGGCATTCACATATGCATCAGATTTTCAAAAATGGAGTGAAGAAGATGAATGTTAGAAAGGAAGAATGGAGATGGACAAAAAAAGTACTTTCTGTGATTAGTGAGTCAGTTAACTTATTAAATGTTGAACTTAATTTTTATAATATGCTAATAATGAAAATAAAAAGTGTTATTTATGAAATAAACAATAAATGATGCTATTTTTTTAAATAATAATTAAAAAAGGATCAAGCGTGTAAAAAACTCTAGAAAGAACATCGAGAGCAACAAATAGTAGAAGTGAATAAATGAAGGAAATAGACATACATTCTCTACTTCAAAATTTTCAAAAGTTTAAGCTTTTACATTTAATCAAAATTAAGAGAATTATCTTCTTCTTTTTTTTTGGTTTTAAAGACTACATTCTATTAATTAACGATGTACAGGGAGCTTCTGCTTAGAAGCAGTGTTACAAAAAGTTGGAAGGATATTACTTTGGGTGTGTGCATGTGAATGGTCAGTGTCATGTTCATCTACTACTCTATTACAAAAAGGATGGGTGATGTTACTACTAGTAGATAGTATATCAAAAGTTTTACAAAAAGAATGTTCGGAGTTTGGTTGTATAATAGTTGTTGTGGAGTTGTGTCTACTTCTATGTCTTCCCCATTTGTCTGCAAGCAAGTCTTTCATGAGAAAAGTTAGTGGATTGTGCAAAAAAGTGATGTTGCTGCCCATCATTTCTATCCCAAATTGTGCTAGTCTATCAGCTACTGTGTTGAGCTCCCTGTAAGTGTGCTGAATGGATGTGTCACTCATTGACCGAATCAGGGATCTGCAATCATTAAGCAAGTGTGAGTGGATTGTGTTTGTATTATTAAGCATGGCAACTACCTCTGCTGCGTCCATGTGAATTTAAAGTGGAGTCCAGTTGTGAGCTGCTACTATTTGTAATCCTCTGAATAGTGCCATTAGCTTGATATTAGTGACGTTAGTTGCAGGACATCGTCCCGCATATCCTATCACCCAATCGCCATTTGTATCCATGAATACTCTCCCAAACCACGCGTTGGTGTTAGACTGCTTGAGTGCCCCATCCCTGTTAAGTTTGAAATATCCCTTAGGAGGGGGTTTCCACTTAATGTACATAGGTATTGAGTGTTTTTTTTTATAAGTGGAGCTATTTGTTAGATAATAAAACTCAGGAGCAAGTTTATTGATTAACGCAATGTTGGGAGTACTTTTAGAATGTTCGAAAATGTTTTTATTCCTAGTATTCCATAAATGCCATAATGTGAATGGAATAAGTATTTTATGAGGTATTGAAGCTCTATTTTTAAAACCCTGGTAGCCAATAATAATTTTGAGCCATTCATAGGTGGGGTTTGTTTCATACGTGAAATTTCGAATGAGGATGCCTAATTGCATGTTCTGCTAATATTTTTTTGCGTTAGGGCAAATGAAAAGAATATGGCTAATGGTTTCTTCTTGTACTCCGCATATTGTACATAGGTTTGAAGAGAGTATTCTGATGCTATGTAGGTAAGAGTTGGTTGGTAGACGGTTGTGGCTTATTAGTCAAAGAAATGATTTAATTTTTCAAGGAAGTAAAGCTACATACTACTTGCATCTTCCATATCCAACCATGGAGATTTGGAAGTTGGTTGGAATTTATTAGTGCTTTATAACAAGAACTTACAGTGAATGTCCGTGCTGATTATCTTTAATATTGTGATAAGATATATAAAATTTGTATCTTCTAAGATTAAGGAGCTAACACGAGACGTTTCTTGTATTAGACTAATTTAATCTGAAATGAAGAAAGGTTATAAAACTGTAACTCTATGACACACACGTATAGTCAATGACCAATACTACTAGAAATTCGGTCAAAACCGACCGCGGTAATCCGATCGACTTCGGTCGGTCAAAATATCGATCGAAGTCGGTTAGTATTTTTATTTTATTTTTCAATATTTTTTACAAAACTGACCAATAAAAATACTGACCGACTTCGGTCGATTTTTTTGGCACAAAAATGCGGGAAACTATTTTGACGTCCCGCCAAATTTATTTTTTAAGAACCGACCACCTTTGGTCAGTTTTTCATAAAAAAATTTATTCAAAATTAATATTCAAAAAACCGACCAAAATCGGTCGGTTATTTAAGTCGGTCATTTTAAAATACGATCAATTTTGGTCGATAATTTTATATTTTTAATAAAATCGACAAAAACGGTCGGTTATTTTCGCGCAAAAATGCGATTAAAGAGTACAAATAAAATAAAAGATAGTCTTAACCCAAAATGTACTAATGATCTAGTGATAGAATAGTATCGTGCCACAGTACATATCCGATTCGATTCCTAGACGATGCATTTTTTAATTGCATAATTAAAATTCCGACCGATTTCGGTCGATGTTTTTGGCAGTTTCTTTTCTTTTTTGGTCGCTTGTGAAATTTTATTTACTGACCGAACTTGATCGAAAATTACGACCGACTTTGGTCTCTATTTATTACCGACCAACTTAATTTCGATGAATTAAAGTCGATCGAAAATCGGTCGGTATTTTTGGATGATTTTAGGTAATTTTCTAGTAGTGCAAATATTTGATTGCACGGTTCTGTTGAAACTATACTATTTGTATAGGGTAAAATTGATTTATAACGGATGGTCGAATGGTAACATGACATGTGGAACCGACTATAGGCAAAGGGCAAGTCGGAGAACAACCAATACCGGACACAACTAATGTAATCGGTATCGGGTAAATACCAAAGGGAGCGTAATCGATGGGAGAAGGTCAAGGGTTTATCATCGGATAACATTCAATAAGAAAATATTCGTTAACATTAAATGAGCGACCGTTGTAGAGAATGTTTGCATTCATGGCATGTCGTTACGCGTTCATCAATGACTCTTTTGTTATCATTTAAGAGCAGCTTGATCATAGGATCTTGTTTCCCTAGGTAGAGCTATAGATAACAAGCTCAATAGCCATTGTAAAGAGACGAACTTTTTGCATTCAAAAACTTTATTTTACTACTTGTTGTCTTAATTAAACAACTTTATTTTCACTTTATCGCTACTCTCACTTTTGTTCTTGGAGGCATTGCGTTCGGGGCTAGGCTCGCAGTCTTCTTCAATTTTAATTGCTGATCTTAATATTAATTTTATTTCCTTATCATTTTTGGATCAAATCGATTTGTTTGTCTATAAACTACGTAAAAAATTTAACTGTACTGTTTTGCGGGTAAACACTATTCAAATTCGGAAAGTAACATGTGTTGAGAAAATTTACATCAATCTTTCTTTAGAGTTACAAAGTTTTAGCCTTAAATTGCTTTTGGTAAAGTAGCCCAAAACAATTGGCATTGTATAGCCAAATTCCAAAAAACTTATTTCTCTATTTATTATCTTTGCCCATAAAATCCACACCAATTGCATCGTCAAATCAGCATCCACAACCACCAATGTCTTGCCGACGTCGACCAGTTAATTTTCGCTGCAACCGAAGAAGAGCAACCTGCAAGATGTGAACGCTACGAGATTCTTAGGTTTTTGAGGAATTTTCGGATCCTTCTTAAACTTAAGAGAAATACATGAGGGCAGTGACAGATGCAGGATTTTCACTAAGGGGGTTCAAAAAAGAAAGAGTGAAAAAATGAAAAGATATTGTGGCTAGTGCGAATTGAACCAGTGACTTCACAAAGGTTTTGAACCCTTTGACCACTGAGCTATGAGTTTGGGCTGTGTCAAGGGGATTCAAACATAATAGAAGTGGAAAATAAATTTTGCCTTATATATACAGTGTAATTTCTCGGCGAAACCTAAACCCGCCCATGCATGAGGGCAATTCATCATGTTATTGAAATGGACGGCGATTCACTCGGCGTAGATGCACACAATGTGTTTGATTATGATAAATATTTGTATACCAAAATGGTTTGGTTCCCACTTTAGGTTCTTTTTTCTTTCTTTTTTTTAATTAGAAATATAATCTTAGTTCTCATCTTGTATATTAATAAAACGCTAGCATATGTAATTATGTATATCCACTAAAAATTATGTAATACATTGAGATATACAAAGAACAAAAATAAATTTTTGATAAACATTTCGATATACACAAAAAATAAAAATAAAATTTGTGATATACATTTTGGTATACACATTATTTGATGTGTTATACATTACGATATACAGGTAATGTATTTTTCTTATACACTTAGCATAGAGACAATAATGAATTATAGATATAATTTTATATTTTAAATATACAAAGAAGGAAATTTTTTTTTTGATATATATTTTGATATACATAAAAAAGGAAAATAAAATTGTAATATATATTTTGATATACGCATTATTATTGTAATATATATTTAGTGGTTACTTGGTACCAATATCTATAACTAAGGCTTTTTTCTGCTAATTATATGTATACGTTGTTATATTGTGACATTTTTTCAAGGAGAAGAATGAGGAGGAGGAGAATTTGGGCCTCATTTAAGGCCCGTTCAATGGAATATTTGGGCCTTATTTATGGTACAAACCCAAATTCCGTTAGCGGGCCAGACTGACATCACTCTAAATGTTGGCCCAAACTTTTATCATTTCAAGTTTGTCAGTGTTTCTTCTTCCGCAAGTAGATACCACTGCAAAAGAAATTGCTCTTCATTTTTCTTGGCAAATTCCCGAGGATCTCTTACTCCAGCTAAATTTTATTGTAAGTTCCCTAATTTTCGTTATATATAAATCTTACTGCAGTAGTTCGCTTCAACTATTAACGGCTTGTAATTGTACCAAATTGTTTGATTAATTCAGAAACTGCTACTATATAACTTCTATCATTTTTTTGTTTTATTATATATTATATATTTAATCATCTTTTTACTCCGGATGCAGAACTCTTTTTTTTTAAAATGTTAAGGAGTAATCTACTCTACTAGTGAGTTAAGGTGCTAGTAACTGGGTTCTGAATTTAATTTTTGAGTGAGTTAAGGTGCTAGTAACTGGGTTCTGAATTTAATTTTTGTATATATTTAGTGGATTTCCTACACATTTATAGGATTTGTGCCAAAGCCATTGGGTTATGACGGACACATATCTTAAAGCCTACATCTGCCCTTGCAATTATCCGCAACCATTTTTGGTTTCTAACTCTGAAATATCAGGATTGATGATTTAAGTTATTCCTTTAATCCAAATGAGGCTATATATAAAGGCCTTTGAGTTAAGTTTGGTGCGTTTGAAAACTTTAATAGTTAAATTCTCTAATTATTACTCAATTTCTTTGTCTACCGAGATTGTTAAATATTACAGAGTGCAATGTGTTTGATTTATCAATTGTTACTGCTAAAGGTTGTAAATGATGAAGATCGATTTTAGTGGACTTGAACCGAGTGCCCCACTTCGAGGGGAGTCTTCTGAGCTATTTGATGGCATTCCAAGTTCTCCATCATTCCAGATTCCTGATACTGCTAATGTGAGTCTAACTTACTTTTCTGTTTGGTCAATAGTATTAAGTTAATTGGGAATCTATGAGTCGCTAATTGGGGTTTCTTTTTCTATCCTGTGTGCTTTCTCAGTTTGATGGTTTTCAAAAAGAAGCAATCCAAATGGTGAAGCCCGCGAAGGGAACCACGACCCTTGCTTTCATTTTTAAAGAAGGTGTCATGGTTGCTGCTGATTCTCGGGCTAGCATGGGAGGATATATATGTAAACACTTTTGCTCATTTTTTGTAACTTTGTGAAGAAAATCATTAATTACTTCTCAACCCTGCTACTGTTATGAAGCATCTATTTGTGTATGGCTCTTGTGACCGTGCTGGCAAGAGAAGTTACTACCCTGCTCCCTGCCAATCGTTAATTACTTTTCAACCCTGCTAGAAATTTTTTGTCAGTGGCATATTTAAGTATATCTCTATGTCATATGCTATACCTTTTCGTATAGGGCTCTGTTGTCAATGTCACTATAGTTGTTGGTACAACGGCTATCATTTGTGAATAGCACCTTAAGCAGGGTGTTTGGATAAATAGAGACATAAGCTGATTTCTCATTAATCAGAAAAGGAAAAATCAGATTTCTTGAGTACCTGATGAGAAAACTTTAAATAATTTCAATTGTTATATGGTTGTGTTGGGGACTCATGCTGAGACATGAATATGTTTTAGTTTTGTATGTGTCATATTTGACTGCGAAGTTCTTCATTGGGAGGAATGTGAATTCCAAATTTTAGGTAATTAGGTTTCTAGTTCGTTTGAATGATTCAAATACTCCTCAAGTGTTATTTCTTGATCTGTTGCAGTTCTTTTGATTTGGCTGGTTCTCTTAAGAAATGTGTCCTTTTATTTTTAATATTTTGCAGCATCTCAATCTGTGAAGAAAATCATTGAAATTAATCCATATATGCTTGGCACCATGGCTGGTGGGGCTGCTGACTGCCAATTCTGGCATAGAAACCTGGGAATTAAGGTATTTGGTTATGAAGTACTTATGTTTCCTTTTCCAAGTTGCTGCATTTACCCGTTTTTTTCCAGGAGAGTGCTTGATCTTGATCAGTTCTGGTCTTCTACAATACAGAGCCTCTATGCTCTAGAGAATTTTAATGCTTCTGATGCATATATTTATTTAGGATGAGTATGTCTCTCCCTCCATTCAAAAGTTTAAAAAAAGGAAAGAAGGGAGTAAGCTAATAATAATAATGGAAATGTGACTAGATTGAACTTTGAAGGGGTCAAAAGAAAGAAATGACTAATATTAAGTGGTGTTAGATTTGGCAGGGAAATGACTATTGGGAAAATTTATTCCCTGCCTTTTAGCACACTAGTTATTTGAAAGTATTTAGCCGCTTATTTTCTTCAAGATCAAGCCCCTACGGTTTTTACCTTTTACATTTCTTGGGCCATCTTTCACTCTGCAGATTAAGCTCTCCTGAAGTTACAGTCAAACTGTGTTTATTCAGAAACAAAAAAAGGGGAGAGGGGTGTGTGTGTGTGTGTGGGGGGGGGGGGGGGTGTACATTTATAGATCCTCTACCCCTAACCCACTACAGAAGAATGTTCTGCAGTTTTTTACCTTCATAAGCAGAAGTAGTATTATGGATTTTGGCTTCATGCACTTGAAAACTTGGTAACCTGTTTATTTTCATGATCCAGTGCCGTCTACATGAACTGGCTAACAAAAGGAGAATTTCAGTTACTGGAGCTTCAAAGCTGCTGGCAAACATTTTGTATTCTTACCGCGGAATGGGTTTGTCCGTTGGAACTATGATTGCGGGTTGGGATGAGAAGGTATTGAAAGATGGATGCTGGTACAGTTTGCAAAATGTTAACTTCCTGTTTTCTTACTAATATAAAACCTTGATTGTGCAGGGTCCAGGACTATATTATGTGGATAGTGAGGGAGGACGGCTTAAAGGAACCAGATTCTCTGTCGGATCTGGTTCACCTTATGCTTATGGTGTTTTGGATAATGGGTGTGTGCTTTCTTCTTCCTATCAGCATTTCCATGGTTTCCTTAATGTTTGCATGAGAATGATTGTTAACTAATGTCATCATATTTGTACGACAAAGGTGACATTCTGACATTGTATAGTAATAGTCAACTCAATCTTCTCATATGTGGCTTGTGCATATTGAAGTGCAAAGACTGCATGCACGAGGTGCAGATGCATTTACATGTTGGTCATACTTGATCTCAGTGTCTTCTGAAAGAGAGAAAGCTGTGTTGTGCCACCAAGGTTTAAATGCATTCCGTATGCGGAGGCCGAGGAAAAAGGGGGGGGGGGGTCCCAACTTTTTCATAATTCTCCTTAGTTTATTGTGACGATGATAAGGTCAAAACTTTCGCAGCTTGCAACTCATGCTTCTGATTCATTAACTTCAGGAAACCACTGAACTCTTGATTCTGTCTAATTCTTATATTTTCTCCCTGTGCTGTTTCACTTTAGGTACCGATATGATTTGTCTGTGGAAGAAGCAGCCGAGTTAGCTAGACGAGCGATTTATCATGCTACATTCCGTGATGGAGCTAGTGGAGGTGTTGCTAGTGGTATGTTTCTTGCATCCTCATCCTTAAAAAGAGGAAGTACAATTTTAAGTGGCTATTTCCGTTCTATCTGCTGTATTTTTGCTCCATGGTGTTTGTGTATTTGGTCGTTAACTTTGTGGTTCGTTTCAGTTTATCATGTCGGACCAAATGGATGGAAGAAGCTATCAGGTGACGATGTTGGAGAACTCCATTACAACTACTATCCCGTTGAAGTAGCAGCAGTGGAACAGGAAATGGCTGAAGTGCCAGTAGCCTGAGGATAAAGATCCTGTAATAGTGTTTTTTTATGTCATGATTTTGTAAACCAGATCAAATATGTTCTCATCTTTGCATATTAAAGAGAGATCAAAGTTTATTTTTCTTCTCAGACTTTATTGTGCAGTTTGTGCTGCACAAACTGCATCTTTCCACTCTTCAACTTCTCTCATTCAATTTCAGTCGTTCAGCTAATCAGGTATTGTTTTAAAAAGAAACAACAAAAATGAAAAGCGGACAAGTAATGAAATAAGTTAATTTTGATCTAAGTAGATTTTCTTTAATCATGTATTATCCTTTTACAATGAGCTCTAGGCCACCAATAATGTCTAAGACTAAGTAATCTAATCCCTTTAATCCAAAGTCTTACCAAACACCAAGTAATTTGATTTAAAGAAAAGTTTCACATACCAAAATACCCATTATTTCCCAGAAAAAAAAAACATTATTTCACTAAACCAAATTAGCTACATACTGGCAGGCTACTCGGTTTTCTTTAATACATCTGCTTATTTAATTGAATAAAAGACATTTATTAGAATATGTAAGCGACATCCCAAGTGAAACTGAGTTAGGGGCAAGCAAATTGCGAAAACATACACATTGGAAAACCAAAATTCTTTACCTAAGCATATGAAATATACAAAGTGGCATAACAGTTGATCCATTTGCAGACAATATTTACAATAATACAATCTATTCAGAAACTCTATTTGTGTGAGCTTATTCAGCAACCCACGCCCGGAGAGTTGGAGCACAAAACTAATCTTTATGATGAATCTTCACAACATAGAATATGGTGGAGCGTGCTCAGATTATTGGAAATGTAGATGAATAATGAGAAATCATATAGCCGATTTCAGCTACGCAATAATTTTTTTTTTCCGTGCTATTTGTACATCATGTCTCTTTACAATTTTAAATTTAAGAAAATGACCTTTTTAGATCTCTTATGTGTAAAAGACAGATCTCTTATTTGTAAAAATAATCTCCCATGTATAAAAAAAAGAGATAGGATTATAAAACTAAAAACATGTTTGTAAAAAGCCAAAAAACCAATTGATCCTACTTTTTCTGGCTTGCAATCTATTCAGACTTTTCTACCTCACCCAATCTTTGGGCATCATAATCTTGTTCATACAAATCCTTGTTTCTACTGTAAACAATTCCAGCCATATCTCGAGCACTCAAAAGCTGAAAATTATTAGATAAAATGAAGTGAGAGTTACCTCAAGGAAGAGACATTATACCAGACGTAAATAGTAAGTTGTAGAATAAACCGTATCAGGAGTTAGGGTGTGTTTGGTACGAAGGAAAATATTTTCCTGGAAAATGAGTGGTTTTATCACTTATTTTTCCTTGTTTGGTTGGTGAGTGGAAAACTTTTTTCCGAAAATATTTTCTAGTGTTTGGTTAGAGAGTATAAAATATTTTTAGGAAAATAGTTTTTTATGCTACTCTCTTCAACTTACCTTATCCAAAATCCCCATGTTTCATGTACTCCTTCCCCTCCTCCCTCTCCCCCCACCCCAGACTCTCTTTTCTTCAAGAATTTAATTATTCTTTTCAAAATTCACACAAACCCAAATGAACTAATGTGCTACTTTACTTTTTCACACAAGAACAACGTTAAAATTTGAGCTTGATAACTAAAAAGAAAAATATTTTATTTTGTTGAAAAAAAAGTATCTTTTCTACAAAGAAAAATACACATTTTGTTTAATGAACAAAAATACTTTATCTATATCATGAAAAAAAAAAGTACTCATTTTGTTGAAATGAAAGAAAATATTTTTTTCTACAAAAAGTACTCGTTTTGTTGAAATGAAAGAAAATACTTTTACTACAATATGAAAAGAAAATATTCTTAATAATAGTTTTATTTAGGGTGGGTGGTGGGAGAGAGTGGGGGTGGGTGTGGTGTGGTTGGGGAGGGGGTTGGGGTGGTTTGGGGTTGGGGTGGGTGAGGGTGGGTTGGTGGGTATGGGGAATAAGGTGTAGAAGATTGAAAAAGAATTTTAAAAAATATTTTCCCTCCTTTTAATAGGGAAAATATTTGAGTTGATTAGGAAAATATTTTTCAAAACATTTAAGCCAACCAAACATGAAAAAATCGGAAAATATTTTTCGAAAAATATTTTCCTTCGTACCAAATACACCCTCTCTCTCTCGATTTTTCAAATCCAGACTGATATTTTAGATTATAATCAAGCATACACAATATACCACATAAATAAGGACAAAATACATACTTTACCCATCGACCTTGTAAAAGTGTGTCAATTACAAAATCAAGCACGTGAATATTATTCCACATATTAAACAAACCATCTTGTACTCAAATCCCCCTTCTTACACCTTTATTAAATGCGGGAATAGTATTACACACCAAAACTTTTAAAAGTGTGTCAATTACATACCTCTTTTGCCATGTGTCACACGCGTGTATTACAAATAAAAGAGGCACGTGAAAACTGAAAAATTCATCTGAAATTCAGTTTTTTTTTTTAATTTTTTCCTTTTTTAACTATTTTCTTTTTAAATTAAAGAAAAAAATATAACCCATGTCTTCTTCCCCAACCTCTAGCGTATCCCCCGTTTAGTCTACTTCCCCAACCCCCATCCTAGTTTTGTCTACTCCCTCATGTTTCGTCTCTCCAACCCCTATGACTTAGAAGAAAAAGAAAAAAAAAAGAAGAAGAAAAGAGGAGCTATTGGGTCTTGTAAAAATCACCATTATTGACCTTTTGAAAAAAGCTTGAAAATTTAATCGGGTCTTATTGATTTTGCTGTTCCATAACCTAGAAAATTAGTTTGAATTCGTGATTATTGTTGAGTAAAAATTTACTAAATATATGCTGAAAATTTGGTGATTAATTTTGATAAAATTCAAAAAACACCATTAACAAGTTTGAAGCTTTCGGTATGAGCTTGAATTTGAAATTTGTATAAGGATTTGTGATGAATATTGTTAAAACTTGTTAAAAATCGGCAAAGAGCTGAATCTATAGTTAGGGAAGAAGATGCTTTGTGGTGGAAGGGTTGGTGGTAGTATGGTGGTGGTGGTAGAGAAGATGATGGGGTTGGTAAGATGAGGAGGGGGCGATGTTTTTTCATTTATGTATTTTTTTCTTTGGGAAGATGGGGGGGGGGGGGGGGGGGCAGAGGTTGTTGTTGTTTTTTTTTTTCCAGTTTTTTTTTCTCGATTTATGACACGTGTTAAGCAGATGTGGTCAAACACCGAAGTGGTGTGTAATTGACGCACCTTTAAAAGTTTTGGTGTGTAATATTATTTTCCGTATTTAACAGAAGTGTAAGAAGGATTTGGGAACAAGGTCGATGGGTAAAGTATGTATTTTGCCCATAAATAAGCGACATATCACATACCTTTGTTTTTCTTACATTTTCCTATGTTTCATTAGATAATTTTATATTTCCTTATAAGCTTGTACACGGTTAAAACCGATCCTCGATCATGAAGATCGATCGAGGATGGCATCTCAGTCAAGGGGTATCTTCATGGAGAACCCGAACGAATTCCGAGATGGGGGCGTCGAGCTCGGGGCGTCCGAATCGACTGAGGTAACATCGACCGATACAGGTCCCGAACATCGATACCCGAAAGTGATCACCAAGCTCGAAACCAAGGCTGAGGTTCCAATCCGACACCGAGCTCGAGTCGGTATCGAGCTCACAGACAAAAAGCTGTTACAACCGCACCAAAGGAGAGAATTTTGGCGGGAATTAAGGAGGAGACACATCATCATGGGTCCTCTACTAGTAATATTATTCCATTATGTTGCTATAGATAAAGTAGTGATCCTTGGCTATAAAAGGCAAGATAGATTGTAATAGAAGACATCTTCCCTGGGATTAAGAATTCATTATGTTTATCTTTCTAAAGCTCACTAAGTATCTTTGTTCATCATTTTCTATTTTGCATCATAAATACGTGTATTGTTATCTTCAGATCAAAGGAATCTACTTACCCTTGAAACCATACATAAATTCAACGTTATCCGATTTTTCGGGTAAACAGTTTGGCGCCCACCGTGGGGCTAAGGATAACAAGTGATTATTTGATACAAATATACAGTACACTCCAGCTTACAACTTCATACCAGCAATGGCTCTGCCAATCGACCTCGAAGCCGGCCTTCAGGATGAAACCAACAACTTGGTGCCCGTGGCCGAAAGGCTACCCAACAACAGCAACGAGGCTCGAATCGAGGAACCCGAAATTCGAGCCGAAGTACCAGTAGATATCAATTCACGAATAGCTCTAGAAGCGAATCAGCGTTCCAAGCAGGAAAGAAGCGTTCAGGGTGGCGCTCGACCCATAGCTCGAGACACCCACATCACAGGGGAAATCAGGGTCAGCTTGCGTATGATTTTCGAAATGCTACAAGCCCAACAAGTAGCGATAGCTCAATTGCAGAGCCAAACTCATATGCAAAGTAATCCTAACTCCAATCCACTTCTTCGAGAAGTAACCCCCAGAACGGAGCCCGACATAGTGAAATCGAACGAGCGAGAATCAGGAACCGCTCCTGAAATTGCTAAACTGCTCGAGGAACTCACAAAACGAGTCGAAGCCAACGACAAAAAATTTGAAACATATGATGCTAGGATCGATCAGATCCCGGGGGCTCCGCCCATGATGAAAGGGCTGGATTCGAAGAAATTCATACAAAAGCCTTTTCCATCGAGCGCGGCCCCGAAACCGATCCCAAAAAGTTCCGTATGCCCGTAATTCCCAAATATAACGGTACGACCGATCCTAACGAACATCTCACCTCCTATACATGTGCCATCAAAGGCAACGATTTGGAAGACGATGAGATCGAGTCCGTATTATTGAAAAAGTTCGGAGAGACCCTCGCAAAAGGAGCAATGATCTGGTATCACAACTTGCCACCGAATTCTATCGATTCTTTTGCCATGTTAGCAGATTCGTTCGTAAAAGCATATGCTGGTGCCATAAAGGTCGCAACTAGGAAATCGGATCTATTCAAAGTAAAACAAAGGGGTGACGAAATACTGAGGGAATTCGTATCCCGGTTTCAAATGGAACGCATGGATTTGCCACCAGTCACAGACGACTGGGCCGTACAAGCTTTCACCCAAGGGTTGAACGGACTGAGTTCGACAGCATCACGTCGGTTGAAACAAAGCTTGATCGAATACCCTGCAATAACCTGGGCGGATATACACAATCGGTATCAATCGAAAATCAGGGTCGAAGATGATCAATTGGGATTTCCGTATGAACCCACGCGTCAGAACCGCGCAACCACTAAAATTCTGAAGGAAACCAACAGAGAACAAAGGTCAAACAGAGACCGATACCAGCCGTACGTCACAGATCGAGTGAACCACAGTTCGGCACATGAGACAGTTAGGAATAACCGCAGGTATGATCAGGGGAAAAATTCTCGAGGACTTATGAGCAAGAGAGGCTTTGATAAATATGCCGATCCTATAGAAGTTCCTCGATTATCAGAATATAACTTCAACATCGATGCATCCGCCATCGTATCGGCTATCGGACGCATCAAAGATACCAGATGGCCTCGACCCATGTAGGCCGATCCGGCCCAAAGGAATCCCAATCAAATATGCGAGTATCATGGCACCCATGGTCACAAAACGGAAGAATGCAGACAATTAAGAAAGGAAGTAGCCCGCTTGTTCAACAAAGGGCACCTTAGGGAATTTTTGAGTGATAGGGCGAAGAACCATTTTAAAAACAAGGACTTCTGCAAGCAAAACGAAGAAGAAGAACCACATCACATCATTCACATGATCATCGGCGACGTCGATACCCCTCAGGGACCTATGCTCAAACGCACTAAAATGTCGATTGTGAGGGAAAAACGATCTCGAATTCAAGATTACACTCCCTCAGGGACTTTATCGTTCAATGATGAAGATGCAGAGGGAATCATCCAACCCCATAACGATGCACTGGTAATATCCGTACTCATGAATAAAATTAAAATTAAGCGTGTGTTAATTGATCCAGGTAGCACGGCCAATATCATCAGATCGAAGGTCGTAAAACAGCTCAGCCTACAAAACCGGGTCGTATCCGCAACTTTGGTTTTAAACGGATTCAATATGGCATGCGAAACCACCAAAGGCGAGATAACCCTACCGATAAACGTCGCCGGAACAATTCAGGAAATAAAGTTTCACGTGATCGAAGGCGATATGAGATATAACGCCCTTTTCGGAAGGTCGTGGATCCACAACATGAGAGCTGTACCTTTGACCCTACACCAGGTCCTCAAATTCCCAACACTGACAGGTGTCAAAATAGTGTACGGAGAATAACCAGCCGCAAAGGAAATGTTCTCCGTTGAGAAAGCAAAACCAACATCTTCGTCTTCGCCGGTGAATGGATCGGGTTCAAAAGAAGGCACAGTCGAAGACCGGAACGCCAAATAGCAACCAAAGACATCGGCCTCGACCCAGCCAGATAAGCAGAGCATCGAAGAAGATAATGATCAGGATCCCTCGATCCTTTGTGACCCCCGATGACTCCGATGCCACCAAATCAACTATTGAGGAATTGGAGCAAATCATTTTGATCGAACACTGGCCCGAACGAAAGGTATACCTGGGAAGGGGTTTGAGCCCCAAACTCAGGAAGAAAATCATTCAATTTCTTATCGATAACATCGATTGCTTTGCTTGGTCCCATTTAGTTATAACAGGAATCCCGCCGGACATAACGACACATCGACTAAGTATGTCCCCTAGATTCAGACCGGTGAAGCAAAAAATAAGACCCCAATCGGAGGTGAAGCACACATTCATAAAAGATGAGGTAACTAAGATGCTCAAAATAGGATCCATTAGAGAGGTAAAATACCCCGAATGGTTGTCCAATGTGGTCGTAGTGCCTAAAAAGGGAAACAAACTTAGAATGTGTATAGACTACAAGGACTTGAACAAAGCATGCCCCAAATATTCTTATCCACTGCCCAACATAGATCACTTGATCGATGCCACGGCCATCCACTAGATCCTTACTTTTCTCGATGCCTATTCCGGGTATAATAAAATCCAGATGAACTCGGAAGACTAGGAAAAGACTTCGTTTGTGACCAGATATGGAACATATTATTATAACGTAATGCCCTTCGTGCTAAAAAATGCAGGAGCTACTTATCAACGCCTAGTAAATAGAATGTTCAAAGAACAAATAGGTAAATGAATGGAAGTCTATATTGATGACATGCTAGTCAAGTCCCTGCGCGCAGAGGACCATTTGACCCATTTGCAGGAAACATTCGATATTCTGAGGAAATACAACATGAGGCTCTACCCCAAAAAATGTGCTTTCGGAGTCGGCTCGGGTAAGTTCCTCGGCTTCATGGTGTCAAATCGGGGAATCGAGATTAACCCAGACAAAATCAAGGCCATTGAAGACATCACCATCGTGAACATCGTGAAAGCTGTACAAAGGTTAACAGGAAGAATAGCAGCCTTAGGCCGATTCATTTCGAGATCATCAGATCGAAGCCATAAATTTTTCTCTCTACTCAAAAAGAAGAACGACTTCGCTTGGACACCAGAATGCCAACTAGCGTTACAAGAACTGAAACGATATCTATCGAACCTACCACTGCTGCACACTCCAAAAACCGACGAAAAACTTTACCTGTACTTGGCAGTATCAGAAGTTGCCATAAGCAGTGTCCTGGTTCGAGAAGAGGAAGGTACGCAATTTCCTGTTTACTACGTAAGTCGGACCTTAGGGGAAGCGAAAACTAGATATCCACACTTGGAAAAATTGGCGCTTGCGCTGATTAGCGCCTCTAGGAAGTTACGACCGTACTTCCAATGCCACCCCATAAGCGTATTAACCACCTGCCCACTTCGTAATATTTTACATAGGCCTGAACTATCGGGCCGATTGGCCAAATGGGCCATCGAACTCAGCGGGTATGATATCGAATATCGACCTCAAACGGCCATCAAGTCTCAAATTTTAGCAGACTTCGTGGCCGATTTCACGCCGACCCTTGTACCCGAAGTCGAAAAAGAACTACTGTTAAAATCAAATTTATCGACGAGGGCATGGATCCTCTTTACGTATGGAGCTTCGAACGTAAAGGGGTCCAGGCTAGGCATAGTTTTAAAATCTCCCACGGGTAACATTATTAGGCAAGCTATTAAAACTATCAGGTTAACTAACAACGAGGCCGAGTATGAAGCCATAATTGCAGGTCTCGAGCTAGCTAGAAATTTGGGAGCGAAGGTCGTTGAGGCCAATTGCGACTCTTTGCTGGTGGTGAGTCAAGTAAACAAAACCTTCGAAGTCCGAGAAGGCAGAATGCAAAGGTATTTGGACAAACTGCTTATCACTTTGGACCATTTCAAATAATGGAGTCTACGACATGTTCCACGAGAAAAGAATAACGAGGCCGATGCGCTTGCTAATTTGGGATCATCGGTCGAGGTGAATGATTTGAACTCGGAAACTGTCGTTCAACTTTCAAGATCTGTAACCGAAGAAGGGCACGCCGAAATAAATTCTACTAGCTTAACCTGGGATTGGAGAAACAAGTATATTGAATACTTAAAAAACGGAAAGCTCCCTTCAGACCACAAAGAGTCCAGGACCCTTCGAACTAAAGCTGCTCGATTTACTTTGACTGCGGACGGAACGTTATATCGAAGAACATTCGATGGACCGATGGCGGTATGCATAGGTCCGGGAGATACCAATTACATCCTCCGGGAAGTACACGAGGGCACTTATGGCAATCACTCCGGTGCCGACATGTTAGTTCGAAAAGTGATCAGAGTAGGGTATTATTGGATCATATGGGCAAAGACACAAAAGAATTTGTTCGTAAATGCGATAAATGTCAAAGGTTTGCTCCAATGATCCATCAACCCGGAGAATAACTTCACTCGGTCCTATCCCCATGGCCATTCATGAAATGGGGAATGGACATCGTCGGCCCCCTACCATCGACCCCAGGTAAAGCCAGATTTATTTTGTTTATGACTGACTATTTTTCTAAATGGGTTGAAGCGCAGGCGTTCGAGAAAGTAAGAGAAAAAGAGGTTATCGACTTTTTGTGGGATCATATCATATGCCGATTCGGGATACCATCCGAAATAGTATGTGATAATGGGAAGCAATTCATTGGCAACAAAATCACAAAATTCTTCGAAGACCACAAAATAAGAAGGATACTAGAAACCCCGTACCACCCCAGCAGAAACGGACAAGCCGAATCAACAAACAAAACAATTTTTCAAAACCTGAAGAAGAGATTGAACGACGCTAAGGGAAAATGGAGAGAAATCCTGCCCGAAGTCCTTTGGGCATACCGAAAAACATCGAAATCCAGTACAGGGGCGACCCCATTCTCCTTAGTATATGGCTCCGAGGCATTGATACCAGTCGAAGTCGAAGAGCCTAGTCCCAGATTTTGATTCATGACGGAAGAATCAAATAACGAGGCTATGAACACCAGCCTTGAATTATCGGACGAAGGACGAGAAGCTGCCCTTATCCGGTTGGCCGCACAAAAGCAACGAATCGAAAGGTATTACAATCGAAGAACTAAACTTTGCCACTTCAAGCCAGGGGACTCGGTGTTAAGGAAAGTCACCATCAATACTCGGAAATCCAAATGAAGGAAAACTAGGACCAAATTGGGAAGGACCGTACCAGTTGCTCGAGAACTTTGGGAAAGGATCATACAGGCTCGGCATCATAAACGGCAAACAGCTATCAAGCAGTTGGAATGTATCACATCTAAAACGGTACTACTGCTAAGGTCCGATCTTTCCCATATTTATTCAACTATCCCGTATAGAAGTTCGAACAAAGAACAGAAGTATTCTTTTACTCAAAAGCACGTGTTGCACTTTTTTTTCCTTAGACCGATTTTTCCCCAAATAGGTTTTTGCGGGAATGTTTTTAATGAGGCAACCATCGATCGTGCTGTGCTTTTAAAATAGTATCCGAGGCTTTCGACCCTTAGCCCTAACGACCTCGAATACTGGGGGGCACCAGGCCCTCAAATACATCGAGTTCAGATGCAACAAAGTCTTCTCACAATAATAGAGGAAAAATTGTAAGAGCCAAAATGGTCAAAATGAACCATGCTCATATAGATTACCCCAAAACATATGACAATGACTTGAGATTTATTATGCAACCAGCCTACGGGCATATCGATTTATCTCGAGTTTGAAATAAACACTCGAATATTAAGCCTACAGGCTACTTCTATATCGAGTTCGAAATACTCAGTCGACCGTTGAGCCTACGGGCTACTTCAACATCGAGTTCGAAATAATCACTCGAATATTAAGCCTACGGGCTTCCACATTATCTCGAGTTCGAAATAAACATTCGAATATTAAGCCCACGGGCTACTTCTATATCGAGTTCAAAATAAACACTCAAATGTTAAAGCCTACGGGCTGCCGAGTTCGAACAAGGACCCAATCGAGTTTGAAACATTGAAAAAGCTACGTTTACTCAGAGTTTACGTTAACCACCACATTATCATCAACTCAACAAGCAAAACGTCACTCCAAATCTGATCGATCAAAATCGACCTTGTTATATATATACAAAATTGCCTACGTAATTAATTTACAGATATGGAGAATTAGACTCTAAGCTTCTGGGTTGGGGTCTTCCCCACCCTCGGACCCGCTTTTGCTACCATCATCGTTATCATCGTCATCATCATCAGAAGCCAAGGCTTCAGCTTCCGCTTCAAGCTCTTTTGCCTTTCTTACCTCTTCGGTAAGGTCGAAACCTCGAGCATGTATCTCCTCGAGGGTCTCCCTTCGAGATCTACACTTAACAAGTTCGGCAACCCAATGAGCTCGAGCATCGGCAATCTTTGCCGCTTCCCGGGCCTCCACCTGAGCGGCCTCAGCATCAGCTCGATATACAGCAATAGACTTATCCGCCAAAACTTTCGACGACTCAACCTCCGCCTTAGCCTCAGCAAGTCGTATCTCAAGCTCATCGATTTTCTTAGCCTGAACCGACACCTTTTGCTTGACGTTTCGAAGCTGAACGTCGGCTGATAATAACTTTGTTAAGATGGTTTCTTTCTCCACTGCCAGGCGGTCAATAGTCTCCTTCCACTGGTTGCATTCGGCCCGGATTTGGTCGACCTCCTCTCGAAGTAGCCCGATCTTCTCGATCTTTTGCTGCAACTGAGACAACGAAGGGTTAACTTCCACAGTCAAGTCAAATCCATAATTTAACAGAACGAGGCTCACCTGCTGATCGAGCTCGACCCTTTCTTCACGAACCTTAGCCAAATTCGCTTGAAGATCCTTTATAGACTCCTCCTTCTTGCTACAAAGAAGCCGAAGGTCATCTCTTTCACCTAGGACCTTCCGGAGTTCGGCCTCACACTGGCTAAGATCAAGTCGAAACCTACCGATGGCCTGCATAGTTAGAAACTATCATCAACACCAATAAAATAAAGAAGGATCACCGATATCGGAACCGTCAAGTATGGAAAAGAACAAAGAAGCCAAGTATGGAAGAATCATTACCCGAGTAATAAAACGCTGAGCTTCCTCTAACAAAAGAGAAGCATCACCGATATCGGAACTGTCATCAACACCAGTAAAACAATCCTTAAAAGGATCCGCTGCACCTGAGCCAGCACCAATATCGGGAGTCTTTAGCTCTCGAGCCTCCTTCAACGCCTCCTCAGAAAAAGACGGAAGAGAAGGTGAATGACCCATTGCCATTGCCCCGAGCAAATCACTCGGAGTACTCCGATTGAGACTTAGGTCTTCGGAACCAACCCCGATGGGCATGGCTGCCATCGGCTCAGCAACTCTAGCAACCTCGACTGCCTCTGTAGGTCGGACTACTAAAGCCGAGGAGCTATCTTCTTCTTCTTCTTCTTCCTCCCTCAGTCGTTGGACCGAGTCGATCGAAAGGGCAATGATTTTTCTCCTCACCTTTCGAGTTTTGGGCTTAGGGTCCTCCGGCCGAGAGGAAGCCCTTCGTTTCTTTTCTTTTCCCTGTTCCAGGACCGGGGACTTGTTTCCTTCATCACCGCTCGAAGGCCTCAAAACGGCATCCCTAGTTACACCTATATACAAAGGAAAAATCGATAATGAAATGAACGCAGAATATACCTCGAGGGAAACAGGAACCAAACCTCACCATGATTCTTGGCCTCCCATCTACCTTTAGCCAAATCACGCCAAGCGCGCTCGGCATAGGATGAAGTCGAGGCTAACTTTCGAACCCAATCCTCGAGATCAGGCACAGCTTGTGGCATCCAAGGTGCAGTTGGACATCATAAAATAATATTAACAAAAATGGAAAAAGACACAAAAAGCAAACATGAATCACTTACGGTCGAAATTCCATTTTTCAGGAAACGACATCTTTTCCTCCGGGATAAGATCACGAGTCCTCACTCGAATATATCGACCCATCTAACCTCGATCCTTATCTTCATCGATGCTCGACATCAAAGCCTTCGATGCTCGGCGATGTAGCCTAATTTGTCCACGATAAATCTGAGGCCGATACAGTCGTATAAGGTGGTTCAGAGAAAAATCCAACCCTCCGGCTTTGATAGAGAAGAAACGCAATAAGATGACTATACGCCATAAGGAAGGATGAATTTGGTCGATGGTGACCTGATATCTCCTGCAGAAATCAAAAATCATGGGATCGACAGCTCCCAACATAAATGGATAGGTGTAAACACTTAAAAATCCCTCCACGTAGGTAGTGACGCTCTCATCGGAGGATGGGATTTGTAACACAACCTCAGAACCCCAGCCGCAGTCTTTTCTGATGGCCTCGAGATGAACCTCTACTATAGAGCACGTATACATCGATACGTGTTCACACCGACCCGGAACGGACAAAGGGTTCTCCACCCTAAAATCAGTTTTTAAAATACACGGGCCGGGAATATAATCTTGAACGGACGGCTCCGTCGGCGCCTTATCGTCACACGGCCGTGAGGAGGAAGCTTTCTCCTTGTGAGGTAGGATTTTTGAAGTTTTCTCCATCAATATGAGAAGAAAAAGTCGCAAAGGAAGGTGAAAGAGGGGACAACACCAAAACTCTAGTATAAGCGGCACTAAAGCAACGGAGTAGAGAAAATAATCAAAGGGAATTTGGGAAAAGAGGAAGCACAAAAGTGGAAAACATTATATGGGAAAACTATTTATAAGGCATGGCGATTCGTTTCTAGTGGTGGCCGACCACCGACTGACACACATTAAATGCCTCGATAAAACCAAATCGATGGGACAGCTATCACGCACGTCATAGTCAAAGTCAATAGAAACGTCATCATTGATTCGGTCGAACCTTAGGGAAATCACATCGTTTCTCGACATCTCCTTCCCAAGAAACGAGGGGGCTATCTATATACGGTTAAAACCGATCCTCGATCATGAAGATCGATCGAGGATGGCATCTCAGTCAAGGGGTATCTTCATGGAGAACCCGAACGAATTCCGAGATGGGGGTGTCGAGCTCGGGGTGTCCGAATCGACCGAGGTAACATCGACCGATACAGGTCCCGAACATCGATGCCCGAAAGTGATCACCAAGCTCGAAACCAAGGCCGAGGTTCCGATCCGACACCGAGCTCGAGTCGGTATCGAGCTCACAGATAAAAAGCTGTTACAACCGCACCAAATGAGAGAATCTTGGCGGGAATTAAGGAGGAGACACACTATCATGGGTCCTCCACTAGTAATATTATTCCATTATGTTGCTATAGATAAAGTAGTGATCCTTGGTTATAAAAGGCAAGATAGATTGTAATAGAAGACATCTTCCCTGGGATTAAGAATTCATTGTGTTTATCTTTCTAAAGCTCACTAAGTATCTTTGTTCATCATTTTCTATTTTGCATCATAAATACGTGTATTGTTATCTTCAGATCAAAGAAATTTACTTACCCTTAGAACCATACATAAATTCAACGTTATCCGATTTTTTGGGTAAACAAAGCTATATGCACAACCAATTTTTACTACAGATTTTATGCATGCACTTCCATCATCTAAGCTGAATCCTCATAACCATTTCTAGCGGTTTTTAAGCAGAAGCTACATAATAGTTACCACTGTAAACTTTTTGACTGGATCACCAAATGATATCTAATTTGAGACAAAAACTATCAGAAAAGGAATGTCTGGGATAGTACTAACTCCCGAATGCTTGACCAGATCAGTAACCAAAAGGTTAAATTTTGCGTAAAACAAAGGGTATTAATCGAAAGTGCTATACTTTTGAAACAAAGGAGACAATAAAATTTGATAATGCTTTAGTGTATCATATCAGACACAATCAAATTTGGAAGAGGGGGGTAAACCAGTTGAGTTACAAAACAAGTCTTCCACTTTTTAAAGATGTTGTTAGTTGGAACTTGTTTATTTATGTTTCATAGAAAGTAGGTAATATCCTAGAGGGGAACATAAAAAAGGTAGTCCCTCTTTGCATTTTGGATGCATTAGTGAGAGAAAAGTACAACTTCTAAAGTAGCAGAAAATCCATTTTGCAAAGTAAAAAGTGATCTTCTTTATTTCATTTATTATATATGATGCAATATATAAGAATTTACCGTCTTGTAGTATAGATAGTTGGCTCAGAGATTTATTGAATACCTATAATACACCATTTGTTATGTTGACTCTATCTTTCTATAATATTAGTGAAGACGTCGAAAAGAAAATAGGTGTATGTGCTTACGTTTATCTAACGGTTAGCAAGATCTCAAGTGCTAATTTAAAACTTATTTCCTAAAAGGAAGAGGAGGCTCCAGTTATTCAAGTAATTGTAGAGCAATTAGACCAAACTTTCAATGAACTATATTAAACCTGTAGTGTTCACGAAACATGCAGAAAACGAAGCCTCAACAGTGGCAGGCTCTTTGTACGTACCTTCAGCCTTAGTGACAGATCAAGACTCTCAACTGCCCGAGCATATTGTTCCCTTGCTTGATTTCTCTTATCAATTTCAGAATTTATATTTCGAACAAGAAACCAACGAATCACAAGAATATAATGGTGCATAAATCTACAAGTAATAGCATACTTGAAGTTAGCAGTTTAAAAGGCGCAAAATGAATACATCTTCAGAATGAGTTGTGTGTATAAGATTTATCGCCACCATAACTTAGAGGTTCCTTTCACAAATGGAAAATAGAGAGATTCAAGATTCCATCAAAATTAAAGGAGGTCCATGTCATCACAATCCACGAGGTATTTAAATATTTAATCAGAGTTAAAAGAGATCAAAATAGTTGGCCCGGAACAAAGTTGGCAGAATGAGATCGAACTCTACCTGAAGTAATGGAAATAACTTGGATACAGACGAAATGAAGCTAACAGTCATGCTCCTTCAAAATACAGTCAACAGGAAGAGTTAAAAAAAAAAAAAACACATAGATGAGAAAGTTAACAAGTCTAAGACAATACGAAAAGAACCATATGGTACCAAGAATGATAATTAAGGACGTAAAAGTGGAGAGCTTGGACATATATCCTTCCAAATTAGCTTTTAACACTTCGAAATTGAACAAGTATTCCATATTTTCTTTCCCTTCCAAACATACTGTATACGGTCAAAACCGGTTTCGCCCTTTTTGTAATTAGTCGAGATTGGAACACGATGGACCGAGGGTCGTCATCATAATATCGAGATGAGATCTGAAGCCAGGTTATCGAGCTCAAGATTCAGGGACCGATCAATACCGAGCTCGAAGTCGATATCGAGCTCGAGTCCAAATCGAACTATGATGTGAAGTGGTGTTATCAAGCTCGAGATCTAGAGATCGATCAATACCGAGCTCGAGTCAATATCGAGTTCGAGACCTAGAGACCGACTAATACCGACCGATACCGAGACCGACCGAGATCGAGCCAAGAGACAAAGAGCCGTTGTAGACGCACTGGGGGAGAGAATCTCGGCGGGAATTAAAGAAAAGCTAATTAACTAATCTATTATGTGATCCCCACTATGTATTTTTAATAATATCCAAAAAAAGTTTCCTCCACTATATTAAGAGTGGCTATCATTTCTACAGCAGAGGACATTAAGACATTAATACACTCTCACATTTCAAAGATTATTGAGATTTACACACATACAGAAAATATTATCCTTTTCTGGGCTTGTTACCTCGGTTCATCTTGTTCATCTAGAAATCATTCTCCACTCAATTTTGATTTGTATTAATTCCTTTTTGCAGTCAATGCCAGATATATTTCTACTTATTTTTCCGATTTATTCCAAATTATATTACGTATCCTTAGAACTACGTATAAATTCAACTATATCCTTTTTTCGAGTAAACAGTTTGGCTCCCGCCGTGGGGCTAAGGATAATAGTGGTTATTTGATACGAATCTATGTGAAACACATTATTTTACACTTGCCCTTGGAAATGTCTTTGATTTTAGGTTTGAAATGACGAATTCTCAATTAATGGCCCTACCTATCGACAACGAAGCTGGCCTTCAAGATGAGAACAACAACCTGATGCCCGGGGATGAAAGGCTACTCGTCGACCCCATTGGAACTCGGGTTGAAGGGCCAATAGACATTAATTCACATATGTCCATCGAGGTAGACCAACGTTCCGACGGTGAAAATAGCATTCATGGTGGAACTCGATCTGCAGCTCGAAATACCTAAAACATTGAGGAAAACGGAATCAACTTGCGTATGATTTTCGAAATGTTGCAAGCCCAATAGGTAGCGATAGCTCAGTTGCAGAGCCAAACCCAGGCACCGAGCAGGCCCGAGCCCAGTCCACCTCGAGACGTCACCCACAGAACGGGGCCAGCTGTAGTAAGGTCAAATGAGCAAGAATCGAGGACTAGTCCCGAAATTGTTAAGATGTTCGAGGAGCTAACAAAACGAATAGAGTCGGTAGAAAGGAGGATTGAAGCAAATGACAAAAAAGTGAAAACTTATAACTCCAGGGTTGATCAGATCCCGGGGGAACCACCAATATTGAAAGGCTTAGATTCCAAAATATTCATACAAAAGCCATTCCCCCCCGAGCGCAACTCTAAAACCGATACCCAAGAAGTTTCGCATGCCCAAAATTCCTAAATATAATAGAACGACCGACCCCAACGAACATGTCGCCTCTTACACATGTGCCATTAAAGGGAATGATCTAGAAGACGACGAGATCGACTCTGTATTATTAAAAAAATTTGGTGAAACCCTGTCAAAAGGAGTAATGATATGGTATCATAATTTACCGCCTAACTCTATCGATTCTTTTGCTATAATTACAGATTTTTTCATAAAAGCACATGCTGGAGCCATAAAGGTCGAGACCATAAAGTCGGACCTTTTCAAGGTAAGGCAAAAAGATAACGAGATGCTAAGAGAATTCGCATATCGTTTCCAAATAGAACGAATGGATCTACCACCGGTCATAAACGATTGGGTTGTTCAAGCTTTCACTCAAAGACTGAACGAACGAAGCTCAGTGGCTTCACGAAGGTTGAAGCAGAACCTGATCGAGTACCTGGCTGTTACCTGGGCCGATGTACACAATCAGTATCAATCAAAGATTAGAGTCTAAGATGACCAGTTGGGTTCTGGGTCGGTTACTAAAAGGGACATCAACCGAGAACCAAGGTCGAACAAGGACCGATACTGGCCGTATAGTGGAGATCATAGGGGTAGCGAACCAAGACGTAACCCCGTACAAGGCAATAAAAGAAGTGATCGAGGCCGAGGATCTCGAGGGCTGATGTACAAGAATGGTTTCGACAAACATACCGGACCTAAGGAAGCACCGCGGTTATCAGAATATAACTTCAACATTGATGCATCCGCCATCGTATCGGCTATCGAACGCATCAAAGATACTAAATGGCCTCGACCTCTGCAGACTGATCCAACGCAAAGGAATCCCAATCAAATGTACGAATATCATGGCACTCATAGCCACAGAATGGAAGATTGCAGGAAATTGAGAGAGGAGGTAGCCCGATTATTCAATAAAGGGCACCTTCGAGAATTTTTAAGTGACCGGGCCAAAAATCATTTCAAAAATAGGAATTTCAGTAGACAAAACGGACAAGAAGAGCCACAACACATCATCCATATGATCATCAGTGAGATCGATATCCCCAAGGGGCCGGTGCTTAAGCGCACTAAGATGTCGATTGTAAGAGAGAAGCGATCTCGGACTCAGGATTACGCACCTAAAGGAACCTTGTCCTTTAGTGATGAAGATGCGGAATGAATCATGCAACCCCATAACGATGCACTGACAATAACTGTACTTATGAATAAAACTCAAGTTAAGCGTGTGTTAATTGATCCAGGCAGTTCGACCAACATTATTAGATTGAAGGTCATAGAGCAGCTCGGTCTACATGACCAGGTCGTGCATGCAACCCTGGTACTTAACAGATTCAATATGGCATGTGAAACTACTAAGGGCGAGATAATTCTGCCAATAAACATGGCTGGGACCATCCAAGAAATGAAGTTTCACGTAATCGAAGGCGACATAAGGTATAACACCATTTTTGGAAGACAGTGGATCCACAATATGAGAGCTGTACCCTCGACCCTCTACCAGGTTCTGAAATTCCCAACATCAGAGGGAGTCAAAATGGTCTATGGAGAGCAACCGGCCGCAAAAGAAATGTTTGCCGTCGAAGAAGTAATTTCGATATCTTCACTATCGTCTACAAAAGGATCGGGTTCGAAGGGGGAACGAGATACAAAATAGCAATCACAAACGTCAGCCTCGACCTAACTAAAGAATCAGAAGACTGACAAAGATGACAAATATGGAGTCTCTCGATCCTTCGTGGCCCCTGATGATTCCGACGCTACCCAATCAACGGTTGAAGAACTGGAGCAAATCACGCTAATCGAACATCTGCCCGAACCAAAGGTATACCTGGGCACGGAGTTAGATCCCGAGCTCAGGAAAAAGCTTATTCAATTTCTTATAGCTAACATGAACTATTTCGCTTGGTCCCATCTTGATATGACAGGGATCCCACCGGAAGTAACCACTCATAGACTAAGCTTGGATCCGAAATTCCTCCGGTAAAGCAAAAAAGAAGGCCCTAGTCCGAGTTCAAACATGCCTTCATCAAAGACGAGGTAACTAAACTTCTTAAAATAGGATCCATTCGAGAAGTAAAATACCCCGAATGGCTAGCAAATGTGGTGGTAGTCCCTAAGAAGGGAAACAAACTTAGAATGTGTATAGACTAAAGACCTGAATAAAGCATGCCCAAAGGATTCTTTTCCTTTGCCTAATATTGATCGCATAATCGATACCACGACCGGCCACAAGACTCTCAGTTTTCTCGATGCCTACTCCAGGTACAACCAGATACAGATGAACCTGGAGGACCAGTAAAAAAACCTCGTTCATCACTAAGTATGGTACCTACTGTTACAATGTAATGCCATTCGGTCTAAAAAATGTTGGTACAACTTATCAACGCCTAGTAAATCGAATGTTCGAAAAACAAATAGGAAAATCAGTGGAAGTTTATATTGATGACATGTTAGTTAAGTCCCTGCGAGCATAGGACCATTTAAAACATTTGCAGGAAACTTTCGACATACTGAGGGAGTACAATATGAAGCTTAACCCCGAAAAATGTACATTCAGGGTTAGCTCAGGCAAGTTTCTTGGTTTCATGGTATCCAATCGAAAAAATGAGATCAACCCCGATAAAATTAAAGCTATCAAGGACATCACAGTAGTAGATAATGTAAAGGCCTTACAGAGGCTAACGAGATGGATAGCCGCCCTAAGACAATTCATTTCGAGATCCTTAGATAGGAGCCACCGATTCTTCTCACTACTTAAGAAGAAAAGCAACTTTGCATGGACTCCGGAATACTAGAAGGCCTTGAAAGAACTAAAGCAGTATTTATCGAGCCCGCCGCTTCTTCATACCCCGAAAGTGGATGAACAAATTTACTTGTACTTAGCTGTCTCGGAGATAGCGGTAAGTGGATTCCTGGTTCGAGAAGAACGAGGTACGCAATTCCATATTTGTTATATCAGTCGGACCTTAGGCGAGGCTGAAACTAGGTATCCACAGTTAGAAAAATTAGCACTTGCTTTAATAAGCGCCTCTAGGAAACTAAAACCATATTTCCAATGTCATCCGATACATGATGTAACAACTTATCCTCTTCGAAGTATTTTGCACAAACCCGAGCTTTCAGGTCGATTGGCTAAGTGGGCCATAGAAATCGGTGGGTACGATATTGAGTATCGACCCTAAACTGCTATCAAATCTCAAATCTTGGCGGACCTCGTACCCGAGATTGAAAAAGAACTACTGATAAAATTGGGTACCTCCTCAGGAGTCTGGACCCTCTTTACGGACGGTGCCTCAAATGCAAAGGGGTCCGGACTAGGCATCATACTAAAATCGCCCACAGGTAATATAGTTAGGCAGTCTATCAGAACTGCATAATTGACTAACAATGAGGCCGAGTATGAGGTCATGATTGCAGGTCTCGAACTAGCCAGAAGCTTGGGAGCGGAGGTCGTAGAGGCTAAGTGTGATTCCCTCCTCATTGTCAACCAAGTTAACGGGACTTTCGAAGTCCGAGAAGATCGAATGCAGAGGTACTTGGATAAATTACAGGTGACTCTACATCGATTTAAGGAATGGGCTTTGCAGCATGTACCCTGAGAACAGAACAGCGAGGCCGATGCCCTTGCAAACTTAGGCTCATCGGTCGAAGATGACAAACTAAACTCGGGGACTGTCGTACAACTCATAAGATCGCTGACCGAAGAAGGTCACGCCGAGATAAACTCCACAAGTATGACCTGGGATTGGAGAAACAAATATATAGAGTACTTCAAGAATGGGAAGCTTCCTTCAGATCCAAAGGAATCGAGAGCTTTGCGCATAAAAGCAGCACGGTTCACCCTGTCCGAAGACGGAACTCTGTTTAGAAGGACGCTCGATGGACTATTGGCAATATATTTAGGACCAGGAGATACCGGTTACATCCTACGGGAAATTCACGAGGGCACTTTTGGAAACCATTCCGGTGCCGATTTGCTGGTTTGCAAAGCAATTAGAGTAGGGTATTATTGGACCGATATGGGCAAAGATGCGAGGGAGTTCGTTCGTAAATGCAACAAATGCCAAAGACATGTGCCCATGATTCATCAACCCGGGGAGCTACTCCACTCTGTCCTATATCCATGGCCTTTCATGAAATGGGGAATGGACATCGTCGACCCCCTCCCATCGGCCCCAGGTAAACCTCAGTTTATTTTGTTTATGACAGATTATTTCTCTAAATGGGTTGAAGCACAGGCTTTCGAGAAAGTCAGAGAAAAAGAAGTGATAGAATTCATTTGGGACCACATCATATGTTGATTTGGGATGCCATCCGAGATTGTATGCGATAATGGAAAATAATTCATCGACAGCAAAGTAACTAAATTTCTCGAAGATCACAAGATCAAAAGGATCCTATTAACTTCGTACCATCCCAGCGAAAACGAGCAAGATGAATCGACCAACAAAACCATTATCCAAAATCTTAAGAAGAGATTGACCGATGCAAAAGGAAAATGGAGAGAAATACTACCCGAGGTCCTATGGGCATATCACACAACATCGAAATCAAGTACCGGAGCAATGCCATTCTCGTTGGTTTATGGCACCGAAGCTTTGATCCCGGTTGAGGTCAGAGAACCTAGCATCAGGTTTCGATATGCAACAAAGGAGTCAAATAATGAGACCATGAACACAAGCCTAGAATTATTGGACGAAAGAAGAGAGGCCGCTCTCGTCCGATTGGCCGCCCAAAAATAGCGGATCAAAAGGTACTATAATCGAAGAACCAATCTTCGACATTTTAAAATTGGTCTTGGTGCTAAGGAAAGTCACCATTAACACCCAAAATCCGAATGAAGGGAAGCTGGGTCCAAACTGAGAAGGACCATATCAGGTTCTCGAAATCGTCTGAAAGGGACCCTACAAGCTCGGCGTGATAAACGACAAACAACTACCGAGCAATTGGAACGTATCGCATCTAAAACGATACTAATGCTAACGTATGACGCTCCCATGTTCATTTGTATTTCGAAATTAACCCTTGTAGGTGTTACCAGAAACAGGGATGGATTCTTCAACCCGAAGCCTTTAGGTCTGAAAGCACGCATTGCACTCTTTTTCCCTTAGATTAGTTTTGTCCCAAACAGGTTTTTCGAAAAGGTTTTTAATGAGACAACCATTGATCGTGCTAACTTAGAACAATTCAACAGTATCCGAGGCCTTTTTACAATCAACCTCAAATCCTGGGGGGTATTGCCCTCGAATATATCAAGTTCGATACAAGAAAGTTACTTCATGGCAACAAGGCCTCGATAGGAAAAATTGTAAGGGCTAAATAGTAAAATGAACCATACCCGTTTAGTTTGCTTGAGCCCTGGCTCAAAACATGAATACATGTATAATGACTTATAAAGAGAAATTTCTTCTTTACAGATATCTCATATCTCAGAAAGATTCTTCTAATTCATGTTTGTGATCTATTATGTAAACATGCTTAAGGGTCGACCATGAACGGAGTTTGAAAAGTTACCCCATAAATCAGAGATTGGCAACTGAAAAATCAACGAGATCAAGATCCATAAAGCTTAAGGGATACATTACTTCGAGTTCGAGCAAACACTCACTCGACCATTAAAGCCTAAGGGCTACTCTTACTTCGAGTTCGAGCAAACACTTAGTCGACCATAAAGCCTAAGGGCCATATTGATTCGAGTTCAAACTATTGCCCCGAATAGGGGACTACGTATCAAGCTTATAAAGGCTACTCTGCTTCAAGTTTGAGCAAATCATTTCATTTGACATCTATCTATCGAGCCTAGGGACTGCCTATAATAAATGGTCGAGTGTAATACTTACTACCGGCCCTTACTATCTCAATATTGGACCTTCGAATAATTATTCAATGCTAAGGCACTTTTGACCTTTGTATAAATTAACAAAAAGGCAAAAGATTCGGAAGCCATAAAAGGGAAAAAAGTTTCATATACAGATATTTTACAAAGGCAACTCGGCCCGAACGAAGTTCTTTACAAAGGCCGAAAGCACCCTCAATAGAAATAACAACAACTACCTAAGATCCTAAATGGCTTGGTCTTCATCGGAGGTCGCGTCCTCGAGATCTTCCCCACCTTCAGATTCGCTCTAGCTATCGGAGTCTTCCTCGGGGAAGGCCAGCCTTCGAGCCTTGTTTTCCTCCGCCTTGGCAATTTTGATCTCGGCCCTAACATCGAAGCCCTGAGCGCCGATCTCCTCGAGAGGTTCTCTCAGAGCCTTCCATTTAGCTTGCTCAACCATGCTCTTGGATTTGGCTTGGTTGACCTCAAAATCGATCCTGAACTGGTCCAATTTTGCGCCAGCTCTTTTATTGGCCTCGATCAGATTTGGCCACTTCAAGTTCATCAGCCAAGCTTGCTTTATCAGAAATAGCCAAATCTAACCGATGCTGAAGCTGCTTCATCCTCTCGATCAACACCGAGGCATTTTCTTTCGTAGATCAAAGTTGGGCCTCAGACGACTCCAACTGAGCTTGAATGGCTTTTTTTTAGGCAAGGATATCCATATTCTTTTTAAATTCTTCTGCCTCGACAAGTAGCCCATCTACCTGTGAGTTGAGCCGTCCGATCTGCTCGATCCTATGCCAAACCTGCTGAATTAAATCATTAGTGGTTATCTCTAATTCATCTTCACTATCATGGAAAATTCAAAATACCTGCTCGACTATCTCCTCATGCTCTTCTCGAGCTGCTGTCAAATATGCTTGAAGTTTCTCACTAAGAAGTTTGTAAGAGTCACTCTTCTTAGTGAGGTTCCGAACCTCAGCCTCGTGGTCCTCACGGATTCGGAGGAAGGCCTCGTGATGCAGCACCGAAGCCTACAAACATAGGAAAAAAGTTAGAATTAACTACATATCTAAATATAAGAGAAACAACAAATATGCCATCGAAGCTACCCGATTCAAAGCATGCTGGGCCTCGTTGAAAAGGCAGGCTGGTCCTACCACATTCATCACTAATTGATCCTCTTCGGTCACCAAGGACCGAAGATAACTGGCAACCCCCAAGGGGGAGAGAAAATTCGGGTATCTTCGGAGACGGAGAGCACTACCTTCCACCTACGATCGGGATCAACATTCGGGGTCGGGAATCGGTCCACCAGTTTCAGAACTTATGAAAACCTGGAAGAGCTCGACCATGATGTTTTCTTTGGTATCGGTAATCCATCAAACCCGATAACCTCCTCCGAGACAGCTGACTCGATCCCATCCCGAGAACCGTGGATATCGGTCGGCTCCTGAATTCCCTCGTAGGATCGACCTTCTAACATGCTATCCTCACGGATCATAGCATCCGATATCTAAGGGGATCCAGTAATATCGACTATCCCGAGCTCGTCCCTCAAGATATCTTCTACCCGAGATGTCCTGCCCTCGGTATCTCCGTTGACCAGCTCAGCTCGAGATTGAATATTCTCGGCTTTCCCTTGTTCGGGAATCACGGCCAGAACTCTTTTGTTAACATCCGCCGATTCGGAGGATTGTTGTATCACAACATTGGCCCACACACATTCTAACTCCTCTTCTTCTTCTTCTTCGGGCTCGTCCCTTAATTCGCGGATCGAGTCCAAAGGCATAATATCGGAGCCCCCCTGGGTTTGCAAGTTCTCTTCACCGGGGTTTTCTTGTCCGAGACCTGGGAACTCGGTGAATCTTTTATTTTCTTCTCTTTAACCTGCTTCGGGGCAGGGACCTCTTCATCACCATATGGGGGCCTCATAACAACATCTTTCCTGAGTCCTACAAAGGAAGAAAAGAGGGTAAGTAAGTGATGAATATCGAGCCACAAACAAACTGATTAAGAGACTTACCGTGACTACGGGCCTCCCATCGGCCCTTTGATAGTTCCACCCAAGCACGCTCAGAATACGGTCTAGCACGAGACCTTCAACCCATTGTTTAAGGTCCGGGGATCGGTTCCGGCATCTAAGCCACAGTTGTAACAGAAAATAAAGAGTGGATCAAGAAAATGAAAGGCGGTCCCAAATTAAAATGCTCGAAAAGAAGTAAATACTCATGGCTCATATTCCATTTCTCAGGAAACAGCATGTTGGTGGCATAAATCAGGTCTGAGGTTTTAACTCGAACAAACTGGCCCATCCAACCTCGATCACGAGTTTCATCTATACTCGAGAATAACACTTTACTGGCTCGGCGAGCTAGCTTGATCAGCCCCCTCAGTAGAGTCGGTGACTATAAAAGCGCATAAGGTGATCGAGTGTGAAAAGACACCCCTCTATTTTTCTTGAGAAGAATCAGAAAAGAATCACTATTCTCCAAAATGAAGGATGAAATTAGCCAAGGGTCACGTCGTATCTTTTACAAAAAGCGTTGATGACGGGATCTAATGGACCCAATGTGAAAGGGTAAGTATATACACTTAAGAACCCTTCCACATGGGTAGTAATTGATTCTTGGGGAGATGGGAATACCACGTGCTTGTCGCCCCAGTTGCATTCCTTTTTTAAGTTTTCGAGAATTTTCTCGGTGATTGAACACTGGTACCTCGAGACTGCCTCACATCGGCCCGGTACCGAAGAAGGTTTTTTCAACTTTAAAATCAATGACAGTCGAGCACCCTACCAGAATGAACTCCTCGGGGTGGGGCTCCGCTGCATCCTCACTGCCGGTAGGCCGCGATGAAGAAGCGACCTCTTTCTGCGGCACCGTTTTGGAGGTTTTCACCATTAATGAATAATAGAAAAGGGAATTGGTTTTGTTTGTGATGTAAATTATATGAAGCAGAGGGATTTTTGAAGAATATACAAGAGTAGAGGAAAAACTTTTGAGTAAAAAGTTTGGATGTGAATAGAAGTTTGAATATTTATAGGCCTGATAATGACGGTTCAGAACCGGTAGTGGCCGACCAACGACTGACAAACATTTCATGTCTTGGTAACTGGACTGATGGGACGTTTGTCGCATACATCATAATCGGGCTCATCACTGATTGTCATTTCCCACCTAGTTGGAATTCGGAAAATCATATCATTTCTCGCCATATTTCTTCCGAGAAACGAGGGCACTATTTGTATACGGTCAAAACCAGTTGTGCCCTTCGTGTAATTAGTCAAGATTGGAACGTGAAAAAACGAGGGTCATCATCATAATATCTAGACAAAATCTGAAGCCAGGTAATCGAGCTCGAGATCCAGAGACCGATCAATACCGAGCTCGAGTCAATATCGAGCTCGAGACCCATAGACCGACTGATACCGACCGATACCGAGACCGACCGAGATTGAGCCAATAGACAAAGAGCCGTTGTAGCCACACTGGGGGAGAGAATCTTGGCTGGAATTAAGGAAAAGCTAATTAACTAATCTATCATAAGATTCCCACTATGTATTTTTAATAATATCTAAAGTAGGTTTCCTCCATTATATTAAGAGTGGCTATCATTTCTACAGCAGAGGACATTAAGACATTAATACACTCTCACATTTCAATAATTATTGAGATTTACACACATATAGGAAAGATTATCCTTTTGTGGGCTTGTTACATCGGTTCATCTTGTTCATCTAGAAATCATTCTCCACTTTTTGCAGTCAATACTGGATATATTTCTACTTATTTTTTCGATTTTTGACTTTTGATTAATAACTTAGTATTTCATTATGGAATTGATTCCTTTTGCCCGTGTTGATTGTATCACATTGTTTGTGGCTAGATTCAAGGCATTCGGAGGCCGTTTCACGAGGCAAGGGTGTGTTGGAGTAGGGAATTTCTCGGATTGAGGTAAGTAACACTTCTAAACTTGCACCTGAGGGTTTGAAACCCCGAGTTATGTGTTATATGATTGGTGTTGAGGTGACGCACATGCCAAGTGAAGAGTGTGTGAGAATACACCATATGAGTTGTGACTTGGTCGATTCTATAAAACTGTATAGTGGATTTATCTTGTTGATATCCGTATTTTCATCATGTGATAAAGTAATTGAGTTGTCAATGATGCTAGAAATCATGTTTAGGTTATTAATGGTACTGTTGGGACCCATAGTGGTCGTTTCCTTGCTATTGACTTATTGATTACATTGGAATTTCGTACTCAGTCATATTTATTCATTGTATATCATATCTCACTCTCCGTTGCTATTTATTGCTGTATCATATCATCATTTTTAGGCTAGTTTCATGACATTGTGAGCCCGAGAGAGAGAGAGAGAGAGAGAGAGACTGGAGAGATTGATGACTAAGTTAGGCCGAGGACCTACTTGAGAGTGACAGTTATGGGATCGGGCTGCACGCCGCAACATGGTTATTGATTTATGCCCGGATCTGGCTTATTATAGCGCTTGGGCTGTAGGAGTCTCTTCGGAGTCTGTACACACTCCAGTGAGCACAGTTGATTATATTGAGGGATGGATTTTCCCTGGACATGGATCTTGTCCGAATCATTTTTGTTTGGGGATGGATCTTCCCCTGGGCTGGACTGGCCTTATACAGTACTAAGTAACTGTAAGGCCCCGTAAAATTTCATCTAAAACCTGAGGTTACATGGTGACGAGGTAGGCTAATATGTTTAGTGATGGTGCCATGGTACGGACTTTTGGGTCGAACAGTGCGCTAGGGAGTTAAAAGTAAAATATTGGAGTAAAAAGATATTTCTACGGCCCACTATGCGGATGGAGGTGTACTCACAATACCACAACTCTACACAAAGAGGCCCCATCGCCTCACCCTAATGTGTGCGGGTGGTGGTGTAACAACAACACCAAAAATCCTACACAAAGCGACCCTGCCGCCTCACCCCAATATATATGCTGGTGGAGATGTAATCCCAATCATAATCCTTACAGAATTTGGCATAATAACTTTCATTTGAAACACGACTTGGAGTAATAACATGAAGACACACGATCCATACTTTGAACACATCCTCAATTAGTAACACAACATAATAAGAGTATTTGAAACACATATTGAACATATATCTTTGCCACAAAGCTTATTCGGAATAATCGATTTATGATAATCAACTAGGAACTTACAAGGGTAATGTGGGGTTCAATTCTAAGAGAAGAGTTTAGCCAACATACCTTGCTTCAAGCCTTTCAATTTACTATAACATTTAGGAAATCCTAGCCTCTTCGATCTATTTAGATATATAGCAAAATTGAACATAAATTAGGAAGATGTTCATAGTTTCAGCTCATTTGAGCATTTTATCAAACACTAGGTGTGAAAATTTGTCTACAAGGTTTTTCTACAAGATTTCCTTCATTCCACAACCATATCTTTACTTATTTGAGCTCAACAATTTTCCCACAAACCTTATTGGTACAAGCATATATAATTAATACTCTTACACCCAAGAATCATACTCCCAATCACCCATCTTTTACCCCAAACTCAAAATTTAAAGAATTGGGGGAAGAAATTCATACCTCTTTGAAGCCCTAGCAAGATCCTTGTGAAATCTTCAAACCTTGATCAAGAATTGATGAACACATGGCTAGGTCTTCTCTCCCTCTCTCTAAGATACTCTCACCTCTCTCTAAAAATGTCAGATAAAACCCTTAAAAATGACCCCAAAGGCTATTCGTCAACATTGGGCCGAGTTACAAAAATCAGAAAAATGAAGCGTCGAAACACAATTTGCGATCGCATAGTGACCACAAAATAGATATGTGGTCCGTATAATAGGTCACAAAAGGTCGTCCGGAACTAGGCAATACTGCTTCAGTCTGCGGCCGTTATGCGGTCCGTAGACCTATTCTGCGGTCGCGAAGTTTGTCTACAACAACAACTACCAATCGAGCATTCAAATGGCTCCGTATGAGGCTTTGCATGGGAGACAATGTAGTTCTCAGGTGGGTTGGTTTGAGCCGAGTGAGGCCAAGCTATTGGGTACTGACTTGGTTCAGGATGCTTTGGATAGGGTTAAATGGATTGAGGATCGGCTTCGTATGACGCAATCTAGGTAGAAGAGTTACGCCGACCGGAAGGTTCGTGATGTTGCCTACATGGTTGGGGAGAAGGTTATGCTCAAGGTTTCACCCATGAAAGTTGTTATGAGGTTCGGGGAGAAGGGAAAATTAAGCCCTCAGTATATCGGGCCGTTTGAGGTACTTCAGAGGATTGGGGAGATAGCTTAAGCTTGCCTTGCCACATAGTTTGTCGAGTGTGCATCCATTGTTTTATGTTTATATGCTCTGGAAGTATGTTGGCGACCCGTCTCATGTTTTGAATTTCAGCACGGTTCAATTGTATAGTGATTTGACTTATGATGTGGAGCCGGTGGCCATTTTGGATTGGCAAGTTCGAAAGTTGAGGTTAAAGGACATAGCTTCAGTAAAGGTGCAGTGGAAAGGTCAGCCAGTTAAGGAGGCTACTTGGGAGACCGAGCGGGAGATGCAGAGCAGATATCCACACATATTTGATACCCTAGGCGAAAGTTGGAATTTTTGGAAAGTTTGACCTGGATTGGACCTTTTGATATCGGAGTCAGATTTCGATTCTGAAAGTTGGAATATGTCCGAAATATCATTTGTGACTTGTGTGCAAAATTTGGGGTCAATCGGACTCGATTTGATATGTTTCGGCATCGGATGTAGAAGTTTGAAGTTTTAAAGTTCATTAGGCTTGAATCGATGTGCAATTCATATTTTTAGCGTTGGTTGATGTGATTTAAAGGCCCGACTTTGTTCGTATGATGTTTTAAGACTTGTTGGTAGATTTGGTTGAGGTCCCGGTGGCTTCGGGTTGATTTCGGATGGTTAATAGATCAAAAATGGGACTTGGTGCATGACTAAAGCAGGGAGTGTGCTGGTGTAACCGCACCTGCAGAGCTTTGATTGCAGGTGCGAGCTGAGGTGCACAGATACATCCAAGATTGAGGAGGACTGTGGTTGTAGGTGCGAGGAGTTTTCCGCACCTGCGTGGCCGCAGGTGCGGCGTGAAGGGCGCAGAAGCGGATGGTGCGTAGGTGCGATGAGGATTTTCGCACCTGCAATTGCGCAGATGCGGGGGATAGGACCGCAGAAGCGGAGGCCCAACTCCAGTGGTTCACCGAAGAAGAGGGTGGATTGTCGCTTCTGCGACACCGCAGATGCGATTAAGTGTCCGCATAAGCGAAAGGCCTGGGAAAATTATTTAAAACAAGGGTTCACGATTTTGGCTTCATTTCAAACATTTCAAGCACGGGTTTGGGCGATTCTGGAGAGGATTTTTGAGGGGTTTCTTGAGGTATGTACCTTGTGCTCATTTTTGATCAATAATCTTGTTTCCCCGTTGATTTTCCCACCTAGTTGGTGTGTGTAAATTGAGAGTTTGAGGCTAAGGAATTGGAGAGTTTGATTTGGGGATTTGGGTGACGATTTGGTGTCGGATTTTGATAAATTTGGTATGGTTGGACTTGTAGTTGAATGGGCTTTCGGATTTTTTGCGTTTTATCGAATTTCGAGATGTGAGCCCGGGGTCGGCTTTTGAGTTGATTTTTGGCTTTTGATTAATAACTTAGAATTTCAGTATGGAAGTGATTCCTTTAGACCGTGTTGATTGCATCACATTGTTTGTGGCTAGATTCGAGGCATTCGAAGGCCGTTTCGCGAGGCAAGGGTGTGTTGGAGTAGGGAATTGCTCAGATTGAGATAAGTAACACTTCTAAACTTGTCTTTGAGGGTTTGAAATCCCGAATTATGTTTTATATGATTGGTGTTGAGGTGATGCACATGTCAAGTGACGGATATGTGGGCGTGCAACGTACGAACTGTGACCTAGTCGATTCCATGAAACTTTATAGTGGATTTATCTTGTTGATATCCATAGTTTCATCATGTGATAATGTATTTGAGCTGTCAATCATGCTAGAAATCATGTTTAGGCTATTATTGGTATTGTTGGGACCCATAATTGTCGTTTCCTTGCTATTGACTTATTGATTACACTGAAATTTCATACTCAGTCATATTTATTCATTGCATATCATATCTCAGTCTCCATTGCTATTTATTGCTGTATCATATCATTATTTTTGGGCTAGTTTCACGACACTGTGAGCCGGAGAGAGAGAGATTGGAGAGATTGATGATTGAGTGAGGCCGAGGGCCTGATTGAGAGTGACAATTATGGGATCGGGCTGTACGCCGCAATATGTTTATTGATTTATGCCTGGATCTGGCTTATTATAGCACTTGGGCTGAAGGAGCCCCTCGGAGTCCGTACACACCCCTAGTGAGCACAGTTGATTATATTGAGGGATGGATCTTCCTTGGAAGTGGATCTTGTCCGAATCATTTACCACCGTGCTACGGCCGGTCGGGCAGTTGCTACTGATCAGTTGGGCAGTTATGTTACGATATGGATAATAGTCCCAAGATAGGCATTAAATATATAAGTATAATTAGTATGCATATCATGGCCTTCAGAGGTTCAATTTGATTCTTATATCTCTCTTGCTGATGTTGACTTATTGTTATGTTATAGTTCTGCCTTACATACTTGGTACATTATTCGTATTGGCATCCTTTTATTATGGATGTTGCATTCATGCCTGCAGGTGTAGGTAATCAGTTTGCCGAGCCCTCATAGTAGACGAGGTTAGCATTCAGCGAAGGATCGGTAAGACTCCACTTCATTCGGAGTGCAGCCGAGTTTATAAGTCATCGTGTTAGAGTTTTGCTACATACTTATGGGAAGGTAGGGCCCTGTCCCGACCATGTTTCGATGTCAAATACTCTTAGAGACTTTGTAGACACATGTTCATTATGTAATGTATGTCAGAGGCCTTGTTGGCCCGTGTGCATTCATGTTTTAACTACGATGGATCGATGACATAACATTTTCCCACTTACAGTTGTGCATTGCAAGTTGTGTCCATGTTGGCCCATGATAGTTACAGAAGGAATGAGTTTAGTCAACTCAACCTATGTATGATCTAGTTTTTGTCGGATGATCATGAGTTACAGAGTAGTTCGCTTGGGCCAGTACGACACCAGGTGCTAGCCATGCCTCCCCAAGTTTGGGGCGTGACAATTAAATAATACTTTTTTGCACTAAATTTACCAAATTCCACCTCTGTTCATCAATACCTTGATTTGGATCACCATCACCATATACAAAGGAGAAAACCTTTAAATTGAGCGTCAAGTATTAATCGTTTCAAAACCAGATGCATACACAAACATTAAGAGGAAATGGCTTTTTCCCCCATACAGATTCAAAAAAGTTCATCATGACACCATCTTCATGTACTCGTTGTTGCATGTGAGAGTCGGGATGCCAATACCTAAACAAAGTTTATATTGTTTGGATAAGTCAATAAATAATATGAACAGAAAGTTAAGAGGGTCAGATGGCTCAGATATGTGGCCATTTATTGAAGCTCCTGATCATGATTGCCAATATTTTGAAAAAGGATATGACATCCTAAGGCTCATCCATGTTTAATTAGCAAATGATTGAACTATCCCATTGGATGGTATCATATTACAATTTAAAGATATTTTATTATTACACCCCATGCTTTTGTACGTAAAAGTACACCGTAAGTCGGTTGATGTAAGCTCAGAAGGAATGAAATCCCTCTACAAGGATAGGGAAGGTTTATCGAAGTCTTAAGTAATTTAAGTTAAATGAGACTTAGAAAAACAAATGAGATAATGGATACATGAAATATGGCTACTTGCTTACCGGGATACTTACTTGAGCTACTTGCTTACCTGTCCTACTAGCTTGAGCTACTTAACACATGTCGTGATTATTAAGTGAGGGAAAGATACATGTCTAAGTGAATAAGGGCAGCATGTGACACTTATTAATTAACCAAGCAGGTGCCAAGTAGGTGTGTCACCTACTTGCTAAAAGGGAAGGCACAAATTAGTCCACCAAACGGACATGTGTAGGTTAGCCAAGAGGGCCCTTTTAGGGGCTGAATCAAGACACATATCCTCATAATATCCAAGTAGTAAAAACATACAGAGATTCATGAAATTCTCTCCCAAATTGACCTACTCCAAACCCTCAAGAAGTTGTTGATAATCTTCTTCTTCTTTCAATTCAAGTTAAAGGGTAATCTCTAATCTTGAAGGATCTACTGTGAAGCAAGTTAATGGTCATCAAGGGCAATATACTACCATTGTTTCATTCCTACAAGATCTGATCTAGGTAAGAAAATCCTCACTCCTTCATATATTTGAGTTTATCTAAGTTCTAGCTAGGATGTTTGGTGAAGGACTTGTGAAGTAAGGGTTGGAAATTGAGTTGAATTTGTTGTGGTGTTATGGACTGTTTGGAGTAGTTTCATATTATCATATTGCTGTCGCATGAGAATATTGGCTTGGAAATATTGTATTTAATCTTATTGGTGCCTTAACTAAGTTGTGGGAGTAAGAATTGATAAAGTAATAATCTGAAAATCAGTTTTCAGTTGTTGTAATTTGTGGGCTGTTATGAGTTCGTTTTTATGTGGTGTTGTGGCTTAAAAATCAGTATGTATAACCTGAGTATATTGTGGTTGTCATTATTGATGTGTATTAAAATTCTAGCTAAGTTATAGGGATGGAAAAGTGCAAAGTAGCACTTGGTTGTTGTATGAGATCGTGATGTATTGTGATGGATATAAGGTTGGATATTGATGTAATATGTTTGTTAATATTTTGGACTTGTTGGTCTTGTTGTTTGATCTGAGGAAAGGAAAAGAATAAGGGGAGGTGATATCTAAATACTTGTAGATGAGCTAGTCATTCATTTGTGTTAAATTCTAGCTTCTGTAAGCTTAACAATGCTCCCTTATCGTTTGTTGTAGATTGAAGTACTAACGGGATGAACCAACGCCTTGAGGTTAAGTAAATGACAGAGGTATGTTAAGTCTAATCTTTCATTCTTTTGGCATGATCCAAGTAACGATACGTAAACGTAATGTTATTTCATAAATTGTTCTACTATTAGTAGTTAAGGATGTCTACGTTATTCATTCCTATGAAATATAATACAAAGCATGTCTAAGTATGTTTCTAAGTTTCTATTGAGGCATACGATAAAGATATTAATATTCATAATGTAGTGTTATATGCATCTTCATTTACCACTGAGCTACGGACGGTTGGGCAGTCATGCATCTATATTTACCATCGAGCTACGACCGGTCGGACAGTCATGCATTTACTATATGGATAATAGTCCCAAGAGATGAATTAAATATATAAGTATAATTAGTAAGCATATCATGGCCTTCAGTGGCACTTCAGAGGTTCAGTTTGATTCTTATATCTCTCTCACTGATGTTGACTTATTGTTATGATTCAGTTCTACCTTACATACTCGGTACATTATTCGTATTGACGTCCTTTTATTGTGGACGCTGCATTCATGCCTGCAGGTGTAGATAATCAGTTTGACGAGCCCTCATAGTAGACGAGGTTAGCATTCAGCGAAGGATCGGTAAGACTCCACTTCATTCGGAGTGCAACCGAGTCTATAAGTCATCGTGTTAGAGTTTTTCTACAGGCTTATGGGTAGGTAGGGGCCCTGTCCCAACCATGTTTTGATGTCAAATACTCTTAGAGGCTTTGTAGACATAGGTTCATTACGTAAAATATGTCAGAGGCCTTGACAGCCCGTGTGCATTCATGTTTTAAGTACGATGGATCGATGATACAATATTTGCCCACTTACAGTTATGCATTACGAGTTAGTGGCCATGTTGGCCCATGATAGTCATAGAAGGAAAGCGTTCAGACAACTCAACCTATGCATGATCTAGTTTTTATCAGACGATCATGAGTTACAAAGTGGTTCGCTCGGACCAGTACGACACCGGGTGCCAGCCATGCCTTCCCAGGTTTGGGGCGTGACAGTTAAATAATAATTTATTTTGCACTAAAAGCACCGAGAGTTCTTGATAAGAATTAGAGCAACCTAAATACAAAAAGAAGCAATCAAATCAAGATAGGAGAGAGGATTCTAATATCGTTTATTTAAGAATCACTTAAGGACCTTAATAGCTAGAAAAGCAGAGACATTTTGACAAAAATATAGCTTATGATTATTCAATTTAAAGACAGTCCTGGTCTAATCATTATCTCTGTATAATTTTGCTGAACTATACCCTATGCGCAGTGTCCCTTTCTATCGCACGATAAAATATACAATGTCACGTCTTTCAACTTGATAACATGCTAATTAGAACATCAAACTATTATCTAGCTGCTAAGAAGGAAGATGCGGATGGTTTCCCAATCAAAACTTCACGAATACGGATTTTAAAACTGGAGATTCTCAAGGGAGAATTTGCGGAAGAGGAGGATTACATGTGTCAGTTGGTGCTTCATGTGCAAGAGTTCAGGCGAAGACGGGAATCATTTTCTTTTACATTGCCGAATAGCGTCTCGCTTTTGGTAGGAAATATTGGGATGGTTTGGTCTTCAATGGTGATGCCAGGCAGGGTGAAAGAAGTATTGTTTATCTGGACTTTTAGAAGAGAAGAGAACATGGTGTGTGATGTGGCTCCACTAGGACTAATGTGGACCATTAAGAGAGAGAAATAGGAGAGCATTTGATGGAATAGAGAAGGATTTTGTACACTTGAGGAATAGCCTCTTTTTCCTTATTTACTTTCGGTGCACCCACGAGGTTACTCTAGTTATAGAAGATCGGGTATCATTTTTTTGGTGAGGTTTTCTACTTTTTGGTATACTTCTTGTACGTGACTATTTTGTCCATTGCTAACAAAATTTTGTTACTTGATAGAATAAAAAAAGGCAGCTTCAGATTAGATTGTAGATTTAGGAAGTTCTTTTCATTCAAGTAAGAGGTTTAGGAAGTTAATCATCCAAGAAGGTACTGATACAAGAGAACAAAAGGATGAGGAGAAAATTCCATGTTACAAGTGCATCATCGGAGAATCCCATTATTCCAAAACATTAGCACACATACTACCTCAACACCAAAAATATAAGTTGTATACATTTGTATTTGACATCACAAAGTTATTTCTTTTTCCCATCAAAATATCTTCTATTCCTTTCCAGCCATATATTTGACGAGCATAAAACACACACTTAAATATGCTCGCTAGTCGAATATAGTATAATATAATATCGTATTCACGTGGATAAGAGTTAAACAATATTTTTGTAGCTTATAGCTTGATTGCTATCCAAGATGATTAACAATTGAGAATTATGTGATTAAAAGATACAATTAACTAAGAATCTACGGTTATTGATTAATGACAAATGAATAAACGTAAGCAAGGAAGATATCAATGGGAAAAAGTAATGATTGATTGGATAGGTAAAAGATAAATGTCTGGGATTTAATTCTAGTCAATTCACTTCTAATGTTTAAGTGAGTCTCTCGAATTCACTCAATTATTAGTTCAAACGTTTAGGAGAAACTCCTCTCTCGATTAAGTCTCAACCTCACAATATGAACCAATTTAAGCTCACTGAAGATATGCAAGAATTCTTAGTGGATTGGTCTTTAGGAGAACCTCTTTCGATTATCCTCCTAACTAGGTCTAAGCAATAATTCAACTCGCCTCTTTCGATTACTAAGAAGAATCAATGAATTCAACCAACAAGATAATGCAAGAACATCACAAGTTATGCCTCTCTCGATTACATGAACATGTGAATATAGATGCAACAATTAAACCACCCAAACTATTCAATGCATAAAAACTAGAGTTAATATCCATAAACAATTACCAATACACCAAATCCATCAATCCCTAAAGAGCACTACTCCATATATGTGGAGTAATTCATCACAAATAAAGTTATGTTAAAGGAAAATATAAAACGATCCAAACTCTTATCTTGAGTGAGGATTGAATGATGAAATCCTTTTACTCTTGCTTCTCCCACTTCTCTTAGCCTCCTTAGGTCTTAGATATGTTAAAAGTCCAGAAAATAACGTTTTTCCATGTATATATACCAAGTAGGGTCGGCCCCAAACTAACACACCTTCTCCTATGCGAAATAGGACTGTTTTCGGAATAGGACGTGCGCGGCTGCGCACCTGGGAGTGTGCTCGCGCAGATGGCCGCGCACTTTGGAAAGAACACTGGCTAACTTGCGCGCCCAGTGCGCGCTCATGCACTTGGGTAGCCTCTGAACTTTACCAATTTTCTGACATAAATTTACACTGTTGCATCGTACTGTGCATCGCACTAGTGTATTTTTTCAGTAGTTCATTCTTCCTTGAATTTTGACATCCAGCAGTAATCCTCGACCCCCGAACACGATCCCGGCTTATCTTTTTGGGCTTTTACTCAGACTTCAAAGCTCCAAATAACTCAAATTAGTTCCACAATGTCTACATAACTCGTAATCACTCCTACAAGGCATAAAACACAAAATTAGTGCAAAACACTAGCGATTGAAAGCTCAACTCAATAAAGGCGTAGTAAATTAGAGTACGATAAGCAACTAAAACACACAATTATAGCCTACAATCAACACCTCACACTTAAATCATTGATCGTTCTCGAGCAATCAAACTACACTTTATAATGACACGATCTCATTACACAACTCTTATAACTCATCATACCAAGAATATTTAAAATAGATTAAGCACAATAGTGTAACATCCTAGCCTCAAGATTTGACTTAAAAACACCATGCATTATTTATAACCCACTCACTTACTCTAACCTAGAGGTCAATGACATTACCTTTCCTTCATGAATCAAGTGCCCTCACACAACAATAGAGAGTAGTTCCACACACCATAGAAATTAAAAACAATTAGGACCTCAAGAAATAAAGAATTCGCTCACTCTCAAAAACAACATTAATATGCCACAAAAGATGAACCACAAAAGATTGAGTACTACTATACTAATTCGAGTTCATTCAGTCAAGGATCAAGTAGAACTTTAAGTGGTTATAATGTAAACTGCGGGACTGGTAGGATACATTTAGATATAAGAGTAACTACACTCCCCTAAGCACTTTAATATATACATCTCATTGTTAAAACCCCATACTTATGTCGAACCAATACTCAATCTTCATATCAGTTTACATTAACTCCCGACTTATTTAAGCACAAATACATCAAGAGTTACAACTTATCAATGAATAATTTTCATAACAATAAACTATGTATATTTTTTCCTTTTTTCTTTTTCAATTTTAGTGGCTCTTACTTTTTCAAAACAATGCATCTTTCTCCTTATTTCATTAGCTCCACTCGAAAACCAATCAAATCACCCAACACTTCGACTTTTACAAAGTTCATACAATTTCAAGTGCTCACGAGAGGTAAATGATTCAAATATATGGTTAATTCAAACAAATGGTAAGGCTTGTAATGTGTTTACCAAAGAAATAGGATTACAGGTTCAACGGGGTTAACTACGATATATAACAAATTGGTGGGTAAACGCATATCATTGGCTCAACAGAGAAATGCCTATATCACTTCCAAGATTGAATAAAACTACTAATTCACTTTGCAAACACACGGGGCAAGTTCTAGACATAAAATGCAATGCACATAATACACAAAACCTCACATATACATGGCACATAACTCACTCCAGATTGAACTATCAAGACACTCTAGTCAAAGCAGTTAAGCAAAGTTAAAATTATACAATTTAAGATCCTTATGCAAGAGTAAGGAACTGAGCCTAAGCGTCACAACTAAAGCACTCGCTATTCTCAAGGTATAATAAAGTTAAGATATATTGCCTCCAATTCAAATCATAGCACAAGGTTTCCTATTACTAACAAAAATTAAAAACTAACTACACTCGATTCAAACAAATCCCTTAAAAAAGAACCGCGACACGAAGATAACCAAGGGGAAATTATTACACTATCTAACAAAAGAATTTTTTTTGTCTTTTTCTTTCGACTTTAATCCCTCAAGAAACCTGTCGAATGATATCCATCGTCTGGAAAAATCAAAAATTTTAAAATTTTTATGTTTTCTTTTTCAATATATTTTCTTAACCTACTAAACAAAAACTAAACTAACACATATACATACAACATACAGTTATCCCCTACCCCACACTTTAAGTTGTGGCATGTCCCCATGACACACAATTAAAAAGCAAGAGGTAAAGGAAACTTCCCTGAATTTTATTCTTTTCCGAGAACTTATGAACTCCACCTCTAATTCTGAATTCATTCCTCGTTTTCGCTCCATGGGATTTTTTGTGGAGATCATTAAGCCCAACTCTTCTGAGGATACCTGCAAGACCCGCTCTTTTCTTTCTTTCTTGTCCTCATTTTGAGCAGTGAATTGCTCATTCATGATGATCCTTAACTTGTTTCTGCATTCTTTCACATGATCAATCCATACATATTCCTATAAATCCCCAAAAATAAAATCCACATGATCAAGGTTAGAATAAGAAAACACAGAAAAAAGGTCAAGTGAATATTCCTCTGGTATGTCCAAGACCATTTGTTTCTCATTCTCTTCTCCTAAAGGTTGAAAATGTGGAAAGGTGGATGGGGGTTTGAACTCTTCTTCCGTTGCTTCATATTCAACCAAAGCCTTGTTTTCGATCATCTTAGTTGAATCAGAGTCTTCATGTACCGTGGAAATCTCCCTCTGTAGACGCTCATACTCTTGAGTAGGCTCATTCTCGCAGGGTATCTCCTCCATATATTCACCATCACAACGCAAAGAGCTTTCTGAGAGTGTACTTATTATTTGACTTACTTGCATTGTTAGGTTGTTAATGGCTTCATCATCTTATGTAAATATCTCTTCCACCTTATTTATGAACTTATACACAAGCTCTTCTAAACTACCATTCTCCCTTTGAGGTGGTTGTCCCACTTCGCTTCCATTCCAGTTATAATAAGGGTATTCATCCCAACCAAAGTCAAGATTGTACCCATATGAATCCTCATAGCTATACTGACTAGAAACAGAGTGAGACTGTTCAAAATAAGAATAATAGGAAGAATACATACCTGCTTGACAGTCAACCCATAGATGATTTCCACCGCATTTACAACACATAGCAGACCGCTGATAATATTCAGCTGCTAACGTTTCAACCGTTTTCTTAGGCTGGTTGTACTCCATCTTTACAACATTTAGAGTTCAATATCAAGAATATTTTCTTCAAGAGTTCTTCAACAAAAGAAATCTTGAAGAGAAGTTAACTAAACAAAACTAAAACTAAGAGGGAAAAAAATGAAAAGCTAATTCCTGATTTAGCACACTATTTCAAACACACAGGGATATTTCAAACACACACTTAAATATGCTCGCTAGTCTAATATAGTATAATATAATATCGTATCCACATGGATTGAAGTTAAACAGAATTTTCGTAACTTATAGCTTGATTGCTATCCAAGATGATTAACAATTGAGAATTATGTGATTAAAAACTACAAATAACTAATAATCTACGGTTATTGACTAATGAAAAACAAACAAACGTAAGCAAGGAAGATATCAATTAGGAGAAAGTAGGGATTGATTGGATAGGTGCAAGATAAATGTTTGGGATTTAACTCTAGTTAATTCACTTTTAATGTTCAACTGAGTCTCTCAAATTCACTCAATTATTAGTTTACACGTTTAGTAGAAACTCCTCTCTCGATTAAGACTCAACCTCACAATATGAACTAATTTAAGATCAGTGAAGATATGCAAGAATTCGTAGTGGATTGGTCGTTAGGAGAACCTTTTTCGATTATCCTCCTAACTAGGTCTAAACAATAATTTAGCTTGCCTCTTTCGATTACTAAGAAGAATCAATGAATTCAACCAACAAGATAATGCAAAAATATCACAAGTTATACCTCTCTCAATTACATAAACATGTGAATATAGATGCAACAATTAAAACACCCAAAATGATTTAATGCATAAAAAATAGAGTTAATATCCATAAACAATTATCAATACACCAAATCACCCAATCCCTAAAGAAAACTACTCCATATATGTCGAGTAATTCATCACAAATAAAGTTAAGTTAAAGAAAAACATAAAACGATCCAAACTCCTGTCTTGAGTGAGGATTGAATGATGAAATCCTTGTGCTCTTGCTTCTCCCACTTCTCCTTAGCCTCCTTAGGTCTTAGATGTGTCAAAAGTCCAGAAAATAATATTTTTTCATGTATATATACCTAGTAGGGTCGGGCCCAAACGAACACACCTTCTCCTACGCGAAATATGACTCTTTCCGGTATAAGACGTGCATGGCCGTGCACCTAGGAGTGTACTCGTGCATATGGCCGCGCACTTTGGCCAGAACACTGCCTAACTTGCACGCCCAGTGTGCGCTCGTGCACCTGGGTCAAATTTGCCAATTTCTGACATAAATTTACACTGTTGCATCGCACAGTGCATCACACTAGTATATTTTTTCAGCAGTTGATTCTTCCTTGAATTTTAACGTTCAGCAGTGATCCTTGACCCCCGAACATGATCCCGACTTATTCCTTTAGGCTTTTACTCAAGACTTCAAAGCTCCAAATAACTCGAATTAGCTCCACAATATCTACTTCGGAATCACTCCTACAAGGCATAAAACATACAATTAGTGCAAAACACTAGCGATTGAAAGCTCAACTCAATTAAAGTGCAATAAGTAACTAAAACACACAATTATAATCTACGATCAACACCCCACACTTAAACTATTTATCATCCTCGAGCAATCAAACTACACTTTATAATGACACGACCTCATTACACAACTCTTATAACTCATCATACCAAGAATATTTAAAATAGATTAAGCACAATAGTGTAACATCTTAGCCTCAAGATTTGACTTAAAAACACCATGCATTATTTATAACCCACTCACTTACTCTAACCTAGAGTTCAATGACATTACCTTTCCTTCATGAATCAAGTGCCCTCACACATCATAGAAATTAAGAACAATCAGGAATATAAGTTACAAGTGCATCATCGGAGAATCCCATTATTCCAAAACATTAGCACACATACTACCTCAACACCAAAAATATAAGTTGTATACATTTGTATTTGACAGCACAAAGTTATTTCTTTTTCCTATCAAAACATCTTCTATTCCTTTCCAGCCATATATTTGACGAGCATAAAACACACACTTAAATATGCTCGCTAGTCGAATATAGTATAATATAATATCGTATTCACGTGGGTTAGAGTTAAACAATATTTTTGTAGCTTATAACTTGATTGCTATCCAAGATGATTAACAATTGAGAATTATGTGATTAAAAATTATAATTAACTAAGAATCTACGGTTATTGACTAATGACAAACGAACAAACATAAACAAGGAAGATATCAATGGGAGAAAGTAGGATTGATTGGATAGGTGCAAGATAAACGTCTGGGATTTAACTCTAGTGAATTCACTTCTAATGTTCAAGTGAGTCTCTTGAATTCACTCAATTATTAGTTTAAACGTTTAGTAGAAGATCCTCTCTCGATTAAGTCTCAACCTCACAATATGAACCAATTTAAGCTCGATGAAGATATGCAAGAATTCGTAGTGGATTGGTCTTTAGAAGAACCTCTTTCGATTATCCTCCTAACTAGGTCTAAACAATAATTCAACTCGCCTCTTTCGTTTACTAAGAAGAATCAATGAATTCAACCAACAAGATAATGCAAAAACATCATAAGTTATGCCTTTATCGATTACATGAACATATGAATATAGATGTAATAATTAAAACACCCAAAACGATTTAATGTATAAAAACTAGAGTTAATATCCATAAATAATTATCAATACACCAAATCCATCAATCCCTAAAGAGAACTACTCCATATATGTGGAGTAATTCATCACAAATAAAGTTAAGTTAAAGGAAAACATAAAACGATCCAAACTCTTATCTTGAGTGAGGATTGAATGATGAAATCCTTGTGCTCTTGCTTCTCTCACTTCTCCTTAGCCTCCTTAGGTAGTTGATTCTTCCTTTAATTTTGACATCCAGCAGTGATCCTCGACCCTCGAACACAATCCCGGCTTCTTTCTTTGGGCCTTTACTCATACTTCAAAGCTCCAAATAACTTGAATTAGTTCCATATTATCTACATAACTCGGAATCACTCCTACAAGATATAAAACACACAATTAGTGCAAAACACTAGCGATTGAAAGCTCAACTTCATTAAAGTGCAGTAAATTAGAGTGCGATAAGCAACTAAAACACACAATTATAGCCTACCATCAATATTCCACATAATGCATAGTGGAAGGGTTAAAACTAGGCAAAATACATAGTTTACCCATTGACCTTGCAGCGAAATCTCTTGTACACACCTCTCGGTCACGGAAAACCTTTTACACGCTCAACCTTTCAGAAGTGTGTCTAAGACACACCTATTTTGTGCTTGACTAATTTTTTAAATAACGTGAAAGTCACGCCCTAATAGAGTCGTGACACGTGTCATTGATCTTAAAAAGGAATTTATTTTTAAGAAATTACAATTAAAACTCATCTTCTTCATCTTTCCAATTTCTATCTTAAGCACCATTGTTGCTGCCACCATAGTTGTTTGTGAAAAAGTTTCCAATAACACCAAAATTCAACCATACTATTTAAACAACTAGCCGAAAATAATAGAGCAACAAATTGAGTTCAACAACCCAATAGTCAACAAGACCCAATTGAATTTACACGTTTTTTTTAATATCCCAACAATGGTGGATTCTAGTTTTTTTTTTAACCAAACCTTCGATATTACTGTTAAAGCTTTTAAATCTCTTACAAATAAATGATTTTTACAATATTTAGACAATAAACCAACAAAAATCGCCCAATTTTAGATCTAAAAGTTTATGCTCTTTCAAAAATTCTATTTGGGGAAGAAGTTGGGGTTTGGGGGGGGGGGGTCTGAGGAAGATGACGAGAGGGAGGGGGAGGGGGAGGGGTTCCTGTGTGGAAGGGAGACAAAAAATGGAATTTTTTACGGGTTTCACGCGCTTTTTTGTGTGTGTAAATACACAAGTGCTATCTGGTCAAAAGTAGTGTGCCTTAGACACACTTTTAAAAAGTTAAGTGTGTAAAAGATTTTTTTTGAAGGAGAGATATGTAATAGGGATTTCGCTACAAGGTTGATGTGTAAACTATGTATTCAACCTTAAAACTAGTTAAAGGAAGAATGCTAAACTTGATAGTCAAGCCCATCTGAACACCAACTTCTGTTGGTGCCGGGGAAAAGTGTACACACCAAGTTCCTTATAAAAAAAAGTGTTCACACTAAGTCTGGACACTGATAGAATTTCCATGCTTATCAGAAATGAAATAAAGAATAGAATATCATAACCTGCCAATACAATTCTAAGAAATTGCAAATCTTTAGTACAAAAGTCGACAAAACTTACATGCTTGCAAGAAATTACCATACGCAAAGCTATTAATTCGGTACCAATGCCTCCCTAGCCCCTAGTAGTTCGAGATAATTCAACACCTAATAAGGAGTTGATTAACAAAACGTGCTGATCAATCTACTTTTAAGGACATTTGGCAAGGTACCACCTCTATCTTTTAAGACATGATAATCCTTAACATTTTAAATATTTTAATTATAAGAAATTGTAATGCTCTTTTTATGAAATCTCTGAATATGTAATCAATATTTAAATTCAAACTGAAAATTATATGCTTTTTAACCTTCGTGCTCTGAATCCTATCATTCTTTTTGGGATGCAGGGAATTATAATATATCATTGTATTAAAATACAAATGATTTTATTAGACTGTAGATGAATTTATTCCAAAGCCCAAAAAGAGGCTACAAGCCAGGCCTTTAAATCAACTTAAGAAAATAGACCATGTAACAAAAGTTAACATAGAAGCAACTTCTTCTTCAACAAGTAAAAAGGTCAAATTAAAAATTACCAGAACAGACAATATAACACATTCAGCAACCGACAATATTGAGGGATTTAGCAGCAAGATTTGATCGACAATTCTCGGGAAACACATATAGGACATCACCTTCATCAGACACCTATCAAAACCATATTAGCCGAAAAATCAAATATACAATAATTACATGGTCTAGTTCAACAGTTGAGGTGAAGCATAGGATTTGTCAAAAGAAAAAATAAATGTTTAATTATGAATAGTATTCCACAAATATTAAGAGGACTCAATTGCAGAAATGAAGAGTCTTGAAGAAACTTATCAGAAAACACAGCACACAATTCTTTTATTTATTTTTAAAGTTTATAATAAGAAACTCAATACACAGTTCTGAAAACACAACTTCTAATTTCTGTCACACATCCAGCTATTGGAAGATTGTTAGTTACTTTCCTCTATAACACGTCTCAACATCTCATCATCGGTCAATCAACCCTCTTCTTCCCTTTAATCAAGCCTATCCATCAATATGCTTCTGCAATTTATAATGCAGCTGAACTAGTGACTCTGCTCCTAACTCATTCCTTCACATGTTTGGGAGACATTGCAAGGCATGTGATACTTTCTTTTTTAGTTTGTCTCAAAAGAGAAGACGTATTTATACATTTAAAAATAATTTAACTTTATATTTCTCAATTATAGTCACACGAATTTTTATGACTCGTTTTATACTATAAGTTTCATCAATTTTTATTTCTTAAGTTTTATGTTAGTCAAACACCATCACATAAAATGAGACGGAAGGGGTAAATATTAAAATATCAATCTTTGCGAGTTGGTTGGAAATAAATTCATTAATGGATCAAATCAAGCACAACCCAAGTTAACCTATCTAAAAGTTGGATTGTCTATATAACCCAAATTAACTCATAGGCAACTTTGTCAAAAAGAAAAAAAAAAGGCAAGGTAGCATAAAAAATATCAGAAGTTTACTAACATTAGCATTTCCAAATACTACTACTTAGTACTAATATATTTTTGAAAACAAACATACAAATCATTCTTTAAATTACAAATTTCTTCCTAAACAAACATACAATTCATTCTGGTAGGGGTGACATGCATCAGGTGAAATAGTCCACAGACAAGCTAGCCCAAAATTCACAGTCATAAAAAAATCTTTAACCATACTAAATTGCACATATATTACAAAGTCAAATTGACGTTACAATATGCAAAATTAGTAACATTAGCATCTCAAAACATAAAAAAAGGATCAGAAATTTTACCTTCAAGAAGCCATTAGAATCAGTAGCCAAAGCTTGCAAAGCTATATGTGCTTCACTCAACTGAAGACCAGCCTTACCGGCAACATCCCCTACTCTCACCCTCCCTCCCAATGATTCAATTGCATCCATAGCTCGCTTCCATACATCCCACCGCAGTTGATCACTCTCCACTAAACTTCTACTGTAACTAACTATCCGTTTTTTCCTCGAAGACCCATGAGTTTTTTTATTATATCTTAAAGACCCATAAGTTTTAGTGATAAATTTGAATGATTCAGAATTCAAAGATTGAATCTTTAATTGTTTCACAGTGAAGAAGCTTGTGGAATAAATGGATGTCATTTTAATAGAAGTTTGCTTTTGTGATCAATATTTTTCCTTTGAGAAATGGAATTTTGTGAGTTTCTTTGTTTTTTTTTGTGCCCATTTGTTGAAATTAGAATTTGCTTGGTGAAAATCTATGTAACGACGCAGCCGGTCAGTTTGAGAATTAGCATCCCATTCGGCGGATTTAGGTCTCGAGCAGCTTCGTATTATGTGTTATGGCTTGCGTGTGTGGCCGAGCTCGGTTTTCAGAGGATTCAGGGTCAATTTGGAAGAAAGATTCTTACTTTTAAAGATTAAGTGGTAAGAGTTGACCGAAATTTGACTTTTATGTAGACGACTCCGAAATGGCATTTTATTGATTCCAATAGTTTCGTATGGTGATTTTGGACTTAGGCGTGCGTCCGGATTTAGATTTGGAGGTCCGTAGGGTAATCTGAATCATTTCGGCAAAAATTGGAAAACTGAATTTTTGAAAGGTTGAGTGATTTGACCGAGAGTTGACTTTGGTGATATTGAGTCCGGAATGCGATTTCGAGAGTTGGATTAGCTCCGTTCTGTCATTTGAAACTTGTACGCAAAATTTGGCATCATTCCGAGTTGATTTGATATGTTTCAGCGCAAGTTGTAGAAGTTAGAAGATTTGGAAATTTATAAGTTCGATTCGTGGTGCGATTTGCAGTTTCGACGTTGTTTGATGTGATTTGAGGCCTCGAGCAGGTCTGTGTTATGGAACTTGTTGGCATGTCTCGACGGGGTCCCGGGTGCGTTTCGGATGGGCCATGGGCCATTTTCTTATGTTTTGGAATGCTGAAGTTCTGGTGTCTGATGTCCTTCTATGTGATCACAAAGGCGCAGACGCGATCGCATAGGCTATTTGGTGAGTGAACCATTTTCCTTCTTCGCGTTCGAAGTATAAGGTTCACGATCATGTATATTCTCCTTCATCGTATTCGCGTTCGAGTAGCTCAACTTTAGCAGCTGGTGTATTTTTTCTTCATGATCGCACATTTTGGTTTGCGATCGCATAGTACATTCTTGGGGCATCAGTTGTTCCCTTCTTCGCGATCGCATGCATTTGTTCGCGATCGCGTAGAATAAAATTCTAGGCAGTGGTCATTTCCTTCTTCGCGATCGCAATTGCATTTCTACGATCGCGATGTGTAAATTGCTGGGCAGCAGAATATATTTCCGAAAGGGTGGGTTTTGTCAATTTTTCATCTTTTGAGCTAGAGACCTCGGATTTGAGCGATTTTTGAGGGGTTCTTCACGTGGTTGATTGGGGTAAGTGATCTTTACCCGATTTTGATTTTATTTCATGGTTTTATCTTTGTTTTCATCATTAAATTAGAGAATTAAGTTGGAAATTTGGAAAAAATTGTAAGATCTTTTAAAAGTGTAAAATGATGATTTGAACGACGAATTAATATCGGGAGTTGATAATTTTGGTCTGGTTGAACTCGTATCGGAATGAGTATTCGGATTTTATAAATTTTATCGGGTTCCGAGGTGCGGGATCGGGGGTTGTCTTTTGGGTTGACTTTTTAGTTCTTGTTAAAGATTGAAGCTTTATTATCCGGAATTGTTTCCTATGATTTTTATTTATGATTTGATGTTATTTTGGCTAGATTTGAGCCGTCCGGAGGTTGTTTTACTCGAGAAGGTCATTTTAGAGTAACGGTCTAGATTCCTTGATGTAAGTATCCTGCCTAACTTTGTGTGGGAAAACTACCCCTTAAGATTTGAGTCATTTGTGCCAATTGTGTCATGTGAAGGCCGTGTACGCGAGGTGACGAGTACGTGCTCGGGCTTAGCCTTAATGGAATTCTTATTTGGGGTCATTGATTCATGCTATCTCTCTTGTTGTCGAATTACACTTTTGTGGAATCATTGTTACATATTACCTCTCCCTTGTTGAACTATTCTTGTTGAGACTATTATTTCGCTATTGTGTCTTTCTTTTTGAGTTCGTTATTCCGTTTCTTTTGTGTTATGAAGTTCTTGTGTTGATTTCTTACCGTATTCTCGTGTTATTAATGTTGTTGCTGTTGTATTCAGTGTTGTTGAGCCGAGGGCTATGCGTGGTTGTGATATTAAAATTATTTTGAGGAAATGTTGTGGCATATGGGCACATCTTATGAAAGTCATTTTGTTGAGTTGTTACGTTTTGGCACACATGTTATTATTGAAAGGATTGTTATTGTGTTTGCACGAGGCTTCTTCAGTGTGGTTTTTATTGTGTTTGTACGAAGTTTCTGCCGTGTTGTTGTTATAATTGATACGCATGCGGTGGTATAAGGTCTGGATGTTGAAACGCATGCAATGAGATAAGATGGGCTTGAAACGCATGGCTAGTAGGGGAACTACTAGAAGCCATACGGTGTGATAAGGTGGGCTAAAATGCGTGATGCTATTTCGGAAAAAATAATTTTCAAAACTAAATATAAAGGCTCCCGCGGTGATATAAGGAAAGTTATTTTATGATTTGAGATTACGAGGTGGTACCTCGGTAGGGCTCTTGTTGTTATTTCCCCATTCTTTTGTACTTGTCTTTGATTTCTGTCTTCTTATCATACTATTAATTGTCTTCCTCCGTGTTGCACTATTTGCTTAGTTCTATGTAGCTAATCTTGTTGTGCTAGTCGCTGTTTCAACTTCACTGCTACCTTTATTACACTGTACATTTCGTGGTGATCATTTTTTATGTGCCATTCATTGTTTCTGCTCTTATGTCTTGACTTGAATTGTGGTAGAACACTTGCACAAGTATACACGTATTTAAATCACCCATATCGGTTTTAGAAGATGAATCCTGGCGTCATTGACCATCATACATACTCTTGTCTACTTGCCTTATGTGTGAGGATTGTCTATTGGCACGTGAGTCGTCGCGGTTATGAGTTATAATGTGGGCATAAGATGCGAAGTGATTAGGGTTCATTAATTGGGACCCGTGAGCTGTGATTATGAGGTTCAGTACCTTGTGGAAATGCTTGAACAGATCTGGTGTGAAAGCGGTTGTTCTTATTGAGCTGTTGCTGGGTTTCCTTTATTTGGTTTCAGCAGACTTAGACTGTGATCAGCTTACTTTACAACATTATTACCTGGCTGCTTCCTATTAAATATTGATGTTACTAGTGTATCATTGCAAGTATTGTTTTGTATTCCTTATCCTGCTTAGCCTTATATTAACATTGTTTCTCTGTTAGTTCAGCTTCACGCTTGTTCAAGTTGTTTAGTCCGATAGGTGGCTTGGCTGTCTCTTGTCACTACTTCACCGAGGTTAGTCTTGATACTTACTGGGTATTGCTGTGGTGTACTCATACTATGCTTCTGTACATTTTTTTGTGCAGGTCCTGGTACTATGATTATTGTGGATTATTAGCTGGCTGGTCGAGCATTGCTGTAGAGACTCAAGGTAAACCTATCATCGCGTTCGCAGGCCTCGAAGTCACCTTTTGATATCTTACTTGTATTGTTTAATTCTATTCCGAACTGTTGTATTTAGGGATTTTCTAGCAAACTCAGTAGAGCTTATGACTTGTACTACCGATTTTGGGGATGTTATTTCATGTTGTAAATGTTGAGTTCATTTAAAAATGTCCGATTTTTGCTTAATAGTTCTTTTGGTAGATTTCTGCCAATTTATTTAGTGAGTGCTAGGCTTACCTAGTCGTAGAGACTAGGTGCCGTCACGACATCCTACGGAGAGTAACTGGGGTCGTGACAATGTCAAAGCTATTGCTCGTCCGACCACTTTACGGGGAAAGCGAGTGGATGTTGTATTTTATGCCAACTAACGCAAATCAAACTATGTACTCAAGTTTTACGTTCGTTTCTAGAGAGGAATTGTCAAGAACACCTCCTCCAAACTTAAGTTGGTCAAGTCACCTTCTATATTCTTTCTCAATCTTTTTTTGGGTTGGAAAATAATTAAATGAGTGGCTTAAGGTGGATGAGGCCTTTTTAACATTTCCAAAAGTTGTGAGTCACCTATAAAATTTGAAGAACAATATTTTTGTCTTATTTTTCCGTCCAAATTCTCTCTCACCTCTCTACTCTATCTTCTCTCTCTCACACAACCCTCTCAACCACGATAGTTTTCGGTGAGAAGGGATAAGAATCAAGCTTCGATTTTGAGTGGAATCATCTCTATAGACCCAACAAGCACTGTATTGTTGCTCAGAACACGTCAATTTTGGTAAATCCTAATTATTTTTCCGTTTATTACATTTGTGATTTCGGGTTGTAGAGTGATTCTTTCATGTGCATGTTCAAGATCGATTGGGTTGTGTATAACCATATCTTATATGGCGTGGGTGGTTATATTGGCTTCTTGGACTACCTCTGTACTCTGTATTTTAGAATTTCATCGTAACTGGCTACCTAATTTTTATCGATAAACTTGTGGTCGATTGTCTTATGGTCATAGATGTTTGCTGGAATTGGGGCTTGTTTTCTTATTCTGATCATAAGTTTCAAATTATTAAATGTGACATTGCATATTTGCATGTAGACAACATGAGGAAGAAATCAATTGCTAAGAAGCATATCCCTTTAACAACGAAGGCAATTGCACAACCTTCAAAGCTTCCAAACGTGAAAGAAAATGCAAAAAACACAAGAAACATTGACAACTAAAGCAAATGCTGGGCTTTCAAAAACTACTACCAGAAACCAAAAAGTAGATACTTCTAAAGCTTTCCCTAGTAAAGGAAATGCTGAGATTTCTAAGCGTGATAGGAGAAAAAAGAACAAAGAGCCATCAAAGTCTACTGGTAAAAACAGAACAAGATCAAGGTCTAGATTAGTTGATGAGGACATATTTGTTAGTAAAAAATCTGTTTTAAGGAGCTTAGCATTAGAGGGTGTTGATGAGGAGGAAAAAGTATAACGACCCGACCGGTCGTTTTGAGCATTTGCACTGCACTCGGTAGTTTGAGGGCATGAGTAGCTCCGTATGATGTATTATGACTTGTGTAAATCACCGGTTTTGGTTTTCAGGTTATTCAGAATTGATTTGGAAGAATGAATTTCGTGTTTGAAGCTTTAAGTTGAAAGGGTTGACCAAGTTTGACTTTCATGAATTTGACCCCGGAATGGAGTTCGATGGTTCCGCTAGGTCCGGATGGTGATTTTGGACTTGGGCGTATGCCCGAATTTGCATTCGGATATTTCTATAAGGTTTTGGCACTAATTGGTGAAAGTTGAAACTTTGAAGGTTTGGAATGTTCATAAGTTTGACCGGGAGTTGACTTTGATGAAATCGGGTTTGGATTGTTGTTCCGGGAATTGGAATAGATTCGTTATGTCATTTGGGACTTGTGTGCAAAATTTGAGTTCATTTTGAGTTGATTTGATATGTTTCGACGCGAGTTTTGGAAGTTGAAAGTTCAAAGGTTCATCAAGATTGATTTGAGATGCAATTCATCGTTTCAATGTTGTTATGCGTGATTTGAGGCCTCAAGTACGTACGTGTTATTTTTCGTAACTTGTTGGTATATTCGGAAGGGGTCCCAGTGGCTCGGAGGAGTTTCAGACGAGATTCAGTTCGTGTGGATCATCTTTGGCTAGGCTAGTTTGGCAGGGTTTCTGGTGTGACCGCACCTGCAGAGCCGCAAAATCAGCAGTGGAATCGTAGAAGCGGGAGTGCTGCTGGGAGCAGGAGTCTGCAGAAGCGGAGGTTTCTTCGCATATGCTAAGGCGAATATGCGGTGAGTTTGGGCGCAGAAGCGAATGGCATCGCAGAAGCGCGATTTGGACTCGCACGTGTGTGTGCACAGAAGCGGAGTTTGTACCGCATGTGCGAAGGTAGGCCTCAAGTTCTTTTCCACAGAAGCGTGATTTTTGTTGCAAAAGTTCGCAAGTGCGAACAGTGTTGGGCAGAAACTATAAATCGAGGGTTGTCCATTTTTATCATATTTTGAGCTATAGGCCTCGGATTTGGGCTATTTTGGAGGCAATTTTCATCACGTGGATTGGGGTAAGTATTCTACACTTGGTTTTAATTATATTTCGTGAATCTATCTTCATTTTCGTAATTGGATTATGAATTTTTAAGAGAAATTTGGGGGATTTTGTCTACAATTTCATAAAGTGAATTTTCAAGTTTTGAACATCTATTCGGAGTCAGAGTCGGAGAAATTGGCACGCCACAACGGGCTTTATTGATTCATGCTAGGATTTGTCTTATTATAGAGCTTGGGCTGGATCTATCCCTCCGGAGTCTACACACCCACAGTGAGCACAGTTGCTATTGATTTTTGGGATGGATCTGCCGTGGATTCATTTGCATTAGGCTGGATCTGTCCTAGATTTATTTACATTTGGGCTGGATCTGCCTTGTACAATACTGAGTGTGAGTATTTATTTATGTTTAGGCTGGATCTCCCCTGTACAATACTGAGTATTGAGTGTGCTGAGTATTGAGCATGATGAGTGAGAATACGAGACAGTGAGATTGAGTACTCTGAGAGTGTGAGTACATGGGTTCATCACTGAGATGCATTGCATTTGACATGCGTATTTGAGATACAAGCATTGAGATGCATTTCCTCATGCTACCCAGTTTTGGGTGACATTCATGATTTCACTTGTATATGGACATGTAAGTATAGAGATGTACTTTTCTCATGCTATTTGAAAATAAAAAATCTTAATTATTGTTGAAAGATTTTTGAAAAAATCACAGTTTTTGAACTTACTCATATCTTTGGTGATCTGGTGAAAAGAATTGAGATTTACTAACATCTTTGAAAAACATGCCTATGTTCCCGTAATTGTGAACGAGTTGAGCATTCTACCTCTGAGTTATTTTATTGCACCATTTTTATTATGTTGTTATGAACTATTGCTGATTATTGGAGTTGGAATCTGACCCTTGTCCCAACTCGTCACTACTTTCAACCTAAGGTTAGGTTTGTTACTTATTGAGTACATGGGGTTAGTTGTACTCATACTACACTTCTGCACCTTGCGTGATGATGTTGGATGCTGATGTTGCTGTGTACGGCAGGAGCTAGATTTGAAAATGTACTTGCATTCCAGTTATGGCTATCACTTGTCCTTGGTAGTATTAGATTCGAATACTGTTCATTTACATTTCAAATAGATGTTGTAATTATTTCAATTCAGTTTGTAAAAATCTAAATCTTAGAAGCTCATGATTTGTACTACCAGTCCTTGGAAAATTTATTATATAAAAGCAGTTGCATTATCATTTCTTCTCTTAATAAATTTCATTAAATTTGATAGTTGTTAATTGTCTTACCTAGCGGGTTGGGTTAGGTGCCATCACGACTAGTTGGATTTGGGGTCGTGACAAGTTGGTATAAGAGCTCTAGGTTTACAGGTTTTATGAGTCATGAACAAGTGTCTAGTACAGTCTTGCGGATCGGTATGATGACATCCATACCTATCTTCGAGAGGCTACATGGCATTTAGGATAAACTTCCCATCTTTCTTTCCTTATCGCGCGGCATTGATTCAACGTGAAGTGTATCGCTTTGAATTCCTTCCACTCACTTGTATGCGTGCGTAAATGCTCGGTATCAGCTGTACACCGACAACTTGTGGATCCCATGGATGAGGTGCGAGATGTATTTTTTGTGTTTTGGTGATGAGCCAGTCTGGAGGACTTGAGGCCAGGTTTAGATCGCAGCTTAGGCTCGGTAGTTTCAGTTATGTGAGTATATACCTTTGGAATTATATGTCCGGTAGTGTCCCAATGAGTGGAAATTATGGCTCGATGAGTGGTTGGATGGCTATATGATGAAGTATGATGTGGCTGCGGGATGTGTTAAGATGGTTTGAACGTGATGAGAAGAGTTTTCTTGAGATGCAAAAAGGACTATTGGGTGCTTGATTTCTATCTTAATGTGTTGCATAGTCTCGAGTTGTGATCATAATGTAGAATCTTTCATGTTGTTTATTTGCAGAACGAAGTAGATTTTCATGTCTTGTTGATGAGTTCAAACTCGGGAAGATTAAGGGACCGCGTATTAGTCATGGCTGTGAAAGGGTATAGAGAGATGTCAATTTGAGACAAAGTAGGTGGATTATCACCTGCAGGGTAATCTACGGATGTGTGACCCTTATGATGTTATGTGGAGGCCTTCTTTCCTATCAGTGGGTCATATTTATGCAATTTGAGTTGGATCGGTTGTAATAGTTTACCTGACCGTTACGAGGATGAATGCGAGATTTACAGATTATTTGAGGTATTAGATGGTTTGTGTTACATGAGCTTATGAAGGATTGAATTGAATTTCGATGTGGGATTATGGCAGTAATAGAGTAAGGGTATTATGAGTTATTGAGTGTTTTGTTCTATGGCTTTGAGCCAAGTGAGGGAGTCTGCTATTGACGATGTGATTGCATAGTTATGTGTTATACTGGTTTCGGTTTGAGGCATTCTTGTGAATCAGATGTGACTTGCGAAGGTTGAGATCGAGTATGACTCGAGTAAAGAAATTTCTGGATACGGATCATATTACACTTTATAGGTATATGGAAATCATGGAATGATTTGAGTTGTTATTCATGACGGATGTAGTGCGCATGGAGTAGGAATTTGCTCGGTTGCATTAAGGCAGGGTTTCTTCTTTGGGTGTTGTTGTGTTAATAGGGCACATGTCGTTCGGCCCGCTTAGGTAGTGCAATTGAGATTTGAGCAGAGTGGATGACTCTCGAGAAGGTTCTAATGGATTCAAGATTTATATGTGGCATTTGAGAATTTCCTGGACTTATATATGGCTAGACTATGAGATTTATATCGGATGGTGTCCGGACTTACAGTATTTTTATATCATTATGGATTCTACATTTCAGTATTAGGAATGTGAAAGAAACGACTTTATATTCATATAAGGCCTCTTCAGAGTGGGTGTCTCGGTTGTTGTACTTTTGGGGTGCTTAAGAGGGAATACAATAGCTTATAGGCCTTATGGCAGTGTGGTTTTATGCCATGGTCTCGTGTGGTGAGTTTTGGTTGAGGATTGTGGTGTTCTAGCAAGAGGAAGTGTCAACTTGAGGGCAATTCGGAAGGAACTCAGAGATATAAGACAGTTTAGTAGTAGGTTGGATTAGCACAGTGATAGATATGATCGGTTCTTTAGGTACTTATGATGTGGTGAGTTTCTACAGGTGTTTTGTAGCAATACTTTTGGGTTTGGTGACCTGCATGGCTTGGTGGAGTTAGAGAGATTTAATTATGATGGTTTTGTTATGTGCAAATGGGTTTCGGAGAGTTCTCGATGGTTTTTACCATGGTTTAAGATAGATATTTCCTACCAGCATGAGGAGCATGTTGCGTATTGTGATTTTCTCTTGGATGGGATCTAGTAGCAGGTTTCTGACTGACTGGGTATGTATTCTGCTTGTGACTCAGAGTTGAGTATGTTATTCTCGTACTTTCCATATGATGGAATGATAGATGCGGTGTGTTTTGTGGGATTGAGATTTGCATGTGCAAGGTCACGATTTAGTTTTGAAGGGAAGGCCATGAATTTTTAGATAACATGGACGTTTTCAGATGACTTGATGAATTCTATTGCCACTTGGTATTGCCTGAGAAGGGTGCTCATTTCAAAAAGGCGCACTATGCTCTGACTTTGAATACTTCATTGGTGTTGCGGTACTCGTCTGGTTGATCGACTGCTGATATTCAAATTTTTGCTATATGGCATGGAAGGGTTATAAAAGTATTTTTCGTCGGGATAATTATGTATGATAGATGTGTTAGTTATTCGAGTGGAGGAGTTGGAATCGACTATGGTGATTCAGGTGTTCTATGGATTTGGAGACCGGGAGTTCTCAAAGGCAAATTGTTTCGGGGTTGCAGATTGTGAAGATGGAGCCAAAGTTAGCTAGATGGTAGTACGTGTTATGGTTAGGTCATTGTAGGATTTTGGAGGGCCATTTATCCATTTGAGGATGACCAGAGATGGTTTGGGGGCCCATTGGTAGGCCCAATGAGGATGTGTATTCTACATCGGGTTAGATTTATTAACTCAGAACTGTTAGTGTTGAGGGGTGTGTCATTCGATTAGAGTGAGCTTGTTCATGTTCAGATATGTTCTACGTGTTCCTCTTCTATGCTACTAGGAGTTGTGATTTGTGGGTTTAGTGCATACATGGTGCGGTTCTGTTTGGGCCTTATAGCGAACTTCGTGTGATTTGGTGATTTGGGGTGTGGAATGGGTGATTTCACCTTGGTTATGGTCCTTCCGGGCTGTGGTATATTGTGTTGTTTGCTTCTCCATGGTTATGGTCATGCACTTGTGTACATGGCGTCGAATTGCTTATGGTTGTTGATTTTGAGCATTGGGGACTCGAGGTATTTCATATGGATCGATATTGGATGGGTCACGTATTGCAGCTGGGTATGATAGGATTTGATCCTTTGTGTTGGATGGTTCTCTCATTTGAGACATTTCCACTTTTGGGTGGATTGAAATTGTTGTGTATTGGTGAATGAATTGCACAGTTTGCAACTTTAGGTTGTATTGGTATTGCATGTCACTAGGATGGGTACTATCAGATTTGATTACAGTATGTTTAGAGGAATAATGTCGGGAGACGACTTAGAAATTTGGCTATAGTTCTTGTCGAAGGAAAGGGAGCTCCATGACTTATTGATCAGATAAGTGGTCAAGAGTTACTGCGTGTTTCTTTCATCATCTGCAGTGTATAAAGGTTTTAGAACGAGGCTTTGTTTGATATGAGGTTTATTACGAACAACGGGTATATTTTTTGTAGCAGCTACGATGATTAGAAATTTTTGCTATGAGTATTTGAGTTATGTGGTATATCATGTGATTGTATCTTGGGGTTATGGTTATGGCTTGATGCAGCTTATTCAGAGTTATACAATGTGTAGTTGAGAGATTCGGGTCTTATAGGAAATTCCAGATGTTGGAATTGGATTCTAAGGTTTATGGACTAAGGTTGAATTAAGGATCTTCAGCTAGGTTGTGTTTTCATGCTTATATAAATTTGGGTGATGTGGGATCACCCCCGGGTTTGTCCATGGTAAGGCTATGTGGAGGTTTGATGGATTTGGAACGACTATTGGCACATTCGAGGACGAATGTATGTTTAAGTGGGGGAGAATGTAACGACCCGACCGATCATTTTGAGCATTTGCACTTCACTCGGTAGTTTGAGGGCATGAGTAGCTCCCTATGATGTATTATGACTTGTGTGAATCATTGATTTTGGTTTTTATTTATTTGGAATTGATTTGGAAGAATGAATTTCATGTTTGAAGCTTTAAGTTGAAAGGGTTGGCCAAGTTTGAATTTCATGAATTTGACCACGAAATGGAGTTTCGATGGTTCCGTTAGGCCCGGATGGTGATTTCGTACTCGGGGGTATGCCTGGATTTTCATTTGGATATTTCTAGAAGATTTCGGCACTAATAAGCGAAACTTGGAAATTTAAAGGTTTAGAATGTTCATAAGTTTGACCGGGAGTTGACTTTGATGCAATCGGGTTCAGATTGTGGTTCCGGTAATTGGAATAGCTTTGTTATGTCATTTGGGGATTGTGTGCAAAATTTGAGTTCATTCCGAGTTGATTTGATATGTTTCAGCATGAGTTTTGGAAGTTGAAAGTTCAAAGGTTCATTAAGTTTAATTTGAGGTGCGATTCGTCGTTTTGATGTTGTTTTGCATGATTTGATGCCTCGAGTTGGTCCGTATTATGTTTCAGAACTTGTTGGTATATTCAGACGGGGTCCCGAGTGACCTGGAGAAGTTTTGAACGAGATTTAGTTCGTTTGGATCATCTTTGGCTAGGCTAGTTTGGCAAGGCTTCTGGTGTGACCGCACCTACGGAGCTATGGGCGCAGGTGCACAGACGCAAAAACGGTAGTGGAATCGCAAAGCGGGAGTGGTGCTGGAGATGGAGTCCGCAGAAATGGAGGTTTCTTCGCATCTGTGAAGGCACAAATGCGGTGAGTTTGGGCGCAGAAGCGAATGGCAGCGCAGAAGCGCGATTTGGACTCGCACCTGCGTGTGCGCAAAAGCAGAGTTTGTACCATAGGAGCAAAGGCATGCCTCAAGTGTTTCTCCACAGAAGCGTGATTTTGGTCGCAAAAGAGACGCCACAAAAGTGCCTAATGTGTCACAGGTGCAAACAGTGCTGGGCAGAAACTATAAATCTAGGATTGCCCATTTTTACCATATATTGAGCTATAGGCTCGTATTTGGGCCATTTTGGAGGTGATTTTCATCACGTGTAATGGGGTAAGTGTTCTACACTCGGTTTTGATTATATATCGTGAATCTATCTTAATTTGGTAATTGGATTATGATTTTTAAGAGAAATTGGGGGATTTTGTCTACAATTTCATAAAGTGAATTTTCAAGTTTTAAACATCGATTCGGAGTCGGATTTGAGTGAAACTAGTATGGTTGGATTCGTAATTGAATGGATTGTTAGATTTTGTGAGTTTTGTCGGGTTTCGAGGTGCGGGCCCAGGTTTGACGTTTTGGTTGATTTTGGGCTTTTGATTAAAGATTCGACCTTTATCGATTGGGTTTGTTTCCTTTGGCATTATTTAATGTTGTTGAGCTTTTTTTTGGCTGGTTTTGAGCCATTCGGAGGTCGGTACGCGCGAGATGGCTCAGTCTCTGTCATCGTATCATATCTCAGTCTCTGTTATCGTATATTGTCACATCTCGTATCATTGATTTGGGTTGCTTAGCATGAGTATTGTGAGCTCGAGAGATTGGAGAGACTGATGACTGGGTGAGGCTAAGGGCCTGTTGTGAGTGATATTTAAGAGACCGGGTTGCGTGCCGCGGCAGGCTTTATTGATTCATTCAAAGATTTGGCTTATTATAGCGCTTGGGCTGGATCTGCCCCTCCGGAGTCTGCACACCCACAATGAGCGCAATTGCTATTGAATTTTGGGCTGGATCTGCCCTGGGTTCGTTTGCATTGGGCTGGATCTGCCCTGGATTTATTTACATTCAGGCTGGATCTGCCCTGTACAGTACTGAGTAATTGAGTGTGCGTATTTATGTTTGGGCTGGATCTACCATGTACAATACTATAACGACCTGGCCGGTCGTTTCGAGAGTCATAGCCCCGTTTCTCCCATTTCTGCTTCTTTATGTGATATTTAGCGTATTGAGTTGTATCGGGTTGGTTGGTTCGGGTCTGGAGTGGTTTCAGAGTGGAATGAGACACTTAGTCTCTTATTTAGAACCTTAAGTTGGAAAAGTCAACTGGATGTTTACTTATGTGTAAACAATCTCGGAATTTAATTCTGACGGTTTCCTTAGCTCCGTAAGGTGATTTTGGACTTAGGAGCGCTGTCCGGAATGTAATTTGGAGGTTCTTGGTAGAATTAGGCTTGAATTGGCGAAATTAGAAATTTGGCAATTTTCGGTCGGTAGTGAAACATTTGATATCGGGGTCGGAATGGAATTTCGGAAGTTGGAATAGGTTTGTAGTGTCATTTGTGACGTGTGTGCAAAATTTGAGGTCATTCAGACATGGTTTGGTTGGTTTTGGCATCGGTTGTCGAATTTGGAAATTTAGAAGTTCGTAAGCTTGAATCCGAGGGTAATTTGGTGTTTGGATGTTGTTTTGAGTGATTCGAAGGTTCGACTAAGTTTGTATGTTGGTATATGACTTGTTGGTATTTTTCGTTGAGGTCCCGAGGGCCTCGGGGTGATTCCGGGTGGTTAACAGATTTGTCGAACTTGAAAAATGCAGCTGAAGCTGCTGCTACTGCTATTTTCGCACCTGCGGAAGGAGGAGTCGCAAGTGCGAGGTTGCTGGTGAGCAAGGGGAGTCCGTAGGAGCGGGCAGTGCTGGGCTACGCAGGATGCACAGGTGCAAAGAATTGGCCGCATCTGCGAGCCCGCATGTGCGAGACCTGGGGCGCAGATGCGGAAAGGAGGGCGTTGGGCAGGCTTCACAGAAGCGGAAGGAAATGCGCAGGAGCGCCTTCACAGGCACGGGGGTTTGGGCCTCAGATGCTGAACCTGGGCTCCTGAATGAGTTCCATACTTGTGATAGATTTTCTGCAGGTGCGATGGCGCAGAAGCATGAAATTTTTCGCAGGTGCGAAAAAGCCTGGGCAGAAACCATAAATAGAACCCTTCGTAAATTTGGTTCATTTCCACCATTTTCAAGTCGGTTTTTGGAGCGTTTGGAGTGATATTTGAAGGGTGATTCAAGGGCTATCAGTGAGGTAAGTTTCTTGAGCCCTAATACTCGTATATATGGTGATTTCCTGTTGTTTAATCATTGTAATTAGTGAAAATGAGGGGTTAGGGCTTGGAATTTTTGGAGAGTAATTTAAGGATTTGCAGGACCAAACGATGTCAAATTTTGATGAATTTGGTATGGTTAGACTCATGAGTGGATGAGCTTTCTAGTTTTATAAATTTTGTCGGATTTCGAGACGTGGACCCGGGGGCGGGTTGAGCCAATTTCGGATTTTGAGTCTAATTTGGTATTTTTCTTGTGGAATTCATTCCTTTAGCATAAATTGATGGCATTGTACTGAATGTGAATAGATTCGGAGCATTTGGAGATCAAATCGAGGGGCAAGAGCATTCCGGAGTAGGAGTTCTATGCTGTTGAGTTAAGTAACACTTTTAAATCTGGTCTTAAGGGTATGAAACCCGGAGTTTGGTATAATGTGACTGTTTGGAGTAGATACCCATGCTAGGTGACAGGCGTGTGGATGTACGGTGTGAGGGATTGAGACTTGGTCTGTCCAGGGAGATTGTGAAGTCTAATAACCTTTATTTGTGTTTATATGCATTCCTATTTTACTAGAACTTGATTGCCTTTCATGTTAGAAATCATGCTTAGGCTATATTCCTTCTCATGGTAATTATAATCAGTCATAGTGTTTCCTGTACATGTTTACCTCAGTCTCTGTTATTTGTTTTTCCCTGATGATATACTGTAACACTTTGATTTGGGTTGCTTTCCCTTTCTTTATTGAGAGCTATGAGACTAGAGAGGTTCATGACTGAGTAAGGCCGAAGGCTTGGTTGTGAGGTATTGTTCTATGGCACGTGAGTTATCCGTGCAGCACGTGAGTTGTCCGTGCGGATCCTTATGTTTATACTATGGCACGTGAGTTTTCCGTGCAGCACGTGAGTTGTCCGTGCGGATCCAGATATGATATTATAGCACGTGAGTTGTCCGTGCAGCACGTGAGTTGTTCGTGCTTATAGCACTTGTGCTGTAGGAGCCCCTCATGAGTCTGAACACCCCCAGTGAGCGCAGGTACCTATTGAGAGTGTGTATTGAGGGATGAGAGCTGAGAGTGTGAGGTTGAGATGGGTTGCATGACTGTTGCCTTGAGAGGCTGTACTTGCTTTATTTATTGTTGCACTTGGTTGTTATCTCTTGTTGTTGTGAAATTTCTGGAAGATCCATATCTGTTTTACATGAAACGCAAACTGTTTGGACTTATACCACAGGATTTGAAAGCATATTCACTCTTTACTGAAAACTTTTAAAAAATTAACTGTACCGTATAGCTCGTCACTGCTTCTCAATTCCTTATTTATTTCTGTTACTTGCAGAGTTGGTTGTACTCATGCTACACCCTGCACTTCATATGCAGATCCAGGTGTGTTTGATTACGGAGGTAGTTGAGTCCGGGAGGATTGAGTATCGGAGACTACGAGGTAGTTGCCAGCGTCCGCAGGGCCTTGTCTCTCCTTCTATATATTTCTTTCTGTCTTCTATTGATACTTAGACACTGGTTGTATTAGTTTGGTTATCTAGATGCTCATGACTTAGTGACACCCTGATGTCGGGCTATTTCTTTTTCTGCACTTATGTTTTTATTTGGGTTTTACCTAGTATTTATGAAAAACTCCGTATATTTTTAAATCTCTTAATTTAGTTCTATTAAATTTTTTAAAAAGTCTTGGAAAGGTCGGCTTGCCTAGTACCACGATAGGCGCCATCGTGACAGGGTTAGTTTGGGTCGTGACAGATTGGTATCAGAGCCTAGGTTACGTAGGTCTCACGAGTCATGAGCGGGTTTAGTAGAGTCTTGCGAATCGGTACAGAGACGCCTGTACTTATCTTCGAGAGGCTATAGAACCTTTAGGAAAATTCCACATTCTTGAATTATTGTCGTGCGAATCTATTGATTCTAGTAACTAAATATTTATTGTTTCATTCTCTCACAGATGGTGAGGACTCATGCTACCGGTCAGGAGAGCCAGCCACCATTACCACCAGCCAGGGCCGCGAGAGGCCGAGGCCGCGGTAGAGGTCGTGGTAGGGGTAGAGGTGCAGCCCGTACAGCAGCTGGGGTAGTACCTGCAGATCCACCAGTTGTCCCAGATCAGGACCAGGTTCTAGTTGTTGATGCACCAGCTCAGGCACCACCTATGCCTATTGTGATTCCAGGCCTTCAGGAGGCCCTAGCTCAGATTTTGACAACATGTACCGGCCTTGCTCTGGCAGTCTCTATGTCGACGGCCGCAACCACTTCTCAGGCCGGGGGAGGCACTCAGACTCCCATCGCTCGCACAGCCGAGCAGGTTGTTCAGGGACTTCAGACACCAGAGGCACCGCCAGCCCAGCCGGTTGCAACTTCACATGGTTATGTGGTTCCTGCTATGCCTGAGGATGATCAGCATAGGTTGGAGAGGTTTGGGAGACTCCAACCACCACCCTTTAGTGGCACAGAGAGAGAGGATGCTCAGGACTTCTTGGACAAGTGTCATAGGATACTCTGTACTGCTGGTATTTTGGAGTCTTGTGGAGTCTCATTCACTACTTTTCAGTTCTTTGGGGCTGCACTCAGATGGTGGGAGACTTATGAGAGGCGTAGGCCTGTTGGCGCAGCACCCCTTACTTGGCAGCAGGTCTCCGTGGTCTTTTTGGAGAAGTTCGTGCCTCGATCCCGCAGAGAGGAGCAGCGCAGACAGTTTGAGCGGCTTTGCCAGGGTGATATATCTGTGACGCAGATTGAGATGCAGTTCTCCGAGTTGGCCCGTCATGCGATCTGGTTGGTTCCCACGGACAGGGAGAGGATCATAAGGTTTATTGATGCTCTCACTTTTTAGCTATAGTTGCTTATGACTTGAGAGAGGGTGTCTGGTGCTACCTTTGATGAGGTTGTCAACATTGCTCGACAGATTAAGATGGTTCACCGTCAGGAAAGGGTTGAGAGGGAGGCCAAGAGACCTCGTGGTCAGGGTGGATTCAGCGGTGCTCGTTTTGGGGTCCAGTTCCATCATGGTAGAGGTCATCATTTCAGACAGGCTCAGATAGCTCGGCCATTTCACCGTGGTGCATCATATGGCCATGGTTCTCACAGTTATCAGCAGGGCTAGTCATCATTCAGTGCACTACCAGCGCAGAGTCCTCATCATGCCCCGCCCGCTCAGGTACCCTCAGGTAGTTCTTTTGTGCATCAGGAGCAGCAGTTTCGTCAGAGGATGGGTTGTTTCGAGTGCGGGGATTTTGGTCACATTATGAGAGATTGCCCTAGGCTATTGGGTGGGATTCCACAGTGGAGTACTCGGCCGATAGCATCAGTAGTAGTTCCTCCACCACCCACCTAGCCAGCTAGGGGTAGAGCTCAGCCAGCTAGGGGCGGAGCCCAGTCAGCTAGGGGTCGCCCTAGAGGGGGAGGCAGATCAGGGGGTGGCCAGGCCCGTTTCTATGCCCTCCCTGCCAGACCAGATGCTATGGCTTCAGATGCTGTGATTTCAGGTATTGTCTCAGTTTGTCACAGAGATGCCTCCGTATTATTTGACCCTGGTTCCATGTATTCATATGTTTCCTCGTATTTCGCCCATTTTTTGGATATGCCCCGTGAGTCTTTAGTTTTATCTGTACATGTATCTACTCCTGTGGGCGATACTATTATTGTGGACCTCGTATATCGGTCATGTGTGGTGACTATTAGGGGTCTGGAGACCCGAGTGGATCTATTGTTACTTAGTATGGTTGATTTTGATGTGATATTGGGTATGGATTGGTTATCTCCATGTTATGCTGTTCTAGATTGTCACGCAAAGACTGTGACGTTGGCTATGCCGGGATTTTTGAGGGTTGAGTGGAGAGGTTTTGTAGATTATGTACCAAGTAGGGTGATTTCATATTTGAAGGCTTAGCGTATGGTTGAGAAGGGTTGCCTGTCTTATTTGGATTTTGTGAGGGATGTTAGTGCAGAGACTCCTACCATTAATTCTGTTCTGGTGGTACGTGATTTTCCGGATATGTTTCCTGCAGACCTATCGGGCATGCCGCCTGACAGGGATATTGACTTTGGTATTGATTTGGTGCCGGACACTCAGCCCATTTCTATTCCACCGTATCGTATGGCACCGGCGGAGTTGAAGGAATTGAAAGAACAACTTCAGGAACTCCTTGATAAGGGGTTTATTCATCCTAGTGTGTCACCTTGGGGTGCACCAGTTTTATTTGTGAAAAAGAAGGATGGTTCCATGAGAATGTGTATTGATTACGGGCAGATGAATAAGGTCACAGTCAAGAACAAGTATCCTTTGCCCCATATTAATGATTTATTTGACCAGCTTCAGGGAGCGAGGGTGTTCTCCAAGATTGATTTGAGGTACGGGTATCACCAGTTGAAGATCCGGGATTTAGATATTCTTACGACAGCTTTCAGGACCCGATATGGCCATTATGAGTTCTTGGTGATGTCTTTTGGGCTGACCAATGCCACAGCAACGTTCATGCATTTGATGAACAGTGTATTCCAGCCCTATTTGGACTCATTCATTGTTGTATTCATTGATGACATCCTGGTGTACTTTCGTAGCCAGGAGGAGCGCGCTCAACATTTGAATATTGTATTACAGAGATTGAGGGATGAGAAGTTGTATGCAAAGTTCTCTAAGTGTGAGATTTGGCTCAGTTTAGTAGCATTCTTGGGGCACGTGGTGTCTAGTGAGGGTATTCAGGTGAATCCGAAGAAGATAGAGGCGGAGCAGAGTTGGCCTAGATCGTCCTCAGCCATGGAGATTAGGAGCTTTCTTGGTTTGGCGGGTTATTACCGTCGCTTTGTGGAGGGATTTTCATCTATTGCATTGCCCTTGACTAAATTGACCCAAAAGAGTGCTTCATTTAGGTGGTCGGACAAGTGTGAGGAGAGCTTTCAAAAGCTCAAGACTGCTTTGACCACCAGTGTTAATTCTGCCATCAACTTCAGGTTCTTACACTGTGTATTGTGATGCCTCGAGGATAGGCATTGGTTGTGTTTTGATGCAGGAGGGTAGGGTGATTGCCTATGACTCGCGCCAGGTGAAGACCCATGAGAAGAATTATCTTGTCCATGATCTTGAGTTAGCAACTGTTGTTCACACCTTGAAGATTTGGCGTCATTAATTGTATGGGGTTCATTGTGAGATCTATACTAATCACCAGAGTTCGCAACACCTTTTTAAGCAGAAGGATATTAACTTGCGACAGCGGAGAAGGTTGGGGCTTCTTAAGGACTATGATATCTCTATTCTGTACCATCCGGGGAAGGCCAATGTGGTGGCCGATGCTTTGTGTCACCGGGCGGAGAGTTTGGGGAGTTTAGCATATCTTCCAGCAGTAGAGAGACATTTGGCATTGGATGTTCAGGCCTTAGCGGGCCAGCTTGTGAGGTTGGATATTTTGGAGCCGAGTCGGGTGTTGGCTTGCGTGGTCTCCAGATCTTCTCTTTATGACCGTATCAGGGAGCTTAAGTATGATGACCCCCACTTACTTGTTCTTCAGGACAGGGTTCGGAGAGGTGATGCTAGGGATGTGACTATTGGTGATGATGGCGTGTTGAGGATGCAGGGCTAGATATGTGTGCCTAATGCAGATGGGCTTCGGGAGTTGATTCTTAAGGAGGCCCACAGTTCGCGGTATTCCATCTATCCGGGTGCTGCGAAGATATATCAAGATTTGAGGCAACACTATTGGTGGAGGCAGATGAAAAAGGATATAGTTGGGTTTGTAGCTCGGTGTCTCAACTGTCAGCATGTTAAGTATGAGCATCAAAGGCCGGGTGGCTTGCTTTAGAGATTAGAGATCCCAGTGTGGAAGTGGGAGTGGATCACCATGAACTTTGTAGTTAGGATCCCACGGACTTCGAGGAAGTTCGATGCTATTTGGGTTATTGTGGATCGGCTGACCAAGTCCACGCACTTCATTCCAGTTTGTACTACTTAGACTTCCGAGCGGTTAGCTGAGATTTACATCTGAGAGATTGTTCACCTGCGTGGTGTCCCAGTTTCCATCATTTCAGATATGGGCACTCAGTTTACATCACAGTTTTGGAGGGCAGTGCAGCGAGAGTTGGGTACCCAGGTTGAGTTGAGCACAACTTTTCACCCTCAGACGGACGGGCAGTCCGAGTGTACCATTCAGATATTGGAGGACATGTTGTGCACTTATGTCATTGACTTTGGGGTTCATGGGACCAGTTTCTGCCACTCGTGGAGTATGTATATAACAATAGTTATCAGTCGAGTATTCAGATGTCTTCGTACGAGGTATTATATGGGAGGAGGTGTAGATCTCCGATTGGATGGTTTGAGCCAGGTGAGGCTAGGCTTTTGGGTACAGACTTGGTCCAGGATGCATTAGATAAGGTGAAATTGATTCAGGAGCGACTTCGCATGGCGCAGTATAGGCGGAAGAGCTATACGGACATGAAGGTCCGTGATGTATCTTTCATGGTTGGGAGAAGGTTTTGCTGAAGGTATCACCCATGAAGGGTGTTATGAGGTTTGGGAATAGGGGCAAGTTGAGCCCCCGGTTCATTAAGCCTTTTGAGGTGTTTCAGAAGATTGGGGAGGTGGCTTATAAGCTTGCCTTTTCACCAAGCTTGTCGAGTGTGCAACCAGTGTTTCATGTTTCCATGCTCTGGAAGTATATTGGAGATCCGTCCCATGTTTTGGATTTCAGCACGGTTCAGTTGGAGAGTGATATAACTTATGATATGGAACCGGTGGCTATTTTGGATCGGCAGGTTCGAAAGTTGAGGTTAAAGGATAAAACCTTAGTGAAGGTGCAGTGGAGAGGTCAGCCTGTGGAGGAGGCCACCTGGGAGACCGAGCGGGAGATGCGGAGTAGATATCCATGCCTATTCGAGACTCCAAGTATGTTTATAGACTCGTTCGAGGACAAACAGTTGTTTAAGAGGAGGAGGATGTAACGACCCGGCCGGTCATTTCAAGAGTCATAGCCCCATTTCCCCCATTTCTGCTTCTTTATGTGTTATTTAGCCGTATTGTGTTGTACCGGGTTGGTTGGTTCGGGTCTGGGTTTCGGAGTGGAATGAGACACTTAGTCTCTTATTTAGAACCTTAAGTTGGAAAAGTCAACTGGATGTTAACTTATGTGTAAACAATCTCGGAATTTAATTCTGAGGGTTCCGTTAGCTCCGTAAGGTAATTTTGGACTTAGGAGCGCGTCCGAAATATAATTTGGAGGTTCATGGTAGAATTAGGCTTGAATTGGCAAAATTGGAAATTTAGCGATTTTCGATCGATAGTGGAAAATTTGATATCGGGGTCGGAATGGAATTTCGGAAGTTGGAATAGGTTCATAGTTTCATTTGTGACGTGTGTGCAAAATTTGAGGTCATTCGAACATGGTTTGGTTGGTTTCGGCATCGGTTGCCGAATTTGGAAATTTAGAAGTTCTTAGGCTTGAATCCGAGGGTAATTTGGTGTTTGGATGTTGTTTTGAATGATTCGAAGGTTCGAATAAGTTTGTATGTTGATATATGACTTGTTGGTATTTTTGGTTGAGGTCCCAAGGGCTTCGGGGTGATTTTGAGTGGTTAACAGATTTGTCGAAGTTGGAAAATGCAGCTGAAGCTGCTGCTACTGCTATTTTCGCACCTGCGGAAGGAGGAGTCGCAGGTGCGAGGTCACTGGTGCGCAAGGGGAGTCCATAGGAGCAGGAAATGCTGGGCTATGTAGGATGTGCATGTGCGAAGAATTGGCCGCATCTGCGAGCCCGCAAGTGTGAGACCTGGGGCGCAAATGCGGAAAGGAGGGCACTGGGCAGGCTTCATAGAAGCGGAAGGAAATGCACAGGAGCGCCTTTGCAGGTGCGGGGGTTTGGTCCGCAGATGCGGAACCTGGGCTCCTGAGTGAGTTCCGCACCTGCGATAGATTTTTCCGCAGGTGAGGTAGCGCAAAAGCGTGAAATTTTCCGCAGTTGCGAAAAAGCCTGGGCAGAAATCATAAATAGAACCCTTTGCAAATTTGGTTCATTTCCACCATTTTCAAGTCGGGGTTTGGAGCTTTTGGAGTGATGTTTGAAGGGTGATTCAAGGGCTATCAGTGAGGTAAGTTTCTTGAGCCCTAATACTCGTATATATGGTGATTTCCTGTTGTTTGAAGGATTTGAAGGACCAAACGATGTCGGATTTTGATGAATTTGGTATGGTTAGACTCATGAGTGGATGAGCTTTCTAGTTTTTAAATTTTGTCAGATTTCGAGACGTGGGCCCAGGGGCCGAGTTGAGCCAATTTCGGGTTTTGAGTTTAATTTGGTATTTTTCTTGTGGAATTCATTCCTTTGGCATACATTGATGGCATTGTATTGATTGTGAATAGATTCGGAGCATTTGGAGACCAAATCGAGGGGCAAGAGCATTACGGAGTAGGAGTTCTACGCTGTTGAGGTAAGTAACAGTTTTAAATCTGATCTTGAGGGTGTGAAACCCGGAGTTTGGTATAATGTGACTGTTTGGAGGTGACACCCATGCTAGGTAACAGACGTGTGGATGTACGCCGTAAGGGATTGAGACTTGGTCCGTCCCGGGAGATTATGAAGTCTAATAGCCTTTATTTGTGTTTATATGCATTCCTGTTTTACTAGAACTTGACTGCCTTTCAAGTTAGAAATCATGCTTAGGCTATATTCCTGCTCATGGTAGTTATACTCAGTCATACTGTTTCCTGTACATGTTTACCTCAGTCTCTGTTATTTGTTTTTCCCTGATAATATACTGTAATACTTTGATTTGGGCTCCTTTCCCTTTCTTTATTGAGAGCTATGAGACTAGAGAGGTTCATGACTGAGTAAGGCCGAAGGCCTGGTTGTGAGGTATTGTTCTATGGCACGTGAGTTATCTGTGCAGCACGTGAGTTGTCCGTGCAAATCCTTATGTTTATACTATGGCACGTGAGTTGTCCTTGCAACATGTGAGTTATCTGTGCGGATCCAGATATGATATCATAACACGTGAGTTGTCCGTGCAGCACGTGAGTTGTCCGTACTTATAGCGCTTGGGCTATTGGAGTCCCTCATGAGTTTGAACACCCCCAGTGAGTGCAGGTACCTATTGAGAGTGTGTATTGAGGGCTGAGAGCTGAGAGTGTGAGGTTGAGATGGGTTGAGTGACTGCTGCCTTGAGAGGCTGTACCTGCTTTATTTATTGTTGCACTTGGTTATTATCTGTTGTTGTTGTGAAATTTCTGGAAGATCCATATATGTTTTAAATGAATGCGAACTGTTTTGACTTATACCACAGGATTTGAAAGCGTGTTCACTCTTTACTGAAAACTTTTAAAAATGAACTGTACCGTATAGCTCGTCACTGCTTCTTAGTTCCTTATTTATTTTTGTTACTTGCTGAGTTGGTTGTACTCATGCTACACCCTGCACTTCATGTGCAGTTCCAGGTGTGTTTGATTATGGAGGTCGTTGAGTCCAGGAGGATCAAGTACCGGAGACTACGAGGTAGCTACCAGCGTCCGCAGGGCCTTGTCTCTCCTTCTATATATTTCTTTCTGTCTTGTATTGATACTTAGACACTAGTTGTATTAGTTTGGTTATCTAGATGCTCATGACTTAGTGATACCCCGGTGTCGGGCTATTTTGTTTTTTCCGCACTTATGTTTTTATTTAGGTTTTACCCAGTATTTATGAAAAACTCCGGATATTTTTAAATCTCTTAATTTATTTCTATTAAAAATTTGAAAGAGTCTTGGAAAGGTCGGCTTGCCTAGTACCACGATAGGTGCCATCACGACAGGGTTAGTTGGGTCGTGACAAATACTGAGTGACTGAGTGTGCTGACTATTGAACATGATGAATGAGAATACGAGACAATGAGATTGAGTACTCTAAGAGTATGAGTACATGAGTTCATCACTGAGATGCATTGCATTTGACATGCGTAATTGAGATAAGCATAGAGATGCATTTCCTCATGCTACCTGATTTTGGGTGACATTCATGATTTCACTTGCATATCGACATATAGTTATAGAGATGTTCTTTCCTCATGCTATCTGAAAATGAAACATCTTAATTATTATTGAAATATTTTTGGAAAAAATCACAGTTTTCGGACTTACTCATATCTTTGGTGATTTGATGAAAAGAATTGAGTTTTAGTGACATATTTGAAAAATATGCCTATGTTCTTGTAACTGTGAACGAGTTGAGCATCGTACCTCTGAGTTGTTTTCTTGCACCATTTTTATTATGTTGTTATGAACTGTTGCTGGTTATTGGAGTTGGACTTTGACCCTTGTCCCAGCTCGTTACTACTTTCAACCTAAGGTTAGGTTTGTTACTTATTGAGTACATGGGGTCAGTTGTACTCATACTACACTTCTGCACCTTGCGTGCAGATGTTGGATGTTGATGTTGCTGTGTACGGCGGGAGTTAGATTTGAAGATGTACATGCGTTCTAGTTATGGCTATCACTTGTCCTTGGAAGCATTAGATTCGAATTCTATTCATTTACATTTCAAACAGATGTTGTAATTATTTCAATTCAGTTTGTAAAAATTTAAATCTTAGAAGCTCATGATTTGTACTACTAGTCTTTGGGAAATTCTTTATATAAAAGCAGTTGTATTATCATTTCTTCTCTAAATAAATCTCATATAATTGGATAATTATTAATTGGCTTATCTAGCGGATTGGGTTATGTACCATCACGACTAGTTAGATTTGGGGTCGTGACAAAAAAAGTTGGACATAAATGCAGCACGAACTCAAATGGAAGAACACGTTTTTGAAAAAATAATTGTCGAAGAAGAAAAGGACAGTGATGATGATGCTTTAGGTGGGTAGGATGATGAAAATGGCGATGATAATGCTCGGTAGGTTATAAAAATGTCGAAGAAGAAAAAGAAGAAGATGTAGCAGAAGAAGATTATGAACAACTTGAAGATGGTGAAGATGGGCTGGAAAGTGAAACACATACAACAATTGAATGTGACCAAGATGCTATGTCAATTCCTGTGTTTGTAAGGGGGATCGACGCATCTATATACTAATTCAGGACTTTCTAAGAAGCATAGATGTTTCCCGACCAAGATTAGTGTGAGGTCTAAGATCAATGTATTCCATGAGTTCAAGGATAAACTTAGAGTAGTCAAATTGATGGAAAAGTTTAATAGTAGTTGTTTTGGACAGTTTGCTAAACTTTCAGAGCTCTGGACACAGTTCAATGGACAGCTTGTCCATTCCCTACTGATTCCCCGAATTTATTGTGCAAAGAAGTACAAGTTATGATTTTTAGTTAGAAACAAGCCTGTTCACGGAATTGACGGAGTTAGCTATGATGAGTGGATTGGACTATGGTGCCAAACCCAGTAAAGAAGAAATGAAGAAAGTGATGGATGTTGGCAAAGCATTACGCGACAAAGTTTGCCAGTCTAGCAGGAAGGGGGTGGAAGTAGAGCTACTTTTGAAACAATTGAAGTCCAAGAGGTTTGACACAGCAAGAGGTTTAAGATTGCATTGGTGTGGTTTGTCTATTTAGTCTTGATTGCAAGGGATAACATAGCGCGCGTCGATAAGAAGTGGATTTGTATGGCTAACAATTTGGAAGTTTCCATGAAATATCCATGGGGCAAGGAGTGTTTTGTCACGACCCAAAATCCACTATAGGCCGTGATGATGCCCAACGTCGCCGTTAGGCAAGCCAACGCTTAATTATTCATTTTATTATGTTTAAATCATGAATCTTATTTAGATAGAGAGGCCAGTGCAATAAATCATAGTTACAAACAGTTTTATTAAAAATAATAAGTAAAAGTGTATCAATGTAAAACAATCCATAAAAATTCTAGAACACCCCCAAAAACCCAGTGTCACAAGTGCATGAGCATCTACTAGAAGGTACAATAACAAAACAACATCTGTCTGGAATACAAGTTAGACAGAAAAATATAAATAATTCTGATGGAGACTCTGTAAGCTGCAGATCATAGCATGGGATGAAGCTCACCGTAAATTCCTGGCAATAGCCGCGCCTTTGTGCCCAAATGACCATAAGAAATATATACATGCACAATAAGTACATAAGTATAGCATGAGTACGTAAATCAACGCTTACCCAGTAAGTATCTAGCCTAACCCCGGAGAAGTAGTGACGAGAGGTTGACATCGACACTTACTAGTGGTCCAATAAATCAAGTACAGTAGAAAGTAAACAAGTATGAGGCATGGTAAATAAATAGTGTAAGCAAATATAGGTACGTGGTACGATCCTCTTCTGAACGGTAAACACTAGCTCTCAATTATCGAATACCTCCTCAACCAGAGTATATATATAAAATGGTCCCCACCAGATAGGTCTTCACAACTCAAATAAGGAAAACTCATGGATACGCTGGCTTCTTGACAAATATTATGCACAATTTTACCGAGGCGAGCGGCTTGATCCCATAAGAGTATTTCATGAAGTTGCCGGGGCGAACAACCCGATCCGATATGAGTGTTTTATAGAAATTCTGAGGCGAACGACCCGATCTAATAAGAATGTGATACATGATACTGCCGAGGCGAACAACCCGATCCCATAAGAGTATTTCATGAAGTTGCCAAGGCAAATGGCCCGATCCCATAAGAGTATGTTACAATATCCTGCCGAGGCGAACGACCCGATCCCATAAGAATGTGATACATAATCCTGCCGAGGAGAATGGTGCGATCCCATTAGAATAAGAAGCTTTAACGGGTCCTTGACCCCACTCATAAATATACGTGTGAGTTATGAAATTTAAAGAAGTTTTTTGATAAAAACGCAAAACGCGAGAGAAATTCGTAAGGGACGCACAATTATTCCGCGACTAGTCAAGTAGCTCATCAAATCTCTTAGAATAGCGAGTCCATCACTCTACACAAGCCTAGTCTCGGGTCGTAAAATGAAATCAAGTAACTAAGCAGGCAGGAATAACTCAACTAGTACAAATAAATCATGGCGTGAATCGTAGTCTACCTGGACATAATCAGGAATTCTAGCATGCTCACGGACACTAGTCACTTCATACTTGCGCATATCCCACAACATGTAGCATATAACAAGAATAACACCTACGGGGTAATTTCTGCCTCACAAGGTTAGACACGAGACTTACCTCGCTCCGAAGTTCCATAACCTGCTCCAATGCCTCTCTAACTCCTCGACTCAAAGCCAAACGATCCGAAACTAGTCAAACAACGTGCAGATCAATCAAAATATACTCCAATGCTTACAATTTAACAATTTATAATGATTCTCAACTCTGCTCGAAAAGTCAACAAAGTCAACCCTTGGGCCCACGTGCCCGTATTTCAAAATATTTCAAAGATAAACATTACTCATAATACCACGAACTCAAATATATAATTTATTCTTAATTCCATGTCAAATTGCGTGGTCAAAATCTAAAAATACCATTTATAGGTTTTCTTCCAAAAATTCCATAGTTTCTACCAAGTTTCCATGTTAAAATCCATATATAACCCATGTATTTAACTCAAAGAAAGTAGGAATAACTTACCTTATGATATATGGCGAAAATGATCTTCAAGAATCACCCCAAATAGGCCCACATGAGCTCCAAGAACTTAAAAGTGATGAAAATGAGCTCAAAATCCCGAAATTAGATGTTTAGTTCATCCGCAAGGCCTCCTTCTTCGCGATCGCTGTATTATCCATGCGATCGCAATTAACAAAAGTTACATCATCATTTTCCTTCATCACGATTGCGGCCAAAACCTCGCGATCGCGACGTACAAATTTTATTTCCTCTTCACAGACAACCTTCTGTATAATGGGCATAAGGTTTTGTAATAAATTCCAAATGACAAACGGTTTGATTTTATGAAAAATAGATTCATAAGGCTACAACTTTCATTTTTCGATCATCCATAAATTCCTTATAGATTGCAAGATATAAGCTCCCGAAGTCAGACCACTAATATCAGAAAATCCTTCTATGCGAATGCAAATTTCCTTCCGCGATCGCGATTCACAAGGCCTGGAACAACACTTTCTCTTCGCGATCGCAGCCCTTTCTTCGCGATCACGTAGAAGGATGCACCAGATCTAAAAAATAGAAGTTCAAACATGGAGAAATGACCAGTAGCTTATCCCAAACATACCAAAGGCCCCCGGGACCCCATCCAATCATACCAACCATTCCCAAAACATGATGCAAACTTGCTCGAGGCCTCAAATCATACCAAACAACATCAAAACTACGAATCGATGATCAAAACACCTCTTTGAACTTTCAAACTTTGCCGAACGCGTCCGAATTACACTTAAACATTCCAGAATGACGCCAAACTTTACATGCAAGTCACAAATCATGATACGAACCTATTCCAAGCCTCGGAATCCCAAACAGACATCAATAAAGTCAAAGTTCACTTCAAATCAATCTTAGAAAATTCTAAAACCTTCAAAATACCAACTTTCCACAATAAGTGCCGGAATGCTCCAAGACCATCCGATACTCAACCCGAACATACGCCCAAGTCCGAAATCATCATACGAACCTATTGGAACCTTCAAATCCCGATTCCGAGGTCATTTTCCATCCGAATTGAGAATTTAAAGCTTCCGAATTGAGAAATTTCCATCCGAATCAACTATGAACTTTTGAAATTTGATTACGATTACGCATATAAGTCATAAAATATGAAGTCAAGCTATTCAAGGCCTCAAACTGTCGAACGATGCACTAGAGATCAAAATGACTAGTCGGGTCGTTATATTCTCCCCCACTTAAACATACGTTCGTCCTTGAATGTGCCAAGAACCACTCCGAAATTGCCCAAAACCACTGTTTAACACCTCGTGCACCTACCCGTGCCACCACAACCCATGTGAATACATTAGCTCGAGCCAGACTAAAGATCATTCCTGCTACCTTAGCCCACAAGCCTTAGAGCCAAATTCCAACACCCGAAATTCTCTACGAGACCCGATTCTAACATACAAACACCATATCAATCTCAACCCGCTGTAGCAAACACGATCATACACCCATGCTGAAATTACACAATGCACCGTATAATTCGTATGCCCATAATAACATCCTTCAACCGTAGAAGCTGCAAATTCAATAACCTGATGCTCGTAGTATACCTCATATGCACATAAGCCCTTATCCAACCCTCGCGATCCTCCAATAACCTCGTCTCACCCAGTACAAGCTGCTCGGGCAACTAGCCACCTCAATTACCGCCAAAAATCTTATATGACTCTATCAATGCAACAACAAGCTACAAACTCGAATGTGACCCATAAGAAAGAACAAACTATGGCAAAGAACCATTCAGCCCACATAACTAATAAAACGGCCAAACGGGTGCTATGAACCTATCTCAGAGATGAGAAACAAGGCACACAATTAAGTATAAGGAACCATACTCAACATCTCACTGTTGCAGTGTGCAAGACGATCCACACATGACACCGTTGTGGCGTGGAACCTGATCCAAACATAACATCGTTGCGGCGTGCAACCCGATCCACACTACATACCCGTGGCGGCGTGCCACCGGATCCACATATAATAATAAATAAGAAAATACCCATCAAGCCATAATGCTTATACCTACGAAATACCCGAATATCTACCACAAGCATGCCAAGTGCAAAAATAAAACCTTGGGGAGACGGATAGCGCCATGCTCTACAAACCTCGAGCTTGACTAAGGTGCAATAACGACAAGCTACATAGAACCACAGCACACATGCGAATAATCAAGATGTCTCACAACCCACATGGCATATTAAAGTATTACAGAGAATAGATGACGATAGGAATAACATCAAACACCTGAAGACTCCTTCATAAGCAGTGCTATGCTGAATGAACACATATGACATGATGTAGAGCATACAATTCACATTAGTTCTAATAGCGGACCTCAAGCCAATTCCGGTCATCCCATACTGGGCCAATAACCTTTCAAGGATCAATAATGACCCTATTCATGACACATAAGAGAAGCCGTCAAATCCGGAACAAACTCCCACAGTCCACAACCAAAGGATTAGAGCGCCTCTCTGTCATAACCTCTCCCATTGGCTACAGTACCAAAATCTCCATACCTGTTTTAAATCTCTAACAATCGAATAACTAACACGTCCCACTTATATGATCTTCCTGTGGGATATACTCCCACAACCTTCCGCACCAGGTAGTGAAATCTGAACATTAATGGCCATTGACCATGCTATTTCTATAATACTAGCCAAGCATCCGCATTTCAATACCCAACATTCCTACCACAAAACAGACCATCCTCAGGCTGCCCGAAAATAATGCCAGCATACTCTGAACATCTAAAATCCTCCCCCGCTCCTCTGAACTCGTGACATTCTTATCAACACTGAACCGCAACCTTGATACTCAACTTCCAGTTTCTATATTGCTCACTGCACTTATCATGCCGCTACACGAGAGTACAAAAATTTCATCATAACTCCTGAACCACCAATAGAATAAACACTTCATCATCTAGAACCCTTTCACTCAACACATTTCAGAGGAACAATTGCAATACGCAACCGAATTTCCGCAACTGCAGAAAATACAAACCTCAACTTGTGGTCTAAACCACCATAACTCTTCCGGATCCAGCTACACATAACGGACCATCATAATCAAATACCTCTAAATCAATCAAATTACGATAGTTTTGAAGCCCGCACGTACATCCATAAATCACCTGTATAGCTTAACATACCGAAGGAAATGATCATTTCCACAACCATACCATTACTAACTGACCCAACTTCTTTCGATTTACTCTTTTCTTGCCTTAGAAATAATAATAGCTCCCTTCAAATACATAACAGACCTCAAAAAACACTCATCCCGAGTGACCCCAAATCATGAGATCACGTCGTCTCAACATCCATAAGCCATTTATACCCTCTTCATGCACTCAATAGTATATCCAACTGAAACACCGCGCTGATTAGATCTTCTGCGAATCTGAAGTTGTTTCTCTCTCTTCTCTAAACCTGCACAGTAGACCCGATGATAACATAGAATACTCCAAGTACCCTTCACACTCTGCTGCAAAACCCAGTCTTCAGCCACATAACAAACCTGAAAAATCCTTAAGCACAACACCTTAAATCTTAAATCCACTAGGACCATTATTGAGAGTCTCCCACTCTAATTCAGTCTTAATTATTTAACCAAATAACTAGTGATCCGTTAGAACAAGTGCACTACCATGAAGCAACCAGATGAATTCTTTTCATTGCCCATTACATCCACAGAAGCATAACTTCTAAGCCATCCTCAGCACCTGCACATGAATTAATAAGGCGAAATGTAAGACATATATGTCAAACTTCCTCATCCAAAATTTCTCATCCTCTTGGTCATAACTAATCCACCAATGCACCTGTCACGACCCAAGTCCTAACCTGTCGTGATGGCGCCTATCGATGGTACTAGGCAAGCTGTTATTTCCAAATACTCCAAATATTTGACAGAAAAATAATTCAAGACATTTGAAATAGGCAAAGTTTTCATAAATAAGGGGGTAAAACCCAAAACACAAGTGCGGAAATAGCTCCCAATATCGTGGTGTCACTAAGCCATGAGCATCTATACATGATCAGTCTAAATATGAAATGACTGTAATAGTTTGGATCCAAATACAACGAAAGAAAGGATAAGGAAGGAGAAACAAGGACTGCGAATGCCAGGCAGCTACCTCGGTATTTCCAACGGTCAGCTACGCGAAATATCAACACTCTCTGCGTCCAAAAACTCCTGGATCTACACACGAAGTGCAGGGTGTAGCGTGAGTACAACCAACTTAGTAAGTAACAATAATAAATAAGGAAATGAAAGATAGTGATGAGCTACATAGTTAAAATTCATTTTCAGTAGTTTCAACAAGAAAAGTAGACATGCTTTCAAATCCGAAAAATTAAGTCAAATCAGTTTATTCATCCCAAATTCAAGTAAAAACCAAATAAAAGTATCCTTCATAAGTTTTCAAATATCGGTAATATATGGCAACTATGTGCAACAACAATGAAATCATATACAACCTCTTAGGGGCAACAATCACTCAGTCCTCCCTTTCACTCCAACCTCACAATCACTCATTCCTCTCAGCCACTTATTCCTCATAGTCACTCAACACTCGGAACTCGCACTTGCACTCAGTAGGTACCTGCGCTCATTGGGGGTATGTACAGACTCCGGAGGGGCTCTTTCAGCCCAAGCGCTATATCAAGTCAAATCATGGCATAAATCAATGAAAACATGATGTGGCGTACAACCTGATCCTACAAATAACCTCACAATCAGGCCCTCGGCCTCAATCAGTCAGCAATCTCTCTAGTCTCTCGGGTTCTCAGAAATGAGAAAAATCAGCCCAAACAACAATAATATGATGTATCAACAAGAATAATAGAGACTAAGAACATTTAGCAGGTAGTCCAACATGTAACACGGTCTATGTGGGTCCCAACAGTACCAACACAAAGCCTAATTATGGTCTCTAACATGATTCACTATCAAATTTCTAAAACACATGAAGAGCATATAGTTAACAACAAGTTTATTCAACTTCTTCGTTTCACGGAATGGACCAAGTCACAATTCCCATGGTACACGCCTATACGCCCGTCACCTAGCATGTGCATCACCTCCAAAACAATCATATAACACCAAAATTCGGGGTTTCATACCCTCAGGACCCGATTTAAAACTGTTACTTACCTGAATTCGAGCAAAACTCTACTCCAACATGCCTTTGCCTCGCTAATCGGCCTCCAAACGTCTCGAATCTAGACACAAGTAGTACAATAGAATCAATACAGACTAAAGGAATCAATTCCATAAGAAAAATACAAAATTATAAGCCAAAATCCGAAATTGGTAAAAAATCGGCCCCCAGGCCCACGTCTCGAAATCCAACAAAAGTCAAAAAAACCGAAATCTCCTTCACTCACGAGTCTAACCATACAAAATTTATCAAAATCCGATATCAACTGGCCATTCAATTCCCCAAAATTAACTCTCCGAATCCCTAGCCTCAAACCCCCCAAATTTCACCTCAACACCCCACAATCTACGTGGGAACAACAATGGGGAACAAGATTATTGATAAAAAATGGGTACAAGAAGCTTACCTCAAAAACCCCCTCAAAAATCTTCTCCAAAATCGCTCAAGTCTGAGTTCAAAATTTTGAAAGGAGTCTAAAATCGTGAACCCTTGTTTTTTAAACATTCTGCCCAGGTTTTTCACACATGCGACCACTTATCCATACCTGCGGAACCGCTTCTGCGGTTGTTCCTCCGCTTCTGCAGAAACCACTAAAGTCACTGGGCTCACACCTGTGCTCTAGGTCTTGCACATGCGGAGGCGCTTTTGTGGCCCTTTGCCCACTTCTGCGGAAGCAGCCAAGCCTTCAACCCTCGTATCTGCGGAGCCCTTCTCGCATCTGCGGGCTCGTAGATGCGCATTCTTCTTCGTACCTACGTTCGCCCCAGGACATCCCCCAGTTCCACATCTGCATCAATCCTGCCGCACCTACGGCATCGCACCTACAACTAATAGCCTCGTAGGTGCGATTACAGTAGCAACAGACCAATTTCAGCAATTTCCCCAACTCAAAACCAAGTCCATTAACCATACGAAATCAACCCAAGGCCTCCGGGACCTCAACCAAACATGCCAACAAGTCTTATATCCCACTATGAACTTAGAGGAATCCTCAAACCTCCTCAAACAACATCAATAACACCAATTACACATGGATTCAAGCCTAATGAACTTCGAAATTTCCAAATTCTACAAACTATACCGAAACCTATCAAATCACGTCCGATTGACCTCAAATTTTGCATAGAAGTCACAAATGACCCCACAAACCTACTGCAACTTCCGGAATCAGAATCCGACCCCGATATCAAAAAGTCAACCCGCCGGTCAAACTTCCCAAAAACTCGACTTTCGCCATTTCAAGCCTTATTCTACTCCAGACCTCCAAATCATAATCCGGACACGCTCCTAAGTCCAGAATCACTCAACAGAGCTAACGAAACCATAAAAATTTTAATCCGAGGTCGTTTACACATAAGTCGACATCCGATCGACTTTTTCAACTTAAGGTTTTAATTAAGAGACTAAGTGTCTCAATTCACTCTGAATTCACTTCGGACCCGAATCAACTAACCCGATAAGTCATATAACAGTTATAAAGCACAAATGGAGGAGTAAATGGGGGAACGGGGCTACAACTCTCGAAAAGACTGGCCGGGTCATTACATCCTCCCCCTTTTAAACAAACGTTCGTCCTCGAACGGGTCTAGAAACATACCTGGAGTCTCAAATAGGCATGGATACCTGCTCTGTATCTCCCGCTTGGTCTCCCAAGTAGCCTCCTCAATGGGCTGACCTCTCCACTGCACCTTCACTGAAGCTATATCTTTTGACCTCAAATTTCGAACCTGCCGATCCAAAATGGCCACAGGCTCCACATCATAAGTCAAATCACCATCCAACTAACCGTGCTGAAATCCAAAACATGTGACGGATCGCCGATATACTTTCGGAGCATAGCAACATGAAATACTGGATGCACACTCGATAAGCTAGGTGGCAGGGCAAGCTTATAAGCCACCTCCCCCATCCTCTGAAGTACCTCAAAAGGCCCAATGAACCGAGGGCTCAACTTGCCCTTCTTCCCGAACCTCATAACACCCTTCATGAGTGAAATCTTCAGCAGAACATTCTCCCCAACCAGGTAAGAAATATCACGGACCTTTCTGTCGGCAAAACTCTTCTGTCTGGACTGAGCCGTGCGAAGCCGCTCCTGTATTAATTTAACCTTGTCCACTGCATCCTGAACCAAGTCTGTACCCAAAATCCTAGCCTCACTGGGCTCAAACCAACCCACCGAAGATCTACACCGCCTCCCATACAAAGCCTCATTTGGGGCCATCTGGATGCTCGACTGATAACTGTTATTGTAAGCAAACTCCGCGAGTGGCAGAAACGGATCCCAAGAACCCCCAAAATCAATGACACAAGCGCGTAACATGTCCTCCAATATCTGAATAGTGCGCTCGGACTGTCTGTCCGTCTGAGGGTGAAATGCTGTGCTTAACTCAACCTGGGTGCCCAACTCTCCTGCACGGCTCTCCAAAACTGCGATGTAAACTGCGTGCCTATATCTGAAATGATGGAAACTGGTATACCATGAAGGCGAACAATCTCTCGGATGTAAATCTCACCCAACCGCTCCAAAGAATAGGTAGTACTAACTGGAATGAAGTGCGCGGACTTGGTCAGCCAATCCACAATCACCCAAATAGAATCGAACTTCCTCGAAGTCCATGGGAGTCCAACTACAAAATCCATGGTGATCCGCTCCAACTTCCACTCTGGAATCTCTAACCTCTGAAGCAATCCACCCGGTCTCTGATGCTCATACTTCACCTACTGATAGTTAAGGCATCGAGCTACAAAACCCACTACATCCTTCTTCATTCTCCTCCACCAATATTGCTGCCTTAAGTCCTGATACATCTTCGCAGTACCAGGATGAATGGAATACCACGAACTGTGGGCCTCCTCAAGAATCAACTCATATAGCTCATCCACATTAGGCACACAAATCTGACCCTGCATTCTCAATACCCTATCATCCCCAATAGTCACATCTCTGGCATCACCATGCTGAACCCTATCCTTAAGGACAAGCAAATGAGGATCATCATATTGTCGCTCTCTGATGCGATCATATAAGGAAGACCGAGAAACCACACAAGCTAGAACCCGACTGGGCTCAGAAATATCCAATCTCACGAACTAGTTGGCCAAAGCCTGAACTTCAACTGCAAGAGGTCTATCCCCGACAGGGATGAATGCAAGACTACCCATACTCACAACCTTTCTACTCAAGGAATCGGCCACCACATTGGCCTTCCCAAGATGATACAGAATGGTGATATCATAGTCTTTTAGCAGCTCCAACCATCTCCGCTGCCTTAAATTTAGATCCTTTTGTTTGAACAAGTGATGGAGACTCCGATGATCTGTAAACACCTCATAAGACACACTGTAGAGATAATGCCTCCAAATCTTCAATGCACGAACGATGGCAGCTAACTCCAAATCATGAACATGGCAGTTCTTCTCATGAGGCTTTAACTGGCGCGAATCATAAGAAATAACTCTACCCTCCTACATCAACACATACCCAATGCCGATCCGAGAAGCATCACAATACACTGTGTAAGAACTAGAAACTGATGATAGAACTAGAACTAGAGTCGTGGTTAAAGCAGTCTTGAGCTTCTAAAACCTCTCCTCGCACTCATCCGACCACCTGAAAAGAGCACCCATTTGGGTTAATTTGGTCAAAGGTGATGAAATAGACGAGAAACCCTCCACAAAGCGACGATAATAACCGGCCAAGCCGAGAAAGCTACGAATCTCCGTAGCTGAGGACGGTCTGGGCCAACTCTGAACCGCCTCTATCTTCTTCGGATCTACCTGAATACCCTCACTTGAAACCACGTGCCCCAAGAACGCCACTAAACTGAGCCAAAACTTACACTTGGAGAACTTTGCATAAAGCTTCTCCTCCCTCAACCGATGCAACATGATCCGCAAATGCTGGGCATGATCTTCCTGGCTACGAGAGTACACTAAGATATCATCAATAAATACAATAATGAACGAGTCAAGATAAGGCTGAAACACACTATTCATCAAATGCATGAATGCTTCTTGGGCGTTGGTCAGCCCAAAAACATCACAAGGAACTCATAATGATCATAACGGGTCCTGAAAGTTGTCTTAAGAATATCCGAGTCCCGAATCTTCAACTGGTGATATCCTGACCTCAAATCAATCTTGGAGAATACCCTCGCTCTCTGAAGTTGGTCAAATAGATCATCAATACGTGGCAAAGGATACTTGTTCTTGATTGTGACTTTGTTTAGCTCCCTATAATCAATGCACATCCTCATAGTACCATCATTCTTCTTCACAAATAGAACTGGTACACCCCAAGGTGACACGCTAGGCCGAATAAACTCCTTATCAAGGAGTTCCTGAAGCTGATCCTTCAATTCCTTCAACTTCGTCAGTGCCATACGATATGGTGGAATAGAAATAGGTTGAGTGCCCGGCACCAAATCAATACCAAAGTCAATATCCCTGTCAGGCGCCATGCCCGACAAGTCTGCAGGAAACACATCCGAAAAATCTCGCACCACCGGAACATAATCAATAGCAGGGGTCTTTGCACTAACATCCCTCACAAAGGCCAGATAAGATAGACAACCCTTCTCAACCATCTGCTGAGCCTTCATGTATGAAATCACTCTACTGGGAACATAGTCTATAAAGCCGCTCCACTCAACCCTCGGCAACCCCGGTATCAACAATGTCACGGTCTTAGCGTGATAATCCAGAATAACATGACATGGAGACAACCAGTCCATACCCAAGATCACATCGAAATCAACCATACTAAGTAACAAGAGGTCAACTCTAGCCTCCAATCCCCCAATAGTCACTACACACAACTGGTATACCCGATCCACAATAATAGTATCGCCCACCGATGTAGATACATGAATAGATGAAACTAGAGACTCATGGGGCATATTTAGATAATGAGCAAAATACGATGACAAATATGAATAAGTAAAACCAGGGTGATATAATACAGAGGCATCCCTGTGGAAGACAGAGACAATACCTGTGATCACTGCGTCGGAAGCAATGGCATCTGGTCTGGCGGTTAGAGCATAGAATCAGGCCTGACTTCTACCTGATCGGCCTCCCCCTCTAGGGCGACCCCTAGCTGACTGGGCCCCACCCCGAGCTGGCTGAGCGAGTGGTGTTGCAACTGGTGCATAAGACGTAGCCTGACTCCTCTACTGCGCTGGACCTCCCTAATGACGAGGACACTGCCTCCATATATGCCCAAACTCCCTGCACTCAAAACAACTCCCTGGTGCGGGTGATGGGGACTGAAGGGATCCCCGAGCACCAGGATGACTGGTAGAAAGACCTGACTTATACGATCCCTGACCTGATAGAGCATGAAACGAACTCTGAGCTAGAAGAGCACTGAGCGATGAGTGACCCTACTGATAATTGTGTGAACCATAGCCTGATTATGCACCACAGTGAACTGGGCGAGCCATCTGAGCATGCCTGTAAGGACGACCCCTGCCGTGGTAGATTTGACCCCTAGAAGGAACACTGCTGAATCCACCCTGTCCACGAGGCCTCTTGGCCTCCCTCTCATCCCGCTCCTAGCTGTGAACCATCTTAATTTCATGAGAAATGTCGATAACCTCATCAAAAAGTAGCACCATACACTCTCTCTAGTCATAAGCAATCGCAGCTGAAAAGTGAGGCCATCTATGAACCTCCTGATCCTCTCCCTGTCTGTGGGAACTAACCAGACAGCATGATGGGAAAACTCATAAAATCTCATCTCATACTGCATCACGAACATATCACTCTGACGAAGCTGCTCGAACTGCCTGCGCAACTCCTCTCTGCGGGACTGAGGCATGAACTTCTCTAGGAAAAGAACGAAGAACTGCTGCCATATAAAAGGGTGTTACGCTGACCGACCTACGCTTCTCGTAAGCCACCCACCAACTGAAGGCAGCCCCAAAGAACTGAAAAGTAGTGAACGAGACCCCACTAGTCTCTAGAATATCTGCTGTACGGAGTATCCTCTAACAGTTATCCAAGAAACCCTGGGTATCCTCTCTCTCTGTACCACTGAAATATGGAGGATGAAGTTTTTCAAACCTCTCCAATCTACGATGCTCATCATCAGGCATGACAAGAACCACATAGTCCTGAACGGTTGCAGTAGGTTGGGCTGGTGGTACCTCCGGTGTCAGGAGTCCCTATACCACCTGCTCTAGTGTGCGGGCGACGGGAGTCTGAGCACCTCCCCCAGCCTGAGAAGTGGCTGCTGCGGCAAGAACAAAGAACGCCTGAGTAAGACTGGTGCACGAGGTCAGAATCTGAGCTAAGACCTGGAATCAAAATGGGCACAGATGGTGCTTGAGCTGGTCCCACAGGCTCATCCACAACTGGAGCCTGCTCCTGAACTAGGGCAATATAGGTATCTGCAGGTGCTGCCCTAGCTGTTGTGCGAGCTGCAGCTCTGCCCCTACAGTGGACCCTACCGCGACCTCGGCCTCTCGCGGCCCCGACTGGTGGTACTGGTGGCTGTCCATCCTGTACCGTAGTACGTGTCCTTACCATCTGTGAGAGAATAGAACAACATAAGTTTAATTACCAGAAAAAGAAGATTCGCACGACAAGAATTCAAGAAATGTGGAATTTCCTAAGGGTTCAGCAGCCTCTCGAAGATAAGTACAGACGTCTCCGTACCGATCCGTAAGACTCTACTAAACATGCTCATGACTCATGAGACCTATGTAACCTAGGATCTGATACCAACTTGTCACGACCCAAATCCTAGCCTGTTGTGATGGCGCCTATCGATGGTACTAGGCAAGCCGTCATTTCCAAATACTCAAAATGTTTAACAAAAAAATAATTCAAGACATTTGAAATAGGCAAAGTTTTCATAAACAAGGGGGTAAAACCCAAAATACAAGTGCGGAAATAGCTCCCAATATCGGGGTGTCACTAAGCCATGAGCATCTATACATGATCAGTCTAAAAATGAAACGACTGTAACAGTTTGGATCCAAATACAATGAAAGAAAGGATAAGGAAGGAGAAACAAGGACTGCGAATGCCAGACAGCTACCTCGGTATCTCCAACGGTCAGCTACGCAAAATATCAACACTCTCTGGGTCCAAAAACTCCTGGATCTGCACACGAAGTGCATGGTGTAGCGTGAGTACAACCAACTCAGTAAGTAACAATAATAAATAAGGAACTGAAAGATAGTGACGAGCTACACAGTTAAAATTCATTTTCAGTAGTCTCAACAAGAAAAGTAGACATGCTTTCAAATCCGACAAATTAAGTCAAATCAATTAATTCGTGCCAAATTCAAGTAAAAACCAAATAAAATTATCCTTCAGAACTTTTCCCAAATCGGTAATATATGGAAACTATGTGCAACAACAATGACATCATATACAGCCTCTCAGGGGCAACAATAACTTAGTCCTCCTATTCACTCCAACCTCGCAATCACTCATTCCTCTCAGCCACTCATTCCTCACAATCACTCAGCACTCGGCACTCAGCACTCGCACTCAGTAGGTACCTGCGCTGAGTGGGGTGTGTGTACAGACTCCGGAGGGGCTCCTTCAGCCCAAGCTCTATATCAAGCCAAATCATGGCATAAATCAATTAAAACATGTTGTTGTGTGTAGCCCAATCCCACAAATAACCTCACAATTAGGCTATCGGCCTCACTCAATCAGCAATCTCTCCAGTCTCTCGGGATCTCAGAAATCAGGAAAATTAGCCCAAACATCAATAATATGATGTATCAACAAGAATAATAGAGACTGAGATATGATATGCGAACAACACTGAGACTGAGTTCAAAGAGCATTTAGCAGGTAGTCCAACATGTAACACGATATCTGTGGGTCCCAACAGTACTAACATATAGCCTAATTATGGCCTCTAACATGATTCACATTTAAATTTCTATAACACATGAAGAGCATATAGTGAACAACAAGTTTATTCAACTTCTCAGTTTCACATAATGGACCAAGTAACAATTCCCACGGTGCACGCCCACACGCCCACACGCCCGTCTCCTAGCATGTGCGTCACCTCCAAAACAATCATATAACACCAAAATTTGGGGTTTCATACCCGCGGGACCAGATTTAAAACTGTTACTTACCTCAATCCGAGCAAAACTCTACGCCAATATGCCTTCGCTTCGCAAATCGGCCTACAAACGTCTCGAATCTAGCCACAAGCAGTACAATACAATCAATACGGACTAAAGGAATCAACTCCATAAGAAAAATACGAAATTATATGCCAAAATCTGAAATTGGTCAAAAATCAGCTCCAGGCCCACGTCTCGAAATCCGACAAAAGTCACAAAATCCGAAAGCCCCTTCACGCACGAGTCTAACCATACCGAATTTAACAAAATCTGACATCAAATAGACATTCAATTCCCCAAAATTAACTCTTCAAATCCCTAGCTTCAAACCCCCCAAATTTCACCTCAACACCCCACAATTTACGTGGGAACAACAATGGGGAACAAGATTATTGATAAAAAATGAGTACAAGAAGCTTACCTAAAAAAAAACCCCTCGAAAGTCCTCTCCAAAATCGCTCAAGTCCGAGTTCAAAATGTTTAAATGAGACTAAAATCGCGAAGCCTTGTCTTTTAAACATTCTGCCCAGGCTTTTCGCAACTGTGACCACTTATCTGCACCTGCGGAACCGCTTCTGCGGTTGTTCCTCTGCTTTTGCAGTTGTTCCTCCGCTTCTACGGAAACCACTAAAGTCACTGGGCTCGCACCTGTGCTCCAGGTCTCGCACCTACAGCGGCACTTCTGCGGCCCTTTGTCCGCTTCTGCGGAAGCAGCCAAGCCTTCAACCCTCGCGTCTGCGGAGCCTTTCTCGCATCTGCGGGCTCGCAGATGCGCATTTTCCTTCGCACCTGCGTTCGCCCCAGGCCAGCCCCAAGATCCGTATATGTGCTAATCCCGCCAACCTGCGGCATCGCACCTGCGGCTAATACCCTCACACGTACGATTACACCAACAACAGACCAATTTCAGCAATTTCCCCAACTCAAAACCAAGTCCGTTAACCACACGAAATCAACCCGAGGCACCCGGGACCTCAACTAAACAGGCCAACAAGTCTTATATCCCAATACAAATTTAGCCGAATCCTCAAACCACCTCAAACAACACCAAAAACATGAATTACACACGTATTCAAGCCTAATAAACTTCGAAATTTCAAAATTCTACAAATGACGCCGAAACCTATCAAATCACGTCCGATTGACCACAAATTTTGCACACAAGTCACAAATAACCCCACAAACCTACTGCAACTACCGGAATTGAAATTTGACCCCGATATCAAAAAGTCACCCCTCCCTTGGTCAAACTTCCAAAAATCCGGACACGCTCCTAAGTACAGAATCACTCAACGGACTTAACGGAACCATAAAAATTCTAATCCGAGGTCATTTACACATAAGTCGACATCTGGTCGAATTTTCCAGCTTAAGGTTTCAATTAAGAGACTAAGTGGCTCAATTCACTCTGAATTCACTCGGGACCCAAACCAACTAACTCGATAAGTCATATAACAGCTATAAAGCACAAATGGAGCAGTAAATGGGGGAATGGGGTTACAACTATCGAAATGACAAGTCGGGTCGTTACAGCACTGATAACCCGAAACTATACATGCACACAGCCACGTGACTCACTTATAGATGTTGGGATCCACCACTTAGATTTGCACTACAATCACATAGATCCAAACCCCACAATGACTACTTCTTCCCAGTTACCATGATCCCTCACTGTTGCTCAGCCAAATTCATCATAAGTTCTTGTTGGACTAATCATAAAATATCTCAAATTATCCGTCACAATCGTACACTTGACCTCCTAACCGTCGTATTATTTTCTTCAAGCGATCCAAGCTCACCTCGCAGTACATTTATCTCATGTTGGGTAGAAAGTAGAACTCTTCGTAGGAACCTCATCAAAAATCATGCAAGTGCTAACCTGTTCACAGGAGATAGCCCACTTGTGTATCCTCATCTCGACCTCCTCTAAGTTCATTGATGTAGTTACATCCATCATGAAATAAACTAACCTCCCTGGGTCTGCACTGATTGTCACACCTCTTTTTACCCCAAAAGATATGCGTTATGGATTGTTGTGGGTTAAAAAAGTTTTTTCATTTGAAGTGACAAATTTGAGTAGGGATTATTTTATTTATAGAGTCGCCAATTGAAATTGATTTTGGGTGTTCCAAGTCACCTTTTATTTATAAAGTTCGGGTAAGGAATTCTGTTGACTGGGGAGAAGGTGTGAGGCATTCTCTGAGTCTCGTGGTTCTAGCACGGTCGCTTTAATAACTTAAACTTGGCTAGAATTAATTCTGGATGAACTATGATTTATTTGATTTTTATGTTTTTCTATATCTGCTTTTATTTGTGCATTTTAAATATTTATGAAATTTATTAAACAAGTTACGATGTCGTACACTTGTTTTGCACATGCCGCAAATTGCTCTGCGTGAAATGCACCCGCGATTCGTAACATGTTTATTTTTATTATGACTTTGAAGTTGTAAGGTCAAATCATGCAGACGTGTACTTGAATTTGGAGTTACGCATCATGACTATGCCACAAGAACCGTACCCATAGTCATGATGATTTATTATTGATCGCGCCTAAAACAAGTTACGAATGTTCAAAAGTTGTTCTGAGATTACTGACTTTAATTATCTTCCCGAGCTAGAAGAATTCAGATGATTCATTAATTTATAAGAAATGGATTGACTTGTAAAGCTATTGAGAATAGGCCAAAACTAAAGTGGGACAGGTGGGCCTAAGCAGTCATTCTTGACCCAAAAAATGGTATTTGAAGCCCTTTTGTGCTAAGCTCCAGATCTAGCCCATTTCATTTTGACACCAGCTATTTACAACATAACCAATTTTGCCATATTTATCCCTTTTACTTATTTATAGCCATAGCTAATTATTGTCAAAATTAAAATACTATAGTTATCTATTTCTAGTAAAGCATAGCAATAGAAAGCTAGAAACTCACTCTAAACATTAAATCAAATAAAACTTCAACCATAAACTCAGTTAACAAAGAAATAATCAAATTAAACAGCCAAGCATCAATCAAACGAATTTAAAGTTTCATGACGTCTATTCATTTATGTGAACAAATAACGAAACACACCGATGAAATAACCAGTAAAAATATGGAAGAACAGACCTTTATTGCTGGAATTATACAACGGGTAGAGTAAAAGAGAAATTCCAAAACAGTAATCCTCAAGTGAAGCTATGAACTTAGAAACTCGAATCGGAATCGGCAAAAACCCGAATGCACTCAACTCGACTGGGTTTGGACTATGATTTTGGGCTGATTTTCACACTGATTTGGGGGTAGTTTTAGGGTCTTAAACGGGGTGATGAATTGCTGGATTTTTCAAAAGAAAGAGGAAGAAAGAATGAGACGAGTAGAAATCCCAAAACGCAGGAGAGGAATTATTTTTTCAATTCTCTCCTTTCTTTTTATCTCTCATCTTCTCCCATTTTTCTCTTCTATTTATGGAAACAATTTTGAAAATTTTCAAATTTTTTTATATTTTTTAATTTTAATTTTTTAATAAACAATTCCCACTTCTCATTTTTTTTCTTTTTTAAAAAATATTCACCACCTTCCTTTACTTTTATTTTTTTTATTTTTCACTTTCTTTACTTTTTAAAAAAGAAAATCCACTTTCTTTTATTTTTTTTTAATTTTCACTTTTTTTTACTTTTTTAAAAAAATAATTCTATTTTCTTTTACTTTTTTTAATTCCTACCTACCTTTACTTTTCTTTTTTATTTTACACTTTGTTTTACTTTTTATTTTTTTTATTTCCCACATTCCTTTACTTTGTTTTTAATTTCCCACATTCTTTTGCTTTTTTAAAAAAATTCCCACCTTCCTTTACTTTTATTTTTTAATTCCCTACTTCCCCTTTTTCTTTTATTTTTTTGGCAAATCTACTAGAAAATGTGTCTAGGGCAATTTTATATATATATACAAAAATAAAACTAAAAATAAAATGTCATGTGTCCTTACATGATGAAAGTAATAAATTTTGACAAATACATAGCTTCTATTACCAATGTTGAGTGTAATACTCTACGTTGATATTACAATATTTGAACTAATAATACAGGTAAAATAAGTCATAAGAAATAGACAAGCCGAGTCTTCGCAATTGAAGCCCATAAGTACTCTTATTTTGTTTTGACATTTGCCATTTTCCCTTTGCAGTACTATGTCTGAACATAGTGAATCGAATTGTGGATCTATATTTTTCCTTTCCCAGATTGCACGTGCATCTTGTTTCTATGATTAACTCTTCTGATTATCCAAATATGGAGTAGCATTTCCCATCGCAGAGTGTACTGTTTTGCCCTGTAATTGATTTTCCACATTCATGGCTTTGCATTTACCAGTCCATTCCTACGTCATTATTTCTTTTTCATGATATCTAGAAACTCGTAGTACACCTCTAGTATCATATGAAATACCACAGCCACATGCATCTTCCTTTGTTTCTAAGTTTTTGTAGTTTAGCACGCAGATGAGCATGCTTTGTTCGTTGATAAATACGTACGTTGTCCAGTAATTAAATGATGAAAACCGTATATGGTATCTTTTATGGAATGTTGAAATAAATAATTTTATTGAATTTTCATTCATCAAAGCACCTGTCGATCCTGTTTTTGAGTACCAAGAGGACATACCACTCATGATTAAATTGATACATATTTTGGGCAGTCTGCTCTTGTACCTGCATTCTTTTGTGTCCCTTTTTTGTAGCCTTTTGTGACAGCTAATGTTAAGCATATCAGATACTAGGACACACTGTTGTATGATGTTAAAAATAAAAATTCGATTCCATATAGCAATACTAGCCCCTAGTGTCCTCCTTAGCATCTTTGCATCCATGCTTATGCCTACCTTTAATTTCCCCCCAGTGGAAAGAGTAAACTGTAGTAATACCACCAACTGAAATGTTCTCAAAGAATAGGTGATAGATACAGTATGTTGTCCTGCAAAAAGGAATTACCATATTAGTATAAAAATCGAGCTCCATGCTCTCCAAATGGACTTGAACATGGTGTTCTAATCTGTGTCCTCCATTGATGTCCTTCCCCTTTGACAACCCTTCTCCTCCACCTTCTAATTCCTTGCCACTCATACTCTTAGATATGGACATTGCATCTTGTCATTATTCACCAGCCTTCTTCCTTGTATATCCAGTTCACCAAAACTGTGGCATTCTATACGGCGAATATCTAAGGCATAGTTTGCAAGGGGATCTGCTAATTTATTGCCTTCTCTAAGTGTGCGTGCCACTGTCACATTACTCCTTGCCATAAGGTACTTGATCTCCTCCACGTAAGCAGTAATAGCCCATGGGACACTCCATGCCCTGGTTATCACATTCTTAAGTATCATTGAATCAGCGTGAAGGTCAATAAACAAATAGTTATGTTCCACACAAAACCTCAAGGCTTCCAGTATTGCCTTTTCTTCAGCCTCAATGTTTGTCCCTTCCTGAATCTTCTTTCCATATCCATATATTACATTTCCATCTTTATTTCTCAGCACAAAACCAGTAGAACTTCTACCTGGATTGCCTCTAGAAGCCCCATATGTATTGACTTTAATCTAGCCTGGACTTGGGCATTCCCATAACACCTTTGTAATATTCAATTTACGTAAGTATGTTTCCATTATACTTAGTAAATATGTCCATTTATGTGGTATATTCTGAAGCCCTGGCTTCTAAATCTGACTAGGGAGTGTATAGTAGATGAAACCTGATAAATGACCCTACTTACTTCCAGGAAGAAATCATAATATACAACATGTTTTCTACACTAGTAGAAAATATCCGGTTCAAACCGTCAAGAACACTTTGAAATCTATCTGCACATAAGTAAGCTATTAGAAATAAATTTCTCTAACTCGACCAAACCACGTAAGTCACCAAAACCCAAGAATATTGTCACCAAAATATCTGTAGAGTCTCTCCACATCATAATTACCCTTATAAATACCACAACCGAAACACCCACTCTGAAACTACCTTATTTGAGTCTAAGGCCATTTCGTTCACCTTCCTGATACCGAAATATAAAATCCCTAATGATATACAAAAAAATGGCACAAGTCTCGACACCATCCAACTTAAATCTCATATTTTAGCCATAAACAAATCGGCCAAAAATTCTCAATTGTTATATATTAATCTTGAATCCATTGGAACTTTCTCAGGAGTCATCCACTCTGCTCAAATATCAATTGCACCGCCCAAACATGCCGAAAGACACATGCCCCATTAGCACAACAACACCCAAAGAAGTACCCCAGCCTTAACACCACCAATCAAATTCATACTCCGTGCGTACTATATCCTTCACAAATAACAACTCACTCATTCCATGATTTTCATATATTCATAAGTGTAATATAACCCGTATCCAGGAATTTTCTTATTCGAGTCACCCTCGATCTCAACCTCTGTAAGTCATAACTAACCCACAAGTATGCCTCAGACCAAAACTAAATTTTAAACATATAACCATGAATTGAATTGTCAATAGCAGACTCCCCTACTTGGCTCAAAACCATAGAACAAAACACTCGATAATTCATAATACCCATACTTTATTACTGCCATAATACTGCAGTCAGTTCAACGAAAATTCTTCTCAAACTTATGCAACACCCACCATAAACTACCTCAATCATCCGCTAAGTTCACATTTATTCTCGCGACAATCAAGTCAACTTTCTCAACCAGATTTAAATTCAAGTCTCAACACATACGCCCCGTTGGCAGAAAAGAAACTCTCTATTCATATCGTAAGGAACACACCTACAAAGATTACTCCGCATGAGATAACCCACCTGCTTAGTCTCAAATTGGCATCTTGTTATACCCTTTTGCAACCACAATTACTACGCAATCACTTAATCTTTCTGAGTCCAACTTATTAACAAGACATGAGAATTTAATTTGTCCTACAATTTAACTGAAAGATCCTTCAGAACATTCATACCCGGGACTGTACGTCACATCAAAATAAAAATCAAGCACCTAATGGCCCTTTTTTTACATTTCAAGGAAATACTTCTCGTCATATTCAAATTGTTTTAACATATTCCGAAGTCACATCATTCTCATCACAAAGCCATTCCACCGCTCATCGAGCCATAAATTCCACTCTTAGGGACATTACCAGACATATGAGTCCAAATATACATGTTACAACTGAAGCTACCGAGCCTAAGCTGCGGTCTAAACCTAGCCTCAAGTCCTCCAGACTGGCCCATCACCAAAACACAAAAAATACATCTTGAACCTCGTTCATAGAATCACAAGCCGACAATGCACAACTTATACCGAGCGGTCATATGCACATACGAAATGCGTGGAAGGAATTCAAAGAGTTATGTTTCAAGCCGAATTAATTCTGCACGATAGAATAAAAGAAAGTGAAATTTCCTAAGGTTTCGGCAGCCTCTCGAAGATAAGTACAGACGTCTCCGTACCGATCCGCAAGACTCTACTAAACCTGCTCATGACTCGTGAGACCTATGTTACCTAGGCTCTAATACCAACTTGTCATGACCCAAAATCTCACATGTCGTGATGACGCCTATCTCAATACTAGGTAAGCCGAAAGTCTCAATAATCCACCATATCTTTTAAATTTGAAAATAATTAATTAAATTCAGTGGAAGAAATCTCAAAATTTCAAATATAATACTCCCAAAACCCGGTGTCATTGAGTGCATGAGCATCTAATATAAGTACAATGTTTGACTGATAAAAACCACTGTCTAAAAATATAGAACAATGCAATAACTGAAGGAAAGAGAGACAAGGTTAGCGGATGCCAAACAGCTACCTTGATAGTCTCCAACTGATAGTACTATGAAATCTAACAATCTCTGTGTACGAAAGCACCTGGATCTGCACACAAGGTGCAGAGTATAGTATGAGTAAAACTAACTCAATAAGTAACAAGACTAACCTCTGGGCTGAAAGAAATGATGAGCTCCGCAGGTACAGTCCAGTAAAAATAATGGTACAGAAATGTAGGCATGCTTTCAAGTTCAATAGTTAAACTCAATACAAGTGAAATAGTTCAATACTGCATGATATGAGGCATATGACATCTCAGTAAAAAGACCTCATATAAATATTGGTCACACATTATCCGGTCACTTGGTACTGTTTATGGCCAATCCATCCCAGGGGTGTTCCAACCCGTATTTAAATACACATCGACTGACAGTCAGTCACTCAGTACCGTATAAGGCCAATCCAGTCCTGGGATGATTTATCCCTCAAATATAAATAATTCGATCAAGATCCATGTCCAGGTAAACTCATTACAATACAAATAAGTAAGGCAAATCCATGCCCTGGGAAAATCTATCCCAAATATATATATAAGCAGTAAGTAAGGCAAGTCCATGTCCTGGGAAGTCCATCCCGAATATCGATGATCATCTACGCTCACTGGGGGTATGTACAGACTCCGGAGGGGCTCCTTCAGCCCAAGCGTAATACAAAGCCAATATGGCCTACTGCAGACGGGCGGTCCCGATCCGTATAATAACAAAGCCTATAAGGCATGCTGCAGGCGGGCAGCCCCGATCCATTTAATAATAACATATATAAAGCCAAATGTCCTGTTGCGTTGCGTAGCTCAATCCCATAAAAATCCTCACAATGGACATTATTACCGAGTGTGAAATATATATTTTTGAACAATTAATTCAACAACAACACGACCCCATGAGTCCTAAAATATTGGCACGTAGCCTAAACATGATCTTTAATAGGAGCCTCAGCTCAATTTCTCTAACACGTGGAGAATGTTCAGATAATAACATGATTCATTAATCTTACAACTGCACAGGATTTATTCAAGACACAATTTATATGGTGCACGTCTACATGCTCGTCACCTATCGTGTATGTCACCTCCAAACAATTTATATCATACCAAATTCGGGGATTCATACCCTCAGAACCAAGTTTAGAAGTGTTACTTACCTCAACCCGTGTAATTCTTTATTCCGCTATGCCCTTGCCACGAGAATTAGTCTCCGAAAGCCTCGTATCTAGGCACAATTAATTCGATTCAATCAATACCAATTATTGTAATTAATCCCATAAGGAAATACTAATTTTTCCAATAAAATCCGATATTAACTCAAAAGTTGCCCATGGGTCCCATGTCTCGGAACCTGACAAAAGTTACAAAATATGAACACCCATCCAACCACGAGTCCAACCATACAAATTTCACCAAATTCCGACATCAACTCGACCCTCAAATCTTCAATTAAAGTCTTTGAAGATATCTACCATTTTCAACCCAATCTATATCCATTTGAACTCAACAATCTTTCCATAAACCTTATTGATATGTATAAATGATACTATTATACCCAAGAATTATACTCTTAATCACCCATCTTTATCCAAACTCGAAATTGAAGACTAGGGGTTAGAACCTTACCTCTTGGGGTGAAGATGTTGTGATATTTCCTTGTTGGATTTCAAAGCTTGAACAAGATCTTGATGAACAAAGCACTTGAGCTTCTTAATCTCTCTAGAACACTCTCCCTTCTCTCTAAAAAATGTCAGATATTTGCTCCAAAATGAGTCCCAAAGCCTATTTATCAAAATGGGTTCGGGTTATGAAAATAAAAAAATTAACCCTCCGAAAGCAGGTCTGCGGTTGCATAATGGACCGCAGAATGGGTATGCGGGTCGCAAAATACACCGCAAAATCGATGCCCAGAAATGAGCTTCACTGGATAGGTTTGCGACAATTTTGCGGTCGCATAACTACTTCTGCTATCGCATAATGGTTCTGCGATCGCAGAATTGGTCGCAGAATCGCATTTTTCCAGACTTTGGTAATTTAGTCATAACTTCTTGTAGGAATGTCCAAATGATGAATGGTTTGAAGCGTTAGAAACTAGACTCGAAGATATTTCATTTGATATGTAGATCATCATGTAACGCCATAGATATATGTAGATATTCTTGTTCAAAGTTGGGTCTTACGCCAACTCACTTGAAACTTTAGTCTTATGAAATTTTCAACTTCTATATTCGATGCCGAAACCTATCGAATCAAGTACAATTGACCTCAAATTTTGCACACAAGTCATAAATGACATAATGAAACTATTCCAATTTCCAGAATCAGATTTCGACCTCGATATCAAAAAGTCAACCCCCCGGTCAAACTTCCCAAAAATTTAACGTTCGGCATTTCAAGCCTAATTTCACTACGGACCTCCAAATAATTTTCGGATACGCTACTAAGTCCAAAATCACCATATGGAACTATTCAAATCATAAAAATTTAAAACTGAGGTCGTTTACACATAAGTCAATATCCGGTTAATTATTCCAACTTAAGCTTCCAACATGAAAGTTCATTCTTCCAAGCTAACTCCGAAATACCTTAAAACCAAAACTGATAATTTACATAAGTCATAATACCTCGTAGGAAGTTATTCAATACTTCAAATAGTTGAAATGAGCGTAAATGCTCAAAATAACCGGTCGGGTCGTTACATCTAGGTAGCACATCAGTAGTTCAGCATTTGATGGCAGTCTGATGGAATGAGATTCCCTCCATAACAATTGCTGTGTTAGAAAGAAAGTATTTCCACACTCTATTGGCATCATCTGATGTAAAGAATAGATGCTGCATTGTCTCCTCCATAGGATTAGCACAACACCAGCATCTGGATGCCATTTGGTATCCCAATCTCTTAAAGAAATCATCTATTGGCAATTTGTTCTTCCAAAGTTTCCACACGAAGAGTGCAATTTTGAAAGGCAGTTCTTTCACCTAGATTTTGCTATATTCATTGCAATGTTGATGTCTCCTTATCAAGTATTCCCATGTTGACTTAACACTGAAATCACCCCTTGTTTCTAGCATCCAATAGTGCTTGCCAAGGACATTATTCACCATTGGAGGCTTCATGTGTACCAAAATATGATTAGCAAAGGCAACTGGCAGTATCTCCCTAATCTTCTCCCTGTCCCATTATCCATGTTGCACCACATCATATATGTTTTATATGGATTCATCATACAAAAAATCTGGAGGTGTGGCAAAATATAGTGTACCCAATCCTGTCCAGTTTTCAAATCAGAATAAAGAAGATCCCATCTTAGGCTGCCATAGGATTTGATGTGCTATGATATCCCTACATTGCAACATCTTTTTCCAAACTTGAGAACATTCTTCCAAGGCACAATAATAGGATTGAGCTTTTTACAATATTTCTGACTCATAAATGAACTGCACAAGCTAGGTTTTGTTCTAAAATTCCATCACAATTTATAAAATAAAGCTTTAGAGATGTCATGTAGTGATCTAAATCCTACACCACCTTCTTTACAAGGCAAGTAAAGTTTGTTCTAAGATGTCCAATGTCTGCTTGAAACTCCAACTGAATTACACCATAAATATTGTGCAAAGATCTTGTGCAATTTGTTTATCACATTTAGTGGTGGATTTACTGAAGAAAGTAGGTATATTGGCATGCTTTGGAGAACATGAGATATTAAGACAACCCTTCCTCCTATTGATAAAATCTTGCATTTCCAAGTCTGCACCTTATCCATTACCTTGTTAATGAGATCATGATAATAATCCATTCTTCTTCTAGAGTAGAAAATAGGACATCTAAGGTATGTGAACTGCAATTCTTGTCTAGCTATATATGTGATCCTTTGCACCTTGTTCACCACCTCTTCACTGGTTGAGTGATGCATGTATATGGCAGATTTGTTTTTGTTAATGAGCTAGACAGAAGCATCTTCATAAGTTGCCAACACTTCCATTACCAACTGCAATGAAGTTGCATCTGAAGATAAGAATATGATGGTATCATCTGCATATGCTAGATGGTTAATCTTAGGACTCCATTTAGGTAGTCCAAATCCATAAAAGTACATATTCATATGTAATGCATTGAGCCCTCTTGACATTGCTTCTGCATCCAGAATGAATAAGGTACGTGACAAAGGATCACCTTGTTTCACCCACCTCGTTGATGTAAAGAAACCATGAGGTTGTGCATTAAGAAAAAAAGAGTACCAGTTGTTTGAAACAATCCCATATATCAGTCCAATAAACCTCTCTCCAAATCCCATTTTCCTCAGCACCTTATTCAAGAAGAGCCATGATAATCTATCACAAGCTTTTGTCATGTTCAATTTGATCACAACATTTGGACCTGCTCTGGTTATCAATCTAATATATGTGATTATCTCTTGTGTTAAGAGAATATTCTTAACTATACTCCTACCCTTTACGAATCCAGCATGTTCATCTGATATGAGATTTGGGAGTAAACCTACTAACCTTTCATGAATGACTCTGGACAAAATTTTATTATTAAAGTTACTAAGGCTAATAGGTCGCATGTCAGAAAATGTAACAACTTCCTTCTTCTTTGGTAATAATACCAGATTTGTATGAGTCACAAACCTAGGTAATTCACGTCCATTAAAGAATGCCTTCACCATGTCTAAAATATCATCACCAATTATGTCCTAACAAGCATGAAAGAAGCACCCAGAAAATCCATCAAGACCTCCTGCACTAGCCCCATTTAAACTAAATATTGCATGTTTAACTTCCTCCTTTGTAGGTTGCTGGACCAACTCCATGTTTTGTGTACTATCCACCATCATAGGAACATGATCTAGAATCCCAAAAGATGTGGGAATTATTTCTTCATGGAAATGAGACTGGAAGAATCTCACTGCTTCTTCAGCCATATCTACATTGTTCTCTAACCAATTACATCACTATTTTGCACTCTTTTCAATTGTAATCTTCTTTGTCTTTCATTGACTTTTGCATGGAAGAATTTCGTATTCCTATCACCATATTGGAACCAAGACATGCCATATTTTTGTTTCCAAAAATCTTCCTCCAGAGCTAAAAACCTGATCAATTCTGCTTGTATCTTCTACAGCCTTTCTCTATTTTGATCATAGGATGCCTTTCAAATTGAGCTTCATGTACTAATACAACCTCCTCTAAACTTGAAATCTTCTGAAAAATGCCACCATATGTTGTTCTGCTCCAAGTTGACAGTGTTTTCTTCAATTTCTTGAGCTTATGGTTGAACAGAATAAATGGATCCCCTGCAAAAATCAGCTCTCCAGTTCTCCCTTACCACATATTTGAAGGTTGGATGTTTGATCCAGAAATTGAGAAATCTAAATTCCTTCTTGATTGGTGGAGAATCAGTATTACATGACAACATCATAGGGCTGTGATCAGACCCTATTTTTGACAAATGAGTAACCTCTACAGTAGGCAGATTCCATATTAGCCAAGCATCGATCCAATCTTTTAAAGATACAATCCTCTTCAGCTCTCCCATTCCACCAAGTATAGATACTTTATTTTAAACCTAGATCAAAGAGGTTACATGTATTGATGCAATGTCGGAAGTCATTAACCTCATTCAATGATACAGGAAGTCTACCAAATTTTTCTTCTTTATCCCATATAACGTTAAAATCCCCACCTACAAGCCACGGCAAGGACATCTCACTGGCAATGACATACATATTATCCCACAGTTCAATACATTCAATTGCATTACATTTTGCATATACAAAAGTGACCATGACACATTTTTTAGTTTCCAAAGATGTAAACTTCAACGTCATTTGTTGTTCCATATCAATTATTATGTCAACCCCATGATCTTCATCTATAAACACCCATATTTTGTTTGACACATTTGAAAAGGCTTGGAGCATTCCAATCTTCCTCATATATGTTTCTAGTTTCTTTGCTTTTTGCATTGGTTCCATAATTCCTATGAATCCAACGTAGTTCATTGACTCAGAAGATTTGGTTTTTTTCTTTTTTCTTTTACAAGTTCACGGGTTCCTAAAGGAGGGAAAAAAAAGAAGACAAATATGGCTCAAAAGGATTAACAAAAGGGTGACACCTATTTGTGGCAGTGATCAACGATAGCCTTCGTTATCTCGATCTGAGAAAATCATGCGTGAAAGTTCTGCAGTGGGTATGTATCAAACATAATATCTTTTGACTGCATCTGCATTAATAGAGATGTTTGGTACCCGTCCTTCTTCATATACCAAGTGCAAGTCCCCTTTTGGTAACACTTTCTTGATAATGTAGGGTCCTTGCCAGTTCGGAGCAAACTTTCCTTTAGCTTCAACTTGGTGTGGAAGGATGTGTTTCAAAACGAGCTGGCTTACCTCAAAGTGCCTTGAGTGCACTTTCTTGTCATAAGTGTGTGCCAGTGTTTTCTAGTATAACTGGCCAAAACACATTGTTGCTAGCCATTTCTCATCAATCAACATTAGTTGTTCTGATCTGGTCTTGACCCACTCGGTGTCTTCAATCTCTGATTCCATAATGATCCGGAGAGAGGGAATTTCAACTTCAGCCGGTATTACAACTTTAGTTCCATAAACCAGTAGATAAGGAGTTGCACCCACAGATGTACGAGTAGTCATGCGGTATCCCAAAAGAGCAAAAGGCAACTTTTCATGCCATTGCCTTGACCCTTGGATCATCTTCCTAAGAATCTTCTTCATGTTCTTGTTTGTCGCTTCAACGGCTCCATTGGCTTTTGGACGGTAAAGGGTAGAATGGTGATGAACAATTTTAAATTGCTCGCACATATCCTTTCATAAAATGACTATTTAGATTGGCTGTGTTGTCAGTGATAATGGTCTTTGGGATTCCAAAGCGACAAATGATAGTTGGAATGAACAAAATCTACCACTTCTTTCTTAGTGACTGCTTTGAAAGTGACTGCCTCCATTGATGACGTCCAAATCCACTACTAAAAAGTAAATGGACATGGTCTCATGCAATATAATTTACCCAACTATGAGTCGGGGTCGAATCCCACAGAGAACAATATGTAAGCGATTAGGCGTGTAAGAGAATTATCACTTATTATGCTAAGCCAAACACTTAAAAATATTTTGAGAAAATATTTATAACTAATTGCGAAAATATAAACTAACCTAAAAAGCAAGTAAAATGATCGATGGCCACAAGCATGGATGTATTGGGAATTACACTCAAGTAACGATCCAATGTATTCACGATTTTACAAATATGAACGAGTTTATATTAATTAGCCTCGGGTAATAATTCTATATTAGCTTCTTCCGAAGACTAACAAAACTTCCTAATTGAATTATTCCTAAAACAATTAAGAGATTTAGCACACCCAAATATGGCTACAAGTAGTTCAATCCTATCCCTAGGTAGAATCTATAAAGTGAGGGTCCCTCAGATGTTTCCCTTAGAAGATGATGGCTGGCTAACCTGGTCGGTCTGAGAAGAAGATCCCAACTTTCTCTTTTTTCTTTTCACGGCACCGCCCTCTCCCTTTTTCTTCAATGGAGCAATAGGCTTTCCTGGATCTATCCATTTATCTCCCGGATCCTCCTCAACCCCTGAAGGTGGCACAACTCAGTGATAAGAGATGGAAACATCAGTGATTGACCATTCTGCCTCATATAGTCCCTTAGTTCATTGATGGAAATCGCACCAATATTAAGTCGGATATCATCAAGAATGGAAGAGATCATTTGAGCTCTCATTGTTGGTACATTTCATATATTCCCCGTAGAAGATATGCGACTGCATATGATGGCTAGCCATATCTTTGCTTCGGCAGTGAATTCTTTGGATGTGATCCCTCTCTTTTTAGCTGCCCATGGAACATTCGCACCCGGGCACAGTTTGGAGACCAACCACTCGCCTGAGGCACAGCCTTTCTCATGATATGGTTCCATGTCATGGTCCTACAGGTGATATATTTGATTCACAACTTCAGCTCCGAAATTCACCATTTTTCCATGAATCCTCATGTTTGGATTTCTTAACTTAATGGCTGGAAGATTGGCATAGAACTCCCTCACCCATTGCTCATTTGCTTTGCAAGGATGAGGGGCAAAACAGATCCATTCCATGGCCACAAGCCTCTGATAGAATTTGGGAAGACGTTCTGGGACCTTTTCCAGTAATATACTACTTTCTAGGAGAAACTTCTTCATAATCAACTCGGCATAGTACCATTCCTGGCATTCCAATGACAAGAACCAGTGTTGGTCATAGTTCTCCTCCACTTCTATAGGGTTGTCATTCGCGGATTCGTCCGAGTTAGAGCTCATTTTTAGCTTATGGTACCTGTAAATAAAGTGTTGGAGTGAAAACGTGGTATGGCTATGAAATACATTGCAAAATAAGTCAAATATGATAAAGAACTGATTGGACAGTTGAAACCTAGCCTTAGAAAGAAATTTCAGATTTTTAGTTCAGGAGAAGTCTGCTCTCCGATGTCGCAATTGCGACATTTCTTAGCAATTGCGAAGGCAATAGACTTTTCTAGTGTTTGAAATTGCGATCATGTCTTCTCAAATGCGAAGGATGCTAGACCTGACAATGTTCGCAATTGCGAGCACCTCTTCGCTAATGCAAATAGGCCATCACAATTACGATTGTGTCATCCTCAGCAGCCTCTTTACATAGAACATTCCCAATCTCCAAATTTTTTGAATAAAGGCACACTTTTAAAGAGCCCAATTAGTTTTTAGGCACACAAACATGCAATAAACTTCACACACAACCACGAGTTAAAAAAAGATTCATTGTTTCGGCCAAGAATTTCATTCGGGCTTATCATCGAATACATTGAAGGCACAAAACTCATTTCATATTCCAACAAGCTATGGGTACTCAGACTTTCCCATTTTTTTTAAGCAAAGAAAGAAGCTCACTCTCAACCAACCTCACCCAGAAATTACAACACGATTTAAAGTATTGTTCAACAATTTTGCACAAAATAGAAGAACTCATTTGAACCCTAACTGTTGAGTGTTGAGAGATAAAGGAGAGAAAAAAAAAGAAGAAGAAGAAGAAGATGCTACATATCATTAAGAACACAAAGAGTAAGCTTTCATACCCGGATTCTTGCACTTAGGAGTTAGAATGAGGGAATTTCAAAATTGTGAGAGTGGGGAAGAATCAGGTCGTTTAATTTTTGGGCCTCAATTTTTTGTTTTTGAAATTTTTGTTAAGTGTTCAGAAAACCTAGTAAAAGTGCCTCAGAGGTCGCAATTGCGACTGGTAGTTCGCAATTGCGAATAATAAAATATTAGCGATGTTCGCAATTGCGACTGATTCTTCAATTTTGCGGTGGGCTCCAGTTCGCAAATACGAACCTCTGTTCGCAATTGCGAAATCAGAGGTCTGGGCCTGATTTTTCTTACTGTCCAGTATCCCTGTTTTGTGTACTCTAACACTTCAAACTCCTCAATTTAACTCCAAAAAATTTAAAACTTGGTAGATTAGTCAAAAATAATATACTAAGCTATTCTAAAAAAAAAATTCAAATATGACTTAAAATTTTTGAAAACGATGGGTTGCCTCCCAACAAGCGCCGCATCTATGTTGTTGCACGACGCGAATGAACTTTACCACTTTTCTCGCTACTTGGACGATATGAATTGAGCACCTAACTTGGAATCAAGCTTGTGACCACGAACAACGGGGGTGGTAAGTAGATGATCAAGCCAAACTTTAGTTTCTTCATTTTGCATTTCTTGGCTTTCATGTGAGGAATGTTATTTTGCCTTCTTGAACTTTCAAATTGTAAAATGTATGGCCTCTGCCTTTCCTCTTTGCATTCCTTCACTGATTCGTGTAGTTCAATTCCCATATCACCACACAACTCCAATGTTGAGAAATGCTTGGAGTGTGACATCAAGCCTCCAAATTTCAATTCTTTCCGGATTTTGACATCCTCTTGATCCCCTGAACTAGAGTCAAATTCAACAATATTTTCAATTACACTGGTTAAATTCAATTCTATATTTTTCTTGGCATCACCAACAAGCATGGAGTCGGTTGGCGTGTGTTCAATTATTAATTCCTCAAAATAAAGCTCACTTTGTTCCTCGAAGTTGGACTTTTCTTGAGCTCTTTCCACACTCTCAACCAATATTTTTATTTGAGCTTCCAAAGTGCGGATATTCTCATCATTTTGAGTCAAAACTTATTTCAAGTCCTCGAGTGCCAAGTTGTGCTTCTACTCATTTTCAAGAATGGAATCCAATATGAGCATCATCCTCTCATTTTGAGCATTTGAGAGTTCTTCTTGATTTTTCGCGCTTAGTGCGGTTTTAGTTGGATTTAATTGATATTTATTTGAATTTACTTGAGATAAAATGTATAGTTTTTATCCATAAGCATATATAAATTGATTATATCACAAATATAATTTTTTTATCATCATGAACACTATAGTCAATCTAACGGACGTCGTGTTATTACTTGCAATACTGTAAAGTAACCGAGTATTGGCTTGGCAATGTTGCTAAAGTTCCTAAACTCTTCAATTGGTTTACGTTCATACACTAATAAAATAGGTTCTAAAATAGGAAATTTATTTAACGTAGGTGATAAATAACAGTCATAAAATATGTGTACTTCTTGAATTTCATTCAAATTCATATAAACATTAAAGAAGAGAAGATGGGGAAAAGTATTAGAGTCTTCTGGATAGAAAGAAAAAGGCAACATTAAATCTTGCATTTCATTTCGTTTTAATGTTGTTTATATTATTTCTTATAATATCATAATAATATTTATTAATAAATATATCGTACAATCTCAAACCCATGAGTGGAGTATTTATGATAAGTGTGGAAATCAAAATGATCATTGGGATAATTGTGCTTATTTATCCTTCCCTTCCCCAAACCCTCGCAATGATGATTCTAGTTTTTGTGATAACAAGTATAGAGATATGGAAGTGGAAGAAATTGAGCATGGTCAAAATGGAGAATTGAAGCTCATGTTGGAATGCCTACTTGAAGGGGGAAACAAAGAGCAAAATACCTTGGAAGAGCTTTTGGAGAATAGTCTCCAAAATGATTTGGTGCTTGAACGGTTGAACTCACAAATGGGAGAAATACTTGAAGATTTAGAGGTACAAAAAGCCTTGGAAGTGATGTTCTGAAAGTAATCAGGCTCTTGAGCCTCCAAAAAAACAGTGATCAACTCATAGTTATCTATGGGTGGCTTAACTCTAGCCGTTTGTTCCCTCCACTTGATGGCATACTCCCTAAAGCTTTCAGTCGGCTTTTTTCTTCATATTGGATAAGGATTTGCGATCTAGTGCAATATCAATATTGTACTGGAATTGTTTGATAAAGGGCTGGGCCATGTCATTTCAGACATGCCAGTAAGAGATATCTTGGTCAATGAACCATTCGGAGGCTACCCCCACAAGACTTTCCCCAAAATAAGCCATCAGCAATTCTTCTTTTCCTCCTGCACCCCTTCAGCTGGTTGCAGTACCTTTTCAAGTGGGTGATAGGGTCGCCGTGTCCATTATATTTCTCAAATTTTGGGGTCTTGAACCCTGGTGGCAAATGGACGTGAGGGAACATGCATAGATCACTGAATGAAACACTTTTGTGACCACCTAGTCCTTGTATGTTCTTTATATTCTGTTCAAGACTTTTCATTTTCTTGGCCATCTCATCTGGCTCACCCGTCTTGGCAGGCTTTTCATTTTGCACTGGTAACTCGTGCTTAGGATTCTTATTGTATGGAACCGAGACCCTGAAAGCCATATTTGGAGAGTAGTATTGGCCATAATAAGCATGAGATGGTGACTCATTGTTTGGCCTTGTCATAGGAGGTGGTGGCGGGATTGTATATATTGATGCGCCAGACATGACAAGAGGGGTGTTCCTGACCGGTACGACTGGAGGTCGCAAATTAGAAGTACCAGGGGCGGCATGGAAACTGTAGTTTGGCACATACCCCGGTGGTAGAATGTGATCGGTCGTTGCATGGAGCGGTGGTTGAGTAGCAAAGGTACGGTGGAAGTTCCTTCTGAGGGACCCTGAGGCGGAGGCTGACCGGAGATCCAAGTCTGATACACATCAGACAGTTGCTGTTTCAATCTTCTTACTTCCTCCGACTCTTGCTCAACTGGTTGACCATGGGGGTCGTCACTAACCAACTTGGTTTGCATCATTTTTAGCCATTGCTACCTTTCCCTTAGATCTGGTGAAGTAATGATGTGCTGCCAGTTTCACCACAAACCAACCACCTTAAGCTTACTTTATGAGGCAATAAACATGTTAGGGTTAAGCATTTTACAGATACGAATCACACATAAATATGCTATGCTCCTAAAATTATCACCGTCTCTAACATGCTTTGGGAAGGCTTCATATTTCATTCCGGCTTATAAGGTTGTTGCTTGTTGACGCTCTTATTTTTTTCTCTCTCTTTCTCTTTTTTTGCTTTTCTTTTCATTCACCTCAATTTGATCCCTCTTTTTAGAGTCATTGAACAATACTTCGATCGAACCTTTTGGGGGTCGCCTACGTATCATGTCGCCGCATGAATTAGATCATTACGTAGTTCAGGGAGATCAGTAATAAAGTAAATAAACTAACTCTTACTCTTATACAATTCAGACCATGATAACTCTTAACAAGGAAAATATTTTTTTGATTATTTTATTTTGGGAATTGTTGAAAGAAAGATTTCTAAAAAAGAAATAATTTTTTTTTTGGATTTTTGTTTTTGGAATTGTTGAAAGAAAGACTTCTAAAGAAAAAAGAAAATATTTTTTTGGATTTCGAATTTTTGTCTTTGATTTTCGAAAATATTTTTGAATTCTGAGTTTTCTTTTTAATTTTCGAAAGAAAAACTTCTGAAGAAGAACAAAAAAATTTTGGAACTCAATTTTTTTTTCTGCTTTTCCTTTTTTTTTTTTTTAAATTTTGGATTTGATGTCTCAAAGATAGTTTTAAAGGAAATAGCTTTAGATTTTTAAAAATTAGGGGCCGGGCCCGATAAAAGTTGCCTACGTATCTCACATCCGGTGAGAATCAGACCCGCGTAGTTCGGTCAAACTGACAATTTTCTCTTTTTGATTTTTATGAAAATTAATCTTTACGCCAGACCACTACAAAAGTTTAGTGAAAAAATAGGATAATTTGTACCAAACTAGTAGAATGATTTTTTTTTTTAAATTCCACTTAACTAATTTTCTAAAGCCGGTCAACAATGTAAGCAAGCCTTCCAAATGATATAGCAAGTAGCACATAAGTGGACATGATGGTCTCAAAGAGGATACTTGTCTTATACGGACCTGGCTCCTGTGCCGAGCTTCGCTAAGTCAAATGCTCACAATGCAAATAAAGCGAACCTACTAGGGATATTTGGCATGAGATTTATTCTTCTAGGTTTAAAATCCTAGTGGAAAAGGTATCTAAATTGGCTTACTCGAGCGGACAACTCGAGCCGAAGAGGGTCAGCGTACCGGTAGCATTGCTTTCCGACTTAGCTGGTGGTGCTCCCCACCTAAAACATGTATGACTAAAAATCCTTCACCAAGTGGCAAGAACCTCGGCTATCTCAAAGAAAATGGGCTATGTCAAGCAAATGCCCAATTTTAATTTCAAGAAGACTCAGAGGGGGTGCGTGAGAAGACAATTTATAATGTACAGTTCAACAATATCAAAGTGATAAAAAGCAGACAAGGAGCACATTAGGCCCAAATAAATCACAGTATATACAAAATTAATAAAGCCAAATAAAGTCAATGTACAAGCTCGAATTCTGGGTATCGCTAGCAGAGTCGCCAGAGCTATCACTGTCACGACCCAATTTCACCTATAGGTCGTGATGGCGCTCAACACTACAGCTAGGCAAGTCAAGTTAATAAATTAAGTATATATTGACAAAATTTAAAACCAAAAAAAATAATAAAATCCAAATTCTACCAATGTGTGTGCCAAGACCTGGTGTCACAAGTGTATGAGCATCTAATAGATTATACAAAACCTCAAATACTGTCTGAAATAAAATAGATAGAATGAAAAATATAAGGAGAGACACTAGTAGCTGCAGAACGGCTCAGAAAGGCAGCTCACCACTATGCCCCTGGATAACGTGGGTGTAAGACGATAGGTCCCCCACTAGTACTTGCCTCAGGTCCTGCACAAAAAGTGCAGCAAGTGTAGTATGAGTACGTAAACAACGTGTACCCAGTAAGTATCAAGCCTAATCTCGAAGTGGTAGAGACGAGATGGCCGACTTTGACACTCACTATGGGTCAATAATAATAATTGAAATACAACTAGAATATCTAAATTAGCATGATTTACAAAATTTACAATAATTTATTTAACCAGCGAAAATAATCAAATTCCTTCAAATGCAACAATTCTTAATATATTAATTAAAGTCTTTCAATTCAAATAATTTTTAATTTATCAATTAATCACATTTACAGGAATAACAATTAATTCCTAAACAAGCAGGAATAATAATTCATTAAATTTCAAGGATTCTCCAATTTATCAATTAGTTTCGCAAGCTTGAAATAGCTATTAAAGTATCGTGTAATTATTATTAAGCACGATTTCTGCCGAGGACGTACGGCCCGATCCAGAGTATCGTGTACACTACCAAGGGACGTGCGGCACGATCCATAGATGCATCTCATGCCGAGGCGTTCGGCCCACTCCACAAGAAAGGAGGACATTTTCTTATGTACCTCCGGAAGGAGAGTATATTTATTATAAGATAAATTCAGGAGGAAGAATAATTTCTTTTAACAATTAATTAATTTAAACAGAAATTCAAACATATGAATTTTCCATTCTTTAATATTTTTATCTAACAATTCACAACATATATATAAATATATCAAAGAATATTAATTAAACAAGGAATACAATTTACACAAGTAATTCATGTTTTGAGCCCTAAACTACTAGGACTTTAGCATTAATAGTAGCTACGCACGGACTCTCGTCACCTCGTGCGTACGTAGCCCCCGCAATTAGCAACAATTATTCAATTTAATCCCTATGGGGTAATTTCTCCCTCACAAGATTAGACAAGAGACTTACCTCGTCTCAAAGTCCACTTTTCGATTATCGCGTCGCGTAAAATTCTCGTTTTAATGCCGAAAAATTCGAAACTATACAAAAGTTATATAAAATAATTAATATATGTTCAATAATTCGAAATTCATCTATTAAAAAATTTACCCTATCCAAAATGGTAAAATTCCTAAAATTCACCCCAGGACTACGTGCCCGAATGCTGGAAATTTTCGGATGGAAACGTTACCCATAATCTCAAGAACTCAAATATATAATTTCTACCCAATTCCATAACTATTTTCGTGGTTAAATCTCATTTTTATAAAAATCTAGGTTTTTCGCCTAAACCCTTGGTTTCTAAGATTAACTAGTTATAATCTACCTATAATTTATGTATTTAACTCAAGGAGTGTGGAATTAACTTACCTTTCAATTGCTAGTTGAAATCTCCTCTCAAAAAGCTCCAAAATCGCCCAAGAATGGAAGAAAATGGGCTCAAAATGACTGAGCCCCGATTTTAAACACATTCTACCCAACAGTGATTTTCGCACCTGCGGACAGTGTACCGCACCTGCGGAAAATCCTCACAGGTGAGAGTCTCACTAGCCTTATCCAAACCCGCAACTGCGCACACTGCTTCGCACATGCGCGATCGCATGTGCACCAAAATTCTGCATCTGCGGCGATGGCCTCCCTTTCCCTTTTCCGCTTCTGCGAAGAAATCTCGCATCTGCGAGTTCCGCGCCTGCGAGCTTCTGTCGCATCTGCGAATGTCGTACTTGCGACTGGCCAACCGTAGGTGCGATTCTGACAGTAGCTGGGAGCTTCAGTTTTGGCTCCCAACTTCCAACTTGGTCCGAGCCTCGTCCGATTGACACTCGGGGCCCCCGGGACCCCGCCCGAACATACCAACAGGTTTGAAATCATAAAACGGACTTGCTCAAACTCTCGGAACGTGTAAAACAACATCAAATCTAGGAATCATACCTTAAACCAAATTGATTCAAACTTAAGAATTTCAAGTTCTTCAATTTACTTCCAATGCGCCGAAATATACTTAAACTACTCAGAATGACACAAAAAATTGCGTGCAAGTCTTAAATCACTATACGGAACTATTCCCGAACTCAGAATTCCAAACGGACTTTAATAACTCAAAATCCTACTCCAAACCAAATTAAAAAAATTTTAAACCTTCAAATAGTTGATTTTTACTATTAAGCATCAAACGCTCCCGGGTTATCCAAAATCCTATTCGGACATACGCCCAAGTCCAAAATCATCATACGAACCTATTGGAACCGTCAAATCCCGATGCCGGGGTCGTTTTCTCAAAATATTGACCGAAGTCAAACTTGGCCTTTTAAGGCTAACTTAAAGAACCAAGTGTTCCGATTTCAATCCAAACTCTTCCAAATCCCAAACCAACCATCCCCGCAAGTCATAAATTACTAAAAGCATGTTCGGGGAGTTTTATTTTTGGGAACGAGTTTCTAAAAGTCAAAATGTCGGTTGGATAATTACATTCTCCACCACTTAAACAAACGTTCGTCCTCGAACGGGTTTAGAATAATCCCTGGAGTGCTAAATAAGTGTGGATATTTGCTCCGCATGTCCTCCTCGGCCTCCCAAGTCGCTTCCTTGACCGGTTGGCCCCTCCACTGGACCTTTACTGCAGAAATCCTTTTGGACCTCAACTGGCGAACTTGTTTATCAACAATGGCAAATGGCTCTTCTTCATAACCCAAACTCTTATCTAGCTGAACTGTGCTGAAGTCCAACACATGTGATAGGTCAGCATGATACTTCCAGAGCATAGATACATGGAAAACCGGATGAACTCCCGATAGACTGGGAGGCAATGCAAGCTCACAAGCAACCTCCCCAACTCGTCTCAACACCTCAAATGGGCCTATAAACCTTGGGTTCAACTTGCCCTTCTTCACGAATCTCATAATTCCCTTCATCAATGAAACCTTCAAGAGAACTTTTTCACCTACCATAAATGATAAATCACGCGCTTTCTGATCCGCGTAACTCTTTTGTCTTGACTGTGCTGTACGAAGTCACTCCTGAATCAACTTTACCTTTTCCAATGCATCCTTTACCAAATCAGTACCATACAACTTAGCCTCACCGGGCTCAAACCATCCGATAGGTTAACGGCATCGACGGCCATATAAAGCCTCAAATGGAGCCATCTCGATGCTGGATTGGTAACTGTTATTATAAGTAAACTCGGCCAAATGTAGGAAATGATCCCACTAACCTCCAAAGTCAATCACACATGCCCTGAGCATATCCTCCAAAATTTGAACTGTCCGCTCTGACTGCCCATTGGTCTGCGGATGAAAGGCTGTGCTGAGCTCTACACGGGTCCCTAATTCACTCTGTACTGCTCTCCAGAAATATAAAGTAAACTGAGGGCCTCTATCTGATATGATGGAAATTGGCACACTGTGTAACCGAACTATCTCCTGAATATAAATCTGGGCCAACCTCTCTGAAGTATACGTTGTCACAATAGGAATAAAATGTGCCGACTTGGTCCACCTGTCAACAATCACCCAAACTGCATCAAACTTCCTCAAGGTCCGCGGCAACCCAACTACAAAGTCTATAGTAATCCGTTCCCATTTCCACTCTGGTATAGTCATCTGCTGAAGTAGGCCACCTGGCCTCTGGTGCTCATATTTAACTTGCTGGCAATTTAGACACCTAGCTACATACTCAACTATGTCCTTTTTCATTCGTCGCCACCAATAATGCTGCCTCAAGTCACGATACATCTTTGTAGCACCTGGATGAATAGAATACCGAGAACTGTGTGCCTCCTCCAGGATCTTTATCCTTAGTTCATCCACATTAGGAACATACAAACGATTCTGGAGTCGCAGAACACCATCTGTACCAATAGTAACTTCCTTGGAACCACCTCGTAGTACCATTTCTCGAAGAACCATTAAGTGTGGGTCATCATACTGGCGAACCTTGATCTTCTCAAATAGTGAAGACTGAGCTACGACACATGCAAAAACTCGGCTGGGCTCTGAAATATCTAACCATACAAGTCTGTTCGCCAAGGACTGGATATCCAAAGCTAATGGCCTCTCTTCTGCTGAAATGAAAGCCAAACTACCCATACTCTCCGCCTTTCTACTCAAGGCATCTGCAACTACATTTGCTTTACCTTGATGATATAGGATAGTAATATCATAATCTTTTAATAATTCTAGCCATTTGCGCTGCCTCAAATTTAGGTCCCTCTGCTTGAACAAATACTGCAAACTACGATGATCAGTGTAAACTTCACAAGACACCCCATAAAGATAATGCCTCCAAATCTTAGGAGCGTGAACAATCGCACCTAACTCCAAATCATGTACCGGATAATTCTGCTCATGGGGCTTCAACTGCCGTGAAGCATATGCAATAACTCGCCCTTCCTGCATTAATACACAACCCAAACCAACGCGTGAAGCGTCGTAATACACTGTATACATTCCCGAACCGGAAGGTAACACTAACACTGGTGCTGTAGTCAATGCTGCCTTGAGCTTCTGAAAGCTTGCCTCACAATCATCGGACCATCAGAACTGAACACCCTTCTGGGTTAATTTGGTCAAAGGTGCTGCAATAGATGAAAAACCTTCCACGAACCGATGATAATAACATGCTAAACCTAGAAAACTCCTGATCTCAGTCGCCGAAGTGGGACGATGCCAATTCTGAATTGCCTCAATCTTTTTGGGATCAACCTTAAGACCTTCGCCCGATACAATATGTCCCAAAAATACTGCAGACTCTAGCCAAAACTCACATTTAGAGAACTTAGCATATAGCTTTTGTTCCCGCAATGTCTGAAGCACTGCTCTCATATGCTGCTCATGTTCCTCCTTGTTGCGCGAGTTGATCAAAATGTCATCAATGAAGACAATGACAAACGAATCAATATATGGCCTGAACACCCTGTTCATCAGATCCATAAACGCTGCCGGGGCATTAGTTAAACCGAAAGACATTACCAGAAACTCATAATGACCATATCTAGTACGGAAAGCAGTTTTCGGAACATCCGAATCTTGAATCTTAAACTGATGATACCCCGACCTCAAGTCGATCTTAGAGAACACCCTAGCACCCTACAACAGGTCTAATAGGTCATCAATACGCGATAACGGGTACTTGTTCTTAATAGTAACTTTGTTCAATTGGCGATAATCAATACACATTCGCATTGTGCCATCTTTCTTCTTCACAAATAATACCGGTGCACCCCAAGGCGATACACTCGGTCTGACAAACCCTTTGGCTAGTAACTCTTCAAGCTGTTCTTACAACTCTTTCAATTCTTTCAGAGCCATGCGATACGGTGGAATAGATATAGGCTGAGTATCTGGAGCCAAGTCAATACAGAAATCAATATCACGATCAGGTGACATACCTGGAAGATCTGATGGAAATACATCGGAGAACTCCCGAACTACTAGCACTGAATCAATAGCCGGAGTCTCTGCAGTAGTATCCCGAACATAGGCTAGATAAGCCAAACAACCCTTCTCAACCATGTGTTGAGCCTTTATAAAAGAAATAACCTGATTAAATGAACTAACCGATGAACCCTTCCACTCCAGCCTAGGCAAAGATGGAATAGCCAAGGTAACAGTTTTGGCATGACAATCTAGAATAACATGATATGGAGATAACCAGTCCATACCCAGAATAATTTCAAAATCGGTCATCTCGAGCAATAAGAGATCTGCTCTAGTTTCATAACCACTGAATGTAATAATACAAGACCGGTATATCCGGTTCACAATAACAGAATCGCCTATAGGAGTGGACACATAAACAGGAGTACTCAAGGACTCACGAGAAACACCCAGGAATAGAGCAAATAGAGATGACACATATGAATACGTGGATCCTGGATCAAATAATACTAAGACATCTTTGCCGCAAACAGAAATAATACCTATAATCACAGCATCTGAGGCCTCTGCATCTGGTCTAGCCGGAAAAGAATAGAATCGAGCTGGAGTACCAACTGGCTGGCCTCCGCCTGGCTGACCTCCACCTCTAGGACGACCCCTACCCACCTATCCTCCACCTCTTGATGGTCAGACTACTGGTGGAGCGACTGGTCCGGTAAGCATAGGCTGCTGACCCTGCTGTACTGGTCTACCCTGAAGCCTGGGGCAAAACCTCCGCATGTGACTGGGATCCCCAAACTCATAACAACTCTTCGGTGCGATGGGCTGCTGACTAAGTGTCTGGCCCTGGGGAACTTAATACCTACTAGTAGGACCCTGAATAGCTGGTGGGCGGTAGGAACTCTCTAGTATAGTACTGAGATAAGGTCGCACTAGAGCACCTCGAGGAGGTGGTGGTGCTGGAAATGGGGGTCTACTGGACTGCCCCTTCACGAACTGACCTTTGCCCCCAGACGGAGCACCTCTGAACTGTCCAGAGTACCTGAACCACTTATCTCTCATAATTTGCTCTCGGCTCCGCTGACGCACACCCTCAATCCTCCGGGCTATCTCCACAACTAGCTCATAAGAAGTACCCATCTCAACCTCTCGAGCCATAGTGGCCTGGATGCCAGTATGTTAACTCGTAACAAACCTCCACACTCTCTCCGCCTCAGTAGGGAGTATCATAAGTGCATGGCGAGATAACTCAGAGAACCTCGCTTCATAATCGGTCACTGACATCTGACTCTACTGGAGCTGCACAAACTGAAACCGCAACTCTTCCCTCTATGATGTGGAATATACCTGTCTAGGAAGATACGGGTGAACCTGTCCCAAGTCATGGGAGGAGAATCTGCTGGTCTGCCAAGAACATAAGACTGCCACCATCTACGGGCTCTGCCCTCTAGCTGAAAAGTCAAAGTATACCCCATGAGACTCTAATATCCTCATGTTGTGCAGTTTGTCCATGCAACGATCAATGAAGTCATGTGGATCCTCATGTCGCTCACCCCCAAAGATAGGAGGATGTAGTCTAGTCCATCGGTCCAATATTTTCTGAGAATCGGCGGCTACAGCTGGCCTGGGCTCAGGTATAGCTGCTGCCGCTGGCTGGGCTCCACCCACGGATAGTGCACCCTGGGTCTGATATACAGCAGCTGCTTGTCCATGAGCATGCGCGGTAGGGGTTTGTGCTCCCCCACCCGCCTGAGATGTGGCTGGGTCTGCCGAAAATAAACCGGCCTGAGTCATATTGTCCATGAACCGCAGCATACGACCAATGACATCCTGAAATCCTGGGCAGATGTGAAATCCACCGGAGCTGGCTCTGCCACATGCACCTCATCCTGTTCCTCAACAATGGGGTTCTCTGTTGGACCCACTGGCGGCATATATTGACAATGGGGTTCTCAACACTACAGCTAGGCAAGCCAAGTTAATAAATTAAGCATATATTGATAAAATTTAAAACCAAGAAAAATAATAAAATCCAAATTCTACCAATGTGTGTGCCAAGACCTAGTATCACAAGTGTATGAGCATCTAATAGATTATACAAAACCTCAAATACTGTCTGAAATAAAATAGATAGAATGAAAAATACAAGGAGAGACACTAGTAGCTGCAGAACGACTCAGAAAGGCAGCTCACCACTATGCCCCTGGATAGCTTGGGTGTACGACGATAAGTCTCCCACTAGTACTTGCCTCAGGTCCTGCACAAAAAGTGCAGGAAGTGTAGTATGAGTACGTAAACAACGTGTACCCAGTAAGTATCAAGCCTAATCTTGAAGTGGTAGAGACGAGATGACCGACTTTGACACTCACTATGGGTCAATAATAATAATTGAAATACAACTAGAATATCTAAATTAGCATGATTTACAGAATTTACAATAATTTATTTAACCAGCGAAAATAATCAAATTCCTTCAAATGCAACAATTCTCAATATATTAATTAAATTCCTTCAATTCAAATAATTTCCAATTTATCAATTAATCATATTTACAGGAATAACAATTAATTTCTTAATAAGCAGGAATAATAATTCATTAAATTTCAAGGATTCTCCAATTTATCAATTAGCTTCGCAAGCTTGAAATAACTATTAAAGTATCGTGTAATTATTATTATTAAGCATGATTTCTGTCGAGGACGTACGGCCCGATCCAGAGTGTCGTGTACACTGCCAAGGGACGTGCGACACGATCCATAGATGCATCTATCCTGCCGAGCCGTTCGGCCCGCTCCACAAGAAAGGAGGACATTTTCTTATGTACCTCCGGAAGAAGAGTATATTTATTATAAGATAAATTCAGGAGGAAGAACAATTTCTTTTAATAATTAATTAATTTAAACATAAATTCAAACATATGAATTTTCCATCCTTTAAATTTTTATCAAACAATTCACAACATATTTATAAATATAACAAATAATATTAATTAAACAAGGAATACAATTTACACAAGTAATTCATACTTTGATTCCTAAACTACCCGGACTTTGGCATTAATAGTAGCTACGCACGGACTCTCGTCACCTCGTGTGTACGTAGCCCCCGCAATTAGCAATAATTATTCAATTTAATCCATATGGGGTAATTTCCCCCTCACAAGATTAGACAAGAGACTTACCTCGTCTCAAAGTCTACTTTCCGATTATCGCGTCGCGTAAAATTCTCGATTCAATGCCGAAAAATCCGAAAAATCGAAAAGTTATATAAAATAATTAATATATGTTCAATAATTTGAAATTCATCTATTAAATAAATTACCCTATACAAAATGGTGAAATTCCTAAAATTTACCTCCGGCCCACGTGCCCGGATTCTGAAAATTTTCGGATGGAAACGTTACCCATAATCTCAAGAACTCAAATATATAATTTCTACCCAATTCCATAACTATTTTCGTGGTTAAAATCTCATTTTTATAAAAATCTAGATTTTTTTTACCTAAACCCTTGATTTCTAAGATTTACTAGTTATAATCTACCTATAATCTATGTATTTAACTCAAGGAGTGTGGAATTCACTTACCTTTCAATTGCTAGTTGAAATCTCCTCTCAAAAAGCTCCAAAATCGCCCAAGAATGGAAGAAAATGGACTCAAAATGACTGAGCCCCGATTTTTAACACATTCTGCCCAACAATGATTTTCGCACCTGCGGACAGTGTACCGCACCTGCGGCTTTCGCACCTATGGAAAATCCTCGCAGGTGCGAGTCTCACTAGCCTTGTCCAAACCCGCAACTGCGCACACTGCTTCGCACATGCGCGATCGCAGGTGTGCCAAAATTCCGCATCTGCGGCGATGGCCTCCCCTTCCCTTTTCCGCTTCTGCGAAGAAATCTCACATCTGCGAGTTCCGCGCCTGCGAGCTTCTATCGCATCTGCGATTGTTGCACCTGTGACTGGCCAAGCGCAGGTGCGATTCTGACAGTAGATGGGAGCTTCAGTTTTGGCTCCCAACTTCCAACTTGGTTCGAGCCTTGTCCGATTGACACTCGGGGCTCCCAAGACCCCGCCCGAACCTACCAACAGGTTTGAAATCATAAAACAGACTTGATCGAACTCTCGGAATGTGTAAAACAATATCAAATCTAAGAATCATACCCTAACCAAATTGATTCAAACTTAAGAATTTCAAGTTCTTCAATTTACTTCCAATGCGCCGAAATATACTTAAACTACTCGGAATGACACGAAAATTTGCGTGCAAATCTTAAAGCACTATACGGAACTATTGCCAAACTTGGAATTCCAAACGGACTTTAATTACTCAAAATCCTACTCCAAACCAAATTTAAAGAATTTTAAACCTTCAAATAGTTAATTTTTACTATTAAGCGTCAAACGCTCCCAGGTTATCCAAAACCCGATTCGGACATATGCCCAAGTCCAAAATCATCATACGAACCTATTGGAACCATCAAATCCCAATTCCGGGGTCATTTTCTCAAAATGTTGACTGAAGTCAAACTTGGCCTTTTAAGGTTAACTTAAGGAACTAAGTGTTCCGATTTCAACCCAAACGCTTCCAAATCCGAACCAACCATCCCCGCAAGTCATAAATTAATAAAAGAATGTTCGGGGATTTTTATTTTTGGGAACGGGTTTCTAAAATTCAAAATGACCGGTTAGATCATTACAGTCACACTCCTTTTTACCCCAAAAAATATGTGTTATGGATTATTGTGGGTTAAAAGCATTTTTCCATTTGAAGTGACAAATTTGAGTATGGATTATTTTATTTACAGAGTCGGCACTTAGAATTGATTTTGGGTATTCCAAGTCACCTTTTATTTGAATCCCTAGTCAAAGAAAGGTTTGACTCTATTTTATCGGTCCGCAAAAATAAAGTTCGGGTAAGAAATTTTGTTGAACGGGGAGAAGGTGTGAGGCATTCCCCGAGTCCCGTAGTTCTATCACGGTCTCTTTGTTGACTTAAACTTGGCTTGAATTAATTATGGATGAAGCGTGAATTATTTGATTTTTATGATTTTTTCTATGTCCACTTTTTAAGAGTGGGTTGCTCTAGTGGTAAGCACCCTCCACTTCCAACCAAGGGGTTGTGAGTTCGAGTCACCCCAAGAGCAAGATGGGGAGTTCTTGGAAGGAGGGAGCCGAGGGTCTATCGGAAACAACCTCTCTACCCCAGGGTAGGAGTAAGGTCTGCGTACACACTACCCTCCCCAGACCCCACTAATGGGATTATACTGGGTTGTTGTTGTTGTTGTTGTTGTTGTTGTTGTTGTTGTTGTTATTGTTGTTGTTGTTATTGTTTCTATGTCCACTTTTATTTGTGCATTTTAAATATTTATGAAATTTATTAAATAAGTTATGATGTCGTACACTTGTTTTACATATGCCGCGAATCGCCCTGCTTAAAACGCACCCGCAATTCGCAGCATGTTTATTTTTATTATTACTTTGAAGTTGTAAGGTCAAGTTACGCGGACATGCACTTGAATTTGGAGTTACGCATCATGACTATGCCACAAGAACCGTATCCATAGTCATGGTAATTTATTATTGATCGCACCTAAAGAAAGTTACGAATGTTCAAAAGTTGTTCTGAGATTATTGAGTTTAATTATCTTCCCGAGCTAGAAGAATTCAGACAACTCATTAATTTATAAGAAATGGACTGACTTGTAAAGCTATTGAGAATAGACCAAAACTGAAGTGGGACAGGTGGGCCTAAGAAGAGTTGTTCTTAGCCCAAAAAAATGATATTTGAAGCCTTTTTGTGCTAAGCTCCGGTTCTAGCCCATTTCATTTTGACACTAACTATTTACAACATAACCAATTTTTTCACATTTAGCCTTTTTACTTATTTATAGCCATAGCTAATTATTGTCAAAATTAAAATACTATAGTTATCTATTTCTAGTAAAGCATAGCAATAGAAAACTAGAAATTCACTCTAAACATTAAACCAAATAAAACTTCAACCATAAACTAAGTTAACAAAGAAATAATCAAATTAAACGACCAAGCATCAATCAAACAAATTTAAAGTTTCATGACGTCTATTCATTTATGCAAACAAATAACGAAACACGCAGATGAAATAACCAGTAAAAAGATGAAAGAACAGACCTTTATTGCTGGAATTATACAATGGGTACAATGAAAGAGAAACTCCAAAACAGTAATCCTCAAGCAAAGCTATGAACATAGAAACTCGAATCGGAATCGGCAAAACCCCGAACGCACTCAACTCGACTGGGTTTGGACTGTGATTTCGGGCTGATTTTCACACTGATTTGGGGTAGCTTTAGGGTCTTAAATAGGGTGATGAATTGCTGGATTTTTGAAAGAAAGAGGACGAAAGAATGAGACGAGTAGAAATTTCCTTAGCTCAAAAGGAGAATTATTTTTTAATTCGCTCCTCTTTTTTTTCTCCTCTTCTCCCATTTTTCTCTTCTATGTTTAGAAATATTTTCGAAATTTTCGAAAATTTTCAGATTTTTAATAAAAAATTCACACTTCCCATTTTCCTTTTTTTAAATAAAATATTCCCCAGCTTCCATTACTTTTATTTTTTTTATTTTTCACTTTCTTTACTTTTGTTTTTTTTTTAAATTTCCACTTTCTTTAACTTTTTTTTTTTAAATTTCCACTTTATTTTACTTTTTTAAAAAATATTTCTACTTTCTTTTAATTCCCACCTATCTTCACTTTTCTTTTTTATTTCCCACTTTGTTTTACTTTTCATTTTTTTATTTCCCACATTCCTTTACTTTTAATTTTTTTTAATTTTCCACTTTCTTTTACTTTTTTTAAAAAAATTCCCACATTCCTTTACTTTATTTTTTAATTACTTACTTCCCCTTACTTTTTTTTATTCCACCCGAAATTTTTAAAAAAATTATTTAATTTTTTGTTTTATTTTTTATTTTAAAATAAAGATAAAAATAAAAATAATATTAATAGTAATAATTGACCTTTTAAATTATTTTTAATTTTACCCTATAAAAAAAAGGTGTAACAAAGCTAAAAACTGTAGATTAAACCCCTAAAAATATTTACATAGTAGAAGGTGACAAAAATTTAAATATGGTGAAAACTTAGGTGCTCACACTGATCCGCCATCCGTAAGAATCCTTTCATTGATTAACATCACCCGAAGGTCCAACAATATGTTATCAAGCCCTTCTCGCCACATTCATAATTTCTTAGGCATAGAAACCACCTCAGAGATCATCTCCTTCGAGCCATCAACACTGGAAATACCGATTCGGTCCAGAATTCACAACACACAACCATTTCGGATAACATTCTCCTAGGTTCCATCTCACGGCATCGGGCCAGAGGCAAACATATGAAGACCAACATGTCGATGAGCCTCAACGCATTCAATCAAGGACGGCGACACCGCGATATTAACAAGAGTTCCGCCAAAGTCGGAGATATCAAATATCCGCCGTAGGCAATACCAACGCTGGGTTGAAATGACGAAATAGTCTTCCACAATGCGACGATAATGGTCCGCCCGCATTCTCAGGGAATAACATCCTGCGCCGCATCCGTAGCATCTTCACAACTCGTCGGTGCCCAATTGATAGCAAGCACTCCACACCGTATAAGAATAAGTAGGAAGGGAATGAGGGCATAAGCTTCAATGGAATCAAACCGCACGACGAGGAATCAAGAAGGGAAGTGCTCCTAACAGCCCGAGGAATCAAGAAGGGAAGTGCTCCTAACAGCCCTGTAGCCTCTCGAAGAAAAGTACAGACATCTCTGTACCTATCCGCAAGACTCTACAAGACTTGCTCATGACTCGTAAGGCCTAAGTGAACCTAACGCTCTGATACCAAGTTGTCATGACCCAAAATCCACTATAGGCCGTGATGGCGCCCAACATCGCCGTTAGGCAAGCCAATGCTTACTTATTTATTTAATTATTTTTAAAATCATGAATCTTATTTAGATAGAGAGACCGGTGTATTAAAATAAATTGTCGTTATGTATAGTTTAATTAAAAATTATAAGTAAAAGTGTATCAATGTAAAACAATCCATAACAATTTTAGAACACCTCCAAAACCCGGTGTCACAAGTGCATGAGTATCTACTAGAAGGTACAATAACAATACAACATCTGTGTGGAATACAAGTTACACAGAAAAATATAAATAATTTTGATGGAGACTCTGTATGCTGCGGATCGTAACATGGGATGCAACTCACCGTAAAGTCCCGGCAATAGTCGCGCCTTTGCGCACAAAAGACCACTAGAAATATATACCTGCACAATAAGTGCAGAAGTGTAGTATGAGTACGTAAATCAACGCGTACCCAGTAAGTATCTAGCCTAACCCATGAGAAGTAGTGACGAGGGTTCGACATCGACACTTACTAGTGGTCCAATAAATCAAGTACAGTAAAAAGTAAACAAGTATGAGGCATGGTAAATAAACAGTGTAAGAAAATATAGGTACGTGGTACGATCCCCCTCTGAACGGTAAACACTAGTTCTCAATTATCGAATACTTCCTCAACCGGAGTATATATATAAAATGATCCCCACCAGATAGGCCATCACAACTCAAATCAAAAAAACTCACGGATACGCTGGCTTCTTGTCAAATATTACACACGATATTTTCGAGGCGAACGACCCAATCTTATAAGATTATTTCATGAAGTTACTGAGGCAAACAACCCGATTCCATAGGAGTGTTTTATAGAAATGCCGAGGCCAACGGCCCGATCCCATAAGTGTATTTCATGAAGTTACCGAGACGAACAACCCGATCCCATAAGATTGTGTTACAATATCCTACCGAGGCAAATGACCTAATCCCATAAGAGTGTGGTACATAATCCTGTCGAGGCGAACGGCCTGATCCTATTAGAATAATAAGTTTTAACGGCTCCTTGACCCCACTCACGAATATACGTGTGAGTTATGAAATTTAAAGATGCTTTTCGATGAAAACGAATAACGCGAGAGAAATTCGTAAGGGAAGCACTATTATTCCGCGGCTAGTCAAGTAGCTCGTCAAATCTCTTACTATAGCGATTCCATCACTCTACGCAAGCCTAGTATCAGGTCATAACACAAAATCAAGTAACTAAGTAGGCAAGAACAAATCAACTAGTACAAATAAAGCATAGCGTGAATCCTAGTCTACCCCGCACATACTTAGGATTTCTAGCATGCGCACGGACACTCATCACCACATACGTGCGCAACTCCCACAACATGTAGCATATAACAAGAATAACACCTACAGAGTAATTTTTCCCTCACAAGGTTAGACAGGAGACTTACCTCACTCCGAAGTTCCATAACCGGCTCCAATGCGTCTCTAACTCCTCTACTCAAAGCCAAACGATCCGAAACTAGTCAAACAACGTGTAAATTGATCAACATATACTCCAATTCTTATAATGTAATAATTTATAATGATTTTCAACTCCGCTTGAAAAGTCAACAAAGTCAAACCTCGGGCCCACGTGCCTGGATTTCGAATTTTTTTGTAGATAAACATTACCCACTACTGGAAATTACACTTATGGTAATCCTTCCAAAACCGTAACGATTTAGCGTTACAATAGGTCAATTGGAACAGTTATTTGTAACAGCTTCAAAACTGTCTCCATAGAGAGATATTGTAACAGTTATGGAACTGCTGCTATTGCTCCATCTATGGGAACGATTTTATGTTCCGTTGGCAAGGTTATAAACTGTTGCGGTATAATTATACCAACGATCTTTTAAGCCTATTGCAATGGTTTTCATGATATATTGGAATAATTATCAGTACCCTATTGCAACTGATATTGCAACATATTGCAACGGTTATTAGGGGTTGGTGTTATTGTTTGCTATGTCTATTGGAATGGTTATATTCTCTATTGCAACAATTCACAATTGTAATTTCTGATAATTATGGATGAAAAATGAGGAATATTTTCTATGAAATGAAATTTTATACACCATAACTTATATAAAACCACGAAATAAAATTAAAATATCTAACTAGCATTATCCATATACAAAAATAAAATATGAATACATTGTTTGATCAACAATTCAAAAGTCAAAATAGATGAGTTTGCATCCAAAAAGTTCTAAACTAGAATATCCTTGAGCATGATAATAGAAAGTCCAACAACGATCAACAACACTCAAGTAAGGTCTTCGTCACTGCTTCGTCCACAATCGATGCACCTACAAAAGATAATTAGAAATAATTAAATAAATATTTTTAGATAATTGAATCACAAACTCAAAAAAAATTTAACTCTCCAAATTCTTAAAATTTTCGGCAACAATCAAATGAAACTCTTCGTCATCACATAAAACTTTGTAACATAGAAGAAGCCAGCAATCAAGTAAGACCATGGATTAAAAATAATGAACAATCAGCAAACTCTTCTACATCACGTGGCATTCAACTAACTAATTAATATAAAACTTATTCTATGAAGGCAGGGTATGCTAAAATGTGCTCCAACATTATGATGATTGATCTGTGGCCTTAGAAACTAGCTAGTATGGAAGACAAAACTGCCACCCAAAGTTTGTTGCTTCAGCTGGTTGGCCTTAAAGGATGCCTACCTCACCTAGAAGAAACTTTCAACTGGCCAAAGGTTTGGTTAACTTGTTTCACTGGGTTAATCTTAAATTGTTTGGTTTCCTATATGTAGATTATGTGATTTTGTTGGTTTTGGTGTTGCAATTGCCACTGATGGTGTCTATGCCTTATAAAGATTGTAGTTGAAATCATTGAAGATTACTTACAAGATAATGTACTTGATTAGAATTACTAATTTACTGTCATTGATACCATATTGTTAGACTCTACTTAGAAAACAAACTGCTAATAACATTTTAAAATCACATATTATTCTATTTCACTAATATTAATGACCGCAAAAAAAGGAAAACATCTTTGGAAACCTTTACTGTTGCAAAACATTTTTCCTGGAGAGAACTTACAAATCCCTCTTATTCAACAAAAACCAACTAACTTCCACCAAACTTCCATAGAAACTCCATAAATATATAAGAACTATAAGCAAATTCACAGAACCAACCAATTCACACTTTCTTATAAAACCCAAACTGCAAAAAAAAAAAGAAAAGAGAAACATTTCTAAGGAAGACATGAACTCTGAATCAACCTTAACAGAGTCAATTCTTGGATGGCATTGTAAAATTCCAATTCCCACAAGAAACAGTTCTGTCAAGAATAAGTCAGTTGACTTCCAAAATCTAATTAAACAAAGAGCCCTCGCATGTGCGACCCTACTCATGTGTGACAATATACAAGCCAAAAGCAGTAAATCAAATACTTCAATACAATCAAAACGAACCCAGATTGCAAATTGCATCATCATTCCAGCATTAGACAATAACATATTACTGAAATGGAAATAATATATATTACTAAAATGAGAAGGGCTTGACAACTCATCACATGTTTATTTATATCTTTGCTTATAACAGAAAGAAAAAAGGAAATACGCACTTATGCAAATCCAGATAATGCATTTCTCGTAGTCAATTGCTTGACTCCTATTTCATAATCTATCACATCATGTACTTTCATTCTAGTCATTAATTTCTTCTCCAGTTATAGCTTAATTGATTTTTGGGTTGGGAACAAATGACTTCTGAATAGTCTATGGCATTGCTTTAAAGATTGCTTCGTAGTCGCAGAAATTATCCAACTAACCTCTATTATGTTATATCATAATATCATACAGCTAGATTAAACGAAATCATTTGAATGAGAGGATAAGATTCATTACAAAAAGGACTACAGACTAAAAATTTCAAGAATAACAATCTACATCTATTTTAAAAAAATTCTAGCTTAACATATAAATTTTTATAATCACCAGTTAGCAAAAATAGATGAAAGTAGGGAAACAGGAAAACTCTATGACTGTAAGTCAATAAAATAGCTAATCTATAGAGGAGGTGTCACGACCCAAAATCCTAACCTATCGTGATGGAGCCTGCCGACATTTAAAAATATTTCCAGCACTTTTAACAAAAAGTGAATTAAAGCAGTTTAAACCAGAAAAGTTTTCATAAACGGGATAGAAATTCAAAATATAACGCGGAAGTTCCCAACATCGGGGTGTCACTGAGTACATGAGCATCTATACATCACAAGTCCAGAAAATATTGTCTATGATAATCTGAAACTAAACACAATAAATGGAAAGATAGGGAAGGAGAAACAAGGTCTGCAAAACGCCAAGCAGCTACCTCGATAGTCTCCGAGAATCCGAACTCCACAACTCAGCGACTGCCATGTCCGGATGTAACTGGGTCTGCACACAAGGTGCATGGTATAGCGTGAGTACAACTAACTCAGTAAGTAACAAGACTAAATAAGGAACTGAAAGTAGTAACGAGCTTCACAGTTATAGTTCAATTACAGTGATTTCACATAAGAAAGTAGGCATGCTCTCAAGATCCATAAATTAGGTCAAACAATTATTCCATGACAAGTTTAACTGAAACAGAGTGTAATATCTTTCAAAAATTTTAAGACAGTGATACATGGCAGCTAAGTGCAACAAAAATGAAATAAAATGCATCCTTTCAGGGCCACAGTTACTCAGCCCTCCCATTCACTCAGCACTCAGTACTCGCACTCAGTAGGTACCTACGCTCACTGGGGGTGTGTGCAAACTCCGGAGGGGCTTCTTCAGCCCAAGCGCTATAATTCGCACGGACAACTCGCGTGTTGCATGGACAACCCACGTGCTATAGTATAATATCTGGATACGCACGGACAACTCACGTGCTATAGTATAATATTTGGATCCCCACGGACAACTCACGTGCTATAGTATTACTATCTCATAACCAGGCCCTTGGCCACACTCAGTCATAAACCTCTCCAGTCTCTCGGGCTCTCAGTAGTCATGAAAGTCAGTCCCAACAGAAATTATATAATGTATCAGCAAGGAACAGTAGAGACTAAGGTATACTAAACAAGTAAAACTGTGACTGAGTACAAAACATCAATTTAGCAGATAATTCAACATGTACACGACCTCTGTAGGTCCCTACAGTGCCAACACATAGTCTAAACATGATTTCTAACATGATTTGTGGTTCAATTTCTCTACTACATGGAGAATGTACAGATAACAACAGATTAAACAACCATATGGTTCCACGGAATTTGACCAAGTCACAATTTCTATGATGCACGCCCACACGCCAACACACCCTTAACTCGCGAAACGGCCTCTGAATGCCCCGAATCTAGCAATAAACAATGCGATATAATCAATACGGGCTAAAGGAATCAACTCTATAAGAAAAATGCTAAGCTATTAATCAAAATATTAAAAAATGGCTCAAAAGTAGGACCCCGGGCCCATGTCTCAAAATTTGATAAAAGTCATAAAACACGAAAGCCCACTCAACCATGAGTCTAACCATACCAAATTTATCAAAATCCGACACCAAATCATCACCCAAATCCCCAAATCAAACTCTCCAAATTCCTAAGCTTAAACTCCCAATTTACACCTTAAATACACACCAGCTATGTGGGAAAATCAATGGGGAAGAAAGATTATTATCAAAAATGAGAAAAAATGACTTACCTCAAGAATCCCCTCGAAAACCCTCTCAAAAATTGCCTAAACCGTGCTTAAAATGTTTGAAATGAAGCCAAAATCGCGAACCCTTGTTTTAATAATCTGCCTAGGCTTTTCGCACCTGTGACCAAATATCCGCACCTACGGAACTGCTTCTGCGGTAAATCCTCTGCTTCTGCAGAAATCACTTAAATCCCCCATGCCCGAATTTGCGCTCCATGTTCTGCGCTTGTGGAGCCGCTTCTGCGGCCTTCCATCCGCTTCTGCGGAAACAGGCCTCCCCCTCAACTCCGCATCTGCGGAGCCTCGCTCGCACCTGCGGGCTCGCAGGTGCGGTTAATCCCTCGCACCTGCGCCTTGCCTAGGCTAGCCCAGCTCTACATTTGCGTAAATCTGGCCGCATTTTCAGCATCGCACCTACGGCCAACCCTCGCAGGTGCGATCACTCCAGAAGAGCTCTAGCTTCAGCAATGCACTAAGTCCCATTTTTGATCCGTTAACCATATGAAACAAACCCGAGGCTTCTGGGACCTCAACCAAACATACCAACGAATCCTAAAACATGATACAAACTTAGTCAAGTCCTCAAATCACCTCGAACAACATCAAAAATATGAATCACACAAAGATTCAAGCCTAATGAACTTTGAACTTCCAATTTCTACAAACGATGCTGAAATTTATCAAATCAAGTCCGATTGACCCCAAATTTTGCACATAAGTCACAAATGACACAACAGACCTATTCCAACTTCCGGAATCGCAATACGACCATGATATCAAAAAGTCTACTCCCCGGTCAAACTTTTCCAAAAATTCCAACTTTCGCCATTTCAAGCCTAATTCCACTACGGACCTCCAAATCACATTACGGACACGCTCCTAAGTCCAAAATCACCTAACGCAACCATCAAAAATCCATTCCGGAGTTGTTTACTCAAAGATCAACATCCAGTCAATCATTTAAACTTAAGCTTTCAACCTTGAGAGTAAGTGTCTCATTTCATCCTGAAATCACTTCGAACCCGAATCGACTACCCCGGAAACTCACATAACAGCTATAAAGTACAAAATGAGAAGTAAATGGAGGGGGGGGGGAATGGGGTTACAACTCCCAAAATAACCGGCCGGGTCGTTACATTCTCCCCATGTTAAACAAACGTTCATCCTCGAACGGGTCTAGAAACATACCGGGAGTCTCAAATATGTGTGAATATCTGCTCCGCATCTCTCGCTCGGTCTCCCAAGTAGCCTCCTCAACTGACTGACCTTTCCACTGCACCCTCACTGAAGCTATGTCCTTTGACCTCAACTTCCAAACCTACCCACCCAGAATGGCCACCGGCTCCACATCATATGTCAAATCACCATCCAACTGAACTGTGCTGAAATCCAAAACATGAGACAGATCGCCGACATACTTCCGGAGCATAAAAACATGAAATACTGGATGCACACTCGACAAACTAGGTGACAAAGCAAGCTTGTTAGCCACCTCCCCAATCCTCTGAAGTACCTTAAACGGCCCAATATACCGAGGGCTCAACATGCCCTTCTTCCCGAACCTCATAACACCTTTCATAGGCGAAACCTTGAGCAATACCTTCTCCTCAACCATGTAAGCAACAACACGGACCTTCCTGTCGGCATAACTCTTCTGTCTAGACTGCGACGTGCGAAGCCGCTCCTGAATCAATTTAACCTTGTCCAAAGCATCCTGAACCAAGTCAGTACCCAATAGCCTAGCCTCACCTGGCTCAAACCAACCCATCAAAGATCTACACCGTCTCCTATACAAATCTTCATACGGAGCCATCTGAATGCTTGACTGGTAGCTTTTGTTGTAGGCAAACTCCGCGAGTGGCAGAAATTGATCCCAAGAACCTCCAAAATCAATGACACAAGCATGTAGCATATCCTCCAATATCTGAATAGTGCTCTCGGACTGTCTGTCCGTCTGAGGGTGAAATATTGTGCTCAACTCAACTTGGGTACCCAACTCTCACTGCACGGCTCTCCAAAACTGCGATGTGAACTGCGTGCCCCGATCTGCAATGATGGACACTGGCTCGCCGTGGAGGTGAAAAATCTCTCGAATGTAAATCTCAGCCAATCGCTCTGAAGGATAAGTAGTCCCAACTGGAATGAAGTGCGCGAACTTGGTCAGCTGATCCACAGTCACCCAAATAGTATCGAACTTCCTCGAAGTTCGTGGGAGTCCAACTACAAAATCCATGGTAATCCGCTCCCATTTCCACTCTGGAATCTCTAACCTCTGAAGCAATCTGCCCGGTCCCCGATGCTCATACTTCACCTGCTGATAGTTGAGGAACCGAGCTATAAATCCTACTTCATTCTTCTCCACCAATAATGCTGCCTCAAGTCCTGATACATCTTCGCGGCACCCGAATGAATGGAATACCGCGAAATATTCTACATTAAAAACCAATCTGACCCTGCATCCTCAGTACTCCATCATCCCCAAAAGTAACATCTTTGGCATCATTGTGCTGAATCGTGTCCTTAAGGACAAGCAAATGAGGGTCATCATACTGGCGCTCTCTGATGCGATCATATAAAGAAGACCGAGAAACCACACAAGCTAGAACCCGATTGGGCTACGAGATATCTAATCTCATGAACTGGTTGGCCAAGGCCTGAACATCAACTGCAAGTGGTCTCTTACCAACATGAATGAATGCAAGGTTACCCATACTCACTACCTTTCTACTCAAGACATCGGCCACTACAATAGCCTTCCCGAGATGCTACAGAATAGTGATATCATAGTCCTTTAGCAGCTCCAACCATCTCCGCTTCGTCAAATTCAGATCCTTCTGTTTGAACAAATGCTGGAGACTCCGATGATCTGTAAACACCTCACAAGACACACCGTAGAGATAATGCCTCCAAATCTTCAACACATTAATGATGGTAGCTAACTCCAAATCATGGACGTGGTAGTTCTTCTCATGAAGTTTAGACTGACGCGAAGCATAAGCAATCACTCTACCTCCCTGCATCAAGAAACACCCAATACCGATCCGAGAAGTATCATAATATACTGTATAAGAACCAGAAGTAGAAGGTGGAACTAGAACTGGAGTTGTGGTCAAGGCAGTCTTGAGCTTCTAAAATCTCTCCTCGCACTCATTCGACCGTCTGAAAATAGCACCCTTCTGGGTCAATTTGGTCAAAGGTGATGTAATAGACGAGAAACCCTCCACGAAGTGACGATAGTAACCGGCCAAGCCGAGAAAGCTCCAATTCTCCGTAGCTGAGGATGGTCTGGTTCAACTCTAAACCGCCTTTATCTTCCCCGGATCCACCTAAATCCCCTCACTGGAAACCACGTGCCCCAAGAATGCCACTAAACTAAGCCAAAACTCATATTTGGAGAACTTAGCATAAAGCTTCTCCTCCCTAAACCACAGTAACACAGTCCTCAAATGTTGGGCATGCTCTTCCTAGCTACTAGAGTACACCAAAATATCATCAATGAATACTATGAAAAATGAGTCAAGATAAGGCTGAAATACGTCATTCATCAGGTGCATGAATGCTGCTGGGGCATCGGTCAGCCCAAAAGACATCAGAAGGAACTCATAATGACCATAACGGGTCCTGAATGCTGTATTTAGAATATCCGAGTCCCGAATCACCAAGACGTCAAGTCAATCTTAGAGAACACCCTCTCTCCCTGAAGCTGGTCGAATAGATCATCAATGCGCTGCAAAGGATACTTGTTCTTGATTGTAACTTTGTTCAACTGTTTATAATCAATGCACGTCCGCATAGTACCATCCATTTTCTTCACAAACAGGACCAGTGCACCGCAAGGCGAAACACTAGGCATAATAAACCCCTTATCAAGGAGTTCCTGAAGCTGCTCCTTCAATTACTTCAACACAGCCGGTGCCATACGATACGATGGAATAGAAATGGGCTGAGTGCCCGGCACCAAGTCAATACCAAAATCAATATCCCTGTCGGGCGGCATGCCTGGCAGGTCTGCAGGAAACACATCCGGAAAATCCGCACCACCAGAACAGAATCAATAGCAGGATAATCAGCACCAACATCCCTCACAAAGGCCAAATAAGATAAACAACCCTTCACAACCATCCGATGGGCCTTCAAATATGAAATCACTCTGCTGGGAATATAGTCGAGAGAACCTCTCCACTCGATCCTTGGAAACCCCGGCATCACCAACGTCATGGTCTTAGCGTCACAATCCAGAATAGCATGACATGGAGACAACCAATACATACCCAAGATCACATCTAAGTCCACCATACTAAGCAATAAGAGATCAACACTAGTCTCCAATCCCCCAATAGTCACTGCACACGACCGATATACAATGTCCACAACAATAGTATTACCCACTGGCGTAGATACACGATTAGATGAAACTAAGGACTCACGGGGCATATCCAGATAATGAGTAAAATATGATGATACATACAAATAAGTGAAACTAGGGTCAAATAATACTGAGGCATCCCTATGGCATACTGATACAATACTTGTGATTACTGCATTGGAGGCAACATCATCTGGTCTGGCAGGAATAACATAGAATCGGGCTTGACCGCCACCTGATCGGCCTCCCCCTCTAGGGCGACCCCTAGTAGACTGAGCCTCTACTGAGCCCCAGCCCGAGCTGGCGAAGTGGGTGGTGTAACTACTTGGTGTTGGTGCCATCAGCCGAGAAATCTGCTGTGGGGCCTCACTCAAAAACCTAGGGCAATCTCTCTTGATATGACCAAAGTCTCCGCACTCAAAACAACCACTCCTCTGACGGAACTGTTGCTCCTAATAGCCCGAGGAACTACCTGTAGAAACCTAGGCGGACAAGGCATAGTGAGAACTTTGCACTGGTAGCGCACTGAATGAAGACTGGACTGATTGAGCACTGTAAGAACTGTGGCTAGCTAATGCACCACGATGAGCTGGACGAGTCATCTGAGTGGGCCTATAAGGACGACCCCTGATGTGGTAGGACTGCCCCAGAAGGTACACCACCAAATTCGCCCGAACCTCGAGGCCTCTAAGCCTCCCTCTCACCATGCCCCTAGCTACAGACCATCTCTATATGCCGAGCAATGTCAACCACCTTGTCAAAAGTAGCACCAAATACCCTATCCCTAGTCATAACAAATCACAGTTGATACGTGAGGCCATCAATGAACATCATGATCCTCCCCCTATCAGTGGGGACCAACCAAACTGCGTGGCAAGCTAACTCAGAAAACCTCATCTCATACTGGGTCACAGACATGCCATCTTGCCGAAGCTGCTCAAACTATCTGCGCAGCTCCTCCCTGTGAGACTATGACATGAACTTCTCCAAGAAGAGAACGGAGAACTCATGACATGTAAGTGGTATTGCACTAACTAGCCTGCGCCTCTCATAAGCCTCCCACCATCTGAAGGCAGCCCCAGAAAACTGAAAAGTAGTGAATGAGACCCCACTGGTCTATAGAATACCCGTTGTACGAAGCATCCGCTGGCACTTTTCCAAGAAGCCCAGGGCATCCTCCGACTCAGCACCGCTAAATGATAAAGGTTAAAGCCTCCCAAATCTCTCAAGTCTTCTCTGCTCATCATCATCCATAACTGGGACCACCGGGGCCAAGCAACTGCAATCGGCTGGGCGGGTAGTACCTCCGGTGTCTGAAGTCCCTGCATCGCCTGCTCTAGAGTACGATCAGTAGGGGTATGAGTACCTCCTCGGCCTGAGAAGTAGCTGGTGCAGCCTGAGCCAAAACCACCTGAGCAAGACCACTGAAAACTGTCAATATCTGGGACAATGCCTCCTGAAGGCTTGGAATTACAATGGGCACAGCTGGTGCCTGAGCTGGCCCCACTGGCTCAATAACATTTGGAACCTGCTCCTGAGCTGGAGCAACTGGTGGATCTACATGTGCTTCTCTAGCTGTTGTACGAGCTGCACCTCTACCCCTATCGCGACCTCGGCCTCTCATGGCCCTAGCTGGTGGTACTGGTGGTTGTCCATCCTGTCCGATAGCACGTGTCCTTACCAACTATGAGAGAATAGAATACAGGAGTTTAGTTACAGAAAATAACAAATCCGCATGACAAGAATACAAGAATGTGAACTTTCCTAAGGGTTCGACAATCTCTCGAAGAAAAGTACAGACGTCTCCGTACCGATCCGCAAGACTCTACTAAACCTGCTCATGACTTGTGAGACCTATGTAACCTAGGCTCTGATACCAACTTGTCACGACCCAAAATCCTAACCTATCGTGATGGCACCTATCGTGGTACTAGGCAAGCCGACATTTAAAAATATTTCCAACACTTTTGACAGAAAGCAAATTAAGGCAATTTAAACAAGAAAAGTTTTCATAAGCGAGATAGAAACCCAAAATACATCACGGAAGTTCCCAACATCGGGGTGTCACTGAGTACATGAGCATCTATACATCACAAGTCCGAAAAATACTGTCTATGATAACTTGAAACTAAATATAATAAGTGGAAAGATAGGGAAGGAGAAATAAGGTCTGCAAAACGCGAAGCAGCTACCTCGATAGTCTCCTAGAATCCGAACTCCACAACTCAGTGACTGCCATGCCCGGATGCACCTGGGTCTGCACACAAGGTGCATGGTATAGCGTGAGTACAACTAACTCAGTAAGTAACAAGACTAAATAAGGAACTGAAAGTAGTAACGAGCTTCACAATTATAGTTCACTTACAGTGATTTCACATAAGAAAGTAGGCATGCTCTCAAGTTCGATAAATTAGGTCAAACAATTATTCCATGACAAGTTTAAGTGAAACAGAGTGTAATATCTTTCAAAAATTTCAAGACAGTGATACATGGCAGCTAAGTGCAACAAAAATGAAATAAAATGCATCCTTTTAGGGCCACAGTCACTCAACCCTCCCATTCAATCAGCACTCGGCACTCGACACTTACACTCAGTAGATACGTGCGCTCACTGGGGTGTGTGCAGACTCCGGAGGGGCTCCTTCAGCCCAAGCGCTATAATCTACACGGACAACTCACATGCTGCACGGACACCTCATGTGCTATAGTATAATATCTGGATCCGCACGGATAACTCACGTGCTGCACGGACAACTCATGTGCTATAGTATAATATTTGGATCCGCATGGACAACTCACGAGCTATAGTATTATTATCTCACAATCAGGCCCTAGTCCTCACTCAGTAAAAAACCTCTCTAGTCTCTCGGGCTCTCAGTAGTCATGAAAGTCAGTCCCAACAGGAATGATATAATGTATCAGCAAGGAACAATAGAAACTGAGGTATAATAAACAAGTAAAACTGTGACCGAGTACAAAACAATAATTTAGTAGATAATTCAACATGTACACGACCTCTTTGGGTCCTTACAGTGCCAACACATAGTCTAAACATGATTTCTAACATGATTTGTGGTTCAATTTCTTTCATATATGGAGAATGTATAGATAACAACGGATCAAACAACTATACAGTTCCATGGAATTTGACCAAGTCATAATTCATACGGTGCACACCCACACGCCCATCACTTAGCATGTGCGTCACCTTAAAAACAAAATGCATGACACGTAATACAGGGTTTTGGATCCTCAGAACCAAATTTAGAACTGTTACTTATCTCAATTCGAGCAATTCTCTACTCCAACGCATCCTTGCCTCGCGAAACGGCCTCTGAATGCCTCGAATCTAGCCATAAACAATGCGATATAATCAATACGGGATAAAGGAATCAACTCCATAAAGAAAAATGCTAAGCTCCTGGGCCTACATCTCGAAATTCAATAAAAGTCATAAAACCTGAAAGCCCGCTCAATCATTAGTCTAACCATACCAAATTTATCAAAATCCGATGCCAAATCATCACCCAAATCCCCAAATCAAACTCTCCAAATCCGTAACCTCAAACTCCCAATTTACACTTTAAATACACACCAACTAGGTGGGAAAATCAATGGGGAAGTAAGATTATTGATAAAAAATGAGCACAAGGGACTTACCTCAAGAATCCCCTCGAAAACCCTCTAAACAATTGCCTAAACCATGCTTGGAATGTTTGAAATGAAGCGAACAACGCGAACCCTTATTTTAATAATCTGCCCGGGCTTTTCGCACCTGCGACCAAATATACGCACATGCGGAATCGCTTCTGCGGTAAATCCTCCGCTTATACGGAAATCACTTAATTCCCCTAGGCCTGCATCTGTGCTCCAGGTTCCGCACCTGCGGAGCTGCTTCTATGGCCTTCCATCCGCTTCTGCGGAAACATGCCTCTCCCTCAACTCCGCATCTGCGGAGCCTCGCTCGTGCCTGTGGGCTTGTAGATGCGGTTAACCCCTCGCACCTGCGCCCTGACCAGACTAGCCCAGCTCCCCTTCTGCATAAATCCGGCCGCATATGCGGCATCGCACCTGCGGCCAACCCCTTGCAGGTGCGATCACACCAGAAGAGCTCCAGCTTCAACAATGCACTAAGTCCCATTTTCGATCCGTTAACCATCCAAAACCAACCCGAGGCCCCCGAGACTTCAACCAAACATACCACCGAGTGACAAGGCAAGCTTGTAAGCCACCTCCCCAATCCTCTGAAGTACCTCAAACGGCCCAATATACCGAGGGATCAACATGCCCTTCTTCCCGAACCTCATAACACCCTTCATAGGTGAAACCTTGAGCAATACCTTCTCCTCAACCATGTAAGCAACAACACGGACCTTCCTGTCGGCATAACTCTTCTGTTTAGACTGCGACGTGCGAAGCCACTCCTGAATCAATTTAACCTTGTCCAAAGCATCCTGAACCAAGTCAGTACCCAATAGCCTAGCCTCACCTGGCTCAAACCAACCCATCAAAGATCTACACCGTCTCCTATACAAAGCTTCATACGGAGCCATTTGAATGCTCGACTGGTAGCTTTTGTTGTAGGCAAACTCCGCGAGTGGCAGAAATTGATCCCAAGAACCCCCAAAATCAATGACACAGGCACGTAGCATATCCTCCAATATCTGAATAGTGCTCTCGGACTGTCTGTCCGTCTGAGGGTGAAATGTTGTGCTCAACTCAACTTGGGTACCCAACTCTCACTGTGCGACTCTCCAAAACTGCGATGTGAACTGCGTGCCCCGATCTGCAATGATGGACACTGGCTCGCCGTGGAGGTGAAAAATCTCTCGAATGTAAATCTCAGCCAACCGCTCCGAAGTGTAAGTAGTCCCAACTAGAATGAAGTGCACGAACTTGGTCAGCTGATCCACAGTTACCCAAATAGTATCAAACTTCCTCGAAGTTCGTGGGAGTCCAACTACAAAATCCATGGTAATCCGCTCCCATTTCCACTCTGGAAACTCTAACCTCTGAAGCAATCTGCCCGGTCCCCGATGCTCATACTTCACCTGCTGATAGTTGAGGCACCGAGCTACAAATCCTTCTTCATTCTTCTCCACCAATAATGTTGCCTCAAGTCCTGATACATCTTTGCGGCACCCGAATGAATGGAATACCGCGAAATCATCTACATTAGGCACACAAATCTGACCCTGCATCCTCAATACTCCATCATCCCCAAAAGTAACATCTTTGGCATCATCGTGCTGAATCGTGTCCTTAAGGACAAGCAAATGAGGGTCATCATACTGGCGCTCTCTGATGCGATCATTTAAAGAAGACTGAGAAACCACACAAGCTAGAACCCGATTGGGCTACGAGATATCTAATCTCACGAACTGGTTGGCCAAGGCCTGAACATCAACTGCAAGTGGTCTCTTGCCAACATGAATGAATGCAAGGTTACCCATACTCACTACCTTTCTACTCAAGACATCGGCCACTACATTGGCCTTCCCGAGATGCTACAGAATAGTGATATCATAGTCCTTTAGCAGCTCCAACCATCTCCGCTTCGTCAAATTTAGATCCTTCTGTTTGAACAAATGTTGGAGACTCCGATGAACTGTAAACACCTCACAAGACACACCGTAGAGATAATGCCTCCAAATCTTCAACACATTAATGATGGTAGCTAACTCCAAATCATGGACGTGGTAGCTCTTCTCATGAAGTTTCAACTGACGCGAAGCATAAGCAATCACTCTACCTCCCTGTATCAAGAAACACCCAATACCGATCCGAGAAGTATCATAATATACTGTATAAGAACCAGAAGCTGAAGGTGGAACTAGAACTGGAGATGTGGTCAAGGCAGTCTTGAGCTTCTAAAAGCTCTCCTCGCACTCATTCGACCGTCTGAAAATAGCACCCTTCTGGGTCAATTTGGTCAAAGGTGATGTAATAGACGAGAAACCCTCCACAAAGTAACGATAGTAACCGGCCAAGCCGAGAAAGCTCCAATTCTCCGTAGCTGAGGACGGTCTGGTTCAACTCTAAACCGCCTCTATCTTCCCCAGATCCACCTAAATCCCCTCACTGGAAACCACGTGCCCCAAGAATGCCACTAAACTAAGCCAAAACTCATATTTGGAGAACTTAGCATAAAGCTTCTCCTCCCTAAACCACAGCAACATAGTCCTCAAATGTTGGGCATGCTCTTCCTAGCTACGAGAGTACACCAAAATATCATCAATGAATACTATGAAAAATGAGTCAAGATAAGGCTGAAATACGTCATTCATCAGGTGCATGAATGCTGCTGGGGCGTTGGTCAGCCCAAAAGACATCAGAAGGAACTCATAATGACCATAACGGGTCCTGAATGCTGTATTTAGAATATCCGAGTGCCGAATCTTCAACTGGTGATACCAAGATGTCAAGTTAATCTTAGAGAACACCCTCTCTCCCTGAAGCTGGTCGAATAGATCATCAATGCGCTGCAAAGGATACTTGTTCTTGATTGTAACTTTGTTCAACTGCTTATAATCAATGCACGTCCGCATGGTACCATCCTTTTTCTTCACAAACAGGACCAGTGCACCGCAAGGCAAAATACTAGGCATAATAAACCCCTTATCAAGGAGTTCCTGAAGTTGCTCCTTCAATTACTTCAACACAGCCGGTGCCATACGATACGATGGAATAGAAATGGGCTGAGTGCCCGGTACCAAGTCAATACCAAAATCAATATCCCTGTCGGGCGGCATGCCTAGCAGGTCTGCAGGATACACATCCGGAAAATCCGCTCCACCAGAACAGAATCAATAGCAGGATAATCAGCACCAACATCCCTCACAAAGGCCAAATAAGATAAACAACCCTTCACAACCATCCGATGGGCCTTCAAATATGAAATCACTCTACTGGGAACATAGTCTAGAGAACCTCTCCACTCGATCCTTGGCAACCCCGGCATCACCAACGTCACGGTCTTAGCGTGACAATCCAGAATAGCATGACATGGAGACAACCAATACATACCCAAGATCATATCTAAGTCCACCATACTAAGCAATAAGAGATCAACTCTAGTCTCCAATCCCCCAATAGTCACTGCACATGACCGATATACAATGTTTACAACAATAGTATTACCCACTGGCGTAGATACACGATTAGATGAAACTAAGGACTCACGGGGCATATCCAGATAATGAGTAAAATATGATGATACATACAAATAAGTGAAACTAGGGTCAAATAATACTGAGGCATCCCTATGGCATACTGAGACAATACTTGTGATTACTGCATTGGAGGCAACATCATCTGGTCTGGCAGGAATAACATAGAATCGGGCCTGACCGCCACCTGATCGGCCTCCCCCTCTAGGGCGACCCCTAGAAGACTGAGCCTCTACTGAGCCCCACCCCGAGCTGGCGGAGTGGGTGGTGTAACTACTGGTGCTGGTGCCATCAGCCGAGAAACTGATGTGGGGCCTCACTCAAAAACCTAGGGCAATCTCTCTTGATATGACCAAAGTCTCTGCACTCAAAACAACCACTCCTCTGACGGAACTGTTGCTCCTAATAGCCCGAAGAACTACCTGTAAAAACCTAGGCGGACAAGGCATAGTGAGAACTTTGCACTGGTAGAGCACTGAATGAAGACTGGACTGATTGAGCACTGTAAGAACTGTGGCTAGCTAATGCACCACGATGAGCTGGACGAGTCATCTGAGTGGGCCTATAAGGACGACCCCTGATGTGGCATGAACACAAACTAATAGAGAATGAAACTGCAAGGGCCAAAGGCACTTACCAATTATAAATTAATGGACAAGTAAGTAAGAAGAATAATTTCCAGCAGTACTTTAATCGTCAATAGAAAAGGAGTAGCAAAATCCCAGCGCATCAGAGTTCCCAAGGGTTTCAAGCGAACCACAGGCAGTGCTTAAAATGATAATGGAGCAACAATTGAATTCCGGTGGCCTTGGCTTTCAGCCGGCCAAGGTCTCAAATTTCAGAATAGTATATAGAATGTGAGAATAAGAGAGTAACAGTAGTTAATTTCAATGACTAAGGTCCATTCAAAGGGAAATAGGGAGGGAGGGGGGTTATATAGTGGTAAAATCAGGCAGATAAACAAGGAAAGAAATCAGGTAAACATGAACAAAAAAAAAAGTAAAATCTCGCATGCAAGTCAGTAAAGTAACCAGAAAGGAAATAAATGAAACTCCAAATCCTAGTTAGGGTTTAAAACTCAAAATCGGCCAACTGGTATAAAGAATCAAGCTTTTCTTCGTGTATATAGTCGAGATTTTGTCCAAATCTCCAAGATTGAGTTGAACGGGCCCGATTCTGAGAGATAGTACTTGCCAAGTTTAGGCAAGTACTAAGTAACACCATTGTTGCAAAGATGCTGATGCGGTAACACAAATAAGGAAGGCGAATCACAAGGAGATTCCATTGTTTAGTCCGAATGGGAGAATGATTAGAGATGAGGTGGCTCGGGTTTCTTAGGGGGAAGAAGAATTGGGAGTGTTTGAGGGCGGCGGAGATAGGAAATGGGGTCTAGGGTTTGGGTTATGGGATATAAGGGGAAGTGGGGTTTTATTATGGGTCGTTGATCATCTGAGATCAACGACCATGATCAAAGGGAGATGGGGCGGGTTAGGAGAACGGGTCCTAACCGGGTTATAGGATTAGAGGGGATATGGTTTGGGCTGGGCCATTTATTGGAGATGGGCCAGCTGTTTTGGGCCTTAACTTGGTGCGAAACTAACTCAAAATTGGGTTATAAATTAAATACACGAAAATTATTAATAAAATAATTTATAAAAAAATATTTAATAGATTATAAAATATCACTTGTGTAATAAAGTGATTGAAAATAATAACTTAACATTAAAAAAAATATTTAAAAATAATGCTATTTAGCACAAATAATGTGAAAAATGTATTTATGTATAGCACATATGCTATTATTACAAAATTGTGTAAATAGCCCAAAAATAAAAATATAACTATATAAAATAAGGTAAAAACACTATGAAACCTATATGTGAATATAAACAATAAGTTTAAATAATTTTAAAGGATAATTAATAAATAATCAAGTAATTAAAATGCAAGGAAATTAATTTAAAGCTCAAAAAATGAAAAATTATAGAGAATACTTGTATAACTCTTGTAAATTAAGTAATGATACAAAATGATATTTGAAGGTATATATTATTTGAAAAAATATGAGGGCAAAATTGGGTATCAACAACCCATACTCAACCTTTCTTCTTAAGGCATCGGCCACCATATTGGCCTTCCCGGGATGATACAAATTAGTGATATCATAGTCTATTAACAGCTCCAACCACCTCCTTTGCCTCAATTTGAGATCCTTTTTCTTGAACATATACTGTAGACTCCGATGATCCGTGAATACCTTACACGACATGCCATAAAGATAGTGCCTCTAAATCGTCAGCGCATGAACAATGGCTGCCAACTCTAAGTCATGAAAAAGGTAATTCTTCTCATGGACCTTCAACTATCGCGAATCATATGCAATCACCCTACCATCCTGTATCAATACTGCACCGAGCCCAATACGAGATGAATCACAATATACCATGTAAGATCCTGAACCTGTGGGCAACACCAACGCTGGTGTCGTGGTCAAAGTAGTCTTGAGCTTCTGAAAGCTCAACTCACACTCATCTGACAATCTGAACTGGGCACTCTTCTGGGTCAATCTAGTCAATGGGGCTGCTATGGATGAAAACCCTCCACGAACCGCCGATAATAACCCGCCAAACCCAGAAAACTCTGGATCTCTATAGCTGAAGTAGGTCTAGGCCAGTTCTGAACTGCCCCAATCTTCTTAGGATCCATCTTTATGCCCTCTACCGATACAACATGCCCCAAAAAGGTGACTGAGTCTAACCAAAACTCACACTTTGAAAACTTGGCATATAACTGGCTATCTCTTAGAGTCTAAAGTACAATCCGAAGATACTGCTCATGCTCATCTCGACTGCGGGAGTAAATCCAGATATCATCAATGAATACGATCACAAAAGAATACAAATAGGGCTTGAACACCCGGTTGATCAAATCCATAAATGTTGTTGTGGCATTTTTCAACCCATATGACATCACTAGGAACTCATAATGCCCATACCGAGTCCGAAAAGCCGTCTTAGGGACATCGGATGGCCTAATCTTCAACTAATGGTAGCCAAACCTCAAATCAATCTTCGAAAACAACTTGGCACCCAGAAGCTGATCAAAAGAGTCATATATCCTCGGCAACAGATACTTGTTCTTGATAGTGACTTTGTTCAATTGCCGATAGTCTATACACATCCTCATCGAACCATCTTTCTTCTGTACAAACAACACGGGCGCACCCTAGGGTGAGGCATTCGGTCTAATGAATCCCTTATCAAGCAAGTCTTTCAACTACTCCTTTAATTCCTTCAACTATAAGAGGGCCATACGGTATGGTGGAATAGAAATAGGCTGATTGCCCGATGCCAAATCAATACAGAAGTTAATATCTCTTTCGGGTGGCATCCCTGACAAATATGCAGGAAACACCTCGGGAAACTCACGCAAAATGTGGACACATACACAGGAGTACTCAAAGAATCACGAGGCACAACCAGATATGAAGCAAAATAGGATGATATGTAGGAATAAGTAGAGTCCGGATCAAATAGAACTAAAGCATCTCTATGGAAAACTGGAACAAAACCTGTGATAACGGCATCAGATGACTCGGCCTTGGGCCTAGTTGGGAAAGCATAAAATCGGGGATACACCCCATCATACTGAACTACGTCTCCGGGACGAACTCTAGCTAGCTGGCCTCTACCTCTAATGACATGACCCCCACCTCAAGTTGCCTGACCCATGCCCCAAGCTGGCTGAGCGGGTGGTGGAGCAATCGATGCCGGAACCATGGCACAAGAACTCTGCTGTGGCATTCTGCCCGATAATCTCAGACAGAACCTCCTGATGTGACCAGTACCTCCACACTCAAAACACCTATCTTGCTGTTGTGGTTGTTAAAGCTGAAATTGACCTGAACGGGCCAGATAACCACTGTGATAACTCTAGATCAGAGACACACTGATAGGAGCTGATGGTGCGTTGTAGTCTGGCTGCCCAGAATGAGGTACATAAGGACCACGACTCTCTGAAGCACTGCGAGATGCTTGAAGCGCTGACTGAAATGGCCTAAGAGGATGGCCTCTACCAAAAGTATCCCTGCCTCCAGAAGAGGCACCAAAAAAACCACCAAAATGCTGAGGCCTATTATTAGACACCTTCCCCCTCTCCTGAGCACGAACCATCTTATTCCGCCTAGCAATATCTACAACCGTCTGGAAAGAAATATCACTCCCGATATCCTTGGACATCTGTAGCCTGATAGTGAAAGTGAGCCCATCAATAAATCTCCTCACTCTCTCCCTCTCAGTTGGAATCAAGATAATGACATGGTGAACTAGGTCCACAAATCGAGTCTCATACTGGGTAACAGTCATACTTACCTGCTGAAGATGCTCAAACTGGCTGCGGTACTCCTCTCATAGAGTGACAGTAATGAACTTCTTTGTAAATAGCTGTTAGAACTGATCCTAGGTAAGTACAGGCGAACCAGCTGGTCTAGTCAACATATAATCTCTCTACCATCTCTTGGTGGAACCAGTCATCTAAAATGCTGCAAAATCTCCCCCATTAGTCTTAACTATACCCATGTTGCGCAACACCTTATGGAAGCGGTCTAGATAATCTTGTGGGTGCTCAGAAGGTGCACCACTGAAATGAACTAGAAAGAGCTTGGTAAACTTGTCCAACCTCAACAAAGCCTCAAAATACATAGCGGGCCTATCACCGGCTTGTGCCACAATATATGGCTGAACCACACCAACTGGCGGAGCTGCTGGAGTCTGATACTGGGGTTCCACCTACTCTGGGGTGTGAGTAGCGGGGGTTTGTGCTCCTCCCCTAGCTCGACTAGTATATAGAATGAGAGAATAAGAGAGTAACAGTAGTTAATTTCAATGACTAAGGTCCATTCAAAGGGAATTAGGGAGGGAGGGGGTTATATAGTGGTAAAATGAGGTAGATAAACAAGGAAAGAAATCAAGTAAACATGAACAAAAAAAAGTAAAATCTCGCATGAAAGACAATAAAGTAACCGGAAAGGAAATAAATGAAACTTCAAATCCTAGTTAGGGTTTAAAACTCAAAATTGGCCAACTGGTATGAAGAATCAAGCTTTTCTTCGTGTATATGGTCAAGATTTTGTCCAAATCTCCAAGATTGAGTTGAACGGGCCCGATTCTGAGAGATAGTACTTGCCAAGTTTAGGCAAGTACTAAGTAACACCATTGTTGCAAAGATGTTGATGCGGTAACACAAATAAGGAAGGTGAATCACAAGGAGATTCCATTGTCTAGTCGGAATGAGAGAATGATTAGAGATGAGGCGGCTCGCGTTTCTTAAGTGGAAGAAGGATTGGGAGTGTTTGAGGGCGGCAGAGATAGGAAATGGGGTCTAGGGTTTAGGTTATGGGATATAAGGGGAAGTGGGGTTTTATTATGGGTTGTTGATCATGTGAGATCAACGGCCATGATCAAAGGGAGATGGGGCAGGTTAGGAGAACGGGTCCTGACCGGGTTATAGGATTAGAGGGGATCTGGTTTGGGCTTGGGGCGTTTATTGGAGATGGGCCAGCTGTTTTGGGCCTTTACTTGGTCCGAAATTAACTCAAAATTGGGTTATAAATTAAATACACGAAAATTATTAATAAAATAATTTATATGAAAATATTTAATAGATAATAAAATATCACTTGTGTAATAAAGTGATTGAAAATAATAACTTAACATTAAAAAAAAAATATTTAAAAATAATGCTATTTAGCACAAATAATGTGAAAAAATGTATTTATGTATAGCACATAGGCTATTATTACAAAATTGTGTAAATAGCCCAAAAATAAAAATATAACTATATAAAATAAGGTAAAAACACTATGAAACCTATATGTGGATATAAACAATAAGTTTAAATAATTTTAAAGGATAATTAATAAATAATCAAGTAATTAAAATGCAAGAAAATTAATTTAAAGCTATAAAAATGGAGCATAATAGAGAATACTTGTATAACTCTTGTAAATTAAGTAATGATACAAAATGATATTTGAAGGTATATATTATTTGAAAAAATATGAGGGCAAAATTGGGTATCAACAACCCATACTCAACCTTTCTTCTTAAGGCATCGGCCACCATATTGGCCTTCCCGGGATGATACAAATTAGTGATATCATAGTCTATTAACAGCTCCAACCACCTCCTTTGCCTCAATTTGAGATCCTTTTTCTTGAACATATACTGTAGACTCCGATGATCCGTGAATACCTTACACGACATGCCATAAAGATAGTGCCTCCAAATCGTCAGCGCATGAACAATGGCTGCCAACTCTAAGTCATGAAAAAGGTAATTCTTCTCATGGACCTTCAACTATCGCGAATCATATGCAATCACCCTACCATCCTGTATCAATACTGCACCGAGCCCAATACGAGATGAATCACAATATACCATGTAAGATCCTGAACCTGTGGGCAACACCAACGCTGGCGTCGTGGTCAAAGTAGTCTTGAGCTTCTGAAAGCTCAACTCACACTCATCCGACAATCTGAACTGGGCACTCTTCTGGGTCAATCTAGTCAATGGGGCTGCTACGGATGAAAACCCCTCAACGAACCGGCAATAATAACCCGCCAAACCCAGAAAACTCTGGATCTCTGTAGCTGAAGTAGGTCTAGGCCAGTTCTGAACTGCCCCAATCTTCTTAGGATCCATCTTTATGCCCTCTACCGATACAACATGCCCCAAAAAGGTGACTGAGTCTAACCAAAACTCACACTTTAAAAACTTGGCATATAATTGGCTATCTCTTAGCGTCTAAAGTACAATCCGAAGATACTTCTCATGCTCCTCTCGACTGCGGGAGTAAATCAAGATATCATCAATGAATACGATCACAAAAGAATCCAAATAGGGCTTGAACACCCGGTTTATAAAATCCATAAATGTTGTTGGGGCATTTTTCAACCCATATGACATCACGAGGAACTCATAATGCCCATACCGAGTCCGAAACGCTGTCTTAGGGACATCGGATGCCCTAATCCTCAACTAATGGTAGCCAAACCTCAAATCAATCTTCGAAAACACCTTGGCACCCAGAAGCTGATCAAAAGAGTCATCTATCCTCGGCAACGGATACTTGTTCTTGATAGTGACTTTGTTTAATTGCCGATAGTCTATAAACATCCTCATCGAACCATCTTTCTTCTGCACAAACAATACGGGCGCACCCTAGGGTGACACATTCAATCTAATGAATCCCTTATCAAGCAAGTCTTGCAACTACTCCTTCAATTCCTTCAACTATAATGGGGCCATACGGTATGGTGGAATAGAAATAGGTTGATTGCCTGGAGCCAAATCAATACAGAAGTCAATATCTCTGTCGGGTGGCATCCTCGGCAGATATGCAGGAAACACCTCGGGAAACTCACGCACAACCGGTACTGAATCCATAGAAGGAACCTCCGCACTATAATCGATAATATAAGCCAAATAAGCTAGACACCCCTTCTCGACCATATGTCGAGCCTTCACATAAGAGATAACCCTGCTGGTAGAATGTCTAGGAGTCCGCCTCCACTCTAATTGAGGCAACCCTGGCATAGCTAAGGTCACCGTTGGTGTGCAAATTCAATATAGCATGATAAGGTGACAGCCAAACCATACCCAAGATGACATCAAATCTACCATATCAAGAATTGGTAGATCTACACTGGTCTGAAGACTCCCAATAGTAACCACATACAAACTATAGACACGATCTACAAGAATAGAATCTCCCACAAGCGTGGACACATACATAGGAGCACTCAAAGAATCACGAGGTACAACCAGATATGAAGCAAATTGGGATGACACGTAGGAATAAGTAGAGTCCGGATCAAATAGAACTGAAGCATCTCTATGGAAAACTGGAACAAAAACTGTGATAACGGCGTCAGATGACTCGGCCTTGGGCCTAGCTGGAAAAGTATAAAATCGGGGTTGCGCCCCATCATACTGAACTATGTCTCTGGGATGAACTCTAGCTGGTTGGCCTCTACCTCTAATGACCTGACCCCCACCTCTAGCTGCCTGACCCATGCCCCAAGCTGGCTGAGCGGGTGGTGGAGCAATCGACGCCAGAACCATGGCACGAGAACTATGCTGTGGCATGCTGCCCGATAATCTCGGACAGAACCTCCTGATGTGACAGTACCTCCACACTCAAAACACCCATCTTGCTGTTGTGGTTGTTGAAGCTGAAACAGACCCGAACGGGCCAGATAACCACGGTGATAACTCTGGATCAGAGACACACTGATAGGATCTGATGGTGCGCTATAGTTTGGTAGCCCAGAATGAGGTACATAAGGACCATGACTCTCTGAAGCACTGCGAGATGCCTGAAGCGCTCACTAAAATGGCTTAAGAGGATGGTATCTACCAAAAGTATCCCTGCCTCCAGACGAGGCACCACAAAAACCACCAAAATACTGAGGCCTAGTATCAGACACCTGCCCCCTCTCCTAAGCACGAACCATCTCGATCCACCTAGCAATATCTACAACCGTCTGGAAAGAAATATCACTCCCGGTCTCCTTGGACATCTGTAGCCTGATAGTGAAAGTGAGCCCATCAATAAATATCCTCACTCTCCCTTTCAGTAGGAATCAAGATAATGACATGGTGAACTAGGTCAACAAATCGAGTCTCATACTGGCTAACAGTCATACTACCCTGCTGAAGATGCTCAAACTGGCTGCGGTACTCCTCTCTTAGAGTGAGGGGAATGAACTTCTTTGGAAATAGCTGTTACAACTGATCCTAGGTAAGTGCAGGCAAACCAGATGGTCTAGTCAACATATAATCTCTCTATAATCTTTTGGCAGAACCAGTCATCTAAAATTCTGCAAAATCCCCCCATTGGTCTTAACTATACCCATGTTGCGCAACACCTTATGGAAGCGGTCTAGATAATCTTGTGGGTGCTCAGAAGGTGCACCACTGAAATGAACTGGAAAGAGCTTGGTAAACTTGTCCAACCTCAACAAAGCCTCAAAATACATAGCGGTCCTATCACTGGCTTGTGCCACAATATATGGCTGAACCACACCAACTGGCGGAGCTGCTGGAGTCTGATACTGGGGAGCCACCTGCTCTGGGGTGTGAGTAGCAGGGGTTTGTGCTCCTCCTCTAGCTCGATAGATGGCTGGCGCCACCGGGAATGTATCGGTCTGGGCCACACTCTCCATAAGGCCCATCAAACGGACTAGAGCATCCTGAAGCACTCGAGTGGCTATGAACCCCTCTAGGACCTGAGCTGGTCCGACGAGTACAGTCTGAGCTGGAACCTCCTCCTCAAACTCTACCTGAGGCTCCACCGCGGGTGCTGATGCTCGAGCTCTAGGCTGAGCTCTGCCTCGGCCTCTGGTGCGACATCGGCCTCTACCTCTGCCCTTGGTCGTAGCTACCACTGGGGGCTCCGGCTCCTGTCCAGCAACCGATGTTGTACGTGTTCTCGCCATCTTCGAGAGAACAAGAATAGAAGGGTTCAAACATCAATGATAGAATAAAACCGCATGATAGAGAAGAATAGAAGTGAAATTATTCCTAAACTCCATACCTTCTGGAAGATAAGTACAGTCGTCTCCGTACTGATCCTCTAGACTCTACTAAGCTTGCTCGTGACTCGTGATACCTAAGTAACCTAGTGCTCTGATACCAACTTGTCACGACCCGAAATTTCCACCCTCGGGACCGTGATGACGCCTAATATTCCACTTGCTAGGAAAACCAACGTTAGAGTAATTTCTAGCCATTTTAAACCAATCAAATTAACTTATACCAATTAAACTGAATAACTGAAACAGAACTAAAATAAAGTGAGAAAAACCATAATAACCGTAATATCTAGATACAATTCCAGAACTGGTGTCACTAGTGCACGAGCGACTAGAATAATACAGATAATGGTCTGAATGAAAGTAAAGCTGTCTGAAATGAAATAAGTAACTAGGATAAGGTAGAAGGGGACTTCAAGGCCGCGGGCGCCGGTCAGCTGTACCTCAAGTCACCGTCAGGAAATCAATCCGAGCAATCTACTGACCGCCGCTAGGGCCGACTCCAAAATCTACACAAGAAGTGTAGAGTGTAGTATTAGTACAACCAACCCCATGTACTTTGTAAGTGCTGAGCCTAACCTCAACGAAGTAGTGACGAGGCTAAGGCGGGCCATCTATAATAATTTGTACGCAGAATAATAATAATAACAGGAAGGGAATGCAGGAAAAGTAAGGCAGTTAATTTGATGAAAATAAACTCAATCCTTGAAACCAGTAAAACCAAAAACATCAGTCCTCATAATCTCGTATGAAAACACTGAAAGCTAGCACAATACAACAATGAATACAAAAACATACAATCCATTGTGGAGTGCAACCGATCACACCATACAAATACAATCCTCCCTTATTTCACCATATCAATATCAAGAATAATAAGTAAAATCCGTTGCGGTGCGCAACCCGATCCCACTATATAATCAGAATCAATATCATAATCCTCCCTTATTTCACCATATCAATATCACATATAAAATCCGTTGCGGCATGCAACCCGATCCCACAATATCAATGTGAATCCTCCCTTATTCCACCCGTTGCAACATGCAACCCTATCCATAAATAAAATCAATAAATGATATTAACTCAATTCACAAGAATCGCTACGATTAAAGAATATGAAAGCAAAGCCATAAAGAAACCTCGTACCAAATCAAGGAATACTACAACTAATATAAAGCAACAAGACAAGTCCAATATATGACAATTAAAGTGTACAAGTAAGACAACTAAGGCAAGTAGCAATTAATCACTGAAGCATGGAAGAAACAAACACTTTAATATGAGAGAAATAAGTGACAATTAGTAAGTTAAGGCATAGGAAGAAATTAAAGCATGTAACAGTTAAGACGTGGAATGAAATAATTAATGAAATACGGGAAATCATGGAAACAAGTACTTTGACGGCGTATATACACTCGTCACCTCGCATATACGCTTCTACAGATATAATTCACATAACACATAGCTCAAGGGTTCCTAATTCCCTCAAATCAAGATTAGACCCAACACTTACCTCGCTCTGCAAGCAAATCAAAGCTCAAACAGGGCCTTTCCTCTAAATTCCACCTCCAAACTAATAGAATCTAACCAAAATCGACTCAATAACATTAAATAATGCTAGGGAAATTAATTACAATACATAAAGTTAAGATCTTTACACGTTTCCCAAAAGGTCAACAAAAGTCAACCCCGGGCTTGCTTGTTCAAAACCCGAGATTTGGACCAAACCCCAATTACCCATTCACCCCCGAGCCCGATTATGCAATTAGTTTTAAAATCCGACCTCAATTGGAGGTCTAAATCTCAATTTTACAAAAACTCATAATTTTTCCAAATCCCTAATTTTCTACCATGAAAGATCGTAGATTAAAGATAGAAATCAATGGGTGTTGATGGAAATGGAAGAAAATGAGTTAAAGTATACTAACCTATGAATCGGTGATGAAATTTCTCTTCAAAATCGCCTTTAGGCCGAGCTCTAATGAAAACATGGTGAAAAATGGGTGAAATCTCGTATTTGGGATATTTAATAGTCTGGGCGTCATGCCTTCTTCACGTTCACGAAGGACCTGCCGTACTCGCAAAGCACAGCTACCAGAATGGCCTACGCGTTCGCAAAGGCTTCTCCCCCCAGGCCTTCACGTTCGCGATCCAGGGCTCGCGTTCGCATAGAGTGACAACGATGCCACCTTCCCAAGTCCCTCAACCCTACGCATCCGCGAGAGGTTATCTGCATTCGTGAAGGACAAACCCCCAAAGCTTCGTGTTTGCATACCAGCCATCGCGTTCACGATGAAGTAAAACCTCCCCAGCCAAATTACTCTTCGCGATCACGGGAGTATCTTTGCGATCACGAAGAAGAACACACCAGATGACAGCAGACTTCCAAAAACCAGCAATTTCTAAGTTCAAAATCATCCGTAGCCTATCCGAAACTCACCCGAGACCCTCGGGCTTCAAACGAAACATGCGCACAAGTGTAATAACATCATACAAACTTGCTCGTTGATCAAAACATCAATATAACACCTAGAACTATGAATCAGACACAAAAATAACTAAAATTCTCAAAGAAACATAAGAACTTTCAAATTTTCAGTCGGACGTACAAATCACGTCAAATCAATTCTGTTTTGTACCAAATTTTGCAGACAAGTTATAAATACTGAAACGAACCTATACCAAGTTTGGAAACCGAGATCCGAACCAGGTAGCAACAAAAGTCAACCTACGGTCAAACTTAGGAATTCTTTAAACCTTTAAACTTCTAGTTTTCAACAAATTATGTTAGATCAAGCTAGGGACTTCCGAATTTGATTCTGGGTATCCGCCCACGTCCTAAATCATGATACGGACCCACCGGGACCATCAAAACATTGATCCGGGTCTATTTACCCAAAACGTTGATCATAGTCAACTCAAATGAGTTTTAAGGATTCACATTTTCGTCAATTTTCTCATAAAAACTTTCTGGAAAAAGGACACGGACTGCGCATGAGAATTGAGGAAAGATAAACGGAGGTAATCAAAGTTTTGGAACATGGAAATGAAGGATATAACTATAAATAACCTATCGGGTCATCACATAGTTTTGCCTTTTTTCCTATTGCCATAAGAACTAGGTTCTAAAATGCTTGGCCATCTCTTAGTCTTTCTTCTACCCTTTGTAGGCTCGACATCGGGCAAAAGTATTTTTGTGGACTGAATCTTGTCAGACTCCACCCATTTCTCTTTTCTAGGGATTGTGTGAATGGTTCTTTCATATGCAGCCAAATATGTTGAAACCTTATAGAACATAGAGGAGTTATCATAAATGGAGGAACTATATCCATACCCAAAGCTTAATTTCAGAGCTGTCATTGCATGTCGGCAGGGTATTTTTTCCAAATCAAACTGACAACAAGAACATGTGTTCAAATCCAGATTAACTACTACATCCTTGCTGTGACCGACAATTCTAAACTGGTTATTTACTAATTGATGCACCAAGAGCGCGTCGCAAACAACCATATTACTCCTAATCTTCTTTTCAGCATAAGGAACAAGGAGGGTCAATATATTTTTCATTTTATTACGCCTCTCATAGAATTTTTCTTCAAACTTTCGAATAATATGATTGAATAGGCCAATGATCAGGAAGTCTCTTTGATCCTTAAGCATTGCGTTAAGCGATTCTGCAATGTTTGTTGTCAACATGTCGTATCGGTTTCCTAGAAAGAAGGCCATGTTCCACTTTTGGAACCCTATTTCATTTGCGAGATAGTTAGTTACTTCCCTGTTTTTATCATGCAATTGAGTAAAATGGTTAAAGAATTCCTCAATATTGTATGATTGTGCGGTAGAAAATAAATGCTTAATAAAAATTCCACAATAAAACCTCTTACGCATATTTTCAACAATGTGACGCGTGCAAAAACCATGGTGAGCAGTAGTAAAAAAAAATTGAAGCCATTCCCAATAGACAGATCTGCAAAAATATCATCCTTCAGATCTGACAGGGATGGGCCTTTGCCATTAGCATACCATTCCTGGTAATATGCACCCAAAGTCTTCGACGACGTGTTAGGATGACAACTTGATATGATTTGTACCCCACATGTGTGCTCGCCATGTCACTTGGTAATATAAAATCTATCAGAACTCTCATACTTTAAAGCGAGTAACTTCCACGGGCAACTCACATCTCGGCATGCCACCAAAGTTAATTTATTGCTACTATTCTTCATACGAAACGTAAAATGAATTTTCACAGAAGCAACCTCCAACTGTTCTATTAGATCCAATTTGTTGTCGAAATATTTTCCAATGAAAAAACCTATACCATTAGGATGGCGATGTTGTGTAGCTAATGAGTCCACCAAGCCTTCATCTCCAACTACCCGACTGACAATATCTGAGAGCTCTTCCGCTCAATCTACATCTTCCAAACCGTATGATTTCATTTCATTATCATCAAAATTATGCAAGTCATGACTAAATACACTGAAGCCATCTTTCACCATTCTTTCCTCCTCTACTTCTAAAATTGGTGGTTGTATTGGTGGCTGTCACTACCTATAATAACCTGATCGGTCATTTTGAGGATTAGCATCCCATTCGATAGCTTCAGGTCTCGAGAAGCTTTGTATTATGTGTTATGACGTGTGTGCATGGCCAAGTTTGTATTTCAGATAATTCGGGATTAATTTGGAAGAAGGATTCTTATTTTAGAAGCTGAAGCGGTAAGAGTTGACCGGAATTTAAATTTTATGTGGACAAATACGAAATAGAATTTTGATGATTCTAATAGCTTCGTATGGTAATTTTGGACTTAGGCATGCGTCCGGATTTGGATTTGGAGGTCTGTAGGGTAATTGGATGCATTTTGGCAAAAATAGGGAAGTTGACATTTTGGAAGGTTAAGAGGTTTGACCGGGATTTGTCTTTGTTTATTTTGGTCTTAGATTGTAATTTCGAGAGTTGGATTAGCTCCGTTATGTCAATTGGAACTTGCATGCAAAATTTGACGTCATTCCGACTTGATTTGATATATTTCGGTACGAGTTTTGGAAGTTGGAAGATTTGAAGTTCATAAGTTTGATTCGAGGTGTAATTCATAGTTTCGATATTATCTGATATGATTTAAGACCTTGAGTAGGTCCGCGTTATGTTATAAGAGTTGTTGGTATGTTCGGACGAGGTCCCAAGTGCCTCGGGTGAGATTCGAACGGGGTTTAGATCGTTTAGAGCCCTGTTTAAGCTGTTGTAATTTTTGGTTGTTGGTGTCTTTGCACTAGCGCATGAGGAACCGCAGGTGCGTGCTAGCAGAATTGTGTTACTGGTCACAGAAGCGACCTGGGGAATGCTGGCTGGGGAGGCTTCGCAGAAGCGGAAGTTGGCTTCGCAGAAGAGAAGGAAGCATAGAAGTGATGGCCTGCTCGAACCTGCGTTTGCGCAGAAGTGGACTTTCTGCCGTAGATGCGATGGGCCTGTTGGCCAGTGCATTCACAGAATTGAGATTTGTCTCGCAAAAGTGAGCTCGCAGGCGCACAAATCTGTCCGTAGATGCGAAACTACACAGAAACATAAGGGATCGAACTTGGTCATTTCTTCATTTCATTTTGGATTTTTGGAGCTCGGTTGTGGGTATTTTTGGAAGGATTTTTCACAATTGCGTCTTGGATAAGTGTTATATATTCGAAAGTGATTTTATTTTATAATTCCATGGTTATTTGCATCAATTATTTGTGAGTCAAATGGAAGAAATTTGAGAAATTTGTAAAACCTTTCAAAAACAAAAAATCGAGATTTGGAGGACGAATCGTTATCGGAATTTGATAATTTTGGTTTGGTTGAACTCGTATCAGAATGAATGTTTGAGTTTTGTGAATTTTACTGGGTTTCGAGGTGCGGGCCTAGGGGTTGACTTTTGGGTTGCTTTTTAATTTTTGTTAAAGATTGAAGTTTTATTATTGGGAATTGTTTTCTATGAGTTTTATTTATGATTTGAAATTATTTTGGCTAGATTTGAGTCGTTCGGAGGTTGTTTCACTCGAGAAGGTCATTTTAGAGTAACAGTATAGCTTCATTGGAGGTAAGTATCTTACCTAACTTTGTGTGGGGAAACTACCCCTTAGGATTTGAGTCATTTGTGCTGCTTGTGTCATGTGAAGGTCGTGTACGCGAGGTGACGAGTACGTGCACGAGCTTAATTGTGGAAATTTGATCGTTTAGGGATCTTAGGTTCTTCTGCTCATTAGATGTGAAGTTGTTTTGTCATGTTAAATTTTCCATTTACTAGTTTCACCTTTACGTGTATTAATTGGAATTAATTACTTCATGTTCCACCCTTATTGCCGATTAAACTCTAATGTGCCTTAACTGAAGTTGTTGCCTCCTCTATTGCCGTGCTATCCTTCCCAAATTGCTTATCCTTAATTGAAGTTATTATTATCTTTTCCCTAAATTGTCTATCCTTTATTGAAGTTATTATTATCTTTTCCGTAATCACTTATCCTTAATTGAATTTGTTGTATCTTTTCCGAAATTGCTCAACTAAAATGAAGTTTTGTTACCCCTTATTGTTGGTGACTTATCCTTATTTGGAATTATTGATTCGTGTTATCTCTCTAATCGTCGAATTGTACTTTTGCAGAATCATTGCTACACATTATCTCTTCCTTGTTAAGCTATTCTTGTCGAGGCTATTATTCCTTGTTGTGTCCTTCTTTATGAGCTTGTTCTCCCATCTCTTTGTGTTCTATAATTCCTGAGTTGATTTACTTGTCGTATTCTCGTGATATTGTCGTTGTTGCTATTGTATTCAGTATTTTTGAGTCGAGGGATATGTCTGGTTGTGATGTTAAAACGGTTTTGAAGAAATGTTGTGGCATGTAGGCACATATTGTGAAAGTCATTTATTTGAGTTGTTATGCTTTGACACACTTGTTATTGTTGAGAGAATTTCTATGTGTTTGCACGAGGTTTCTGCCGTGCGGTTGTTATTATATTTGCATCAGTGGAAGGAAAATCTAGTAAATATTCGGACTGCTAGCGATATAACGCAAGATTATGTCGAGGTCGTACGGCCCGATCCAGGGTAGTGTGTACACTGTCGAGGGTCAGCTGGCGCGAACCAGAGATGCATATCAATATACTGCCAAGGCATTCGGTTTGATCCACAAGAAAGGAAGAAACTTACCGAATTATGAGTCACGTGCTTACAACACAGATATAGGTGCATAATAGTGGATATACCCCTTTCAGTTTATCAAATATCTTGGCAGCAACTCAAGGTGATAAAACTCAAGGTGATATATATATATATATATATATATATATATATATATATCAATTATAAATTCAATTAATTAAGCTAGCAAAATGAGTCCAAATAATTCAGATATTATATGATAAAGTCCTAAGTCTACCCGAACATAAACATGCTTTAGCTACGTACGGACTCTCGGCACCACGTGCGTACGTAGCACCCACAACTAGTAGCACATAATAATTATATCACCTAGGGGTTAATTTCCTCCTCACAAGGTTAGACAGGAGACTTACCTCGTTCTGAAGTTTCATAACCAGCTCCAACGCCTCTCTAACTCCTCGACTCAAATCGAACAATCTGAAACTAGTCAAAAAACATGAAAATCAATCAAAATATACTCCAATGCGCATAATTTAAAAAATTATAATAATTCTCAACTTCGCTCGAAAAGTCAACAAAGTCAACCCTCGGACCCACGTGCCCGGATTCCAAAATTGTTTGATGATGAACATTACCCACGACACCACGAACTCAAATATATAATTTATTCCTAATTCCATATCCATTTTTATGGTCAAAATCCAAGAATACCAAATTCTAGGTTTTTCTTCCAAATCACACAATTTCCACCAATTTCCATGTTCGAATCCATGTATAATTCATGTATGTAACTCAAAATATGAAGAAATTATATACATAGTGGAGGATGACGAAAAGGCTCCTTCAAAAATTGCCGCAAGCTCGGCTCCAATGGAAGATTTGAGATAAAATGCGCCAAAGCCCGTCTTTGCTTACTTATACACTGCCCAGATGACTTCATCGTGAAAGCAACAATGCCCTCGCGTTCGCGAAGCTCAACAAACTCAGCACCAAAAACTCTTCTTCTCGAACGCGGTAAATCCCTCGTGTTCGCGAGGCACAACCTGCTTCAGCTCCAAAATCCTTCTTCGCGATCGCGAAGACAGGCTCACGAACATGATAATTTACCAGACCTGACCATCGTGAACGCAGCACCATCCTCGCGAACGCGTAGGCCAAGACTCCCAGGCCCAGTTTCCCTTATGCAAACGCGACCAGTCAACCACGAACGTAGAGCACAACTGCCCAAACCTTCGCGAATGTGACCGCCTTATCATGAACGCGTTGAACAAAAAGGCCTCCAGTCCAAAACCTTCTTCGTGAATGCGGCTCTCTCTCCGCATTCACAAAGAACAAAACCAGTATTGGCAAACCAGCAACAACAATTCATCCAAACTTGGTCTGAAACCATCCCGAAACACACCCGAGGCCCCGGAGACTTCGTCCAATCACACCAACAAGTCCCAAAATATGACACGAACATGCTCGAGGCTTAAAATCACACCAAACAACATCAAAACTATGAATTGATGATCGAAACCTTTCTTCAAACTTTCAAACATTCAAACTTCGATGAATGCGTCCGGTTCTTACTTAAACATTCCGTAATGGTGCCAAACTTTACGCACAAGTTATAAATCACGATACGAACCTATTCCAAGGCTCATAACCTCAAACAAACCTCGATAACACTAAAGTACACTTCAAATCAAACTTAAGAAATTTTTAAACATTCAAAATACCAACTTTCCATAATAAGCACTAAAATGATCCCGGACCACCCGATACTTAACCCGGACATATGCCCAAGTCTGAAATCATCATACGAATCTTTTGGAACCTTCAAATCCCGATTCTAAGGTCTTTTAATCAATATTTAAACCTTAGTCAACTCTTCCAACTTACATCCGGATTTAGAATTTTCTATCCGAATCAACTCTGAACTTCTCAAAATTCAATTCCGACTACGCGTGCAAGTCATAAAATATAAAGTGAAGCTAATCAAGGCCTCAAACCGCCGAACAACGCACTAGAGCTCAAAACGATCGGTCGGGTCGTTACATGATTGGTGAATCTAAGTGAAGAAATTGGGAATTTTGGTAAAACGTTTCTAAAGTAAAAATTGATGATTTAACGGTCGATTTGAGGTTGGATTTGGATGAAACACATATATTTTGACTCGTATTGGAATGGGTGTTGTTAGTTTCATTGAGATATTTGCACAGGTTATTTGACTAGTGAGTGTCATGACTGGAAGCTCATCACTACTCCACCCAGGTTAGTCTTACTTATTGGTTGTCGATTGTGGTGTACTCATACGATACTTCTGCACATCTTTTTGTACAAATCCTCAGGTGGGTCCTAGCAGATTTTCGAACTGAGCTTGGAGGACACTCTAAGGCTTAGGATGAGCTGCACTTCATGGATCTATTTCGCATTTCTCGAGTCCCTGTTCTAGTATTATTCCTATCGATTGTATTTCAGACAATTAGTTATGTATTTAGACTTATTCTCTGATCATAGATGCTCATGTACTTGTATTACCTAGTCTTTGGGTTGTGTGATGTTGGCCGTGTTTAGGTCGTGTTATGATTTTATAATTTGTTTTTTACTATTTTGGATTATCATTGTCTTTATTTATGCTATTTTAAGGTCAATTTAACAAATGGACTTCATTTTTGTGGAATGCGAGTTGGCTTTCTTAGCAAGTTCGGCTAGGCGCCATCACGGCCTTATGGTAGGATGCGGGTCGTGACAATCTATGAAGTTGTGGTGTGAGTAACTTATGCATCCAAGTTTTCTTGAGAGGGCTTGCAGAATATTTTTTGTAGTTGGGTACTTTTAGAGTATGAAACTAGGGTTGAAACATTATGTGTCCGAACTATTTCCAGCACCTTATCACTTTGCATTACCCTACGTAACTTATCCAATAAAAATCTTTTCTTGTTGAGCTATCCATTTTCACCCATGTAGGATCTGACTTGCTACATTCGTAAAGACTTTCATATTACTCATTCTTCATTTATATATCATGATTAATATACTCCTTATCAATTTTCCATGCTCCTGACGTCCTACAACTTTCATCTTTATATCGTTAGCCAATGCAATTCTTGATATGATGATATATATTTGACGTTTCGAAATGAATAGAATTGAGTGGATGTTGGACCTCTGTCCCACTCTTATTTCCATGCTTCTTTTCATCCTTGAAACGCGCCACCGCCCTGATATCTCAAGATCCCTTCTTATTAAACTCAAGTTTGTAGCTTTTCTCTTATCGAACACTTTTTTAAAATATCATTTTTGCATCAGTACTCAATTTACAAGAGTCATATAAGTATTTTTATAATTTTTCATAATTTTTAAAGGTCTAAAATTGTTTTTCTTGCATTTAAATTGTTCAAATATTTATTAATTATCTTTTCAAATTATTTTTTTGATGACTTAATCATCCAAATTTATTATTACACCCACATATATATTTTATAATATTTTATTTCATTTTATATAATTACATTTGTATTTTTAATCTATTTACATAATTTTACAATAATAGCCTATATTTTGTACATAATTGCATTATCTACACTAAAATAGCATTTTTTTTTTATATTTTTATAACATTAATCTATTATTTTTAACTATTTTACTGCATAAGTAATATTTTTATTATTTATAAATTACTTTTATAAATTATTTAAATAATTTTTGTATATTTAATTTATAGCCCAATATAAGGTTAAATTTCCGACCAGATCAGGCCCAAACACTTAGCCCACTTCATTTTTCACTCGTCAGCAGCCCAAACCAAAATATCCTGTTGACTTAACTCGTCGAAACCCATTTCCTTGACCCGTCCTAACTTCTTTTGATCCTGGCCGTTGATCTCTTAAGATCAATGGCCCACAATGAACCAACCCTTTTCCTTATATCTCCATAACCCAACCCTAAAGACCACTCTTCTCAAATCAGCCACTTCTATACTCTCTCAAACCTTTTCCTCTCTTCTGCAAATTCTAGCAGCCGCTGCTTAGTCCCTCTCTGATTCCGACCTAGAGATGGAATCTACCTATGATCTACTTACCTTATTAATTTTCTCTCATTATTGCTCGTCTGTTTATGGTATTAGTTAGGTACATGCCTAACTTTGGAAAGTCCCACTTCCGAGATCGGACTGGAATGACTCGAATCTTTGGATTTTGGGCAGTATTCTGTCTATATACACTCAACAAGGAGCGATTTGCACTCTTGGATCGATTTTCAAACGATTGAACCCAACTAGGTTTTGAGACTCTTCATCTGCTCTACTAATTCTGATTTGCATGTGATATTTTCTTTCCTTATTTGTGCTTAATTGATTGTTTTCCATATTTGTTATTTCAATTCCTACTACTATATAAACTCTCTTCCCCGTTCCCCTTCGAAGGTCGAAAAAACGATTATCATTTTTTACTTTTGTTATTACCGCTATTCTCTCACTCATTCTATTATTCTGAGACTTTGATTTTTGGCCGGCTGGAAGCCAAAGCCACCTGAATCTGACTGTTTCAACCTCTCTCAGCGTGAGCAATGCCCAGGGTTCATCTGAGACCCTTGGAAACTCTGAGACACAGAGAACTTTGGGGTTCTACTGCTCTATTTGCCATTGAAGCATTACTGGGACTATTCTTCATATGATTATTTGCGAGTGGTAAGTCTCTTTGGCCACATCAATTTATTCTCTTTGGTTGTATTATATTTTCTCCTAATTCATGTCCCTGAAACTTCTATGAAGCATTGCTCCACTACGCCACTTGTTTGTAACCTTACTTGCTCTAAGGTCTTTCTTATGTCTCAATACTGAACTTTGCCGGGATTCTAGTTGTGAGATGTATTTCGCATATATGCTAGCATGAATGATTTTCTAATTTTCCTAAACTTATTTATTCTGCTGTGTTATGTTGATACCTGGTGTTAATCCTGAGTTTGCTTCTCTGTCTTGTTATGGATTGTTATGATAGTCTGGGAAATATTTTGTTAAGCCACTCATGACTAACTTGCTGCTTTTTGAGGTTATACCATTCATTACGACTTGCTTTCATGCAATTTATGTTCTATTGTGTGTTAGTTGACATGATCAACTCTGTATTCCCCAGCACTAGTTAAACCTTTAGAATAAACTTTCAACTAGTTTTGTTCTTCTATATGCAGTCAACTATTGTTGTATCTGATGCATGTTTTTCTTACTTCTGAAAATTGATATGCCTCTTGTATTGTGACTGACATTTAGAATGGTAAGGTTTTCCCCTGCCGAGTCAAGTGATTGCTCAATTATAAATTTGTCCTGTTAAGATATTTTCATTAGGTTTTCATGTTAGAACCTTCATGTTTAGGCTAAGCTCTACTGATTCTCCCAACTTTCATGATCAAACCTTTTGTTTGAAAGCTTCTTAGGTTAGTCCTGACCATGCTTTGTTTGGAACTTCATTTGAAATAATTTTCTATCCTATGAAGATCAATCATGTCATCTTAGCCTCTAAAATGCAAGCAAGAACCTGCCTTGTGTATACCCTGCCAATACGTCATATGATCTTGTTTACATGTCTTAGTGAGAATTAATGGCAATTACAGTCCTAAGAACTAAGTGTATGGAGTTCTCACTCTGTTAAATTAATTCAATGTGTAGTTCGTTGTTTGTGTTGCTAAGTTTGACATCTAATTGGGGTGTAAGTCATTCGTCTGGGCCTGGTGTTTGGCCATATGTGTTGTTGGACTTGGGAATTCGATTCGGCTTACCCTACTGTTCCTATTGTAACAACCCGATCGATCGTTTTGAGAATTTGCATTCCGTTCAGCTATTTGAAGTCTTGAGCAGCATCGTATGATGTATTATGACTTGTGTGTATCATCGTTATTGATTTTCAGGCGTTTTAAAATTAGTTTGGGAAGAATAAATTTTATGTTTGAAGCTTTAAAGTTTGAAGAGTTGACCAAGTTTGAATTTTTAGTATTTGACCTCAGATTTTTGACGTCAGTTAGGTCCGGATGATGATTTTGGACTCGGGCGTATGCCTGGATTTATATTTGGATATTTCTAGAAGATTTCGGCACGCATTAGCGAAAGTTGGAAATTTAAAGGTTTGGAATGTTCATAAGTTTGACCGAGGGTTGACTTTGAGGATATCGGAATCGGATTATGGTTTCAGGAATTGGAATAGCTTCGTTATGTCATTTGGGACTTGTATGCAAAATTTGGGTTCATTCCGAATTGGTTACGCTTGAATCTGACGCTTGGTTTGAAGTTTGAAGTTTATGAACTTAAGAGATTGATCTTGATCGACGATTCATGGTTTTGAAGTTGTTATGTGTGATTTGAGGCCTCAAATACGTAACTTGTTGGTATGTTCGGACGGGGTTGCGAGGGGCTCAGGTGAGTTTCGGGGTGGTTTCGGACCATTTCTACGCTATTTTTAGCTGCTGGTTTTGGGCTAAAGGGGTATGCATTGCAATAGCGTAGAATTGGTCGCGATCGCGAAGAGTAAAATGGGAAACATGGGCCTATGAATCGCGATCGCGGAAGGATTTTCACGATCCCTTAGAGGAAAATTCTGATGTCACTGACCCGACTTTGGAAGCTTTATCTTGCAATCTATAAGGAATTTGGAGATGATTCAAAAATGAAAGTTGTAGCTTTTTGTGTCTAGATTTTGGTTATATTTTGTGAATCTATCTTCATTTTTGGTAATTGGATTGTGAATTTTAAAGAGAGAAATTGGGGGGTTTTGTCTAAAGTTTCATATAGTGAAATTTTGAGTTTTGAACGTCGATTCGGAGTCGGATTTGAGTGAAACTAGTATGATTGGACTCATGATTGAATGGGGTTGTCGAATTTTGTTAGTTTTGTTGGGTTCTGAGGTACGGGCCTGGGTTTGACTTTTTGGTTGACTTTGGGGTTTTGATTAAAGATTCGACCTTTATTATTTGGAAATGTTTCCTTAGGCATTATTTTATGTATTTGAGTTGCTTTTGGCTAGTTTCGAGTTGTTCAGAGGTTGGTAGGCGTGGGATGGCATTTTTGGAGTATCGTTTGGCTTGCTCGATATTGGAATTGGCTTGTTCGAGGTAAGTAACACTTCTAAACATGGTGCTGAGGGTATGAACCCATAAATATGCTTGTTATGTGTTGGTGTTGTGGTGATGCACATGCTAGGTGACGGGTGTGTGGGCGTGGACCGTGTGAATTTTGACTCAATTGTTTCTGTGGTACAGTGTAGTTACCTAATCTTGTTTTTATCCATGAGGTCTATACGTGCTAGAGTGATTGAGTTGTGATCCATGTTAGAAATCATGTTTAGCCTATATGCTTATTCTGTTGGGACCCATTGAGGTCATATCTGCTGTTGAGTTTTGCTTAAATTGCAGTTATATACTCAATCATAGTCATTCATTTGCATATCGTATCTCAGTCTCTGTTGCCATTTATTGATACATCATATCATCATTTGTGAGCTGATTTTCATGACATTGTGAGCCCGAGAGACTGGAGAGATTGATGAGTGAGTGAGTCCGAGGGCTTGTTTATAAGTAATATTGATGGGATCGGGTTGCACGTCGCATCAGATATTATTGATTCATGATGGGATCGGGTTGCACGCCACTGCAGGTATTATTGATTCATGCCATGATTGGCTTATTACAGTGCTTGGGCTGGATCTGCCCCTTCGGAGTCCACACACCCACAATGAGCACAGTTGCTATTGATTCTTTAGGTTGGATCTGCCCTGTACAGTGCCGAGTGTGAGTGTCGAGAGCGAGTGCCGAGTGATTGAGAGGACTGAGTGACTGTGAGGAATGAGTGACTGTGAGGACTGAGTGACTAGGAGGACTGAGTGAATTGATACTCTGAGAGTATGCATATGGTTTTAACATTGTGTTACATTGCATTTGACATGCACACCTGACATGTAGGCATAGAGATGCATTTTCCTCATGTTGTACGGTATTACGTCATTTATGACTTCTCATACATATTGACTATAAGCATAGAGATGTACCTTCCCCATGCCATCTAATAATGATACATTTACATGTTGAAAGTTTTGGGGAAAATCACAGATTTACAAACTTACTCATATTTTGGTGATTTCGGTAAAAGATTTGGGTTTTACTATTATACTTGAAAAACATGCCTATTTTTTCGGAACTGTGAACGAGTTCAGCATTATATCTTTAAGTTATTACATGTACCACTTCAGTTATATTGTTATGCATTGTTCCTGGCTGTCGGTGTTGGACTCTGACCTTTGTCCAAGCTCGTCACAACTTTCAACCTAAGGTTAGGTTTGTTACTTATCGAGTACATAGGGTCGGTTGTACTCATACTACACTTCTGCACCTTACGTGCAGATGTTGGATGATGATGTTGATGTGTATGGCGGGAGTTGGATTTGAAGAAGTACCTGCATTCCGGTCAAAGCTTCCTCTTGATCTTGGTAGCTTTAGAATTATAATCTATTCATGTGTATTTCAAACAGATTATGTATTTTATTTTATATCATCTTTGTAAAATCTAAATCTTAGAAGCTCAAAATTTGTCCTACCAGTCCTTGGGAAATGCATAAAGTTTTAGTTCTTTTATCATTCATTTGACTCAATAAATCTCATTAAATTGGATAGTTGTTAATTAGCTTACCTGGCGGGTTGGGTTAGGTGCCATCACGACAAGTTGGATTTTGGGTCGTGACAAGTTGGTATCAGAGCTCTAGGTTCATAGGTTCTACGAGTCATGAGTAAGTATCTAGTAGAGCCTTGTGGATCGGTATGATGACATCCATACCTATCTTCGAGAGACTACAGGACATTTAGGATGAACTTCCCATCTTTATTTCCTTATCGTACGGCATTGATTCAGCTTGAAGCGTAACTATTTAAATTCCTTCCACGCACTCGTATACGCATGTGAGTGCTCGGTATCAGTTGTGCATCGTTGGCTTGTGGATTCTATAGATGGGGTGCAAGATGTGTTTTCTGTGTTTTGGTGATGGACCAGTCTTGAGGACTTGAGGCTACGTTTGGACCGCAGATTAGGCTCGGTAGTTTCAGTTGTGCGAGCATATACTTTTGGACTTCTATGTCCAGTGGTATCCCTATGAATGGGACGGGTGGCTCGGTGAGTGGTGGGACGACTATATGATGAGTAGGATGTGACCGCGGGATGTGTTCAGATGGTTTGAATATGACAGGAAGAGTTTGCTTGAGATGTGAAAAGGACTATTGGATGCTCGATTTCTGTGGATGTGTCATACAGTCTTGAGTTATGAAGATGTTTTGAGAGATTCTTTCATGTTATTTCATTTGTGGAACGAAGTAGATTTTCATATCTTGTTGATGATTTCAGACTCAGGAAGATTAAGTGATTGCGTAGTAGTTGTGGCTGTGAAAGGGTTTAGAGAGATGTCAGTTTGAGGCAAAGCAGATGGGTTATCACCTGTGGGGTAATTTACGGATGTGTGATCCTTAGATGTTGTGTGGATGCTTTCTTTTCTACCAATGGGTTATAGGTGTTGCAACTTGAGTTTGGATCGCTTAAGGAAATTGGCTTGACCGTTATATGAATGAATGCAAGCTTAGCAAATGATCTAAGGTACTATATGGTTTGTGTTACATGAGCTTATGAAGGATTTAGTTGAATCTCATTGCGGTATTATGGCAGTAATAGGGTATGGTTATTGTAAGTTATCAGATGTTTTATTCCATGGCTTTTAGCCAAGTGGGGGAGTCTGCTATCGACGATTTGATTGTATGGTTACGTGTTGTATTGGTTTCGATCTGAGGCATACTTGTGGATCGGTTTTGAGAATTTACATTCCGTTCATCTATTTGAAGTCCTGAGCAGCATCGTATGATGTATTATGACTTGGGTGTATCATCGGTTCTAGTTTTCAGGTGTTTCAAAATTAGTTTGGGAAGAACGGATTTCATGTTTGAAGCTTTAAAGTTGGAAGAGTTGACCAATTTTGACTTTTTAGTATTTGACCTCGGTTCAAAGTTTTGACGGTTCCTTTAGGTTCGGATGGTGATTTTGGATTTGGGCGTATGCCCGAATTTGCATTTGGATGCTTCTAGAAGGTTTCAGCGCTCATTGGCGAAAGTTAGAAATCTGAAAGTTTGGAATGTTCATAAGTTTGATCGAGATTTGACTTTGAGTATATCGGATTAATTGTGGTTTCGGGAATTGAAATAGCTTCGTTATGTCATTTGCGACTTGTATGCAAAATTTGGGTTCATTCCGAATTGGTTAGGCTTGAATCGGATGCTTGGTTCGAAGTTTGAAGTTTATGAACTTAAGAGGTTGATCTTGATCGATGATTCATGGTTTTGACGTTGTTATGTATGATTTGATGCCTCGAATAGGTTCGCGTTATGTTTTGTGACTTGTTGGTATGTTCGGACGGGCTTCCGAGGGGCTCGGGTGAGTTTTAGGGTGGTTTCGGACCACTTTTAGGCTATATTTAGCTGCTGGTTTTGGGCTAAAGGAGTGTGCATTGCAATAGCGTAGAATCGTTCACGATCGCAAAGAGTAAAATGGGAAAAATGGGGCTGTGAATCGCGATCGTGGAAGGATTTTTGCGATCGCGTAGAGGAAAATTCTGATGCACTGACCCGACTTTTGAAGCGTATATCTTGCAATCTATAAGGAATTTGGAGATGATCCAAAAATGCAAGTTGTATCCCATTGCGTCTAGTTTTCAGAAAATTAAACCGTTTGTCATTTATAGTTTTGTAAAAAAAAATGTTATGGCTGACACACTACAAGCTATCTGAGAAGAATTTGGGGGAGAATTAAATGGAAGTTTGTTCATCGCGATCGTGGGGAAATTGGCATGATCACATATGGTAAAATTGTCCCGGAAACCTTTTGTGATCACGATCGTGAAGGGCACCTCTGGAACAGGGTATAAAGTTATCTATTTCGAAAGTTTCAGATATTTTAGCATATTTTGAGCTATGGAGCTCGGATTGAAGAAGTTTGTAAGGCGACTTTCACCATATGGATTGGGGTAAGTATTTTCTACTCAGTTTTGGTTATATTTCGTGAATCTATTCGTTTTTTGTAATTGGATTATGAATTTTAAAGAGAGAAATTGGGGGGTTTTGTCTCAAGTTTCATATAGTGAATTTTTGAGTTTTGAACGTCGATTCAGAATCGGATTAGAGTGAAACTAGCATGATTAGACTAGTAATTGAATGGGTTGTTGGATTTTGTGAGATTTGTTGGGCTTCGAGGTGCGGGCCTTTGACATTTTGGTTGACTTCAGGATTTTGATTAAAGATTCGACCTTTATCATTTGGAATTGTTTCCTTAGGCATTATATTATGTATTTGAGTTGCTTTTGGCTAGTTTCGAGATATTGGGAGGTTGGTATGCGCGGGATAGCATTTTTGGAGTATCGTTTGGCTTGCTCGAGAACCCCTGACTATACGTGTTATGTATTGGTGTTGTAGTGACGCACATGCTAGATGACAGGTGTGTGGGCGTGCACCGTGTGAATTTAGACTCAGTTGTTTCTGTGGTACGGTGTAGTTACCGGATCTTGTTTTTATCTATGAGGTCTCTATGTGCTAGAGTGATTGAGTTATGATCTATGTTAGAAATCATGTTTAGGCTATATGTTTATTCTGCTGGGACCCATTGAGGTCATATCTGCTGTTGAGTTTTGTTTAAATTGCAGTAACATACTCAGTTATACTCATTCATTTGTATATCATATCTCAGTCTCCGTTGACATTTATTGATACATCGTATCGTCATTTTTAGGCTGCTTTTCAAGATATTGTGAGCCCGAGAGACTAGATAGATTGATGACTGAGTGAGGTCGAGGGCCTGTTTATGAGTGATATTTATGGGATCGGGTTGCACGCCGCAGCAGGTATTATTGATTCATGATGGGATCGGGCTGCACGCCGCAGCAGGTATTATTGATTCATGCCATGATTAGCTTATTATAGCGCTGGGGCTGGATCTGCCACTCCGGAGTCTGCACACCAACAATGAGCGCAGTTGCTATTGATTATTTAGCCTGTTGTACAGTGCCGAGTGCGAGTGCTGAGTGATTGGGATGACTGAGTTACTAAGAGGACTGAGCGACTATGGGGAATGAGTAACTGTGAGGACTAAGTGACTGGGAGGACTGAGTGACTGGGAGGACTGAGTGAATTGATACTCTAAGAGTATGCATATGGTTTTAACACTGTGTTACATTGCATTTGACATACAGGCATAGAGATGTATTTTCGTCATGTTGTACGGTATTATGTCATTCATGACTTCTCCTAAACATTAACATATAAGCATAGAGATGTACTTTCCTCATGCCATCTGATAGTGAAACATTTACCCGTTGAATGTTTTGGGAAAAATCACAGTTTTACAAACTTACTCATATTTTGGTGATTTCGGTAAAAGATTTGGGTTTTACTGTTATACTTGAAAAACATGTCTATTTTCCGGAACTGTGAACGAACTGAGCATTATATCTCTGAGTTATTACTTGTACCGCTTCATTTATATTGTTATGAGTTGTTCCTGGCTGTCAGTGTTGGACTCTGGACCTTGTCCAAGCTCATCACTACTTTCAACCAAAGGTTAGGTTTGTTACTTATTGAGTACATAGGGTCGGTTGTACTCATACTACACTTCTCCACCTTGCATGCAGATGTTTGATGCTGATGTTGTTGTGTATAGCAGGAGCTGGATTTGAAGATGTACATGTGTTTCGGTCTTAGATGCCTCTTGATCTTGGTAGCTTAAGAATCATAATCTGTTCATGTATATTTCAAACAGATGATGTATTTTATTTCATACCAGCTTTGTAAATTCTAAATCTTAGAAGCTCATGATTTGTACTACCAGTTCTTGGAAAATGTATAAATGTTCAGTTATTTTATTATTCATTTGTCTCAATAAGTCTTATTAAATTGGATAGTTGTTAATTGGCTTACCTAGCGGGTTGGGTTAGGTGCCATCACGACTAGTTAGATTTTGGGTCGTGACACCTATGAACCTGGGATTTGGGTCTACTGGAAGTAAAGCTGCTGAAGGCCCAGAAACAGCACTGGGTTATTTTGTATTGGGCATGCCACTGTTCTATTAGGCCAATATTTGTTTCATTAGGTAATTATTTGAATTTGTATTATTCCATCTGGGCTTGTTATAACTTATGATAACGAATAATGGGGAAATTAGTAAAAAAGGGGCTGGGATATTCTGATTCTCGCATGAACTGGTAGAGAACTTGCCTATTGGATTTAATTTCCTTGTTTGCAATTCGTTTGACGTGCTCCTATTCTATACACTCATAGAAATCATGCCTATAGGTATCACATGCACTTAACGCGTCTAACACTTATACACTGTTCAAAGCATATTAGTTTAAGTATTTGCTCTACTTGTTCCCATGTCTACTACTGTGCATACTTAGACAGCATGCCCATAGTATGCAATAACACATGCTTTGCCAATCTAGATACCATGTCTATAGGGCTTCAACTAATCAATCAATCAATCGCTTCTATTGCTTTTATTACACTGCTCATCCAGATATCATCATTGTAGGATCTTAACCAGTTAATCGAATACTTTTGTTGCCTTATTGTACTGCCACACTTAAATGACATGCCTATAGGGATAAAATATTATAAAATCTTATTCGATTAGAAATCCTGCCATGATACTGTCACTCACCTAAGAAGCATGTTTAAAAAATCAGCGCTATCAATTCTGAGCTTTCAAACTGTTGCACCACCTCATTGTGCAAACAATTAGAGTTCATGCTTATAGGACTTGCAATACCTTTAATCTATCAATCCGTTAATCTAAGGCTCCAGTAGTGCCTATACGATACTGGAAATCAGAATCACATAGAGACCATGCTTACATGATTTAATGACTTTAACATGTTCTAAAGTAAATCGCCTATCACCTAATGTGTGAATCTGCCTGCGTGCGATTTGTTGGTTATGTGTGGAGGCCAACTTGAGCCATTTATTTACTTTATGTGAAGTCCTATATGTTTTAAATGCGCGCCTAGTTTTATCATTTTGAGCATCCTAAGTAGAGTCTAGAATCATCCAATAGTAGGTCCAAAGCCTCCTGGACCATAGGCATGGGACGGGTAGTGCACGCATAGGACATGACCTAGAATTGAATTAGAGAGCTTTTAGGTAAACAACTTTAACATAGTAATCGGTTAGCAGGAGATGATAGTCTGTGCCCGCTGAATAATATGAGCAATCCTTACCCTAAAAGGAGTTGCGAAGTATTATTTATGTTGCATGGGGTGATCCTTTAGGATAAAAACTTAGGATCCCCCCCCCCCCTTATATGTTTCTTTGTTTACACTTAGTCACTAAATAATTGAGTTGTATCTTGTAACCTCTAAGGACTTGTATTGATATAGTTTAATCGTTGCCTGATTTTATTTGCACTCATTCCTAATAGAACCTTCAAATTCCTTGTCTTCCCTCACTTATATATGATCACTTAGGACAATTATAATATGATAATCCCACGTAGTGTAAACTTCGGTCGGGACCCATAGTGGTGGACCTCAAAGAGTGCCTAACACCTTCTCTTTGAGGTAATTTGAGCCCTTACCTGATCTTTGGTGACATAGACTAATCAAAGAGAGTTATTCGCAAATAGGTGCCCTAACGTACCTTAAAAGCATTAGGTGACGACTCTTCTCTTTTAATACACCCATTTAAAAGAGTTGTCACGCGTCAAAACCCGCTTTCGCTAGAAAACAGGGCGTGACAACTGGTTCCCAGGCATGGAGATCACATATCTGTCCAACATTAGATCTGATCATAGCCCTCTTGTAATCACACGTATCCTAATTTTACTCATGTTAAGAAACAATTCAGGTTCCTTAATTTTTGGACAGATCATGAAACGTTTCTAGATGTTGTGAAAGAAAATTGGCATGTGGATTGTTGTGTTAATCCTTTCATTATATTCAATCACAAAATGAAGAAGTTGAAGAGAGCATTATCAGCATAGAGCAAAGCTACATATGGGGAAATTTTTCAAAAGATTGCTAGTTTAGAAGAAGTGGTATTGGTACATAAAGCTCAATTTGAAGCTAGTCCTACTCGGCTCAAAAGAGAAAGGCCCAATAAAGTGTAGGCAGAACTCATTAGATATTTATCAATTGAGGAGGAATTTTGGAAACAAAAAGATGGAATGTCATGGTTTAAAGATGGTGATCGAAATACAAGATGATTTCATGCTCAAGTGAATGGGAGGAGAAGAATATTGCAACTCAAAAGAATACAAAACAGTGAAGGCAACTAGAGTGAAGGCAATGAACAAATGGCAGAAGAGACACTACACTAAATTTCTTTCTAGCTCAGTTCCATGATGATGTTGTCCCTTCAATGTTTGGCATTATTGATCATGTACGTGTCTATGGATCAAAATCATGATCTTGTGAAATTACCTACAAAAGAAGAAGTCAAGCAGGTTGTTCTTGGTCTAAATGGGAATAGTGCTAGAGGCCTTGATGGTTTTACTGAGAAGATCATTCATGTTTGCTGGGAGATCATAGGACAAAGGCTAAACCTAATGTTGTGCTGAAATTTGATATGACAAAGGCCCATGATAGGCTTTCTTGGTTATTCATGACTAAGGTTATGAGGAAGAAGGGCTTTTGTGAGAGGTTTATTGGAGTAATATTTGGCATAGTGTCAAACAACTGGTATTCTATTTTGATCAATGGACAGCCTTATGGATTTATTAAATCCATAGGGGAGTCAAGAAAGGTGATCCATTGTCACATACATTATTCATACTAGTTGATGAAGCAATGTCAAGGGGTCTTAATGCCTTCAATTTGAACCTATACTTCTGCGGAATTGGCTTGCCAAAATGGAGTCCAAAAATCAATCATCTAGTCTATGCTGATGACACCATTATTTTTTTATCTTCTGCTGCAACATCATTGCAGTTGATCATGGAAGTGTTAAGTGCTTATGAAGTGGCATCTGAAAAGTTGATCAACAAGGCAAAATCAGCAGTGTATATGCACCACTAAACAAGTATGGAAGTGGTGAATAAAGTGCATAGGATCACTGGAATAAGTAGGCAAGGGTTTCCTTTTACTTATCTAGGTTGCCCCATATTTTATGCTAGAAGAAGAATGGATTATTATCATGGGCTTATCAACAAGGTGCTTGAAAAGTTGCAATCATGGAAACGTAAATTGCTCTCTATAGGTAGAAGGGAAATCTTGATATCACATGTCCTTCAGAGTATGCCAATATATTTGTTGTCAGCTGTGAATCCTCCTCAATTTGTTATTAATAAGCTTCAGAAACTTTTTGCTCGTTTCTTTTGAAGTAATTCAGTAGGTGGTATGGGTAGACATTGGGCATCTTGGGACACCTTATGTCAACCATATGAAGAAGGAAGGGTAGGGTTTATATCACTACATGATGTTTCAAAAGCTCTATTTTGCAAACTGTGGTGGAATTTTAGAACTAAACCTGCGTTGTGGAGCTCTTTTATGAATCAAGAAAATGAGTGCCATGGTGGTTCCTTGGAGAGATGGATCACATGTTTGAAGGAAAATGCTTGAGTATAGAGATGAGATTGAACATCAAATCATTTGGGAACCAAGAATGGGTTCTTCATTGTTTTGGTTTGACTACTGGACAGGATTGGGAGCTTTGTACTTCATTACTCCACCAGAATTGTACTGTGATGAATCTGTACACAATGTATATGATGTGGTTATGGAGGGGTATTGGGATGAAGATAGGCTGCTGGAAATTCTTTCTCATGATTTAGCACTTCATTTCATTAAGAACATCAAGCGCCCTATGTCACATAATGATCTTGATCGACCTTACTGGATGTTGCAAGTTAGGGGCAATTTCACTATCAAGTCTGCCTGGGAATATCTAAGGAGGAGAAGAGATCCTAGTATTGCATATAAAAACATGTGGGTGAAAAGTTTACCTTTTAAAATTTCTTTTTTCATGTGTAAGGTGTGGAAAGCCAAATTGCCACATGATGATTACTTTAGGAGGTTGGGTTACTCTACGCCTTGTAGGTGTTGGTGTTGTCTTAATCCAGAAGAATAAACATTGTCTCATGTGTTCTTTAGTTCCTATGCAGCTCGTTCGGTATGGTATTACTTTCTCTCCAATGCAGGAATATCAATGGAAGGCTTATCTTTGCAACAGGCAATAACAAAGTGCTAGACTGCCCAGGTTATTCTGCGACTTAAGCCTATTTTTCATGCATTGCCTTCCATTATTTTGTAGGAGATTTGGAAGAGAAGAAATATCTATAAACATGAGGAAGCTGTCTCAGTTAGTAGGGTGATAAATCAGGTATCATCTACACTTCAAGCCCTAGTTAAAGTGAGGAAGCCAAGCTTACAAAATGTCCCACACAAATGGCCATATTTGTTGCAACTATTACAGAATTATACTCCAAGAATGAAGTTGATTAAGGTGTTATGGGAATTGCCTACTCAAGGATGGATAAAAGTCAATACAGATGGGGCATCAAGGGGTAATCCAGGCAGAAGCTCGATTGGTTTTGTTTTAAGGGATGAAGAAGGAGATGTTAGATTTGCAATGGGGAAGGAGATTCAGGAGGTTACCAATACTAAGGCTGAAACACTTGCTATTCTTGAAGCTTTGAAGTACTATATTCAATCGTGAGAGGCTGGGGCCGTGGCAGAGGCCAAGGAGGGGCACATGGTGCAGCCAGAACACCTGCTCGAGCTGCAACAAAGGATCCACCAGTAGCTCTAGTTGGGGGACAGGCACCCGAGGGTCTTGTTGCCACCCCAGCACTTCAGGAGACCCTCGCCTAGTTCTTGAGCATGTTTGGTACTCTAGATCAAGCGAGATTGATTCCACTTGCTCCAGCCACATCTCAGGCTGGGGGAGGAGCTCAGACTCTCACGGCCCGTACCCAGAGCATCGAGTTTAGGTTGATCAGGTCCCAAAGGTTATACCAGTGCAGCATGTTGTTCTGGTTTACCCTGTGGTTAGGGCAGCAGCATCTGAGGAGGAGCAACTTAGACTTGAAAGGTTCAAAAAGTACCACCCTCCTACTTTCAGTGGATTGACTTTAGAGGATGCACATGGTTTTCTAGAGGAGTGCCATCGTATTCTCCATACCATGGGTATTGTGGAGATGAGTGGGGTTTTTTTTACTACATTCCAGCTGTCAGGAGTAGCATATCAGTGGTGGCGGGTTTAGGAGGAGGGTAGCCCGACCGATGCAACTTCACATACATGGACTGGGTTTTCAGAGTTGTTCTTGAGAGAGTTTATTCCCCAGACCCTTAAGGATGCATGGCGCGTGAAGTTTGAGCAGCTGCACTAGGGTACTATGACGATGTCAGAGTATGCAGTCAGATTCGGTAATTTGTCCAGACATGAACCTGCTTTGATTTCTACAGTCAGAGAGTGAGTCCGTCAATTTATCGTGGGCTCAACTATGGTATTAGATTCAGCATGAACTGAGAGTTAGAGACAGACACCCATTATCAGCAGGTGGTACAGATTGCAAGAAGGTTGGAGGGTAAGTGGGGCTGTGAGAGGGAGGACAGGGAGTCCATGAGGCCTCAAGGTACAGGAGGATTTGGTGGTGGCCATGCTGCAGCTACAGCCCGTCATGGCAGAGGTTATATGAGTCGTCAGGTATTCCGAGATCGCATGTTGCACATTTTTCTCAGCCACTTTCTAGTTCAACTCCCACATGGGGTGCCTTCAGCGGTAAGTCCAGCCAACTAGGGCTGAGCCAGTCCCAGTAGCCACGCCCACTGAAAGCTTGCTTTGAGTCTGGTGATACCTGCCATATGGTTAGAGATTGTCCCAGACTCAAGATGGGTGCACCTCCATAGACCACTCAAGACCCGCGGATTCAGTTAGGTCCACAGATTTTTCAGGCCATGATCGTTGTCCTAGTTTCTGCTCCACCCGCACAGCAACCTAGGAGTGGGGGACGGTAGGTAGAGGTCACCCTAAAGGGGGAGGTCAGGCCAGATTCTATACTTTTTTCTGTAAGATTAAGGTAGTTTCTTTAGACTCAGTCATTACAGATTGAGGAAGTTGCTTTAGACTTAGTCATTACATTAGATCTTCTAGGCATACCACCTGATTTGGTATTAACTTGTTATCGGGTACTCAGCCCATTTCCATTCCACCATATCATGTGGCCCCAATAGAGCTGAAGGAGTTAAAGGAGCAGTTGCAAGAGTTGCTTGATAATATTTTCATTCGACCTAGTGTGTCGCCGTGTGGTGCTCCGGTCTTGTTTATGAAAAAGAACTATGATTCTATGCGCATTTGTATTGATTATCGGTAGTTGAAAAAGGATGGTTTTATGCGCAAGTATCCTTTGCCACGCATTAATGACTTATTTGATCAGCTACAAGGTGCCAGAGTGTTCTAAAAGATTGATTTGTGGTTAGGTTATCATCAGCTGAAGATTCGGGATACAGATATTTCGAAGACTACCTTTAGGACTCAGTATGGTCACTACGAGTTCCTTGTTATGTCATTTGGGCTGACCAACGCCCCAGCAGTATTTATGCACCTGATTAATAGTGTATTCCAACCATATCTTGATTCATTCATTATTGTATTTATTGACGACATCTTAGTGTGCTCCCATAGTTGGGAAGATCATGAGCAGCACTTGAGGATTGTGCTTCAAACCTTGAGAGGGAAGAAGTTGTATGTAAAATTTTCAAAGTGTGAATTCTAGCTTGATTCAGTGGCATATTTGGGTCATGTGGTGTCTACTGAGGAGATCAAATTAGATCCGAAGAAGATTAAAGCATTGCAGAATTTGCCCAGACCATCTTTAGCTACTGAAATTCGGAGTTTTCTTGGTTTGGCCGGGTATTATCGTCATTTCATAGAGGATTTCTCATCTATTGTTTCACCTATGACCAGATTGACCCAAAAGGGTGCTTCTTTCAGATGGTCCGAGGAGTGTGAGGCGAGCTTTCAAAAGCTCAAGATTGCTTTGACTACTCCCCAGTGTTGATGTTGTGTACGGGCTCGGGGTCTTATACTATGTATTGTGATGCATCACGTGATGGCCTTGGCGCGGTGTTGATATAAGATGGTAGGGTGATTGCCTACGCATTTCAATAGCTGAAGACCCATGAGAAGAATTATCTAGTCCACGACTTGGAGTTGGAAGCCATTGTTCATGCATTGAAGATCTTGTGGCATTATTTGTACGGTGTCCCTTGTGAGGTCTTTACCGACCACCGGAGTCTACAATATTTGTTCAAATAGAAAGATCTTAACTTGCGGCAGTGGAGATGGTTAGAGTTACTTTAGGGCTATGATGTCATCGTACTACATCATCCCGAGAAGGTCAATATGGTGGCCGATGCCTTGAGCCGAAAGCTGGAGAGTTTGGGCAGTTTAGGATATCTACCGGCAGCTAAGAGGCCATTAGCATTGGATGTTCGGGCCTTAGCCAACCAGTTTATTAGATTGGATGTTTCGGAGCCCAACCGGGTTCTTCCTTGCATGGTTTCTTAGTTTTATCTATATAATCGTATCATAGAGTGTCACTATGACGATCCCTATTTGATTGTGCTTAAGGACACGGTTCAGCACGGTGATGCCAAGGACGTTAATATTGGGGATGACAGTGTGTTATAAATGCAGGGCTGATTATGTGTGCCCAATGTGGATGGGTTGCGTAGGCCCACAGTTTGCAGTACTCCATTCATCCGGGTGTCGCTAAGATGTGTCGGGATTTGAGACAGCACTATTGGTGGATGAGAATAAAGAAAGACATAGTGGAGTATGTAGCTCGGTGCCTAAACTGTCAGCAAGTGAAGTACGAGCATCAGCAACTGGGAGGTCTACTGCAGCAACTTGAGATTTCCGAGTGGAAATGGGAGCGTGTCACCACGAACTTTGTTGTTGGGCTCCCACGGACTCAGAAGAAATCTGACGTAGTATGGGTGATTGTGGACCTGTTGACCAAGTCGGCTCATTTCGTTTTGGTAGTGACTACCTATTTTTCAGAGCAGTTGGCTTAGGTTTATATCCGTGAGATTGTCCGGCATCATGGCATATCGGTATCCATCATCTCTTACTAGGGTACTAATAAGTGAAAATTTTGACTACTTATTAGCAACTTTTTGCTTTTGTTTTATTCCGAAAGTATTGATTTATGTTTCTGAAACTAATGAAAGTGTGAAAATTGTAGGAATATTTGAAATTTGGTCTCCCATGATGAATTTCGACTCAAAGAGGAGTGTTCCGAATAACAAGGCAAAAAAGGGCGCAGAACTAAAGAAGTCCAGTCCGCAGAAGGATTTCTGCGGCCGTAGAAGAATGCGCAGCCGAAGAAGATTCTTCGTAGCCTCAATCCAGAATTGTGCGGCTGCAGAATCCAAGATATTGCAACTGAAGAAATCTGCGGACCGCACATGGAATTGTGTGGCCGCAGAACCTCCCAATGGGCATTTTTGAAAGCGAATTTTGGGCCACTATAAATAGAAAAGTTTCACATTTTTAGGTCAAGTTTCGATGTTTGAGATGTTGTAGCCATTACATTTTGCCATTTTAGGAAGTTTATGACTATTTTAGCATTTAAACATTATATTTTATCATTTTGATCTTTGATTATGAGTTTAATTAGCATTTCTTCTTTATTTTCTTCAATTCCCACTATTAGTAGCTAGTTGTTTACTAGGGTTGTGACCCAACCCTAATGTGTAAACCTTATGGGTACTTAATTTAATGCTTGTTTATGATTGGGTGTTAATTATTTAGCTTAGTTTATGCTTCAATTTTAGAATTAATAGTTGCAAACATTGATTCATGCCTTTTTGACTTAGTCTCTACTTGAGAAAGAGAGGCCTAGTCAAGGATAACTTGGCTAACAAGGAATTGGGCTAATTGAGGGTTTGATTAGCCTAATTAAAGGGTTCAAACTAGAGATAGTGATAACCCGACTTGAGATCATAACAACTATTTTTTTATACATCCATTTGGACTTGAGAAAGCCAAATTGGGCAAAATCACTTTTTGACCGAGAGGTATTGAGTGGGTAATGTAGAATTGAGAGTTATAATACACCACAATCAACAAAATAAGTATTAACGTATTTTGCCCATTAGAAGAACACCTAGGTTATGGTCACATCCCTAAGCTTTTTAATTATTTGGAAAAAAGCCAAAAACACTAATTCGCTTCTAGTTTCTTTTCTTAGCTTATAATTGCTAGAGTAAAATTAGAATTAGAAATCAAAACCTTTTGTGGAAGTGCAATTTAGATATTCCTTTCGCTTTCGTCAAGTGTAGACTCCTAACACCCCTAGTAACTCCCTGTGAAAATCGACCCTGACTCTTGTTGGGTACTATTCTTCCAACGAATGTTTCCACTCACTATTGAGTGTGGATTGGACGTGGATCAATTTTTGGCACTGTTGCCGGGGAGTTAAAACAATGTTAGCTATATATTTGGGTTTATTTTTGAATATTTTATTTTCCTTCCGTGTTACTAACTTGTGTGAGAAATCTTAGGTACAACCATGGCAAACAATGAGCTCGAAAATTTTCCTTTGGGGGATTTGGATGCGGAGGACGAGCAAGTAGAGGAGGTACCTCATGAGCTACAAGCCAATCGGAGAGGCATGTTACCTCATGACAATGTGCTCGTTCCACCCCCACCGCCACCGCGAGCGGCTCCACACTAGATATTGCCCAATGAAGGTTATGCTTGTACAATCCCTCCCCGTATTAGGGCGGGAAACATCCAAATCACCAATGTGATGCTGACTTTGATTGAGCAATGGTGTTTCTTCACCGGTGCTCCAACACAAAATGCTTATAAACATTTGAAGGGGTTTGTGGACACTTGTTGGGGGAGCAAGAAAACAAATGTCTCTAAGGATGCATTGAGGCAAAGGATTTTTCTCTTCTCTCTACGGGATAAAGCTTTAGATTGGTTGGAATGATTTCCAAACCATTTAATTCACACTTGGGATGAGTTGGAGAAAAAGTTCATTTCTAAGTTCATCTCACCCGGACACATGGCTACACTTCGAGATGAGATCTTGGCACTCAAGCAAGAGCCAAATAAACCACTACATGAGATATGGGAACGCTATAGAACTATGGTCAAGGAATGTCCCAACAATGATATGACGGAAAACATGATTTAACAAACCTTCTATCGTGGGAATAACACGACCAACAAATGTGTAGTGAATCAACCAGCCGGTGGGAACTTTATTACTACGCCTTATGCGGAGGTGTGTGAGATATTGAATGAGATGGCGGACACGTCATCGGTTTGGAAATCCCAGGCCAATGTTCCACAAGGTGACCCAAATATGATCCACCTTAATAAAGAATTGCAAGACCACTGCAAGCCATTGCCTAATTGATAACCACCATGACTCAACTAGCAAAGGCCCAACTAAATCAAGCACAAACTCTGCAGCAAGTCAATGCTATGGAAGGAGTGAACATGATAGTGAACAAAAGGAGGACCAAGGGTCCACAAGTGCAAAATCGAGTGGAGAACTATGTGCAAGAAGATGATAGTTTTGAGCAAGATGATTCCTATAATGAACAAGAAAAATAAGTACAATATGTAAATAATTTTCAAGGACAAAGAAATAATTTCCAAGGTCCAAGCCAACAACAATGGCGACCACAAAACAATCAAGGCAATTGGAATTCTAACAATCAAGGAAATTGTAGTGGATGTAACAATCAAGGGAATTAGCATAACAACAACAATCAAGAAAATTGGAGTGGAAACAACCAAGGAAATTGGGGAGGTAACAATCAAGGCGGATGGAACAACAATCAAGGCAATCGGGAGTCGGGTTTTCAAATGCCCCCAATGTACCAACAACTAAGCAACCCACCTCCTTATCCTTCCCATGGTTCGAGTTCTTCAAACAATGAGATGGGGAATATTGAAAATATATTCAAGCAAATGATGTGCATTCAATGGCTCCTAAGTTGGAAGATCCCGGTGCTTTCACGATTCCTTGTACAATTGACCGAGTTTGCTAAAGCTCTTCGTGATCTTGGGGCAATTATCAATTTGATGCCCTATTCGATTTTCAAGACATTGGGAATTGGGTAACCAATACCCACCTCTATGAGATTGCAAATGGCCGACCGTACCATGAAGAGGCCCTTGGGAGTGATTGAAGATGTTTTGGTTCGTGTTGATAAATTCATTCTTTCGGCGGATTTTGTCATTCTAGATTGTGAGGTTGATTATGAAGTGTCGATTATTCTTGGGAGACCTTTCATTGCTATGGGTAAGGCTCTTTGTGATGTTGAAGTCGGAGAACTCACTTTCCGGATTGGTGATGAAAAAGTGGTATTTCGTGTGTGTAAGTCCATGCGGCAACCAAATAGCAATGAGGTGTATTCTTTTGTGGACTTGGTAACCGATGTTATTGTTGATGAAACAAGTGCTACAATCGATGTTGGTGATATGTTGGAGGCCGTCTGCCGTCTTGCTCAACTTTGATGATGACGAGATGGATGTCTTTATGGAATGTGTGAATTCTTTGCAAGGAATGGGGTCTTACAACTATGCACCCCGGAAATTGTCCTTGGATCTTGAAAATAGGACAACTCCTCTGACAAAGCCTTATATTGAAGATCCTCCTACCTTGGAGTTGAAGCAATTGCCTCCACATCTTCGGTATGAATTTTTTGGTCCTTGTTCTACTTTACTGGTTATTCTTTACTCTTGTTTGACTAACGTGTAGGTAGATTCCACATTGGCGGTGCTACAAAAGAGGAAGAAGGCTATTGGATGGACCTTGGCGGATATTCGGGGGATAAACCTCGCTTTTTGCATGCATAAGATCAAGTTGGAAGATGGTACCAAATCATTTATTGAACATCAAAGGAGACTCAATGGCAAGAAGTTTTCAAGAAGGTGATTATTAAGTGGTTAGATGTCGGGGTTGTCTACCCCATCTATGATAGTTTGTGGACTTCTCCGGTTGCCCAAAAAAGGAAGGCATGATGGTGGTCACCAATGATAAGAATGAGTTGATTCCTACTAGAACGGTGACCGGTTGGAGGGTGTGGATGGACTATCGCAAGCTCAACAAAGTCACCGGGAAGGATCAATTTCCACTTTCTTTCTTAGATCAAATGCTCGATAGATTGGCCGGCCATTCTTTCTATTGCTTTCTTGATGGGTACTCGGGCTACAACCAAATTCTCATTGCTCCAGAAGATAAAGAGAAGACAATCTTTACATGTCTCTATGGTACTTTTTCTTTCAAACGGATGCCATTTGGGTTGTGCAATGCACCGGCGACTTTTCAAAGGTGTATGATGGCTATTTTCACGAAATGGTGGAAGAATACCTTGAAGTTTTCATGGATGAATTCTCGATGGTTGGAGATTCTTTTGATATTTATCTTGGAAATTTGGACAAAGTGTTGGCTAGATGTGAAGAAACAAATTTGGTGCTCAATTGGGAGAAATGTCATTTCATGGTCGAGGAAGTTATTGTCCTTGGGCACAAAATCTCAAGGAATGGAATTGAAGTTGACAAGGCAAATATTTAGGTGATTTCTAAGCTTCCACCTTCATCAAAGACTTCTCCAAGGTGGTGAACCCGTTATGCAAGCTTCTTGAGAAGGATGCTAAATTTAACCTCAATGATGATTACATGAGAGCTTTTGAATTGTTGAAGTTCAAGTTGACAACTACTCACATCATCACCGCTCCAAATTGGAGTGTACCTTTTGAACTCATGTGTGATGCAAGTGACGTAGCAGTTGGGGCTATTTTGGGGCAATGCATCAACAAAATTTCTCATCCGGTCTACTATGCTATAAAGCCCATAAATAGTGCCCAAGTCAACTATACCATTATGGAGAAAGAGCCCCTTGCCATTATGTTTGCAATTGAGAAGTTATGCCTGTACTTGATGGGTGCAAAAGTCATTATCTACATGGATCATGCGGCGCTTCATTATCTTATCAGCAAAAAGGACTCCAAAGCTTGGTTGATGAGATAGGTGCTCTTGTTGCAAGAGTTTGATATTGACATCCAAGATAGAAAAGGTTGTGAAAACCTCCACTTTGTTGTGAAAACCAAGTGGAGGCCACTTGTCTCATTTGGAGGAGGAGGGGAGGCCGCATGATGGACTTAAAATTAATGACTCCTTCCGCGATGAGCAACTCTTAGCTATTTCAATGAAAGAGGTGCCATGGTTCGCGAATTTAGCAAATTTTCTTGTCTGTGGAATCATTCCGGATGAGTTCTCTTCAAGCAAAAGGAAGAATCTCAAACGGGATTATCAAGATTATTATTGGGATGAATCATACCTTTTTCGGATTTATAAAGATGAGGTGATTAGAAGATGTGTACCGTAAGAAGAGCACGGTGAAACTCTTGGGGCTTGTCATTCTTCGCCATATGGTGGTCATCATGGTGGAGCAAGAACAGTGGCCAAAGTTCTTAGTTGCGGTTTCTATTGGCCTACTCTTTACAAAGATGCTAGTGAGTTAGTGAAAATATATGATGAATGTCAACGGGCCAGTGGAATCTCAAAGAAAAGTGAAATGCCTCTCACAACCATTTTGGAGATTGATATTTTCGATGTGTGGGGTATTTACTTCATGGGCCCTTTAGTGAGTTCTTATGGAAACACCTACATCTTGGTGGCGGTGGATTATGTTTCCAAATGGGTTGAGGTCATTGCTTTACCCGACAATGAGGTGAGAAGTGTGGTGACTTTCTTGAAGAATAATATTTTCACAAGGTTTGGTACTCCACGTGCAATTATAAGCGATGGGGGTCATATTTTTGCAACAAGACTTTCGACACTTTACTTAGAAAGTATGGTGTTACTCACAAAGTCACGACTCCCTATCACCTACAAGCTAGTGGGCAAGTGGAAGTCTCCGACAGGAAGATAAAGAGTATCTTGTCCAAAACGGTGAATGCTAATCGGACGGATTGGTCCGAGAAGATTGATGATGCATTATGGGCTTATCAGACGGCTTACAAAACACCTATCGGAATGTCGCCATATCAGTTGGTGTTTAGGAAAGCTTTTCATTTTCCGGTGAAACTAGAGCACAAGGCCATGTGGGCAATAAAGAAGTTGAATCTTTATTGGGATGTAGCCGCTAACTTGAGGGTTGCACACTTGAATGAATTGAATGAGTTACGGTACCATGCTTATGTGAGTTCGTCCTTGTACAAAGAAAAGATGAAATATCTTCATGACAAATACATTTGGAACAAAGAGTTCAAGGTGGGAGATCTTGTGTTGTTGTTTAACGCAAGATTGAGGATGTTTCCCAGGAAGATAAAATCCAAATGGAGTGGTCCTTTTGAAATTGTGGGCATGACAACTTTTGGTGCATTAGACTTAAAGAACAAAAATAATGAAGTATTCCAATTCAATGGTTTCCGGGTGAAGCACTACTTGGGAAAAATTGGAGATAGCCACGTGGTGGCGGTCATTCATTTCACTTGACAGTATTCTGCGTCGTGCCAAATTTGGAGATAGCCATGTGGTGGCGGTCATTCATTTCACTTGACGGTATTTTGCGTCGTGCCACGACGTTACATCATGCACTTTTTGGGAAGCAACCCATGTTTCTTATCCTTTTTCTTTTATAGTTAGGTGTTATTTTTTATTCTAACTTGATTGGAAGTATGCTACAGAGGTGAGTGTGACTTACACGAATTGTGGACAAAAATCTTGCTAAGTGTTCGAGAGAGTCTAGACCGCACTTTATTTGTGCGGACCGCACATTTTCATGTGCCATAGCAGATGAGCATTGTGGCCGTACATTTATCTTGCGGATCGCAGAATTGAAATGTCAAAAATACCAACTCTCTGAAGTTTAAGCTTGTCAGTGCGGAGGTCAATCTGTGACCGCACGTGAAATCTGCGGCCGCACCTAAAAATGTGCGGACCGTAAATTGGTTTATAAGAATAATCTCCCAGTTTAAAACGTGCGGACTACACATGAAAATGTGCATCCGCGCTCGTCTCTGCTCCCTTCTCCTTTTGAACGATATAAATAGAACAATAGGGCTCATTTTACTCTTTTCCCACTTTGAACAAATATTGTTGCCCTACTAACTTTTCTTGGAGATTTCAACTATCCACACACGCAGTCACCTAGATTACTCACTCAATGCATTCACTCTATCTGGTATGCTTCAATTTCATATTTATTTTAAGTTAGTTTAATTTGTAGATTTTTTAGTTCTTTGTAGGCCATCTGTTATTAGAGTTTCATTGTGTATCCATGTGGGGTAGATCTGAACTGGTTAACTTGATACATTATCTACGGGGACTGGGTTAGTAAAATTCATACTTTTACAATGTTACCATGCTTATTTGTGCGAGAAATTGAAAAAATCTTAGAATAACAAAAGTGTCTACTCGTAATTTTTGAATTTTGCGGACGCACTTGAATTGTGCGGTCCGCAGAATTGCATTTTTAGACACTTATGTGAGGCAGGAATTTGCGGTCACAGGACAAATTGTGCGGACCGAAGATTTCCCCTTGCGGGCACAGATTAGGCGTTTCTCTGTCCTCAAAGAGTCTTCACTTTTGAGACTCAATGTGCGGTCGCAAGTCAAATTATGCGGATCGTAGATTTCATCTTGCGGCCACGGATTGACCATTTTTATGACATCATAGAGTTCATATTTTTGTGGACTCAGAAGTGCGGCCGCAATCCCAAATGTGCGGACCGCACTTCCCATCTTTGGTCGCAAGACAAATTGTGCGAACCGCAAATCCCTTATCCTGCAGGCATGACTCAACTGTACAACCCCACTACGTCCTATGGTTTCTCCCTTACCCACATGTCTCTTGTATGTGTTTAAATAATGAATTGCAACTAAGAATCTCCTCTGCTTGATACAGATAATGGTTAGATCAAGAGGAGGAAGCGACACTTCAAAAGGGAGAGGTAAATCTTCTCGGGGCCGAGCTAAAAGTGCCTTGCCCCTTTGCCAGCCCAAGATAATAAGAAAGAAAACAATATCCGGCAGAGGAAGAGGTGCAGACCTCTCTGAGTCTAGATCCTATGTCCCGTCTAGGGAAGTGTCAGAGGGCAACTCAGCCTCTGTTAAGGAAGAGAAGACGGCCACACAGTCGAGGCCGAAGGGGAGATACCAACTCAGGGACGAGCCATCTTTATCTCACAGCACCTCCGAGGGGTCGGAGAGTGCTAGCCAGGCTTCTAAGCCATCAGCTGCACCAGCCCCTGATGCTCTTGTTATACATGACATTCCTAATAATGTCTGCCTTCACGGGTTTTTGTATGTGGTGGCCAGTGAGGTCGCTAACTCTTGAATGGCAGTTTCTGTTAAAGGACTTTGAGAAATATAACCCAGCTATACTAAGACAGTTCAGGTCACGAAAGGGGTGGATTCGGTTCATCGAGAGGGTAGAGGATGCCAAAGAATATGTCGTCAGTGAATTTTATGCCAATGTTACTCATATCAAGAAGGGGACGAAGGGGACCAAAGTGTGTAACCTCAAGGTGAGGTTTGATCAGCATACGCTAAATGTATATTTGGCCTTTGAGGATGTTGAGCCAAAAGAATATCTGGAGAAATGTGCATTGAATGATGAAGCCCGACCTTGGTTGGTTGAGATTTTAGCACCACCAGGGCCACCAACACCATGGATCACTGATAGGGTTCCCGTCCACCGGAACACTCTGAGTTTTGAGGTGAAGGGGTAGCAAACCTTTGTCTGCAACAGACAGGATCCGAGCCAGAATGAGACTCACCTTCCTATACCTCAGGCAGTTCTTGTGGCTTCCATCATGGTCAGTTACCCAATCAGTGTGGGTGCCTTGATGTCAGCCATCATTTCAATGATTGCACGGCAGGACAGCTCGGCCTACCCTTACCCCAACACTATCACAGAGTAACTCACCAATGCAACGGTAGATCCGAGGGACTTTGACACCAAGGTGAAGGCAAAAAAGCCCTTTGATTGGTATTCACTAATGGATGCGAGCAACCCATAGAAGAAAGTTTAGCCTTCCACCACCACAGGCCAGTCTGATGAGCCAACGGTGGTAGCTTCTAAGGCAGCTGATCTTCCATCCACTTTAGTTGAGCCTTCCACCAGTGCCACTTCTATGCCTCCACCATCATCTTCAACTTCTACCACAGCCCCTAGAGTTGCTCTAAACCAGTGCCCGTGCCCACAGTTACCCTATCTGCTCTATGAGTCTCCCAGATATTGGCGAGTCTCTACAACTAGATACAGACAGCTACTTCTAAGCTGTCTGACATGTCTAGTACTATTGCAGTGCAGTCCATTTCTCAGGCACCACAGGCTCCTTCTAACATTGATGAGACATTGAAGAAGATTTTGGAGAACCAGAAGACGATCATGAATATCTTAGTACAGCACGAGTCAGTGATTGAGGAGCTGGAAAAGGAAGTAAAGAAGATGAGGAAGTTCCAGGTTAGCAAGAAATTAGTGGACAAGCTCCGGAGAAAGGTGACTAGACTTACTATAGCTGGAGACTTTCCCTTTGACATGTTGCTTGACCTGCACCAGTCCGCTCCAGATCCTTCAGCACCATCTGCGTAGGTAGTACCAGCTGGCAAGTCTGACGAGCCAGACCTTACTGTCGACACTCCTAAGGCAGTGCGTGAGATGTTTGTCAACCCAGCCACACTTAAATTTGATGATGATGAGATTCAGTTGGCTGATCATGAGGGAGATGACATTGTTGGGGACAGTTTTCTTCACCCTCTCCTGTTTTACTCTTATTTTGCTAAGCATTGGGGACAATACTTATTTTTATTCGGGGGGTGGAGTTTATTTGACACATTGGTACACTTTGATACATTTGGTCTGTAATAATTTGATGATATGTTTTCTCTTCTTATTTGTATTTATTAGCTTCTCTCTCTTCTCTTATGTATATTTATCTCTCTTTAGTAGTTTTTGATTAGCTCTTGTTTTGTTAAGTAGATTCTTTTTATGCTTTAGTAGATAATAAGCCTTTGGTTTTCTTAACGCCACAATTTTTTCCAAAGGTGGTTGTTGTGTGAACCAGGTGACTTGTCCCAACGGTAGATGGCGTGATAACCTTCTTAAGGGAATGAGTCCGTTTTTGTGTTTAGGTAATAATAATAGTAGTAGTAATGAATAAAAATACCTAATCAAGTCATGCTCGAAGGGTCAACCATGCTTCAACTGGTACGAACACACTTAACTGCGTGCTTATGGTTAGAGACAATGTTTTTGAAAGAAAAAACTCTAGTTAGTCACTTTGTGACTCTTGCATTGACTTTGGCAATCATCGAGTGGTTTAATTTGACCATGGTGATATTTAAACTTGAATGTAATCATTGTAGGCCCTCGACTCTATCCTCTTTTACAATCTAGTTGCGTGAGGGGTGAGATAAATTGCTGCTGCGAAGGGTCTAGAACTTGCCCCGAATGTGTTTCAAGGTAAAATCCTAAGTTTTGCTTGGTTTGAGAAGTGATTGTAGGCTTTCCTTGGCCTGTTTGAGATTTCTATTGTCAACCAATGCCGTTATCCCTAGTCAAACCCTTTGAGCCTCTAGTCTTTCTCATTTGATAACCATGTTATAAGCCTCTACCCGTTTTATCGTGACCCTCTCTTGGCACCCGGACTTTCCTTAAAACTCTTGTGAAACAAGTGGCTTAAAACATAAGTTTGTGGGAGAGATGAGGAATTTGAAAAAGGTATCAAGGCACAAAAAGAGGAAAGAAATGATCTCTATGAAAGAGAAGGCAAGAAAAGAAAAGAATAAAAAGAAAAATGCAAAATGTGAATAAGTGGAAGGGTTGATGGATTCAAAAAGAGGTAATGATCCCTAGAATGAGCAATCAAAAAGGGAGAAAAATAATGAAATGAACAAGAAAGAGTGATGTTAAGTCTCTCTAGTCCCCAATAAAAAGAAAATACCTCTAAGAATTGCCAATTGTGAGCCGAGAAATGAAAGTGTGGAGTGCTTAAGGAAAGGTGTAACTACTTACCCATATGGTATCCTACCATAATCCAAAAGCCTTCATTACAACCCAAAAGAAGTCCCACTTGATTTCAAACCGAATGTGTTTATATTAGTGGCGATCTACATGAGGGGCAAGCCTATGGCACTTGAATTCGTACTTGTGACATTCTCTTGTGAGAGGCGAGTGAAACTTTCATGAACCCTATGATTGAGTGCTAATGTTTTAAGTGAGCTTGGCAAATGGAAAGCAAATGAGTAAGAGTTTGGGGTCCACCATGCCCTACATGATAGAACAAGAGTCCTTGATGAGAAAAGTCACTTCTTGAAGCTCAAATGTCATATTAGAACTATATGTGCATGAATATTTGACTTGTCACCTTGTTGATAATGCATGAGTAGTGTGGGTAATTGTTGGTCCCAACTGATGTGTGAATGGCCCACCTTTGACTCGCTGAAATGACCCTTAACTCTAGGAGGTGAGAACTAATTTATTTGCTCGAGGACAAGCAAACACTTAAGTTTCGGGAGTTGATAAGTGATGATTTTGGCTACTTATTAGCAACTTTTTGCTTTTGTTTTAGTCCAAAAGTATTGATTTATGTTTCCTAAACTAATGAAAGTGTGCAAATTATAGGAATGTTGAAAGTTTGTCTCCCATGATGAATTCCGACTCAAAAAGGAGTAATCTGAATCACAAGGCAAAAAAGGGCGCGAAACTAAAGAAGTGCGGTCCACTGAAGGATTTCTGCAGCCGCAGAAGAAAGTGCGGACCGTAGAATTCCAACTGCGGTCACAGATCGACTGATAGAGCCAAGCAGGAATTTGGCCAATGTGTGGACAGGACATGAATTGTGTGGCCGCAAAACAAGGTTTGCAATAACAAATGATTCAAAGTTCAGAGAGTGTGCAAAAGACCAAGTCCTCAAGCCTTGCTGAAGTGCATTGTCACGACCCAACTGGAGGGTCATGACTAGCACCCGGGCCATACTTGCCGAGCACCAACGTACATTTTATCTAACCTTCCTTATTATCTTTAAGGGCCGACAAGATCAATATAAATGGTAGACATGGATCATGAACATCCAACAATTAAAGATAATGTCATGAACATACATAACATGGGACGACAAGACTGTCAAGAAACTATATATAAGGTACGAGCTACCATGAGTCGACACCTGTCTATGAGCCTCTAAAAGAACATAAGTGCTACAACATTGCCGGAACAGGGCCCCGACATACCCATAAGGTCTATAACAAAAATGCATACCAAGACCACGGCAAGTCCGGAGAAAGGATCTTGCCAATAACGCTGAACCGGATAGCCTACTGTGATGGGGGAGCTGCGTCTACCCGTCTATCAGGACCTGCAGCACGACATGCAGCGTCCACAAATAAAAAGGACGTCAGTACGAATAAAGTACTGAGTATGTAAGGCAGAATAGCATAAGTAAGAACAATAATGTAAACAGTGATAGGGAATATACAACCTGTGACATCTGGGTACCTCTGAGGGCTACTGACATGAAATACATGATACATACATATATATATACATAAACGTTTAAAACATATGCCTTTGTGGGCATCATCATCATCATATCGTACCCGGCCATAATAGGCTCGGTAAAACGTACCCGGCCATCATAGGGCTCGGTAGAATCGTACCCGGCCACGTGGAGCTCGGTAAAACCCAACTGATCAGTGGTTGCACAATAGGTGCCATACCCGGCCGACTATAGCGCGGCTCGGTAGAGTAAAATAGATACATATATATGATGCATGCTGGACTCGTTGGAATCATAATTTGAACCTTTCGGAGTGACGTAAGGTCGGTATCCTTCGTACACGTTATTAGGATTAACTCTTCATCAAGAATCTTATAAGAATCAGGAACTACCAACAACATTGATAATATAAGAATAAGAGAAGTAACATCAATATCAATCGTTTCATAAGAAGGGCAGCAATGTAAGTACTGCTAGCTTCTAAGAGTAGAGTATCTTTGGGAGCTCGTTCATTACATTATGTACAATTGGAGTCGTGCAAAAGAATGAAGGGGATAGCCTCACATACCTTGTATATACTGCCCAACCTCAAGCTATGCAAATATCACGACTCCTTAGTCTACAATAAGATAAATGACACTATCATTATCGTTTAAGCGTCGTAACTATTATGTATCGACCACAACCTATTTTACGATGAAACGGACAGCACCTCCCCTATTTATATGACTTCCCACAAGTCAATACAATCACCAAACAGCCCAAACAACATCATTAATAATCATATTGAGCCTCCAAAACAGTCCACCAACCAACAACATTACTACCAAGCCTTTCGATATATATTTCACAAGTTCTAGCTTCAACGACTTAGCTGCAACTTGGATAATCTTAAATATATATAGAGTAAGAGGTTCCTTACCTTTAAACAGAAAGAACAACTCCAATTTGACCTTAATTTTCCACGAAATATCCCTTCAATTCTGCCACAAGAACAAGGAAGCGAAACTAGCAATTAATTCGGGTTTTTCGGCACTAGAATTACTTTAGAAGACTTGAAATCACCTAGGGTTGATATTAAAAACTTGAAGGTGTATTTACAGGACATAAAACACTTAAAACAACCTCCCACACGAGCTGGAACAACACAAAAATCAGCAACAACAAGAAAAACAAGAAACTTACTAGCACCACGGGATTCCCGACATTTGATTTGTGTTGTTTGCCCTTTGTTTGGGTCTTGGATCATGAGAGAACCTTGAGAGAATGTTTTTAGGGTTATAAGGTCTGAATATACTGAAAAATAATGACTTAAAACGGGGTTGAGTTATCTTATATATGTCCAAATGTCTTAAACCGCCTTTGTGGGCCCCATAGAGAGCAGCTTGGCGCACTCTCGCGAAAACGCGAATATCTCTCTATTCCGAGATCGTATCGATGAACGGTTTAATGCGTTGGAAACTAGACTCATAGATCTTCAATTTTATAGGTAGATCACCCCATAATTCCAAGCACATTGGGAGTAAAATGCAGTAACATTTGACCTAAAGTTTAAGTAAAATTATAAACCTAAGTTGCGACAACTTTTATCGACTTTTATTTCATAACTCGCTTGACTTCAAGACTTATGATGCGGATATTATATGATTCAAATACATTAAAACAAGACCTCTTGGGACAGTTAATCACCTCTAGTGTTATCCGAAAATACGGGTTACAACATCCTTGATTAGCTTAACTTCAAATACTTGTTAACCACTCTTATACACCCTTGTATCGTTTAAGACCAATAGGATTAACTTATTATCATCTCAAAGATAATCTCTTCTTGGATTTACGTCGACTACCTTATGGCGTGATCTATGATATGCGAATTTGGGTTGTAACATCCTCTCCCCCTTAGGAACATTCGTCCTCGAATGTAAGGGTTTATGGGGTGTCTAACTCATCGTGGATTCCGACGGAGATTTCCGGCTGAGTTTCCCTTATAAAATGGACACTAGCCAAACTTGCAAGCAGTTAAACCCAACCTATGGCCATACAAGACTATACAAAGCATTATGGATATGTACATTATCTGCATATCACCATTTTGTATTAAAAAAAGAGTATTCACAAGCTATTGCTTATCTTATAGAGCCGTTTCACCTTATAATGCGTCCTTCTTTCCCCCGGCATCCTCGTTATCTTCACTCTGGAATAGGTAAGGGTATTTAGACTTCATCTCCTCTTCTGCTTCCCATGTCATTTCTTCTATATTCTTGTTCCTCCATAATACTTTCACGGAAGCTACATCCTTTGTTCTCAGCTTGCGGACTTGTCGATCTAATATAGCCACTGGCACTTCATCATATGATAGATCCTTTGTAACTTGTACATCTTTGATAGGGATGACCCGAGAAGGGTCTCCAATACATTTCCTCAACATAGATACATGGAATACCGGGTGGACAAATTCCAATTCAGATGGCAATTCTAACTTGTAAGCAACCTGTCCAATTCGTCGAAGAATTTTGTACGGCCCAATATACCGCGGACTCAACTTACCCTTCTTCCCAAAACGCATAACACCCTTCATCGGCAAGATCTTCAGGAAAACCCAATCACTAACCTTAAATTCCAGATCACGACGTCGGACGTCGGAATAAGACTTTTGCCTGCTTTGTGCCGTCCTCAGTCGCTCTTGTATCACTTTCACCTTCTCAATGGCTTGGTGAATCAAATCTGGCCCATATAATTCTGTCTCACCGACTTCGAACCATCCAACTGGTGATCTACATCTCCTCCCGTACAGTGCCTCATACGGGGCCATTTTAATACTGGAATGATAGCTATTATTGTAGGCAAATTCTATAAGTGCCAGATGGTCATCCCAATTCCCCTTGAAATCTAGAACACATGCTCGTAGCATATCTTCAAGCATCTGGATGGTACGTTCAGCCTGTCCGTCAGTCTGCTGATGGAATGCAGTGCTGAGATTTACTTGTGTGCCTAAACCCTTCTGAAAAGACCTCCAAAAGTTAGCCGTAAATTGAGCTCCTCGGTCTGATATAATAGATACCGGCACACCATGAAGCCTAACAATCTCCTTGATATACAACTTCGCATAATCTTCAGCCGTGTAAGTTGTCTTAACTGGTAGAAAATGGGCAGATTTTGTAAGTCGATCAACTATCACCCAGATGGAGTCAAACTTATGATAAGAGCGAGGTAATCCAATAATGAAGTCCATATTAATCACCTCCCATTTGTAGGTCGGAATCTCTATATTCTGAATCAATCCACTGGGTTTCTGATGCTCGATCTTTACTTGTTGATAATTAGGACACTGGGCTACAAATTCTGCAATAGACTTCTTCATGTTATCCCACCAATACTGCTCCTTAACGTCATGATACATCTTTGTCGAGCCAGGATGGATAGAATATTGGGACTGGTGAATCTCAATCATAATCTTCTCTCGCAACCCTGCCACACTAGGTACACATAATCGGCCCTGGTATCTTAGTGTCCCATCTCCTCCGATCTTGAAAGCTGTAATCTTACACTGCTGAATTCCCTCTCTCAATCTTACTAAGGTAGGATCTTCATATTGCCGTGCTTTTACCTCGGCTACCAAAGATGATTCTGCTGTATTCTGTACAGTAACACCTCCGTCATCAGAGTCCAACAATCTGATTCTCATATTGGCCAGCAGGTGAAGCTCTTTGGTCAACCCTTGTCTACCTGCCTCAATATGTATTAAGCTTCCCATTCACTTACGGCTGAGAGCGTCTGCCACAACATTGGCTTTACCAGGATGGTGCAATATCTCGATGTCGTAGTCTTTCAGTAATTCAAGACACCTACGCTGCCTCAAATTCAACTCCTTCTGCTTGAAGATGTATTGTAAACTCTTGTGATCTGTGTAGATGTCAACATGGATGCCGTATAAGTAGTGCCGCCATATCTTCAAAGCATATATTACTGCAGCCAATTCCAAATCATGAGTCGGGTAATTCTTTTCATGCTTCTTCAATTGTCTTGATGCATAAGCAATCACCTTCCCACGTTGCATCAATACGCACCCCAAACCTATACCTGAGGCATCACAATATACCACATAACCTTCTGTTCCTTCTGGGAGAGTGAGCACTGGCGCGGATGTCAATCGATTCTTTAGCTCCTGAAAACTATGTTCACAAGCATCAGACCACTGGAACTTAGTTTTCTGTGTTAACTTAGTCAATGGTGCTGATATAGAGGAAAACCCTTCTACAAACCGCCTATAATATCCTGCTAGCCCCAGGAAGCTGCGGACTTCTGACGGTGTTGTAGGTCTCGGCCAATTCTTCACTGCATCGATCTTCTGAGTGTCGACACTAATACCCGCATCAGATATCACCTGGCCAAGGAATGCTACTGAGTTTAGCAAGAATTCACATTTAGAGAGCTTAGCATATAACTTATGATCCTGAAGGGTCTGGGCATAAGCCTGAATACGGGAAATATCCATGCCCTCTACCAAGGAGGCTGTTGTGCACTCATTTATCAGATGTGGTCACCCTATCACTCATCTCGGCCACCATATGGGGAGTATACCTTGATAAAGAATCAAACTATATACTATACTCTCATGCACTCATATTACCCTGTCGAAGGTTCAAGAACTTATCAGCTCTAGCTCATCGTATCTCAGCTGGTAAGTAGTGATGAAGAAAGGCCTCAGAAAATTCCTTCCACACGGCTGGAGGAGCGTTCGGACCCCTAGATCTCTCCCAACTATCATACCATAAAATCGCTAAATCCCATAACCGATAAGAAGCCAACTCTACTGCCTCTGTATCACTAGCATGCATAACACGCAATGTACAATGAACCTGATCAATAAATGTTTGCGGGTCCTCCTTGGGGCTTGATCCGGTAAACACTGGAGGGTCTAGATTAATAAAATCACGAACTCCTGCACTAACCGGTTTATCAGCAGCACCGGTATTCTGCCTCTGAGCCTGAGCAGCTACTAAGCTACTCAACAACTGCACTGCACTGCGCATATCGTGGTCTGTAGTGCCAGACGGAGGAACTGGATGTACTGGGTGCCTCCTAATATCCTCTGGAGGAGACAGAGAGGTATGAGACGGCATCTCACTCTGAGGCTCACTTTGGCCTGCTATGGCTGGAGGCACCTGAATGTTACCCTCTCCTACAGCTGTATCAAGCCGTTTACTAATCGCTTGCTTCCTAGTCGAAGGCATCGCTAAAAGAAAACAAGGTGAATATTAGATATGAACACTTACGACTCAACTCTACGCACGATCTAGATTCAGGAAGAAGGTAACAACCCTAGATGTCACGTAGCCTCCTGATTATAAATGTGGCGCACTACACATCCATAATCAAAACTCTACTAGACACGGCTCATAGACAACCCCTAGGACAGACTTGCTCTGATACCAAGTTTGTCACGACCCAACTGGAGGGTCATGACTAGCACCCGGGCCATACTTGCCGAGCACCAACGTACATTTTATCTAACCTTCCTTATTATCTTTAAGGGCCGACAAGATCAATATAAATGGTAGACATGGATCATGAATATCCAACAATGAAAGATAATGTCATGAACATACATAACATGGGACGACAAGACTGTCAAGAAACTATATATAAGGTACGAGCTACCATGAGTCGACACCTGTCTATGAGCCTCTAAAAGAACATAAGTGCTACAACATTGCCGGAACAGGGCCCCGACATACCCATAAGGTCTATAACAAAAATGCATACCAAGACCACGGCAAGTCCGGAGAAAGGATCTTGCCAATAACGCTGAACCGGATAGCCTACTGTGATGGGGGAGCTGCGTCTACCCGTCTATCAGGACCTGCAGCACGACATGCAGCGTCCACAAATAAAAAGGACGTCAGTACGAATAAAGTACTGAGTATGTAAGGCAGAATAGCATAAGTAAGAACAATAATGTAAACAGTGATAGGGAATATACAACCTGTGACATCTGGGTACCTCTGAGGGCTACTGACATGAAATACATGATACATACATATATATATACATAAACGTTTAAAACATATGCCTTTGTGGGCATCATCATCATCATATCGTACCCGGCCATAATAGGCTCGGTAAAACGTACCCGGCCATCATAGGGCTCGGTAGAATCGTACCCGGCCACGTGGAGCTCGGTAAAACCCAACTGATCAGTGGTTGCACAATAGGTGCCATACCCGGCCGACTATAGCGCGGCTCGGTAGAGTAAAATAGATACATATATATGATGCATGCTGGACTCGTTGGAATCATAATTTGAACCTTTCGGAGTGACGTAAGGTCGGTATCCTTCGTACACGTTATTAGGATTAACTCTTCATCAAGAATCTTATAAGAATCAGGAACTACCAACAACATTGATAATATAAGAATAAGAGAAGTAACATCAATATCAATCGTTTCATAAGAAGGGCAGCAATGTAAGTACTGCTAGCTTCTAAGAGTAGAGTATCTTTGGGAGCTCGTTCATTACATTATGTACAATTGGAGTCGTGCAAAAGAATGAAGGGGATAGCCTCACATACCTTGTATATACTGCCCAACCTCAAGCTATGCAAATATCACGACTCCTTAGTCTACAATAAGATAAATGACACTATCATTATCGTTTAAGCGTCGTAACTATTATGTATCGACCACAACCTATTTTACGATGAAACGGACAGCACCTACCCTATTTATATGACTTCCCACAAGTCAATACAATCACCAAACAGCCCAAACAACATCATTAATAATCATATTGAGCCTCCAAAACAGTCCACCAACCAACAACATTACTACCAAGCCTTTCGATATATATTTCACAAGTTCTAGCTTCAACGACTTAGCTGCAACTTGGATAATCTTAAATATATATAGAGTAAGAGGTTCCTTACCTTTAAACAGAAAGAACAACTCCAATTTGACCTTAATTTTCCACGAAATATCCCTTCAATTCTGCCACAAGAACAAGGAAGCGAAACTAGCAATTAATTCGTGTTTTTCGGCACTAGAATTACTTTAGAAGACTTGAAATCACCTAAGGTTGATATTAAAAACTTGAAGGTGTATTTACAGGACATAAAACACTTAAAACAACCTCCCACACGAGCTGGAACAACACAAAAATCAGCAACAACAAGAAAAACAAGAAACTTACTAGCACCACGGGATTCCCGACATTTGATTTGTGTTGTTTGCCCTTTGTTTGGGTCTTGGATCATGAGAGAACCTTGAGAGAATGTTTTTAGGGTTATAAGGTCTGAATATACTGAAAAATAATGACTTAAAACGGGGTTGAGTTATCTTATATATGTCCAAATGTCTTAAACCGCCTTTGTGGGCCCAATAGAGAGCAGCTTGGCGCACTCTCGCGAAAACGCGAATATCTCTCTATGCCGAGATCGTATCGATGAACGGTTTAATGCGTTGGAAACTAGACTCATAGATCTTCAATTTTATAGGTAGATCACCCCATAATTCCAAGCACATTGGGAGTAAAATGCAGTAACATTTGACCTAAAGTTTAAGTAAAATTATAAACCTAAGTTGCGACAACTTTTATCGACTTTTATTTCATAACTCGCTTGACTTCAAGACTTATGATGCGGATATTATATGATTCAAATACATTAAAACAAGACCTCTTGGGACAGTTAATCACCTCTAGTGTTATCCGAAAATACGGGTTACAACATCCTTGATTAGCTTAACTTCAAATACTTGTTAACCACTCTTATACACCCTTGTATCGTTTAAGACCAATAGGATTAACTTATTATCATCTCAAAGATAATCTCTTCTTGGATTTACGTCGACTACCTTACAGCGTGATCTATGATATGCGAATTTGGGTTGTAACATGCATACCGCAGAAGAATTGTGCGGCCGTAGAAGATGCTTCGCAGCAGCAATCCTGAATTGTGCGGCTGCAAAATCTAAGATCTTGCAACTAAAGAAATATGCGGACCGCACATGGAATTGTGCGGCCGCAGGACCTCACAAGGGGTATTTTTTCAGCGAATTTTGGGCCACTATAACTAGATGAGTTTCACATTTTTAGGTCAAGTTTCGAAGTTTGAGTTGCTGTAGCCGTTACATTTTGTAGTTTTAGGAAGTTTGTGACTATTTTAGTTTCTAAACATTATATTTTATCATTTTAATCTTAGATTATGAGTTTAATTAGCATTTCTTCTTTATTTTCTTTAATTCCCACTATGAGTAGCTAACTTTTTACTAGGGTTGTGACCCAACCCTAGTGTGTAACCTTATGGGTACTTTATTTAATGCTTGTTTATGATTGGGTGTTGATTATTTAGCTTAGTTTATGCTTCAATTTTAGAATTACTGATTGTAAACATCGATTCATTCTTTTTTTACTTAGTCTCTACTTGAGAAAGAGGGACCTAGTCTAGGATAACTTGGCTAACAAGGAATTGGGCTAATTGAGGGTTTGATTAGCCTAATTAAAGGGTTCAACTAGAGTTAGTGAGTACCCGACTTGAGCTCATATCAACTATTTTGTTTGATACCTATTTGGAGTTGAGAAAGCCACATTGGGAAAAATCACTCTCTGACCGAGAGGTATTGAGTGGGTAACGTAGAGTTGAGAGCTATAATACACCCCAATCAACAAACCCAGTATTAACGTATTTTACCCATTAGGCGAATACCTAGGTTATGGTCACATAAGAAGAAAAAAAAAGGTTATGGTCACATCCTTAGGCTTTTTAATTATTTGGAAAAACACCAAAAATACTTATTTGCTTCTAATTATTTTCTTAGCTTATAATCGCTAGAGTAAAATTAGAATTAGAAATCAAAACCTTTTGCGAAAGTGAAATTTAGCTATTTTTCTTTCGTCAAGTGTATACTCCTAACACCCCTAGTAACTCCCTGTGGAAATCGACCCCAACTCTTGTTGGGTACTATTCTTCCAACGACCGTTTCCACTCACTATTGAGTACGAATTGGACGAGGATTAGTACGCAGTTCACGTCATATTTTTAGAGATCTGTACATCATGAGCTAGGCACACAGGTTGAGTTAAGTACAATATTTCACACTCGAACAGACGGACAGTCCGAACGTACCATTCAGATATGCTTCGTGCATGTGTTATGGATTTTGGGGGTTCTTGGGATCAGTTCTTGCCGCTTGCAGAGTTTGGCTACCACACCAGCTACCAATCGAGTATTCAGATGAGCCGGGAGAGGCTAAGTTATTAGGCACAGATTTGGAGAAGGTCAAGTTGATCTAGGGTCGGCTTCGTACATTCCAATCTAGACAAAAGCGCTATGCGGATCAGAAGGTTTATGATGTTGCATTCATGGATGGACAGCGAGTCTTGCTCCGGGTTTTACCCATGAAAGGTGTGATGAGGTTCGGGAAGAAGGGCAAGTTGAGACCTAGGTATATCAAAACTTTTGAAATCCTTGAGAGGATTGGTGAGGTGGCCTGCAAGTTTGCATTATCACCTCATTTATCTGCGGTTCATCCGATGTTCCATGTTTCTATGCTCTGGAAGTATTATAGTGACTCGTCTCATGTTTTAGACTTCAGCACAGCCCAATTGGACAAGGATTTGACTTATATTGAGGAGCTGGTGGCTATCTTGGACAGACAGGTCCGGAAGTTGAGATCAAAGAATATTGCTTCAGTGAAGGTTCAATGGAGGGGTCATCCGGTCAAGAAAATGACTTGGGAGACCGAGCATGATAGGGGAGTCATTATACTCATCAATTCACCACTTCAGGTATGTCCTTATGCATGTTCGAGGATGAACGTTTGTTTTAAGAGGGGGATAATGTAACGACCCGACCGGTCATTTTGTGTAATTGCATCCCGTTACACCTTTTTATGCTTCACACATGTGTGTTTATAATTTTATGACTTGCAAGGTTGGTTAATTTTGTCCCGGAAAGATTTTGGGTTGATTTGGACCCTTTGATTCTTGATCAAACTTTGACTTTTATGAACATAACCCCGGAACTGTCTTTTGATGGCTTTGATAGCTTCATATTGTGATTTCAAACTTGGGCGTATGCTCGAAATTGATTTTGGAAGTTTTTAGTTTGATTTATGTTGATTTGCTAAAATTTGGCAATTTGAAGTCGAAACGTTTGACTGTAGGTTGACTTTTAGCTATCGAGCTCAGAACCTGATTTTGGGACTTGGAATAGGTCAGTTATGGTAATTAAAACTTGTGTGCAAAATTTTATGCCGTTTGGAGTTGATTTGATAGGATTCTTGTGTTTAGTTGTAATTTTAGAAATTCTTGAACTTTACTTTGAAATTCATGCGTTTGTGTTCGATTCGTAGTGTTAAATGTTATTTTTATTTTTTGATCACGCGAGCGACTTTGTATGATGTTTTTAGACTTGTGTGGATGTTTGGTTTGGAGCCCCGAAGGTTCAAATGAGTTTCATACATGTATCGGAATGGTTTTGAATTGAAAATGAACTGTTGGTGTGGTGGTGCTCAGTTATCGCAATTGCGAGCACAAGCCTCGCAATTGCGAAGGTGAAAGAAGGGGGCAGATGTCACAATTGCGACTTCCCCTTCACATTAGCGAAGTCAGCGAGATTTTGGTCTGGTTCGCAATTGCGAACATTTGTTCACTTTTGCGAGTTCCCAGCTTTGCAATTGCGATGCCTTTTATCGCAAATGCGATGTTGACTGAGGCTGTCAGGGTTTGCAAATGCGAGCCCTAGTTCACAATTGCGAGGGTTCGCAAATGCGAACCTTGTGTTGTAAATACGACATCTGCAGCTGGTACAAAGGGTCGGGAGATGGGATTTTTGAAGACATTCTCTCATTTTTTAACCCTAGACTAAATAGGAGGCGATTTGAAGAGGGGGTTTTCATCTACAAACTTAGGGTAAGTGATTCTAATCTATTTCTAATCATATTCCATCAACATATTTTAGAGTTTAACATCAAAATCATGTGAATCAAAGTGAAAATTTGTAGAACTTTGTCAAATTTTTAAAAAAATAGAAATTGAGTTCTGAGAGTCGATTTGGACTCGGATTTTGAAACTAATCGTATATATGAACTCATGGGGTCATGGGTAGTCAGAATCTACCATTGGACTCGGGTTTTGACCGGGCAAGTCCTTGGTTGACTTTTATTGACTTTTTGGGAAGAGTGTAAAGATCATGGAGTTTTCTATTGTAATTGATTTCCCTTGCATTATTTGATGATATTAAGTCAATTTTGGCTAGATTTGATCCGTGTGGAGGCGAATTTTAGGGGAAAAGCTATTTTCAAGGGTTGAATTGGCCTAGTTAAGGTAAGTACCTTGCCTAACTTTGTGTGGAGGAACTACCCCATAGGATTGGTATTGATTGATTCATTTGGTGCTATGTGAAAGTCATGTACGCAAGGTGACGAGTGGATACACGGGCTGTACGTGGTATTTGACCGGTTTAGGCTACTTAGACTCTTTTCATTCTTTAATTGAATTGTCATATCATGTTTCTCATAGTCAATCTATTCGTACGTGTGTAAGTCTATCCTTACATGCCTTAAATGATTTTGTTAACACTTGTTCTACATCCTAATTGATAAATTTCTCTCATGCTTTAGTTGAACTTGTTGCCTTTATTATTGTTACATGTTATCCCTTTCATTGTTGATCCTCATTAATTGAAGTTATTGTTCGTGTTATCTCTTTCTTTATTTATTATCATTACTTGAAGTTATTGTTCATGTTATCTTTTTCCTTGTTGATTTTCATTATTTGAAGCCATTGTTAATCTCTTCCATTGTGAGTTATTCTTATTTAATATTATTTTTATACATTAATTCTCATTGTTGAGTTATTGGTGTCGAAGTTGTGAAAGTCGTTATCACGTTAAGGCGAAATTGTTATTGTTGAAACATCTTCCTTGTTGAGTATTTTACATTCATTGTTGTTGTTGATATTCTTGCACACATTGTGGTAGAGCCATAGGCTATTATTGTGGAAATATTAATATTGTTGGTTGATGGCAAGTTGTGATGTATGGGCATTTGTGGTGTGAGTTGTTATTGTGATGTGATATTGATGTGCATGCGGCGGTATAAGTCTTGGGGTTAATGTGCATATGGTGGTATAAGGTCTGACTTATGTGTGTGTTGCTTGTAGGGGAACTACGTAAAGCCACACGGCGTCAAGGTGGGCTAAAGTGCATGTAGCTATTTCGGAAAAACTATTTTCAAAATTTATTTCAAATGTAAGGCTCACGTGGCGGTATAAGGAAAGATTGTGATTGAAAGTGTGAAACGTGAATACGAGGCGGTACCTCGGTTGTGATTCTTGATTTATAAGAGGCGGTACCTTAGTTGTAATTCTTATTATACACGAGGTGGTATCTCGCTGTGATTCTTATTGTTTATATTATATTGCAAAGAGTTTTGGTGGGAACACTTCTTATTATTTTGTTCTTCCTTGTTCTATCAGTTATTGTCCGTATATGATCATTGTGGTTCTCTTTAATTGATTTCTTTATGTTATTTCCATGCTTACAATTCCAATATTAGTTCATGTTATTCACATATTTCGTATCAGTTAATTCTCCGACTTCCATTATTTATCCTTATTATGTTTTCATACTATTTATTTATATCCTAGTAGGTGTCGACCTAGCCTCGTCACTACTCTATTGAGGTTAGACTTGATACTTACTAGGTACCGTTGTGGTGTACTCATACTACGCTTTTGCACATCTTTTTGTGCAGATCCAAGTACGTCTGCTTGTGCCAGTCGTTAGTGATCATCTGTTAGCTACTTTACGGAGACTTAGAAGTATGCCCGATGTCACGACCCCAATTTTTCTCAGTAAGATGTCGTGATAGCACCTAGTGTCTGAGACTACGTAAGCCGACTACTATAACAATTAAGCCAGTTCTTAACAATGATAATTCAAAACAGAGTTTAATAAAAATACCGAAACAAAATGAAATGGGCCTACGCGGCAATAATCATAACAACCTCCCAAGACTGGTAATACAGAGTCACGAACTTTAGTTGAATACATGGAATGATCTAGAGGCTTGAAATACAATACTGTTCAAATGACAAACTGACAGTACAATATAAAAAAAGTACTCCAAGGGACTGCGACGACCAAGCAGCTCTACCTTGAATCCTCGTGATCAACAAGCTAACTCTGTCTGGGTCCGATATCTCCAATACCTAGCTCTGCACACCGTGGTCGGTACCCAGTAAGTATAAAGACTAACCTCGGTAGAGTAGTGATGAAGTATAGTCAAGACACTCACTAGACAAAATAACTTGTGCGGTATAGAAGTATAACGCTAATAATGGAGAGCAGAAATCAATAAATGGCAAAAAGAATCAGCAAGTGATATAAATAGTAAAGAAATGAGAACACTGTGAAGTATCATTCAAACTAAATAAAGAACACAGAGGACAACCAATTAATCAAGTCGTTCTATCACAAGTTTCACAACGAAATCACTCTATGATACCTCATCTCATAGTCACAAGTCATGGGTCTCAACCCACCAACACATACTCACGGCACCTCGTGCTTATTGACGACCAATTTTGACCCTCCTTTTTAAAATTAATTTATTTATAGTTAATAATTTACAATAATTATTTTCAAAGTACTTACTAGTAATAAATATCTATTTTTTACAAATTAACCAAGTATTCATTTTTAAATTAATCGCAAAGTATTAACATTATATAATTATAAATATATTTACTATTTTTAAGATTAATAAAATAATTCTTATATATACATTACATAGGATCCGTAATTAATTTGATAAATTACTCTTTAATTTCTAGTTAATTAGATTATTATATGAAACTCGAAATTAGTGTTACAATTTAGGAAAAAACAAGTATTTTACTAATAGTTAATTAAGTAATTAGTAGTATATGTAGTAATTATAATTTTTACCACATTTTATTGAAAATTATTAAGTTTATTTAAATTAAATTCAAAATGGGTTAAAAGACAAAAGGGCCACAATTGCAATTCCCAAATCAAAGACAAAATGGTCATTCTTTAAACCATTTTTGGCCCAATTACTCAAGCCCAGGCCAAAATTACCCAACCCAAACACCCATCTCTTTCCTGTTGGCGATCCAAGCCATCCCATTTGCACCAATCAAAACACACCATGTCACCCTCACTCTCAACTCACAGAACAAACACATCCACATTTGAGTCGTTGATCCATTTGATCAATGGCTCACGTTTATTCTCTGATTTTTTCTTTCTGATCTAAATACCTACCCCTAAAGATCTAATCTCAACCGCCCAACACCCCATCATCTAACGGCCATCGATTTTTCAATTTAAAACATTTTTAAAAAATTCAATCGCCAAATAATCTGAGTCGTTGATCAATAGATCCAACGGCTCCTGTTCCGTCTCTCATCTTTAAGCCTAAAGACCAAACCAATCCCCCAGAAACCCTAATCATTTCCCCCTCACTCACCCGCCCTAATTTCCCAAAATGCTCTTTACTCTCCCCCTGCCCTAACCCATCAGTTCCAAAACCTTGCACAAAATTATGCAAAGTCATCTCAATCAAAGCCTGAAACGCCTATATGTCCCCTACAATCCGTGAATCCTGTTATTCTTTACAATTTTGTCGATAGAATTCACAAACCAAATTAAGCCCTAAGATCCCAAATTGTTGTTACTGAGCTCGCTTGTTCTTTCCTCTATGTTTTCAAATCCATGGCATGCATGGTTGAATTTCTTCAGCACCATCATCATTATTCTTGTCTAGAGGTCAAACGCAGTGACCTTTGGACATTAGGGTTTGTCTGTTGGCTCATTGCCTTCAACGATCAATCCCTCCTCTTAGGTAAAATCGACCCTGTTTTCCCTTCTGTTACTTTCTGATTTTCACTCGATTTGCTATCATCATCTACCATGCATCACTCTCCGCTACTGATTTGAATTTATAAAGCCCTAAGAGCCTTCAATGGAACTATAAATAGAACTTTTTAATGTTCTCACCAACACACCTAACACTGAAATCATCTACATAATCACTCAAGAGCAATTTTGAGATCAAAATTTTAGGTTTCTTTACTGTTCTTTTCCTTTTTGTTTCAAAGTACTGTCACTACTTCGAACTTGAAGTTTTTGGGGCCTTAAGCAACTAAGAGAGTCTTCGTTTGGTCTGTTGCCATCAAAAAGGTCAGTGTACTCCTAATTTCTCTCTTTTAATTACCTTATATGAACATTATGAATATGTTGTTGGTTTTCTGTGAATTATAGTTACTTATGATGCTTACCATTAGCATGGAAATGTTTATCTTTCGTTTGTGACAATATGTTGTCTGTCTATGATCACATGTCCTGTCTCTTGAATCTTTAATTAGTAATTGATCAAACTATTATGTGATTGTTGGTGACTTTTATTTGTAAGTCTAAATAATCTGCACAACTAAAGTAGTAATGTGCCTTGAATGATTGTTCATGCTCACATAAACTTCATAGCTTTTCATTGATGATTCTGCAGTGATCTTTACCTTTATATGCTGCTTCTCTGTATTCTGTTAGTCTTGTGGTTGAGTTTATTATTTGATAATCATAACTGAGATGAATCTGAAGGTTCCTAAGTTTATATCATCTACCATAAGTATGCAAATCTAAGTGCTTAGGTGTTTTTCTTATCTATACGTGTGTCTGTTAACTTTTAAAGCAACTTCTGGGTTGTCACTATGACATTATCATGATCTCATCTAACTATTGGTTGCATCTATTGACTTAGACTTGTTTGAATTGAACTTTCTTCTTTTCATGAATAACAATAGCACTATTGTACACATTCTGTTAGGATTAAGTTATCCTTCCTTCATAAAACAAGTCACGGTCATGTTTTGTTATAGTTGACTGGTGGTTGTTTAGCTATCTCATGTTTAGTTAAAACCTTCAATTATACGTTCCGTTCAAAACCTACTTGGTGTAATAGTTCCTTGTCTTTAATCTCTTTAAACCACTATTGACTTTATGATGCTTATATGTAGTTTTTTTTTAAGATTATCTCCCATAAAAGTAGGACTTAGTTATTCTATTATAATCAAATGAAATTTTAAAAAAAAATAAAGGCTGAAGCATGACTACTTCACACTTAGATACTAAGCTAGACTTATATCTAACTTAAACTTGTTTTGATACAATGCTTCCTTTTTCTGTAACTCCCTCTCCTCATGACATGTTTAACCTGATTCTGTAATGTGCAAAGCTCCCCTGTCTATATGAAGTCATAACCTCACTTGAAGTTAACTGAATATTATATGTTCCTGTTTGACTCCTGATTTCATGCTCAGACCTGAACCACCCCAGTCCTTTCCATATTGCTAATTTGAAACTAAACCTGATCCTTAAATCTTATGAGGTCCTTTGTTGATATTGTCTGAACATGATGACTTGTTAAGTTTAATACTGTTAGGGATATAACTCTGTTAAGCCCTTAGGGATTTTATGTTCAAATCTGTGAACTTGTAGTCATGTTGAAAGTTCAATCTTGTTTCTGATATCTTCTGTAAATGTGGCCAGTCATAACTGTTTTGCCTGAATCTTTATTGATGACCCTTAAAGTGCTAAGTAGTATCATCAACCCATGCATGTGCTGAAAGCAAACCAATCAGTTCACAATTGGTTTGCCAGAGACAGGAACATCTGCATCTTGGTGTTGTTGCATGCATGAACCCCGTATAGCTCGCCTTCCCTTTGAGTGTGCTCTTCTCTAATGTTCATACCATTACAGTATGCTTGTGGTGTTTCTACTCCTTACCTATGTGTGTTCGTAAGTCAGACCTTTGAATTCACTTGATATGTATTTTTTTTGTTTGGTATCAAATGTATACTATGTGTTCTTATGTTAGGAGGAAAAATATATTTTTGTGGTAAGTAATGATATAGTATTTAGTTTACATTGAAATGGCCTCATTGGCATTTAAACCTATAAGGAAAATATGTTGTTAGTGTTTAGGGGTATTTGGGAGTGGAGTTTAACTCTAGGTTGGATTGCCCTCCCTGGCACAAGCATTGCCCTGGGCCTTGAGTCCCTTCGGAACTTTGAAGTGTCGGGGGATTTAAAGGGGGCATTGACCTTGAGTAGAACTTCCTCCTTAGCCCTTAATTCATTGACACATTTGGTTCTTTAGGGGTTTAATGTTTAATGACAATGAAAGGTTTTCAATGTAAATTTTGTTGTCGTGTATCACTACCACATTAATATAATTTCCCATAGTATTTGAATATTGAGAATTTCTTGTTCCAGTCGTTTGTCTAGATACATTTCATACATGTTTGAAAATGCTGAAAATATGGAATATACATCTAATGACCTTCTTTATTTTTGGGCATGTACACATTTGGGCCTGCTAAATTCCTAAAGAACTCAGGCCCAAACCAACCTTGTTGCATTTTCTGGAGGGTCCAGTCAGCTATAGCCGTATCTTTCAATTGATGGGCCTACTTTCTTGAGGCCCAACAACCAGAGTCCAGTCTTCTTTCCCTCATTTTCTTTGTTACTATTTATTGCTTCCTTAATCTAGTTTATTGCTTCCTTAATCTAGTTTATTGCTTCATCACTTTCGCATACTGCCCTTGTCGTTTTATCGTATTTTGTTATCATGTACTTAACACTTATATATTAAATCGTATACTTTACCTTAATTCTCTAATATCACATGAAACATAGGCAACCTTTAAATAATATAGGATTTACAGGGAATTAGTTAGAAATTAATCTTTACTTCGCTAATTATAATTTATTCATATCATTACCATGTTCTCGCTCACTTGCTTTTTTCTTACAGATTTTGAAGCCCAAAATTTAATCAAAACAGTGCCCCGTTTTCAAAAAGGAAGATTAGAAAAGAATCGCCGGTTTTACTAACAAGAGGTAAATCAAAATTTTATAAAACAGTGAAGCACTATCGTCCAAAAATGGATTTTTAAAAGACTGCCTCTCTTCATATTTTAGAAATCAAGGTACATTTAGATTCACTTTCTTACAAACATCTTTAAGAGTTATATAAACATCTATTCCTTAAACCAACCGCTTCCATAACTTAATTTCATTTTGCAAGCCTTATAAAATATGGACTAGTTTCAGAACTCTTTTAACCTATCTCTAGACTCTTTTATAAATTCACAATCCCTCTTAAAGTCTTACATCTCTTTATATACCCTCCCTCAGATATATATAGTAAGCCATTTTTTTAATAGTAATTAGGTATAGTATAAATAACTGATTCCTTAAAATTAGTGTAAGTCCTACGGAGCTACCTCAGGTAGATTTTAAGGGGTGCCTAACACTTTCCCCTTAGAAGAACAAGAACTCTTACCCGTAATCTCACCGGTTAGCAGACCATAAAAAATATGACTTAGTAACGAACTAGGTACCCTAATATACCTTTAAATATTAGATGGCCACTCTCTTTCATTAACAACAAAGAAACCACAAGTTGAATCCTATCTTGACTAGTGCAAAATAGGGTGCAACAAGATGGCGACTCTACTGGGGATAAACCCCACTTAGGTTCTGACCTTAGTAGACTTAGACTAATTTGGCATCTAGATTTATTTATACATTGCTTTAATTATAGATAAATTTGAAATTACATGCTTACCTGCTTTATTTGCTCATTATAATTATCATGCTTATTGCTGCTACCCTTTGTCTGTTACTGCTTTATATACACTGTCATCGCATTTCTTCCAATCGAGTCTTGGGCATACACTATCACACAAAATGGCACGCGAGGGTTGTCATTTACACCCCTCCTAACCTTCCTTTCAAAACTCTCTAGTTTTAGAGAATGGCTTTGTCGGGTCAACTGACATAACTTCTCACAGCCTTCAGTCCAATTCAAAAGTAGGAAACACTCTACTATAGTAAAATAGGTCATACTATATAAACTTTAGGTGAGTCGGTTCTTGGCACCGACACACAATTAGGAAAGCCACCCTAATGTCAATGGGTCATGCACCCAACGACATGACATCCTATCACTTTCTTAATGACACTATTGGCACTATTGGTCTTCCCGCAGAGAAGGGGTCAGATTAACATCAACCTATTACCTGTGGTTCTAGTAACCTTCCTCGGTAATCTTCAAGCTACTTTGGTGCCAATAAGGTTAGCTGAGATGCTGAGGGCTTTATCCACATGTGCACGAGGGTATGATTTCTTTAAAGGTTGTAACTTGTTGCTTTAGATCTGGGTTACTGAACATTTCTTCCAGCGAGAGGACACTATCGACTACTTCGTGGATATTAGCAATATGATCCGCAATCACAATGAAAGAATGAGACATTGGGTCTCCCCACATGGCCAAGAGGAATGGAGGGAAACGCTGACCAATCTGACGAGAGAATGGATCAACTAAAAACGCTCCCGGTTAGGTGGAAGGGCAATCTTGAAGACTCCTCAGAAATACTTTATTGAGCTGATCTGACTAGAAGGTGTTCAACCATACTCACCCTTACGGGTCCTCTGACAGTTCGGGATGATCCAAGATGTGCCTCTGTGGATAAGAACAACGCTATACGAGGATGCGTACAATGGGCAGATTCCAATTCCCAAGATAAGAAGGCTACAAGAAGAGTGCAACGACCTGGTCTGGTCATATCTTTCCTGTTGACATCAACCGCAGAATACCCAACTGAACATGCTCTGGTCATAGCTGACAACCCGAGTGATCGGGGAAAAACGACTACACCAGGAATGATGAACACGTGGCCAGGATGGCCTAGGAAATGGAGTCTTTAATGGAGGAGGTGTAGCATATCAGGGAACTAGAGCACCTAGCCATGACAACACTTCCTCAACCACCCCGATTCCCTTCTTTGGATTCACTCCCTGACCATTTTCCTTCCACATCACGCCAAAACAACAACACCCAAACTTCAGCTCCTACCACTCAAGTCATACCTCTAGTAAACCTCGCTAACCCACCAAATCCCCCTATTCACACTCCTTACGTAGCACAATACACTCAGACATCACAAAACCCACCTATTACCACTAATGCAACTACCTCTCCTTGTTACAGGGTCACTTTTACTACCAACCAGCACATACCTGTGGCACATGCCACCACCCATGAGTGATATATTCCCCCTGTATATGCCATTTATGAACCTACCTTTACAGCACCTATCACGTTCAGGGTTCCTTATGAGATCGACCAATACGTCGAGATGGAGAGAGAAGCTAGACGTAAGGAAGAAGAGTCAGTATCTGAGAAGTTACAAATGTTGAGAAGGCAAATGAAGAGCCTTCAAGTTGCCCGAGGAAGTTAAAGTTTAGACTACAAGGATCTGTGTATTCATCCAGATGTAGATATGCCAGCAGGGTACAAACCCCCAAAGTTCGATATCTTCGATGGGACGGGGGACCCTCACGCACATTTGAGGGTATACTGTGACAAGTTAGTCGGAGTGGGGAAGAACGAGAAGCTAAGAAAGAAGTTATTTATTAGAAGTTTGACGGGAGAAGCACTCACCAGGTATACTCGACAGGATCCCCGAAATTGGAGAATTTGGCAAGATATGGTGGAGGACTTCATGAATCGTTTTTGATTCAACACAGAGATCACTCCCGATCAGTTGGCACATGTGATCTTGAAGAAAAAACCATCTGAGTCATTCTAAGAATATGCACGCCAGTGGAGATGAAAGGCCGCCATGGCGCAACCTCCGTTGGATGATAGTGAACTAACCAAGTATTTCATCATATCCCAAGAGGGAATATACTTTGAAAAGATGATGGGAATGATGGGACGAAAATTCCTTGAGCTGGATAAGATGGGAGATTTCCTAGAAGAGGGCATAAAATCTGGTAAAGTACAATCCATGGCAGTACTGCAAGCGGCCAGCAAGGCCATCTAGTCAGGATCAATCGGTAGCGGAAAGAAGAAGAAAGAGGAGGTCTCAGCAGTTATCCCTTACTACTAACCTAACCCGCATCACAAAAGCACTTCTTATTCCCCAAACAACCATTCACCACCACCCACTTACTCTCCAGTTTATAATACCCAGCCATATTACCATCCTCAACCACAACACAACCCTCCTCGAGCCAACAACAACCAAAACCCATAACAACCATATGCTCCTATCCAAATCACTACTCATCAAAACTGGCATGCTTATGCACCGCGCCCTCGTCCCAACTTTGAAGAGAGGGGTCCTAGAACTTATACCCCGATTGTTAAGCCTTTGGCCCAATTGTTCGAGAGATTGAGAAGAACAGGATTGATACACCCAATCGAAGGAAGGTTTCCTGAACATCCCTCCAAGTATTTTGATGCCACTAAAAGATGCGTGTACCACTCCAATATACTTGTGGATAATAATGAAGATTATTTTAAGTTGGAAAATGAAATTGAAACCCTGATCCAGAGCGGAGCCATTTAGTGCACTCCGGCACCACCAATATGAATCGCAATCTGCTGCCAAATCACAGAAACTAGGGAGCTAACATGATCACATCGGACAAAGAGTATGACCTAAAGGGAACAATTGTCACTATAAGAAATGCAGAAGTTGCTAGGATCCCTCCTCAAAGAGCTCCAATGATTACGGTACAATTGAGGCCTACAATGACGGTTCAAACTTATCTGTAACAACCTGCTGCTGCTATAGGAGATGAAGAAAGTCGGGAGTACAAAACTGTCCCATGGACGTACCAGCAAAAGGGAAAGACCAAAATGACAGACTCGGTTGCAGCCCATGGTATGACTAAGTCTAGGATATGCTACACTACTGAAGACGTCAATCGAGTAAACCCGGGGAGAGAACAAATTCCAAGAAGGGACATAACAGACCTAGAAGCCGCCGAGTTTTGGAAAAGAATGTCAAGTAAAGAGTATTTTGTGGAGGAGAAGCTGAAGAAAACTCCAGCACAAATATCAATCATGGATCTATTAATGAGCTCCGACAGTCATAAGGACGCCATGTTAAAAGTACTAAGTGGGGTAATTGTACCAAGTAACACCACTAGTAAGGCGCTGGCTGCGACAATTGGGAAAATGGTCGAAGCAAACATGATCACTTTCAGAAGAACCAATGGAGAATAGTCCATTCAGTCAAATACCCAAGAAGCTTCAAATGAAGAAAGGGACTATGTCCCAGATGTATTTGCAATATTCGAAGCTATTAGATTTTGATTTCCCATTTGTACAAGGATATTATCTCTGCATGTATTTGTTCTTCCTCTTCCCCTTCTATTAGAAGAGGGGTTAAAATTGGGTCTCATCCTATTAAATATGAATAAATGGTTATTAACTCAGACATTCTCTAGTAAGAAAATCAGGGAGACTATTATCAGACCCCTTTTTATAAATTATTTCAAAATCAAATGGAGCTAACAAGGCTTGCCATCTTGCAAACATTTGTTTAGAAACATCATGTTTACAATGTTTATTAAAGATAAACTTTGTTGCTTGCCAATAAGTTTTTATTAAAAACTTTTGATTGTATAAATCAATCTGGAACTTTAATACACATTTTACTATGGCAAGGATTTCCTTAGCCACAGTAGCATAATTCATTTGGGAATTATTCCATTTTATCAAATAGAATTGAACAAGATATTCTTGTTTATCAGTTGGGGAATATTGTTTTAATATTCCACCATATCCAATATCTAAGGCATCAGTTTCAACAACCTTTGCCCAACTTGGATTAGCAAGCGTTAAACATGAAAGATTATCAGCCTTTTGCTTAATTTGTTTGACTAATTTACTATGATCATTAGTCCAGGCTTTTGGATTTTTCTTTAATATTTCATAAATAGATTTTTCATAAGTCTAGAGCTACCATGAACAAGAGGAAGTTATGACCGAAACGCAGGTACGTCTTCAATGCTAGCTCCCGTCATGCACCACAACGTCAGCATCCAAATCTGCACGCAAGGTGCAGAAGTGTAGCACGAGTACAACCGACCACATGTACTCAATAAGTAACAAACCTAACCTTAGGTTGAAAGTTGTGGCGAGCTGGAACAAAGGTCGGAGTCCAACACTAATAGCCAACAACATTTCATAACAAAATAATAATAATGGTACAAGAAACATACTCAGATATAAAATGCTCGACTCATTCACAGTTTCGGAAAAATAGGCATGCTTTTCAAGTATGTCAGTGAAAGCCCAATTCTTTTACCGAAATCACCGAAATATGAGTAAGTTTGTAAATCTATGATTTTTTCCAAACCTTTTCAACAACAGATTAGATGTTTCGTTATCAAATGGCAAGAGGAAAATCCATATCTACGCCTGCATGCCAATGTGTATGAGAAGTCATGAATGACGTGATACCGTACAGTATGAGAAAAATACATCTCTATGTTTGTATGTCGTGTGCATATCGAATGCGATGCAACTCAGTGATAAAATCATATGCATACTCTCAGAGTATCAATTCACTCAGTCTTCCCAGTCACTCAGCACTCGCTCTCGGCACTCGCCCTCACACTCAGTAGGTACATGCGTTCACTAGGGGTATGTACAGACTCCGGAGGGGTTCCTTCAGCCCAAGCGCTATAAAAAGCCAATCATGGCGTAAATCAATAACATATGTTGCCACGTGCAGCCCGCTTCCATCATATATCAATAATACTTGTTGCGGCATGCAGTCCGATCCCATCAATATCCTCACGATCAGGCCCTCGGCCTCGCTCAATCATTAATCTCTCCAGTCTCTCGGGCTCACAATGTCATGAAAATTAGCCCAAAAATAATGATGTGATGTATCAATAAATGGTAACAGAGACTGAGATATGATATGCATATGAAGGCGTACGACTGAGTATGTAATTGCAATGTAAGCAAATTACTCAACAGCAGAAATGACCTCAGTGGGTCCCAACGGAATAAGCATATATCCTAGACATGGTTTCTAACATGGATTACAACTCAATAGCTCTAGTACGTAAAGATTTCATGGTTACAAATAAGATCAGGTAACTACATAGCACCACAGAAATAACAGAGTTACAATTCACACGGTGCACGCACACACGCCCGTCACCTAGCATGTGCATCACCTCAACACCAAACATATAACACGTATATTCAGGGTTCATACCCTCAACACCAAGTTTAGAAGTGTTACTTACCTCGAATAAGCCAAATCCAATACCGAGCAAGCCAAACGATGCTCCAAAGATGCCATCACGCGCGTACCGACCTATCAACAACTCGAAACTAAACAAACGCAACTCAAATACTACAAATAATGCCAAAGGAAACAAACCCAGTCGATAAAGGTCGAATCTTTAATCAAAATTCCAAAATCGACCAAAAAGTCAAACCCGGGCCCATGCCTCGGAACCCAACAAAACTTACAAACTCCGACAACACATTCAATTACGAGTTCAACCATACTATTTTCACCCAAATCTGACTCCGAATCGATGCTCAAAACTCAAAAATTCACACTATGAAACTTTGGGCAAAACCCCCCAATTTTCTCTTTAAAATTCACAATCCAATGACCAAAAATGAAGACAGATTTATGAAATATAACCAAAACCGAGCAGAGAACACTTATCCCAATTCATATGGTGAAAAACGCCTCAAATATTGCTCAAATCCGAGCTCCCCAACTCAAAATATGACCAAATGAATAAATACTCGATATTAAATATTTTTTCCCAACTGTTCTGCCTCGTTTAGTGTGCCAAACGATCCTAAAACTCGCTTTTGATGCCTCCAATGCATTTCTTGTGAATTTCAGTTAAGTTAGGCTTTTGAATCACTCCATTTGATCTTATAATGAAGGAGATATGTTGGTTTCAATATTTGAAAATAGTGCAGATTTTTAAATACGAAGTCGATGACAATTTCGTAATTAATCTGAAAAAATCTGGCAACTCAATTCTTAGTAAAACGACCATGTATTCCTCATACGATGTCGAAACTTGATGATTCCAGCTGATATGGTTCCAAAATTACGATACGGATCTAAAGCTTTAATCAAAACAAAAATTGGAGCTCATTGGCTTAATGGGGTACCATTTATGCTTGAAGAAACGACGTCGAAACATCAATAAACGAGCGCAACACAACTCAAATATATTTGAAACTCACCCGAGTCCCTCGGAACCCCGTACGAACATACCAACAAGTCCCATAACATAACACGGACTTACTAGAGGCCTAAAATCACGCACAACAACATCAAAATCATGAATCGCACCTCGAATCGAACTTAATGAACTTTGAATCTTTCAACTTTCAAAACTCGTGTCGAACCTTATTAAATCAACTCGCAATGAACTCAAATTTTGCACACAAGTCCCAAATAACATAACGAAGCTACTCCAATTCTCGGAACCATAATCTGAACCCGATTTCATCAAAGTCAACTCCCGGTCAAACTTATTAACTTTCCAAACCTTCAAATTTCCCATTTTTGCCAATTAGCGTCGAAACCTTCTATAAATATCCAAATGCAAATACGGGCATATGCTCGAGTCCAAAATCACCATCCTGACCTAAAGGAACCATCAAAACTCCGATCCAGGGTCAAATACTCAAAAGTCAAACTTGGTCAACTCTTCCAGCTTAAAACTACAAGCATGAAATTCATTCTTCCAAACTAATTCTGAAACACCTGAAAACCAAAGCCGACGATTCACACAAGTCATAGTACATCATATGAAGCTACTCAAGACTTCAAACCAATGAGTGAAGTGCAAATGCTTAAAACGACTGGTCGGGTCATTACATTCTCCCCTACTTAAATATACGTTCGTCCTCAAACGTGCCCAGAGTCGTTCCAAAGCCATCAATCACCGTGTAACCTATCCACGCACATACCCGGGGGTGATCCCACGTCACCCCAATCCCTGTAAGCCTGACTGCACAACATAACTGAATATCATTACTTCTACCTTAGTCCGTAAACTTTAGAACCCCAATTTCCAACATCTGAAATTCCTTACAAGACCCAAATCTCGCATCTACACAATTTATAAGTTTGATAAAGCTATATCAAGCCATAACCATACCCAAGATGAAATCGCATTAAATACCACATAACTTGCATACTCGTACCAATAATTTCCTACCATAGTAATTGCTCAAAACAAACCCAGTACCAGTAATAAACCTCATATCAAACAAAACCTTGTTCTAAAACCTTCGTAAACTGCCGATGATGAAACACGCAGAAACTCATAACCACTTATCAGATCAACAAGTCATGGAGCCCTCTCTCATCCACAAGAACCAAAGCCAAATCCTAAGCCAACTTCCGATATTATTCCTCCATACATACTGTAATCAAATCTGACAGTACCCATTCTAGGTCCAATGACCTCATCTCATCAAACAAAACCATCCTATTGACATGCCACACCAATACAACCTAAAGCTACAAACCGGGTAATCCGTGCACCAATAAGCAACAATTCAAATGTACTCAATCATGAAAAATGACTCAAATGAGAGAACCATCTCGCAAGCTCAACAAGTACCACCACAACGCAATGCTATGAACCTATCACACATAGTAGGACCAAGACACACGAATCTAACATAAAGGGTCATATCCCAACATAGCCATATTGCAATGCTTGACCCTATCCAAACACTGGTCCATATGAAATACCTCAAGCCACAATGCTCAAAAATCAACAACCACACGCAATTCGACATCAAGTGCACGAAGTGCATAACTATAACCATGGAGGAACGGATAGCACCATATACCACAAACATGAAAGACCATAACCAAGGCGTAATTAACTATTCAACACCCTAGTAACCATCTCGCTCGAATTTCGCTACAAGGCCCAACAAAACCGCATCATGTGTGCATATAACCAATTAATCACAACCTCTTAAAGCATAGAAGAGTAACTCATAGAAAATATCTGAACACTAACAAACTCAACTCTAACTGAATGTCGCACCCCTCAGCACAAACAGTTATGAGTCATCAAATCCGACCCGGTGTAGAATACGCATCCTCATTCGGCCTACCAATGGGCCCCCAAATTAACTCTGGTCATTCACCAAATGGATAAATAGACCTCCCAAAGTCCACAATGATCTAACTATAACACATACCACCATCTAACTTTAGCCACATCTTCACAATCCACAACCACGAAACAATCTGCTTCTGAGAATTCCCGGACTCCAAATCCATATAACACATGAATCACCATATTTGATCCCAACTCCACCGCCTGAATGTCTAACACATCTCTCATACACGATCATCCCACGAGGAATACTTCTATGGTTCTTTCGTTCCATATCGCAAAAATATGAATACCAGCAGTCGATCAACCGGACGAGTACCGCAATACCAATGAAGCATCCGTAGGTCAGAACACAATGTGCCTTCTAAAATGCGCACCCTTCTCAGGAATTACCAATTAGTAATAGCATTCATCTAGGCATCTGAAACTGTCCATGTTGTCTAAGAATTCATGACCTTCCCTTCAAAACTGAACCATGACTTTGCATATGCAAATCTTAATCCTACACAACACACCGAATCTATCATGCCATTATATGAAAAGTACGAGAATTTTATAATCAATTCTGAGTCATTATCCAACTACATACTCGATTATCTAGGAGCCTTTCACAGGATCCCATCTAGTAGAGAATCGCAACACTCAACATGCTCCTCACGCCAGTAGGAAATATCTGCCTCAAACTGTGGTAGAAACCATCGAGAACTCTTCAAAACCCATGTGCACATAACTAAGCCATCAGAACTGAATCTCTCTAACTTAACCAAGCTACGCAGGTCACCAAAACCCCAAGAGCATTGCCACAAAACACCTGCAGAGACTCACCACATCATAAGTACCCAAAGAACCGATCATATCCATTACCATGCTAATCCAACCTACTACCAAGATGTCCCATTTTCTCCGAGTTCCTTCCGAATTACCCTCAAGTTGACACTTCTCCTTGCTAGAACACCACGATCCTTACCCAAAGCTCACCACAAGAGATCCTAACATAAAACCACATCGCCCTAAGGCCCATAAGCCGTTGTATTCCCTCTTACGCACCCAAAAACAGCACAACCGAGACATCCACTCTGAAGTGGCCTTCTATCAATATAAAGCCATTTTCTTCACCTTCCTGATACTGAAATGTAGAATCCATAATGATACAGAAATACCGTGAGTCTCGACACCATCCAATGTAAATCTCAAATTCTAGCCATATACAAATCCAAAAAATTCTCAATTGCTACATATAAATATTGAATCCATTAGAACCTTCTCAAGAGTCATCTACTCTGCTCAAATCTCAATTGCACCGCCCAAACGGCCAAACGACATGTGCCCCATTAGCACAATAACACCCAAAGAAGTAATCGATACCTCTAAGAAATCGAGTAAATTCCTACTCCATGTGCACTACATCTTTCACGAATAACAATTCAAATCATTCCATGATTCTCATATACTTATAAAGTGCAATACACCATACACCCAGAAATTCCTTACTCAAGTCATCCTCAAAACCGACCTTTGAAAGCCATAACTAATCCACAAGTATGCCTCATACCAAAACCAATACAACACATAACCGTGCAATCAAATCGTCGATAGCATACTCCCCCACTTGACTCAAAGCCATGGATCAAAACACTCGATAACTCACAATGCCCATACTCTATTACTGCCATAATACCGTAGTGAGATTCAACTAAATCCTTCATAAGCTCTTATAACACAAACCATATAGTACCTGAAATCATCTGCTAAACTCTCATTCATCCTTGTGATGGTCAGGTCAACTTTCTCAACTAATCCAAACTCAAATCGCAATACTTATAACCCACTGGTAGAAAAGAAACTCTCCTCACAACATCATAAGGATCACACATCCATAGATTACCCCGCACCCCCCCACAGGTTATAACCCACCTACTTAGCCTCAAACTGACATCTCTGTATACCCTTTCACAACCACAACTACTACGTAATCACTTAATCTTCCTGAGTCCGAACTCATCAAAAAGACATGAGAACCTAATTCGCTCCATAATTAAACAACATGAAAGATCCTTTAACACATTCATAACCCGAGACTGTACATCATGTCAAGAAAGAAATCAAGCACCCAATAAACCTTTTTACATCTCCAGCGAACTCTTCTCGTCACATTCAAACCATCTGAACACATCCCGCAGTCACATCCTACTCATCATATAGCCATCCAACCACTCATCGAGCCACAACTCTACTCATAAGGACACTACCGGACATATAAGTCCAAAAGCACGTGCTCACACAACTGAAATCCCCATGCTCAAGCTACAGTCAAAACACGGCTTCAAGTCCTCCAAATTGGCCCATCATCAGCACACCGAAATCACATCTCGCACATCATCTATGGAATCACAAGCCGTCGATGCATAGCTAATACCGAGCGCTCATATGCGCATACGAGTGCATGGAAGGAATTCAAAGAGTTACGCTTCAAGTAGAATTAATGTCGCACGATAAGGAAAGAAAGATGGGAAATTTATCCTAAATGCCATGTAGCCTCTCAAGATAGGTATGGACGGCATCATATCGATCAGCAAGACTCTACTAAACACTTGCTCATGACTCGTAGAACCTATGAACCTAGAGCTCTGATACCAACTTATCACGACCAAAAATCAAACTAGTCGTGATGGCACCTAACCCAGCCCACTAGGTAAGCCAATTAACAACAATCCAATTCAATGAGATTTAATAAAAAAATAAATGATGAAATAACTTAACTCTTATACACTTTCCAAGGACTGGTAGTACAAGTCATGAGCTTCAAAGATTTAGAGTTTGCAAAGCTAGTGTAAAAAAATAAATACATCATATGTCTGAATAATACATAAATAGATTTTTCATAAGTCTAGAGCTACCATAAACAAGAGGCAGCTATGACCGGAACACAGGTACGTCTTCAATGCTAGCTCCCATCATGCACCGCAACATCAGCATCCAAATCTGCACGCAAGGTGCAGAAGTGTAGTACGAGTACAACCGACCCCATTTACTCAATAAGTAACAAACCTAACCTTAGGTTGAAAAATGTGGCGAGCTAGAACAGAGGTCGGAGTACAACACTAATAGCCAACAACAGTTCATAACAAAATAACAATAATGGTACAAGAAACATACTCAGATATAAGATGCTCGACTCATTCACAGTTCCGGAAAAATAGGCATGCTTTTCAAGTATATCAGTGAAAACCCAATTTTTTTACCGAAATCACCGAAATATGAGTAGGTTTGTAAAACTGTGATTTTTCCCAAACCTTTTCAACAATAGATAAGATGTTTCGTTATCAAATGGCATGAGAAAAATCCATCTCTACGCCTACATGTCAATGTGTATGAGAAGTCATGAATGACGTGATACCGTACAGTATGAGGAAAATGCATCTATATGTCTGTATGTCAAGTGTGCATGTCGAATGTGATGCAACTCAGTGATAAAACCATATGCATACACTTAGAGTATCAATTCACTCAGTCCTCCCAGTTACTCAGTACTCGCTCTCGGCACTCGCACTCGCACTCAGTAGGTACCTACGCTCACTTGAGGTATGTACAGACTCCAGAGGGGCTCCTTCAGCCCAAGCGCTATAATAAGCCAATCATGGGATAAATCAATAACATTTGTTGCGGCGTGTATCCCGATCCCATCATAAATAATAATACTTGCTGCGGTGTGCAGCCCGATCCCATCAATATTCTCACAATCAGGCCCTTGACCTCGCTCAATCATCAATCTCTCCAGTCTATCGGACTCACAATGTCATGAAAATTATCCCAAAATTAATGATGTGATGTATCAATAAATGGTAACATAGACTAGATATGATATGCATATGAAGGCGTACGACTGAGTGTGTAATTGCAATGTAAGCAAATAACTCAACAGCAAAAATGACCTCAATGGGTCCCAACAGAATAAGCATGTAGCCTAGACATAGTTTCTAACATAGATCACAGCTCAATAGCTCTAGTACATAGAGATTTCATGGTTACAAATAAGATCAGGTAACTACACCGTACAACAGAAATAACAGAGTTACAATTCACACGGTGCACACCCACACGCCCGTCACCTAGCATGTGCGTCACCTCAACACCAAACACATAACACATATATTCAGGGTTCATACCCTCAACACCAAGTTTAGAAGTGTTACTTACCTCGAATAAGCCAAATCCAATACCGAGCAAGCCAAACGATGCTCCAAAGATGCCATCACGCGCGTACCGACCTCTCAACAACTCGAAACTAGACAAACGCAACTCAGATACTACAAATAATGCCAAAGGAAACAAACCCAGTCGATAAAAGTCGAATCTTTAATCAAAATTCCAAAATCGACCAAAAATGTCAAACCGGGCCCATGCTTCGGAACCCGACAAAACTCACAAAATCTGACAACCCATTCAATTACGAGTCTAATCATTTAACGCTTCAATCAAAATAGAAATTGGAGCTCATTATCTTAATGGGTACCATTTATGCTTGAAGAAACGACGTTGAAACATCAATAAACGAGCGCAACAGAAACCAAACCTATCTGAAACTCACCCGAGTCCCTCGGGACCCCGTACGAACTTACTAACAAGTCCCATAACATAACACAGACCTACTAGAGGCTCAAATCACGCATAACAACATCAAAACCATGAATCGCATCTCGAATCGAACTTAATGAACTTTGAATCTTTCAACTTCCAAAACTCTTGTCGAACCTTATCAAATCAACTCGGAATGAACTCATATTTTGCACACAAGTCCCAAATAACATAATGAAGCTACTCCAATTCTCGAAACCACAATCCGAACCCGATTTCATCAAATTCGACTTCCAGTCAAACTTATGAACTTTCCAAACCTTCAAATTTTCCACTTTCACCAATTAGCGCTGAAACCTTCTAGAGATATCCAAATGCAAATACGGGCATACGTCTGAGTCAAAAATTACCATCCGGATCTAACGGAACCATCAAAACTCTGATCCGGGGTCAAATACTCAAAAGTTAAACTTGGTCAACTCTTCCGGCTTAAAGCTTCAAACATGAAATTCATTATTCCAAACTAATTCCGAAACACCTGAAAACCAAAATCGACGATTCACACAAGTCATAATACATCATATGAAGCTACTCAAGACTTCAAACCACTGATCGAAGTGCAAATGGTCAAAACGACCGGTCGGGTCATTACAAGTATCCTTAGCAAAGTCCTTTATGAAATGAGCAATATAATTAAGGCTTCCTAGAAATCTTTGGAGATGAGTCTTATCAGTTATGACATCAAGGAATTTGGATGCAAATTCAATGCTTCTTTGGATCAGAACTTTTCTTCCATTTTGAATATTATGACCTAGAAATCTTATATTGATCTGAAAAATGGCCATTTTTGGTTTAGAAATGACTAAGCCATTTTGAATTATGATTTTTCTAAAAAGATCCAAATGTTTAAAATGAATTTCAATATTATTTTGAAAATACTAAAATATCATCAATATAAACAATTATAAAATTTGTATAAGGCATGAATGAAGATATCATTCATTATTTTTTGAAATTCAGAAGGGGCATTTTTTAAACCAAAAGGCATGACATTCCATTCATACTAACCCATTAGGACATTAAAAGAGATTTTATATTTATCTGACTCAGATATCTGAATCTGCCAATAATCAGATTTTAAATCAAATTTTAAAAATATTATGGCATCATGCAATCTATCCAATAAATCCTTTTTATTAGGGATTTGATATCTAATCCACTTGAAAACTTTATTAAGGGGCTTGTAATTGATAACTAATCTTGGAACTCTTCGTTCATGTACAAAAGTTAAAGAGCAAGGTCTTCTTCATAGACCATTTTGCAGCAAAGAATCTATTTCTTTTTTGCATAATTCCAAATAATCTGAATTCATTTGGCAAGGGCTAGCCTTAGTTGGAATATTATCTTCCAAAAAGTCTTCTTCATAGGGAAGACTAACTATATGCTTTTTCCTATTCCAAAATTGGTTTGGATGGTCCCCACATATTTGTAATAAAACTAATTTTTCAAAAAATTAATTTATTCTATAAGCTTTAGGTTTTATAAGTCTTCTGCAATAGTAAGACTACAAATTTCATTTTTTAAAAAATCAATTTGTCTATTTTTTGTAGAGATATTCTCAGTCATTTCATTTAAAAATCTTTTAAATGGTTGAGTTGTAAAATCAAAACTAATTTCTCTAGTATCAAAGGTTCCTGTAAAACCTTGGGCATCGCATCTAGTAAAAGGAATTATATGAAGAAAAAATGGGACTCCTAATATGATATCATGGAATATATCTTTTACCAAAATAAATATTTCAGGTATACAAACCTTATCTTGGCAAATAAAAGCTTTTGGCAATTTATAAGAAATACTCAGCATATCAACACTAGTATTTCTTAATCTATGAGTAGTTTTATGAAAATATCTTGAAGGTATTATTCCTTCTTTAATACATTCAAATTTGCATCACTATCAAATAAAGCAGTAAACTCTTTTTTGAAATTATAGTCTATTAAAAGAGTAACTTTTATTAAGAATTTATGAGTAGTAAAAGTGTAACGACCCGGTCAGTCATTTCGAGAGTTATAGCCATGTTTCCCCATTCCTGCTTCTTTATGTGTTGTTCAGCGGTGTTGAGTTGTATCGAGTTGGTAGGTTTGGGTCCGGAGTAGTTTTGGAGTAAAATAAACACTTAGTCTCTTAGTTAGAAAGTTAAGTTAGAAAAGTCAACCGGAAGTTAACTTATGAGTAAATGAATTCGGATGTGAATTTTTATGATTCGATTAGATTTGTTGGGTGATTTTAGATTTAGGAGTGTGTCCGGAATGTAATTTGGAGGTCCATGGTAGAATTAGGCTTGAATTGGCGAAAGTTGGAAGTTTAGAAGTTCTTAGGCTTGAATCCGAGGTTGATTTGGTGTTTTGGTGTTGTTTTGGGTATTCCGAAGGTTCGACTAAGTTCGGGTAGTGATATATGACTTGTTGGAATTATTGGTTGATGTCCCGAGGGCCTCGGGTGAGTTTCGGATAGGTTTAGGTTGTGTTGCGGTCGTTTTTCTTATGTTTCGACGTTGTTTCTTCAAGCATAAATGATATCATATTGAACAAATGAGCTCCGATTTCTTTTTTAATTGAAGCATTAGATCCGTATCATAATTATGGACCCGTATCAAAAAGAATCGTCGAATATGGACATCGTATGAGGATTTTATGGTCATTTTACTAAGAATTAGGTTGCCAGATTTTTCAGATTAATTACGAAATTACCACTGACGGTGTATTTAAAAATCTGCACGATTTGTAAATATTAAAACATGCATATCTCCTTCATTATAAGGTCAAATGGAGTGATTCAAAAGCCTAACTTGACTAGAATTTCGCAAGGAATCCATTGGATGTATAAAAAGCGAGTTTCGGAATCGTTTGTCGTAAGAAACAAGGCAGAATAGCAGACAGAAAAATATATAAAATAAAGGTTTGTTCATTCGGTCATATTTTGAGTTGGGGAGCTTGGATTTGGGCAATTTTGGAGGTGATTTTCACCATAGGGATTGGGTCAAGTGTTCTCTACTTGATTTTGGTTATATTTCATGAATCCATATTCGTGTTTGGGATTTGATTGATGATTTTAAAGTAAAATTGAGGGAGTTAGGGCTTGAGTTTTGGAGAGTTTTAGGTAGGGATTTGAGGGATCAAACGGAGTCCAATTTTGATAAATTTTATATGATTAGACTCGGGAGAGGATGAGGGTTCTAATTCTATCATTTTTGACTAGTTCCGAGATGTGGGCCCGGGGGCTGGGTTTTGGTCGGTTTTAGATTTTTGGCATATTTTGTAGTTTTTATTGTGGAATTCAATTCGTTAGCCTATGTTGATGGCATTAATCTGATTTTGATTAGATTCAGAGCTTTTGAAGACCGAGTCTAGAGACGAGGGCATCCCGGAGTAGGATTTTACGCTGTTAAGGTAAGTAACAGTTTTAACTCTGGCTTTGAGGGTATAAACCCGGAAAATTTGATATCGTGTGACTGTTTGGAGGTGATACCCATGCTAAGTGACGGGCGTATGGTTGTATACCTCGAGGGATTGAGATTTGGTCCGTCCCGTGAGGCCTCATGGCCATAATCTGTGTTTACGTAGTTACTTGTTGTTGAACTTGTCTGCCTTCATGTTAGAGATCATGCTTAGGCTTTATTCATGCTCACATTATTTGTACTCAGTCATAGAAATTATTGTACATGTTTACCTCAGTCTCTATTATTTGCCAATATGTTATGATACTTGATGTGGGTTGTGTTCCCTTATTTGTTGATGATGGTGAGGCTAGTGAGGTACATAATTGAGTAGGGCTGGGGGGCTGGTTGTGAGGATATTAATACCATAGTGCGTGAGTTGTCCGCGTAGCACATGAGTTGACCGTGCGGGTTCAGGTATTGATACCATAGTGCGTGAGTTATCCGCGTAGTGAGTTGGCCGTGCGGATCGAGGTATTGATATAATGGCACGTGAGTTGTCCGTGCTTAGAGCTTGGGCTTTAGGAGCCCCTCCAGAGTCTGTACACACCCCCAGTGAGCGTAGAGTGTTGAGTGTTTTGAGCGTTGAGTGTTGAGTGCGAGTCCTGAGTGATCGAGTGACATTGTTGTGAGGTTGCATTTACTTTTGTTGTTGCTGCATTTATCTATTAAACTTCTTTGTGGCATTTACTGAGTTATGGAATTTGCCTGTTTATTTTTAAATTGTGAAAATAAATAATTGGACTTTTTTGCTTAGCTCGTCACCATTGCTCAGTTCCTTAGTTATTTTTGTTACTACTGAGTCAGTTGTACTCATACTACACCCTGCACTTTATGTGCAGATCCAGGTGAGTTAGAGCGCGGGGATCGTTGAGTTCAGGCCGTCTATCTATGGAGATTGCAAGATAGCTGCTAGCGTCCGCAGGACCTTGTTACTCCTTTTGTCATTTCTTCTTTTAGACAGTTAGACAGTTTATATATCTTAGTTTATAGTTTTAGATGCTCATGACTTAGTGACACCCCGATGTTTGGGGCTCGTTTCCGTATTTTTCTATATTATATTTAGAGTTAATTTAGTTTATGAAAAAATTTAAATGTTGAAATGTTTTATTAAATTCTTATAATCGGTTTAGTAGTAATATTTTGGGGAGTAGGCTTGCCTTGTAACACGATAGGCGCCATCACGACCATAGTTAGATTTTGGGTTGTGACAAGTTGGTATCAGAGCCTAGGTTACATAGGTCTCACAATTCATGAGCGGATTTAGTAGAGTCTTGCGAATCGGTATGGAGACGTCCGTACTTATCTTCGAGAGGTTGCAGAACCTTTAGGAAAATTTCACATTCTTGAATTCTTTTCGTGCGGTATTGATTCAGCTTGAAGTGTAACTCTTTGAATTCCTTCCACGCATTTGTATGTGCACATGGGCGTTCGGTATCAGTTGTGCATCGACGGCTTGTGATTCCCTAGATGAGGTGCGAGATGTGATTTCTGTGTGTTGATATCAGGCCAGTCTGGAGGACATGAGGCTGGGTTTTGACTATAGCTTGAGCACTGAGGTGTTGATTGTGTGAGAGCGTGCTTGTGGTACTTTTGGGGATATTTAAGAGAGTATTCAGCGGCTTATGAGCCTTAGGGCGATGTGGTTTTATGCTTGGGTCTCGTGTGGTGAGTATGGGTTGAGGATTGTGGTGTTATGGCGGGGCAAAGTATCCATTTGAAGGTAATTCAGAAGGAAATCAGATAGATAAGACATCTTGGTAGTAGGTTGGATCGGCATGGTAATGGTTATGATTATTTCTTTGGGTGTGTATGAGGTAATGTGTTCTACAGGTGTTTTGTGGCAATGTCCTTGGGTTTTTGGTGGTCTGCGTAGCTTGGTTGAGTTAGAAAGATTCAGTCCTGACGGATTGGTTTTGTGCCATTGGGGTTCGGAGAGAGTTCTTGATGGTTTTGAGAACAACTCTTGGCACGTTCGAGGACGAACGTTTGTTTAAGATGGGGAGGATGTAACGACCCAGCCAGTCGTTCCGAGAGTTATAGCCCTGTTTCCCTATTCCTTCTTCTTTATGTGTTGTTCAGCGGTGTTGAGTTGTATCGAGTTGATAGGTTTGGGTCCGGAGTAGTTTTGGAGTGAAATGAACACTTAGTCTCTTAGTTAGAAAGTTAAGTTAGAAAAGTCAATCGGAAGTTGACTTATGAGTAAACGAATTTGGATGTGGATTTTTATGATTAGATTAGCTTTGTTGGGTGATTTTAGACTTAGGAGTGTGTCCGGAATGTAATTTGGAGGTCTGTGGTAGAATTAGGCTTGAATTGGCGAAAGTTGAAAGTTTAGAAGTTCTTAGGCTTGAATCCGAGTTTGATTTGGTATTTTGGTATTATTTTGGGTGTTCTGAAGGTTCGACTAAGTTTGGGTAGTGATATATGACTTGTTGGAATTATTGGTTGAGGTCCCGAGGGTCTCAGGTGAGTTTCGGATAAGTTTGGGTTGTGTTGCGCTCGTTTTTCTTATGTTTCAACGTCGTTTCTTCAAGTATAAGTGATATCATATTGAACAAATGATCTCCGGTTTATTTTTTGATTGAAGCATTATATCCGTATCATAATTACGGACCCGTAGCAAAAAGAATCGTTGAATTTGGACATCGTATGAGAATTTTATGGTCATTTTACTAAGAATTAGGTTGCCAGATTTGTCAGATTAATTACGCAATTGCCACTGACGGTGTATTTAAAAATCTGCAAGATTTGTAAATATTAAAACCTACATATCTCCTTCATTATAAGGTCAAATTGAGTGATTCAAAAGCCTAACTTAACTAGAATTTCACAAAGAATCTATTGGAAGCATAAAAAGAGAGTTTAGGGATCGTTTGTCATGAGAAACGAGGCAAAATAACTGGCAGAAAAATATATAAAATAGGGGTTTGTTCATTCGGTCATATTTTGAGTTGGGGAGCTCGGATTTTGGTGATTTTGGAGGCGATTTTCACCATAGGGATTGGGGTAAGTGTTCTCTACTCGGTTTTGGTTATATTTTATGAATCCATCTTCGTGTTTGGGATTTGATTGATGATTTCAAAGTGAAATTGAGAGAGTTAGGGCTTGAGTTTTGGAGAGTTTTAGGTAGGGATTTGAGGGACCAAACAGAGTCCGATTTTGATAAATTTTATATGGTTAGACTCGAAAGCAGACGAGGGTTCTAATTCTACCATTTTTGGCTGATTTTGAGACGTGGGCCCGGGGGCGGGTTTTGGCCGGTTTCGGATTTTTGGCATATTTTGTAGTTTTTATTGTAGAATTCGATTCGTTAGCCTATGTTGATGGCATTAATCTGATTTTGGTTAGATTCGGAGCTTTTGGAGACCGAGTCCAGAGACGAGGGAATCCCGGAGTAGGATTTTACGCTGTTAAAGTAAGTAACAGTTTTAACTCTGGCTTTGAGGGTATAAACTTGGAGAATTTGATATCGTGTGACTGTTTGGAGGTGATACCCATGCTAGATGACGGGCGTGTGGGTGTATACCTCGAGGGATTGAGACTTGGTCCGTCCCGTGAGGTCTCATGGCCATAATCTGTGTTTACGTAGTTACTTGTTGTTGAACTTGTCTGCCTTCATGTTAGAGATCATGCTTAGGCTTTATTCATGCTCACATTATTTGTACTCAGTCATAGAAATTATTGTACATGTTAACCTCAGTCTCTATTATTTGCTAATATGTTGTGATACTTGATGTGGGTTGTGTTCCCTTATTTGTTGATGATGGTGAGGCTAGTGAGGTACATGATTGAGTGAGGCTGAGTGCCTGGTTGTGAGGATATTAATACCATAGCGCGTGAGTTATCCGCGTAGCATGTGAGTTGACCATGCGGGTCCAAGTATTGATACCATAGCATGTGAGTTGTCCGCGTAGCACGTGAGTTGGCCGTGTGGATCCAGGTATTGATATGATGGCACGTGAGTTATTCGTGCTTAGCGCTTGGGCTTTGGGAGCCCCTCCGGAGTCTGTACACACCCCCAGTGAGCACAGAGTGTTGAGTGTTTTGAGCGTTGAGGGCTGAGTGCGAGTGTTGAGTGTTGGAGTGACATTGCTGTGAGGTTGCATTTACTTTTATTGTTGTTGCATTTATCTGTTAAACTTCTTTGTGGGATTTACTGAGTTATGGAATTTACCTGTTTATTTTTAAATTGTGAAAATAAAAAATTGGACTGTTTTACTTAGCTCGTTACTACTGCTCAGTTCCTTAGTTATTTCTGTTACTACTGAGTCGGTTGTACTCATACTATACCCTACACTTTATGTACAGATCCATGTGAGTTAGAGCGCGGCGATCGTTGAGTTCAGGCCGGCTATCTGTGGAGATTGCAAGGTAGCTGCTAGCGTCCGCAGGACCTTGTTACTCCTTTTTTCATTTCTTCTTTTGGACAGTTAGATAGTTTATATATCTTAGTTTATAGTTTTAGACGCTCATGACTTAGTGATACCCCGATGTTTGGGGCTCATTTCCATATTTTTCTATATTATATTTAGAGTTGATTTAGTTTATGAAAAAATTTAAATGTTGAAATATTTTATTAAATTTTTATAATCGGTTTAGTAGTAATATTTTGGGAAGTAGGCTTGCCTTGTAAAACGATAGGCGTCATCACGACCATGATTAAATTTTGGGTCGTGACAAAAAGGCTGAAGTTTTTGTAAAAACTCATTATCAACCATATTAATTGCTCCTAGAAAATTACTTTTTGCCGCATCCTTAGAGGTACCAGCATTAATATCATCAAAACCTTCTTCAGTAATATTAGTACTGAATTCCTGACTTATAGGGCCATGAGAATCTTCTAATCTAATAATTCTTTTGTCTAAGGCTATATTTGAAGCCTTTAAGTTCGAGATTTCTCCTTTGAGATTATTAATCTCATTTTCAAATCTTGAACAGTAATTGGTCTATTAATGGCCTGGGATTTTTCTCTTAAAATCCTTTTAACATAAGACATTGTATATGATCCCTTTTGAGAAGAAATTTGTTCAATCTCTAGACTTGTAGGAATTTTATCCTGATTTTTGTCCATCTGATCAATTATCTGTGACCTTAATTTTGGGTCTCTAATAACCCTGAGAAGTTCTAATAGACTATCATTAGTCAGGATATTGACTTCTAGATCCTTAAATTGAGAATAAATATTAAACAATTCACCAAATGTGTTGTTATTACAACACTGATTCTGATTCTATTTGTAGGGTCCACATTCGTCTTCTAAGAAAATGTACTATTCCTCCTGTAGAACCCTTAGATCTTCATCAGTTGATGAATCTCCTCCATCACTATTTTCTGGGGAATTTTTTTGATGAATCTCCTCCATCACTATTTTCTGGGGAATGTTTCGGAGAAGAATTTAACAGAATCTTATATAAAGAGTCCTTAATACTATCATCTATATCAAGGTTCTTAATTTTATCCTTGACTTTGCAATCTCTAGCATAATGACCTATTCTACCACATTTGTAACAAGCATCAGGCTTATTATATTTTATAAAATCCTTTCTATGCTTATACACCTTTCTTCTATTTTCCTTCCGCTCAAATCTTTTTATCAAAAGATCCTCTCTTCTTCTTATTATACCTATAAAGTTCTTTCTTATGTCTATGAGACTCCTTTTTATTCCTATGGATGTCTATGGCGAACTACTATATGTTTTTATACCTTCCAACGCCATGGATTGAATGAAAGTGGATCCTCAAATTGGTCTGAGTTTAAGTGAAGAGCAGCAGTTGCAATCATAATTACCCAACCTGCTGGTATTGTATACCCTAAATAACAAAGAAACAAAGAAGAAAATAAATCCATTTTCCAATTTTATGCTTCAACAAATGTGGTTTAGACTTTTAATTTTTATTTTTATTTTCATACCATTAACTGGAATATCCTTCAATGCTCGACGGAATAGTCCAGGTGCAATATTTCCTAGCCTCAGGACTTCATTAATAACCTATAGTTTATATACATATGATAGAAGAAAAATGATTAGCCTTATTATAATTACATGAATTTTAGTTTGTGTCAAATTAAAGTAGTAGGAATGCTACCCTATTACAAATTTAACTTATATCGACTGATAACTGTATATAATCAATGTATATCTATGTATACAAGCTAGAAAAAATAAACATTAAATCTTGCTGGCTATTTGTGTAACAATCCCATAATGTAATGATAAATTTATTTTATCAACACAGTTTATCTTACTGTAGAAGGATACTTCTCTGACTCAGTCGCATTCTCCTCTTCGTCTTCCTCGGACCAATGAACTGGAGCATCATCATCATCTTCCAGCTCGGTCGATGGCACTGGCTCTTGAGGCTTTAGAACTTTCCATAGCCCCTTTACACCCTTTCACATGCGGATGAAGAATTTATCTCTCTTCTTCTCCCTTTTCTTCATCCTGGTGTGTGCATTTGCCAGTTTCTCATAAGAAGTACTCAAAGTACCATACGCCGTGGCCAAATCAGCATATGCCTTCTCTAGCTTCTTAAGGTGATCCCCCTGCTTCTTCTGATCATCAAAATACTTTTGAAATTCTTTATTTTAAATGCCTACAGCCCTAACTGTTGTCTTTCATTAAGGCGGTGTCTCTTAATTTCCTGGCTTAACTTAATTTCATTGCATAAGGCTAAGTCGTCCTGTGTACAGACACTAATAAGCTTTCCATAGGAATAGCTATTATAATCTATACTCATTGTTGTCCCACGAAGAGCTTTTCTAACCCTTACAACAAAGAGTGTTGGGAGTCCATTAATAAATTTTGACTTCCAATGAGTGATATTACACTCTAGTAATTCCATGACTCTAGATAGAAAAATATCTTTATACCATCTAAAAGATGTTAAAGTCTTACATCTAAGGTTTTGAAGCATAGTCCTTAAGGTCTCACTATTGTCTGACGATCTTTCAGAGAAATGTTCTATAATATTAAGAACTAAAGAATAGATACAACGATGAACATTCTATCCTTCTTCTTCTTTTACCGCGTTCATTATTTCGGTGCGATGTTCCTTAGTCAAATAATTATCCCATCAGCCTTTCAGTTGGCCAGTAAAACCTGTCACTATCATTTCATCAATGGTTTTCTCAGGATTCTTATTAACCTTGCAGATAGTGTTGTACATAAGCATTCTATGTACTTGAATATAAATCTGACGGTCAGTAAAACCATCTATGTTCCATTTATAGATTTTTGTGCCATTATAACTCTGGGAAAAATGACTAGCATCAGGCTCCTCTATGAGTACATCTTGAGGAGTTGGCCTAGGATAATAAAACATCCTTTGGACCGATTTTCGAGCAAACTTTTCTGAATTTTGTTAATCTCATCAGAGAGTTTTACTCTCTTATCTTCATCAGATAGGTGCTCTAAATTTAAAGGACTAATTTTGAATCCTTCAACTTTTTCATCTAATAATTTCTCTAGGTCCTCTAAACTTCTTAACTTAAAGTATTTGACCTCAGGAGGAAGTTGGATACTTGCGGTAGCAATTTGCTCTTTACCTTTTGTAGTATCCTTCCTAGATATTTTCTGGACTTTTATTTTTAATCTGTCCAGTCTTTCATTAATGGAAACTATTTGTATATATATATATATATATTAGTATAATTATTCTGTGTGAGCATAGTATTCAAATTCCTAGCAGTAATTTTGCCAGTATCATCTTAAAATAATTTTGAAAAGGCAGTATAATAAATTACTTTATCCTTTTCTCCCATTTGAAAAGATATTTGGGAGGGGGGGAGGGGGGAACGGATCTAGTAATTTCACTACTATTGAGTTTATAATCTCTTTCTAGCATGGAAATATAACTATCAACATATTTAGACATAAACCATGGTACAAAAGCAATCATTTTATTGTGACCACTAATATTGTTATAAAATTCATTTTGGAAGAAATTTATTAACTCCTCATCAAAATTGTCAAAAAATCAATTTCTAAAAAGTTTTCATCTGGGTTTTTTAAATTTTTCGAAAATTATTTTTCTTGCCGGTGAACCCGGACTAAAATCTATTTGGTTTCTATCCATTTAAACCATTAGAAAAATCCATTTTGGTTTCAGTTGGATCAGGAATAGCACTAGCAATATTATCTGTACTAATTTGTATGACATCTATTCTATTATTTTCTCTAATTTGTGATGTAGAAGTTCTTGATGGAAAATCTACAGTATAATCCACAGATGAGGGATTTGATCTAGTTAATCTAGATGAATAACTGATATTATCAGTGTGATCGGGTTCATTAAACCTGATCTTAACAGTTCCATCAGAAGTTTGTTCAACTTGGGTGATTTCAGTGTTAATGTTATTTCGAGGAGCTATTGCTTCCTCAATGACCCATTCTTTGGGAAATCTATTTCATCCCACTTAATAGGTCTTCTGGTAGTAAATTTAGACTTACCAAAATTAGTTTCTATAAGAATAGTTTCATTTTTGAAATCCATAATTTTGCACAAAGGTCTCAAAGTATATAACGGCTTGTAATAAATCCTATAACATATATAACTTTTGTTCCTGGCATATAATCATAACTATGAAGCTTAATACTCAATATTAAAGCATTTAAAGAGTTTTCATCACTCAAAAAAATCTACAAGTTAGGATATGCATTAAAATATACAGGGCCATAGGCCAAACTGGTTTGTACTATCCCTATAAAGGACTTTTTCCAGTTTTGATTTCTGCCATCTCTGAGAGCAACTTTCAGGTAAGCCTCTTAAAGTAAGTGACTTGAAGGCAACTTTTATTAAACTGATATTTAAAAATCTATGAGTTTCCCTATAAGAGGCTAAATCATTTTCAAATAATAATCTAAAAGTAGCATGATCACTATCTACTGTGATAGTCTCTTCAGTAGTTTTTTTTTTTAGCAAAGATACCACTCAACTTGATGCCTTGTGGTTAATATATAAATAAAATCCAAAATAGGAATCCAGTACAAGATGTGTAAAATAAGTAAGCAAACAGGTGGAAAAAGAAATAAAATCTAGCTATTACAATACTTTGAGTTGGACAGGTTCCAGTCGAATGTGTTGTTTGTATCCTCTAGCCAAGTGCAAAACCTGCATGTAACACCTCAAACGCTCTCATCAGGCGCCATATTTTGCGTTCCAAAATGATTTGGACAAATTGAATCTCTAACGTACACCTTCAATTGTTGTGGCTGTCCATGAATGTGATGGAGCGTGCAAGTAAATTTGAGACCTTTATCTTTCAAAATGTTGTGATGCTTTGCCGAGTAAGATGCATGGTGATGGATGTTGTTGCATTTTACTGTATGTCTTTGTATTCTACTATTTTGATAGAAACACCACAAGAGTTTTGACATATTCGATCGAGTATGAAAGAATTGGAATTCCAACAGTAGTATTGATAGAAAAGACCATTTTGAACCAGACTTGTTTGAATCCAGGCTTGCATGGATAATTTCAATAAACCGAACAGTTGCACAGATTCCATAATCCAGAACAAGTGTTACAATTCTTTCCCGAATGGTGCTCTACCATTCCAGAATGAGCATTATAAAATACTAACACCACTGGTAAACGATACAACCCCATACATTTAAAATTTGTCCAAAGCTGCCCAGCGCAATCAGTGGAAGAAAACCAGTAGTTCCATGGATCTTATTAACAACCTGTGAAACATATATATATATATATATATATATATATATATATATATATATATATATATATATATATATATATATATATATCCATTCCTGAAGCTGCCAAGACCATCCCTGTTACAGTTGTAATGCATGCTAGAAGACTATGTAAAATATGTTGCCTCCTCATGTCCAAATGCTGAGGCTTCCAAGAACAAATCTGTTACAGCATTGCATGCTCGAAGATTATGTACAAAATAGTGCCTTTTCATGTCCAGAATGATCGTGAAATAAAATCACTGAACAAAGTAACGAGACTACACTGCTTGTCATGTGTATAATATCTTCGAGAAGCTATTGTATCTTTGTTTCGGTTAGTTGAGAAATGAAGAAGTTAACTAACAGTAGTATGAATTTGAATAACTGAAGTTGTAGAAGGCCAACCAAATGTTGTTTAGTTGACCTCCAAGATGAGCAGCAACTGAAACTACCTTGACCAGCTCTGTTGCACCAGTAATCCATGCTTGATGAATATTTGAGTAGTTGTAGCTGTGGTCGACTATAAGTTGTGGAGCACCTGAAATTTGTGATCTCTTCTCGGAACCCAACTGCTATTTGATGATCTCCATAAAGAACAACAACTGTAGAGTAATAGCTTAATAACATCAATCTGGGGCCCTCCTCTTTACTACCCTTATCCTAAGGTTAGGGATATGGGCCTTGTCTAGGTTGATTAATCTCTTACATGCACTTGGCAACTCATTGAATTAGTTAAATGTTATTGTACCTGCAAAAGAGAAAGCCAGGTTAGTTAAATAGTCCGCCAGTGTGTTGCCCTCCCTTAGAACATGTTGGAAAATCATATTGAAATTGTCCTTCATCCCCTTGATCCTCTTCACCTCCTTTATTATGCACCATGGCATTTCCCATTCACCTTCTATTATCCTTTTCATTACTAGAGAATCTGTCTCAATTATTAGTGGATGAATTTGTTGAGTTACACAGTATGCCATCCCTTCTGTGATTGCTTTTGCTTCTGCAATAATATTAGTGGTGTCTTCTACCTTTTCTGCCCTAGCAAAAATCAAATCACCTCTCCAATTCCTCACACAAAAATTAGAAGAGCTTTGTCCAGGATTGCCTTTTGAGGCTCCATCTGTATTGCATTTGAACCATCCTTCATAGGGTGAATGCCATGCAACTCTCTTGGTTACCTCATATGGTTTGTACCCTTCAAAAAATGTAATCATGTATGTCCATAGAAAGGGTATATTTGTCAACCAGGGATATCTAATCTTTGCTAAATTATGCAATGTCTTGTTTACCTCATGAATTACCCTGTTGCATGACATTGTTCCTCCATGTTTCATGGTGTTTCTCCTCTTCCAAAGTTCCCAAGTTAACACTGTCGGGGCTGCCTGGAACAATGGTTTCATTTTTGGACAGCAGTCCACATTCCACCAAGTTTTTATCGCTTGATGAACCTGCATTAAGTTATCTATTATGCTTGTTGCCTGCCCAAATGATCTCCACACTCTATCTGTTGTTGAACTTGTTAGGAAAAGATGTTAAAAAGTGTCATTCTGAGATTGAATACAACGCCAACATTTTGATACCACCATGTGTCCATTCCTTCTCCACATATCATTTGTTGGTATTTTGCCTTTCCATAATTGCCACATAAAGAAAGATATTTTGAAAGGCAATCCTCTAGTCCATAGTTGCTTATACTAAGGCATTGTGGGTGATATGTGCCTCATTAATTACTATGCAGTAGTTACTGAAAATCTCCCTTATGCAGTAGGCATCCATTTAGGTGTGTCCCAATATTCACCATTGTTTTCAAAATGTAATTCCTGTCTAATATGATCTGCAATCTCTATTGAAAATGTTTGTTCCAACAAATGATGATTCTAATCATTTCCTTCTCTCAACTCTGCTACTTCTTGAATGTTTTCATTGATGTCAAAGTCTGGTTCAACAACATGATATAATATACCTAGGCCCGTCCAGTTTTCATGCCATATGTTGGTAGTTCCTCTGTTCATCTCTCATATGATTTCATGTTCCACTTTTTCCCTTGCCTCCAATATTTTTCTCCAAACATGTGAATCTTTCCTAAATTGAACAGTAGTGCGGAGTTCCTTTTTGTAGTATTTATTCCACATGAAATTAGCCCAGAGTGATTTAGTGGTCCTGAACTTCCACTATAGTTTAGGCAATAATGCTTTTGAAACATCAAACAGGGATCCGAACCCTAGTCCACCTTCCTCCTTTGGCATGCATAAATTCTGCCATTTACTCCAATGCATGCTTCTTCCTTCATCTTTGTTTCTCCAGAAGAACCTAGCAAATATTTTATGCAAATGTTCCAATACGTTTTTGGGTGGATCAAGGACCGATAGTATGTGAGTAGGCATACTTTGTAGTACACTTGAAATCAAAGTAGCTTTGCCTCCATATGACAGTAGTTTACCCTTTCATGAATGTAGTTGAGTCTTGACCTTTTTAATAAGATCATTGTAGTACACCTTTCTTCTTATTTTGTAGAAGATTGGGCATCCAAGATAGGTGAATGGGAAATCTCCTTTGAAAAGCCTGTGAGGGTTCCTACTGTGATAACCAAAGCTCCAGAAGTATTTTAGTATGAAGTTTTTGCCTTGTTAATCAATTGGTAGTGTGCTCATACTTGGCCAGGAGCTCCACTATCTTTTGTAAAGAGTAAGGATCAGCAAAAGCAAAAATGATAGTGTCGTCAATATATGCCAAATGATTCAATGGGTCAGTCCACTTAGGCATTCCATATCCTTTGAAACTCGTCTTCAAATAGTTTATTCAAAGATCTAGATAGTACCTCTGCTGAGAGTATAAACAGGGCTGGAGATAGAGTATCACCTTGTTTGACTCCTCTTGTTGAGTGAAATTTTTTTGAAGCTTGACCATTAATCAAAATTGAATACCAGTTATTGTATAGTAAATTCCACACCATGTTGATGAAGCATTCTGCAAATCCCATTTTCCTCAGTACATGCATCAAATACTTCCAAGAGACCCCATCATATGCCTTCTCCATGTCAAGTTTGATCACTACATTGGCAGGTTTACCCCTTAATCTTATGTCAGTAATAATTTCCTGAGCTAACAAGATGTTTTCAAAAATACTCTTGCCCTTGACAAAGCCTGTCTGATTGGGAGAGATCAAAACAGGCAATATCTTTTCCAACTTATCATGTACCACTCTAGATATTACCTTGTTTATAAAGTTGCTCAAACTTATAGGTCTTAGATCTGAGAATGTTTGGACAATTGATTTTTTTGGTAGAAGAACAAGTTTTGTATGAGTTATTGATTTAGGCAAAGAGCTTCCTCCATAAAATATTTTCAGCATGATGTGTATGTCTTCACCTACTATATCCCAGCATATTTGGAAGAAAATGCCAATGAAACCATCTGGGCCAGTTGCACTTTCACCATTTAAAGCAAAAACAACTGCCTTGACCTCCTCTGTTGTTGGAAATCTACATAGCTCTAAGTGTTGTTCGCCAGATACCATGGTAGGAATATTGTGTAGTAGTTCAAAGTTTGTAGGCTCCTTCGGTTGTGTGAACTGATTCTAGAAGAATACAGCTACAACATCAGCTATAGTTTCCTGTGTATCAATCCATGTTCCATCATGATTCTGAATTCGCTGGAGCTTCTGCCTTTTACCATTAACATGGTTATGGAACAACAACAACAAAAACAATCCAGTATAATCCCACTAGTATGGTTTGGGGAAGCTAGTGTGTACGCAGACCTTACCCCTACCCTAGGGTAGAGAGGCTGTTTCCGATAGAACCTCGGCTCCCTCCCTCCAAGAACTCCCCACCTTGCTCTTGGGGTGGCTCGAACTCACAACCTCTTGGTTGGAAGTGGAGGGTGCTCACCACTAGAGCAACCTACTCTTATCTGACATGGTTATGGAAAAATCTAGTATTTTTGTCCCCGTCTACAAACCAATTCATTCCTGCTTTTTGTTTCCAGTACCGTTCCTCAATGCTCAGATATCTCTTCATCTCTGCTTGTGCCTTCTGAAACATAATTCTATTCTCTATTGTTGGATTTTCTTTAAATAACATTTCCTTCACTCTGACCACATCTTCTCTTAATGCCAGTTGTTTGAAGATATCCCCATAAGTGAGCTTGCTCCATTTAGAAAGAGCAATCTTAACTCTCTTTAGTTTCTGCTTGAACGTCAAGAAGGGATCTCCTGTGAATTCTGCCCTCTAATTCTGTCGGACAACTTCCATAAAGGATGCATGTTTGGTCCAGAAATTCAAGAACTTGAATGGTTTGACAAATTGCATAGTCTGATCACCACAACTCATCAAGAGTGGAGCATGATCTGAGCCTGTTCTAATGAGATGCTCCTCTTCTGTACTTGAAGATAAGGTCTGAAATGGTGTATTGACGAGAATTCTGTCCAACCTTTTGAATATGTAGTCTGCAGTTGGCCTCCCATTCCACCAAGTAAATGGGCTTCCTTTATACCCAGTGTCAAACATTCCACATGAGTTTACACAGAAAGCAAAATCTTCATATTCTAGAGGGTACACTAACAGTCCTCCAATTTTCTCCTCTTCACTAAAAACTACATTAAAATCCCCTCCAACCACCCATGGTAACTCCATATCACTAGCAAGGTAGTATAGATTATCCTATAATTCTAATCTATCAAGTGATGAACACTTTGCATAAACAAAAGTCATCATTATGTGCTTTCCAATATCTTGATGATACACCTTGATAGTTAGTTGTTGTTCAGTGTCAATCAACAAATCCCACTGCACCACATCATCTCCAAAGAGCCATATCTTCCCATTGACATTTGATATTGCAGTTTCCATGCCTAGCCTCCTCCTGTAGTTCTGAATAAACCTCTTCTTTTAGAAAGGTTCCATAAGTGCTATAATGAAAAAGTCATGTTCCTTTTGCATGTTGATAACTCTCTGAAAGGCCTGCTGAGTTTTAACAGACCTTATGTTCCATATGAGTATTTTAATCATCATCTAGTTGTGAAGGCTTCTCTCTTGGGCAGTATTCTTGTAGGTGGGTGTTGTTCTTTTACTTGAGTTTGCTTCTTCCCTTTCTTTCCCTTTCTGGCTGAGATTATAGGTGATAAATCACCTTGCCATGCGACATCTTTGAAGTTCCCAGCGGTAGATTCATCATCAGTTTCATCTGCTTATTGCTCTTTAAGCTCCAAAGCATTATGAATTTTCATAGGCATGTTGTTGTGTGTAATAATCTCATGCATTACCTGATTAGGAGATTTCAATGGTACATTGATTTGAATCTGCATAGGAGATCCAGTACCTAATGCACATGCAATAGGCATTGTCTCAATTGGACTTGACTCCCTAAGAACTAGAGCTGACCCTATCTCATCATAAGCCATGATTAAATCCTTCTCAACCTCATTTTGAGATTCTGACCTCACTGAATGTTGGGAAATTTCTGCATCAATATTACTAGCTTGCTCCTTAGCTGAAACTCTTACCATAGTACCTTCAAAATTGGGAAGTATCTCTACAGTTGAAGTATTGTTCAAAGCCTGCCTGGATAATACTTTATGAACCTGTTCTGTCGATGATTTAGCCCTTTGATCTTCCAGTCTTATACTTGTATTTGCCTCTGAACTGTATGCAAACTGCCGTGCATCATCACTACATATTTGTCTAGCTCCTCTAGTGGTTCCAGTGGACTTATGTGAGTTCGCAAATGTCTGTGAAGGTATTTCATGGCATGAATGGTTTAGGGTAACATTAAGAACTTCCTTGTGCATTCCAAAGCTCCTTTGAACCCAATAAATTATCTTTTCTTTTGTAACTGCATCATTAACCCAGTATCAGTAGGAGCAGGTGTCCTAGTAGTCCCAGAATCCCTAGGATTGGATATGATCTTTGCAATAGTCCTCACATGTTGGTTGTCATGATTCCTATTGGTTTCCAATGTTTGATGCTTTTAATTGTATTCATCATCCTCTAGTCTAGAAAGAGAAGACTTGTTGAATTGGCACTGTTCCACCTGTTTTGCAGTTGTTTCCTATTCATTAGCACATGTCTCATTAATCTTAGTTGTGGGTGACTGTTGAGCCGCTGTGTTTACTGTCTCCAAGTGGAAATAGTATGTTTCTGCTGGTCCAACTCCTACTTTCTTTATCCTAAAAAGTGGTGCTCTTTGAGATACTTCCCCTGCTTTTATGCTGCCTCGAGATGAGGCAATGAGACTGCAGATGATAAATATGTGTTATGTGGTTCAGTGATAGTCAATGTAGCTGGAATAGGCTTAAACATTGGGGCAACTGGATTTAACTGGCCAGCAGTAGCAGTATTATATTTCTGACTCTAACTTTGTTGAGTTGCATTTTGCTTTCCCTTTGCTAGTGTTGAAACTGAATGACTATGCTAACACTTTTCTTCCACCAAAACAAGCTGGTTATTTGCTTCTTCTTCCTCATCCTCCACTTCTAAAACTGCAAATTTGTCTCCAATTTGAACCTGTTTGTTTGCTCTTGGATCTAGTGGCACGGTTTCCTTCCCATTAGTGACTTGCACGTCCTTCTGTTTTGTAATTGTTATAACCCTACTTCCCAAATGTACCTGCTGCTCTAATCCTTGATTTACGGGAATTATTTCATTCCCAGTATTTGCTTAAGCTCCAGTATGATTAGCACTAAACTTAATACGATTATCCTTAATTTCCTTCTAATGTTCCTTCATATTTCCAGTTACATTACCCACAACTTTTCCACTCGATAGGATCATCAGAGGTTAAATAACTTTATTTTGGTGAATATCATTCACATCCTGTTTATCATTGCCCCTGTCCTCAAACAAATGTGGATGTAATCTCTAACACTCCATGTCATCATGCCATTGTAACTTACGCTCTTTGCAATACTTAGGTAATATATCATATTGGATCTTTACCCAGTCGGATTGTGTCTCTCCTGTAGCCTCATTTTCAATATCCATTCTAACCTTTGTCAGCAATTCAGATAGAAGATGAACTAGCACTTTTACTCTCGCACAACTAGGTCATGTTTTATTGATAGTAGCCACGTCCAGGTGCAATGGTTTACCCACAGCTGAGGCCCATGAAAATAAGCATTCCTTAACGAAATAAGTAGGTAGCAAACCAGGAAACAAAATCCACGCCATAGCCTTTGGAGTTTCTTCCTCGGCCTTGAACTTTGCATCATAAATTAGCGGTCTCAATTGATATTTATAACCATCTTCGTCCTTGATATAATAAGCATTCCTTGACATAAAATTAATGAAATCTTCCCATAAAGTTAATCGTATCAACACATGCCGATCTCGAAGATAACCAATGTTGCATCCACCTTTTATTCCACACTGTCAAGGAATGATTGTACATAATTATTGCAAGTCTGGCCAACCATACGATAGCTTACCTACAACTGCATATTGCAGGCCTTCGATCACATTCATTCTCTCCACTTCTGCTTTGGTAAATTTTATGAATGGCTGCCCATAAAGCATTGTAGCTCGTCGAAGGGGTATAGGATCAACATTTGAAGCTCTGTCGTGCATCGCATTGTTCAAAGTGTTTGGTTTCAATATTTTCGAGTAGTCTAGTGGCTTGCTTATGTTATTGGTATTCATATTTGTTGAGATGAGGTTTGGGGTGCGCTGACCAGCCGAAGATGATTGGCCTCCTGCGTCAACGGCCATAGGGGCTTTGTGTTGGATAGATTATCTGTCAATTTGGTTCTTGCTATTTGCTGTAGCAAATCGTCGAACACCTGCAAAGTTGGATTCTACAAATTATGTTTTTGCGAAATTACAACAATTAGGCTGTTGATGTTGGTGATATTGATGGTAGTAACTATCTCCTTAACAACAGAAATCACTTCGTATTTGTTATGTACAAATTTGACCGCCGGAACTCCATATCTGTCCAGCTGTAGCCCACCTGCTCTGAAGAGCTTCTGGGATGACGATTGGCGGGGAGGAAAGCTCTGTAAATTTGTGCGTAGATATAACATAGCTTGGCGAACAACATGCACGGATTGAAAGTGCACAATCTGGTCCAGAATCGATTAACTACTTGTTTTAAACCTAATTTCTCAAAGGTACCTAGTTGGTATATAATCTTAGGTTGGATTCTAGGAATCGTCAATTTATTAAGAAGATCTAATTGTTGGGGCATAACATACTCTTCTTTCCTACTATTCTTAACAGTAGTTTGCTTTCTAATGATATTCATTAAAGAAAATTGTGTTGAACTTAGCACATATTTCTACTCTTTCACGTGGCTCTAATACCAAGCACAATATAGAACTATTCATCATGCAAAATTTTATTGAAATACGAATTATTTTAATAATATTGAATATACATGTTAAGTAAGAGGTGTTATGCCGCCATCTCAGCTGCAATTACTCTCGTATACTCGATACCAACCTCTTCACTCACTCTGCTATGCCGCCATCTGCAAAGTTGTAACATTTGCTCAACTTTCTATTCAATAGTTTGTTTCTTGAGTATACAAGAGGTAAGATGTATCAGATTTACCTGTAGATATAACTTTTTATTGGCAAAATTGAAAATTGTTGCTCTCGATGGGAAGTAATCTTGAAATTTATGCTTAAATTTTCCATTCTCCGTAAAAGTTTCTATCTTTTTATTCTTTATTTGACTTAGTATTAGTACTATGTTGCTGAATTTTATTCCTTGTATTGGTTTGAACATGGATTTACTTGCCCCCCACCCCCTACCCCCCTCTCTCTCACACACACTCACTTGATTATTCTGAGTTTTATATTTGAAAATGACAGGTTCTTTTATAGTTTGATTTCTATGGCTCCTGATTTGCTATAAAAATGGACCCTTTTTTTTTTCCTGATATTAGAAATGTAAAGATTTTGTTTTTATGGAGCAGTGAAAATTTGATTTACTTCTCTCTTGTCTGCACTTATAAGATTAGATGTCTATACTTGATGAACGTCCAACTCCATAAAATTTTTAGTATGTGCGAAGTACCAGCACACCTATTTCTCTTCTTTGTGATAATGGGTTCGGAATTGGTATAAACATATATTTCGGTGTATTGACTGAATGCGAAGTTTAAGAAATTAAAGTAGACTTGTGACATGCAAGCCAAATGTATGCAAAGTACCAAAAGTATCCTTTTGAACAAGTAGGGGTGAGAGTTCCACATGTATTTTCATTTTAAATGAGTGGTGGTGAGGGTCCAAACAAGTCAAGCGGTTAAAGATAAGATGTGAATGCTAAGATTAAATAAATAGAGAAAGATGTTATTTTTTTGGATATACTAAAAAGAAAAGTGTGTCACATAAAATGGGTTAGAGAGAGTATTTTCGTAATTTTCAATACTTTGAGCCAAAGGCAGTGCGTTCGCCCAATTTGATAGTCTCTTCAGTAGTTTTAACTACTTGTTTTAAACCTAATTTTTCAAAGGTACCTAGTTGGTATATAACCTTAGGTTGGATTCTAGGAATATTCTATTTGTTAAGAAGATCTAATTGTTGGGGCATATCATACTCTTTTTCCTACTGTTCTTAACAGTAGTTTGCTTTCTAATGATATTCATTAAAGAAAACTGGGTTGAACTTAGCATCTATTTCTACTCTTTCACATAGCTCTGATACCAAGCACAATATAGAACTATATATCACGCAAAATTTTATTGGAATACGAATTTTGATTTTAATGATATTGAATATACATGTGAAGTAAGAGGTGCTACGCCGCCATCTCGGCTGTAATTACTCCCGTATACTCGATACCAACCTCTTCACTCACTCTGCTATGCCGCCATCTGCAAAGTTGCAATATTTGCTCAACTTTCTATTCAGCAGTTAGTTTCTTGAGTATACGAGAGGTAAGAGGTATCAGATTTACTTGTAGATATAGCTTTTTATTGGCAAGATTGAAAATTGTTGCTCTCGATGGGAAGTAATCTTGAATTTTATGCTGTTCTTAACAGTAGTTGGGGCATATCATACTCTTCTTTCCTACTACTATTCTTAACATTAGTTTGCTTTCTAATGATATTCATTAAAGAAAACTGTGTTAAACTTAGCATATATTTCTACTCTTCCACATGGCTCTAATACCAAGCACAATATAGAACTATTCATCATGCAAAATTTTGTTGGAATACGAATTTCAATTTTAATGATATTGAATATACATGTTAAGTAAGAGGTGCTACGCCGCCATCTCAGCTGCAATTTCTCCCATATACTCGATACCAACCTCTTCACTCACCCTACTACGCCATTATTTGCAAAGTTGCAACCTTTGCTCACCTTTCTATTTAACAGTTAGTTTCTTGAGTATACGAGAGGTAAGAAGTGTCAGATTTACTTGTAGATATAGCTTTTTATTGGCAAGATTGGAAATTGTTACTCTTGATGGGAAGTAATCTTGAATTTTATGCTTAAATTTTCCATTCTCCGTAAAAGCTTCTATCTTTTTGTTCTTTAATTGACTTGGTATTAGTACCATTTTGCTGAATTTTATTCCTTGTATTGGTTTGAACATGGATTTACTTGCCCCCATCCCCATCCCACCCCCCTCTCTCACACATACATACTCACTTGATTATTGTGAGTTTTATGTCTGAAAATGACAGGTTCTTTTATAGTTTGATTTCTATGGCTCCTGATTTGCTATAAAAAAATGGACCCCTTTTTTTCTTGATATTAGAAATGTAAAGACTTTTTTTTCGTGGAGCAGTGGGAATTCGATTTACTTCTCTCTTGTCTGCACTTATAAGATTAGATGTCTATACTTGACGAACGTGCAACTCCATAAAACTTTTAGTGCGTGCGAAGTACTAGTACACCTATTTCTCTTCTTTGTAATAATGGGTTCGGAATTAGTATAAATATATATTTCGGTGTTTGACTAAATGCATAGTTTAAGGAATTAAAGTAGACTTATGACATGCAAGCCAAATGTATACAAAGTACCAAAAGTATCCTTTTGAACAAGTAGTGATGAGAGTTGCACGTGTATTTTCATTTTAAATGAGTAGTGGTGAGGGTCCAAACCAGTCATGCGGTAAAAGGATGCTAAGAATTTTTTTTTTTTTTTTTTTGCAGGATGCTAAGATTAAATAAATAGAGAAAGATGTTACTCCTTTTGATTACACTAAAATCGAAATCGTGTCACATAATGTGTTAGAGAGAGTATTTTCGTAATTTTTAATACTTTGAGCCAAAGGCCGTGCTTTCACCCGATTTCTTCCGTATGCGGCTGCCCATCATGTGTTACATGTATATATGTAATTGTTTGGTTCGTTTATAATTCAATTGACTAACTTAGGGTTCACATTGCTAAGTTGACTTTTACAATGCAAAGTATCCCAGCAACTTCAGCCTCATCACCCCAAAACTTATTTTGGGGGAGGAATCTCAGCTTTGCACCGTATACTCTTAACAGTAACAGAATGCAAGATTTCAGACCCGCTATGACATCGCCTCCATCTGGTATGTCTGATGTAATAGCATAATTTTTTGTGTAGGCTATATGAATTTGACTCTATTTTGAATACCGTACAGGACCGCAGAGGTTATCCATACAATGTGGGGTTCGGTTCCGCCCTTGCATTGACATACATAAGGTCTTTTTCTTCTTTTCCTTTTTTACATCTTCCGTTGTTTGAGCTTGTATTGCGAATAATTATGCAAGTCCTGGTGCCCTTAGTCATAAATTGAGATTATGTATTTGAGAAGGTTCGAGAAACTGTTCGCTGCATTTATGGGTTGGATTATGACATTAGATGAGTATGATATTGGGGTTTCTTTATGCTTTCCACCTTCGTGTTATGCCTTAGCAAATGACTTGTAGTGACATCATTGTTCAGTGTTTACAGTACGGAGTATATGTATATACCATACCAGGTAAATGCAGAAACTAAAATGGACCTGGTATTTTGGTTGCATAGAAGGAAAAAGAAGAAGAAAAGAGAAAAGGTCCATTACTACTGGTAATAGCATACCTCATTTGGGAAGTTGTATCAAATAGATAAGTAGGAGACCAAACTATTTATGTTTCTCTAATTACTTTTCAAGGTTTTCAGAGAGGTGCTTACTTTTACAGGTTTCTAAATTCCTCAAGATACTAGGAAGATATTTACTTGAAAATTTCATTTTTTAGGGAAAAGTGAAGCAAATTGTTGGATCCACTCTTCGAGATTCTAAGGAGGCAGATACAAGCCTGGTAACTAATTTTGAATCTGATAAATCAGCTGCAGAATATGCAAAGCTTTACAGAGACGACGACCTTGTAGGTGGCCATGTAATTATGCTTGGTGCTGATCCCTTGAGCATATCAGCTGCAATTGAAGCGTTACATGCTTACCCTGGTAGGGCATCAGTCCTTCTCTTCTTTTATGGTTGTTTTCACTTTTTGGCATCTCTTGTAAAATATGAGCAACCCCAAATCCTTCTATTGCCCAAACCTCCATTTCTCCTTCTCATTGTCCCGCTTGTTTGACTCTTCCTCTAAGGGGTTGTCGTGTAACAAGCACATAATGTCCACTAGAATGCTCAAGGATTTTATCACCAGCGGGTGGTAGAGACGTAGAGTCATGGAAATGCTTGCTTATTCCATATTTTGGACCTTAGCTATATCAAAACACTATAACAACAACCAGTTCAGATATTTGTTTGGTATAGAGGCCAATTTCTAATAATCAGTGACTGAATGACATTAGCTGCATAAGAAATTTCAATCTTAGAACTATGTTTGACATAAAACTAGATGTTTTGTCACACTTAGATATATCGAAGTGCCATAGATGAGTATCACTCTCATACATAAATGTTTGTCTTATTATTTGACATAATTCCCAGTATTTATGAAACTAATAGGTGGCCGTAGATGTTGAAAGATTAGCCAGAGTTATTATGTTAAACTGGTAAGACACGAGAACTTTTTAGAACTATTTATTAGTATTAGTTAAAAGAAATGTCAGCAATAGATAGGGGCTGAAGCTGGTTTCATATTGCTTTTGGAGATTGTTGTTGGTTGCTACATGTTAGTGTCAACTGAAGATAAAATCAAATTGGAAAGGGAAAAAGGTCTAAATCATTTTGACTTGGTTGTCTATGCACTTAGTAACTGCATGTAATCTTTAAGCTGTTGGCCACTTTTAGTGTAACTTTATTTGAAACTGTTTACTACAAATATATATTACAGGTACTCGGTGTTATACTAAAGTGTATATAGGGTTGATACAATGTCTCGACTTACAGATTTTTCCTCTGGTGATATCCTTCGAGGGTGAAACATCTAGGTGGATTGCAAGTTGGAGGGGGAATCAGAACTGAAAATGCTTTGAGTTATATTGAAGAAGGAGCCAGCCATGTCATTGTCACCTCGGTATGTATTCATGATTAATTTCTTGTAAAGAAGCAACTTTTTGTGTCATATTTCTCATGTTACGATTTCTGAAAATATCTCACTGTCATTTTCTTGTCTTAAAAGACAAATTATTTAGTATTGGAATATATTATACCTGAATAGAGTGTAATGGACTAATGGTTCCTGGGGATTTACATAAAAGACCCTAACTAATTTGAAATTTGAGACCTGATTGATTGATATCTCACAGTCATCACACACACACACACACACACACACACACACACACACACACTCACACTCTCTCTCTCTCTCTCTATATATATATATATATATATATTTGATTTTGTACTAGTGTTGAAACCCCTAATTTGCCTTAAAGACAAATAGGACCTAGATAAAGTGGAACGATATAGGGGATTGATTGATTGCTCATTTCACGAGAATAGAAGCAGCTAATGCGCCTGCTATACACTTAGTTTAAATTGATTCATGCCTCCTAATATTACAACAACAACAACAAACCCAGCTTAATCCCATACGTGGGGTCCGGGGAAGGTAGTGTGTACGCAACCTTACCCCTACCCTATAAAGGCAGAGAGGCTGCTTCCGATAGACCCTCGGCTTAAGGAACAGTAAAAATAAAGCAACAAGCAATAGCAACAGTAATGTATAAAGTAATGGAAGCGAATGACATAACAAGTAGTAAAGAACCAGGAATAAGAGAATACAAGAATAGTACTAGTACTACTGGTAAACCTAGAAGAAACTCACAACTACCTATCAACCTACCACCTCAATCCTCGACCTCCGCACCTTCCTATCCTTCCTCCTTATATTATTTAATTATTTTGTGTACAACAATCATGGGCCCGCAAGGAGAGTAACAAGTTTTAAGTTGAACCGTTGTCTTCTACAGAGAAAGTGAAGCTGCCAATCCTTTCCCATCTTTCTGCTCTTTATCATAATTAACTAAAAAGTCCACTCTTCTCAGTTTGCTGGTGGCGTCAGGTGAGAGGTGAGAGGTGAGAGAGTGAGTGGACTCTGTCGTAATCTGAATCAGCATGAGTATATGGCTATATGCACTTAAAGTAGATAAAAAATGCTGCAGGATCTCGCCTTCGGCTCTAAAATATTAAGCTTACTAGGGATCTAAGATTAATCATTTCTATTGGCTGAAAGCAACTTGATTGAAGGAAGAGCCAATAATGAATTTATTGACACGTCAATACACTTCAAAGGCGGTTTAGCCTGCAGAATACTGTTTGAACAGTACATAGTTGTAGAAGTAAAAGAGAGGAAGTTATAAGCTGGGTAGGAAACATGGGAATATGGCTAACAGTTGCATAAAACAAATTCTGCTTGATATTGAAGTATGATTACAGTTTCTTAATAGAAGTACCTAATTCAATAAACCAAGCAACTAGTTGATGAGAGAACAATTTGAACAGCACAGAAGAAGTATTGTTATTAGCAAAACATGTTGCATAGTGCCTACTAACAAGCTAGATAAAATTCCCAAAGACATGCTCAGAACAAAATTGATCTTAACTGGTGCAGCAGCAAGGTGCTGGAAACAACAAATAAATTCAGGGCTTTCAAGATGAACTGAAGGTTTCAGAATAGGCATTAAAGTTAGCATAGGAATTGGGTTCTCTCAAAGTTGTTAAACTCCTCAAAATCTCTTCTCCCAATGTTTTAAAAAAAAAATCATGGCACGCCTCAATTTTTTTATACAGAAAACGAAAATAGTCTTAAATTGTGATTGGTTATGTTTCTTTTGTTTTCCAAATGACAGATGATTTGCTTTGGAAGCCCTCTCAATATTGTTATATTACCAGATCCTCTCTATCTGATACTTATTGTCTACATTGCAGTATGTCTTTAACAATGGGCAAATGGACTTTGAGAGACTTAAGGAACTTGCTTCTCTCGTTGGAAGAAAGAGGCTTGTTCTGGATCTTAGTTGCCGTAAAAAGGTATTCACTTTTTAAATGAAATTAATGTTTGATAAACAATAAAAGATAAAAAGGTATCCATTTTTTGTGGCTCCTAGACAGACAGAGTTCTTCATATTAATGTAGAGGAGATTCTTGTCGGCGACTGTCTCAGGGCATGAATAGATGATTAAATTTGTAAAACTAGACTCAGTTACTGCTCTCCTTTCTTTCTGCTATGATAGATCCAATGACTTGAAAGAACATGCAGGAGGACGAATACGTAATTGTCACAGACAGATGGCAGAAGTTTACTGATGTGAGTCTCAATGAGAAAGTTCTGAATTTTCTTGCAGACTATGCTGATGAATTTCTGGTCCATGGAGTTGATGTTGAAGGCAAAAAGTAAGTCCCAGTACTTTTCTATGTACTGTCATTATAGAGCTGCAATAGCAGTTGACACAATTGTTTAATGAAAGACTCTTTGATGTTTGAAATATGCCTCATACCAATGACATAGACAACTAGGTCGTTTAGGCCAATAACTGTCCCAATGTCTTGTGAAAAATGAAAAAGAAAAAGAAGGAAAGCTGCGATATCCACATTGTTCAAAAGTTCAATTCTATCTGAACTACTCATTTCAAATGATTTCCACATTGTTCACAAATGTTCATTTTTTATTTCGAAAATTTCTTATAATTTAACCCATAACAATTTTCGCATTGAACCCACAAATGCCTGTATTTTTGAATTACCTCGAGATCATTAGAACTTTCTCTTATAGTTAAATCACTGCCCTTCGTGCGAGTTCCCCTCGTTTTCACTACTATTTCGACTTTCACCACCACAAATGGCCCTGTAATTGGCTGAGATCTGACCTATGTTTTTCTATTTTCCTGATCTGCTTTGAGTTTTTACACTTTTTATTAGCTTGTATTAACTAGTTTAATAACGAGGAATTTCCCATAACTATCTTGAATCTGCCTGATTGAGCAAAGGTCCATTGCCTATTTTCTTCTGCCGCATTCTCAAAATATAGTACACTAGAATGCGAAGTTACTCGTGAGAGCTAGTGGTTACAACAACGACATACACAGTGTAGTCCCACAAGTGGGGTGTGAGAGTAGTTGTTAAAGAGAAATATTATTTGGATATCCGTGTTCATCATTTTAATCGGACATATGGTTCGTAAATTATCTGCGAATTCAAAAATTTGATGTGTTTCTTGTGTAACACAGGCTGGGAATAGATGAGGACCTCGTGGCATTGCTTGGAAAGTATTCCCCTGTAAGTGCAGTTTATATTATCGACTGCTGTTTATATTAACTAGTTTTCTCACTATTGTGGCTTCTCATTCTGCTATTCTGGGGAGCATTATAAATAGATTCCATCAGACAATGCTTGTCAAATGAGGGATAAAATGCTTCTCCGCGAGCATTCATGTTATTCTTTTCCCCTTTTTTTAAGATATTGAATGCTGAATGAGCAGCGATCTACTTTTAAGCTTTAAGGGAGTTTAGTCAATGACCAGGTTATCGGAGAAGAATTGAGTTCTTTGCCGGTGCCCCCCCCCCCCCCCCCCCCAAAAAAAAGTCTTTGACTTTGTGCCCCACGGACTCTCCTTTTGTCGCAAGGCGTGGCATTAGATAAAGGGGAATCCATATAGGAGCTAGTCGCTTATATCCGAGACATAGCCCCAGGGTTAAGGGGAAAGATGTAGATCAATCACCCTGCGAATAAACAACTACATAGAGGTTCTCCACTAGTCTATATATTCTTTGATTTCATTGCCCTCGTATTCCAGATGAAGTCACCAAATTTTATCTTCATGTGGCTCTCAGATTCCTGTAACATATGCCGGTGGTGTCACTGTGATGGCTGATCTGGAGAAGATCAAACTTGCAGGGATGGGGCGTGTGGATGTAACTGTGGGCAGTGCTTTGGATATTTTTGGAGGTAACTTGGCATACAAAGACGTCGTGGCTTGGCATGCTCTGCAGGATCCCTTGGCTGTCTAATCTTTACTTCCAATTGTTTGTTCAGTCTGGATTAGAGCTAATATCATTACGAGGGAGTAATTCAGATTATACGTTTCTCTATATCGTGGGATATTACATGAATTTTGAACTCGAATTCGTTTTGCCCAGAAAGACCTGTTGTGTAGTTTCACCTAGTTACTTGCTATGTAATATTTTGATGTTGAATTACATTAGCATTGAGGTAGTTTGGGATTAGACATGAGAACAAAAAAAAAAATGGACAAATAGGGAAAATCTACAATGGCAATTTATCAAACTGTCGATTGGGTTAACTCCCTTATCGTACCTTATTTTGTCATGCTTTTGGCACTGAGTGAGTGGAAGTGAAACAACTAGTAAGTTGATTTTCTGTTTAAAATGTTGAACAAGTAGAGTAAAATTTAAAGAAACGAGTAAGGTAGGCATTCATCATCATCTAAACGTATGAGTTTACTAGTTTCTGAATGTATTCCATGTTATTTTTATAAAACTTGGATAAATATAATAATGTTAAACTACATACGTTAAGAGACCAAATCTCAAATTCAAAATGATTGAATAACCTTCTCTATATGAAAGATGAACAATTACATTAACTTAGTTATTATTATTTGTAATCACATTTTCTCTAATTTATGAGGTAAATACGCCACTTGGTTTTCAAGAAGGTTATGTTATTATCTCGGAAGAAAACTAAAGTAACAAAAAAAACTTCAATAATTAAGTCATTGGCGAACTACATATACCAAGTATAATATCGAAAAAAATTCTGCCTTGTGCTAGACACATTAACTTATTGAAAATCTCCACGTGCATATATTCCATAGATTTCAACAAAGAAAGATCATACATGAGAGGGTTATAATGACAAGAATTTTGAATTTAAAATGTACCCATATTATCAAATTAACCATAAGATAGATGTATATGAGGAGGCCTTTTTTGGCAATACCAAACTACATAATCAAATAAGAAATTATCCTAGAAAAGGAATTTTTAAAAGCTGAGCCTAAGAAAATACATTCAACTTAGAAAGACGCCTACCACATTTATATTGATGCACGTCACGTAAGGCTGGTGGAGAGGTATATCCAATTATCTACAAAAGCAACACACTAATTGATTTTCCCCATCAAAATAAAAATTTCATAATCACAAACTTGTTGAAGCAAACTTTAACAACTTATGTGCGAGAACAAACTCTTAAACAATAATTAAACAACATAATTTACACGATAAGTAAGAAGCAAGAAGCAAAAATGAAAAAAAATTTAACTGAAAAGAATATGCACGATAAGAAACAATCGTTTGTTCTCTCTCTATATATATCCTCCCAAAGTAGTCTAGAAAAGATTTAAGGCACTCAACCAATGTTAAAGAGTTCATTCACGCTGCAAAGGAGGAGAACATAGTGAATTTCTCGCTCACTTCTTATATTACATAACTAGTATTAGCACCCACGCAGATGCGCAGACATTAACCATGTTAAATATTTGAGTTATTTGGGTTATATGTAAATAATCTTAAAATCTAAACCTTTTCGATAAATATAGATAATCATTGGATATTAATTAAGAAACACTATATGAAAATGATTAAACATTTCTCAAATCTCCTAGTTGTAATTCTATTTTTCTTTTGTTTGGTACCATTTTCGTCGGTGTCATTGGATCTAAAAAATAGCCAGGAAGCAAAATAATAACTCATATTTATGGCAAAACAATCAAAGGTTGAGACTATGAAGGACTCTTTGGATACGACTTGACTCTTTTACTACTACCTGAACTCTTATTTGGTGTGTTGATATTTTTCAAAAAGTATTTTTATTTTAAAATTTCAGTTTCTAAAACTTTATGTTTCAACAATAATTATTTTTATAATAATGTAAGTGAAAATATTATCCTTAATTCAAAACTCATTTTAGTCGGCTATCTAAAATTTTAAAATTCTTTAGCCAGTGATTTTTTTCTAGTATGACTCCATTTTGATATTTGACATTAACCATGTTAAATATCTGAGTTATTTGAATTATATGTAAATAAACTTAAAATTTAAACCTTCTAGATAATTATAGATAATCGTTAGATATTAATTAAGAAACACTACATGAAAAAAGGCTAACATTTTCTCAAATCTCGTAGTGATAATTTTATTTTTGCACCATTCTTATTGGTGTCATTGGTACCTAAAAATAGTCACAAAGAGAAATAATAACTCGTATTTATGAGCTATGGCAAAGCACAAAGGTTGGCACAATATGAACGATTCTTTGGTTACGACGTGACTCTTTTACTACGACTTGAATTCTTATTTTGTATGCTATTATGTTTAAAAAAAATATTTCTATTTTGAAATTTATATTTCTAAAACATTATATATATATTTCAATAATGATTATCTTTATAATGATGCAAGTGAAGATATTATCCTTAATTTAAAATTCACTTTAATCGGCTATCTAAAAATTTAAATGATTCTTTGGCCGGTGAAACTTTATTTCAGTATGACTCCATTTTGAGTTTATCGATATCTCTAGCAATAGATTTTGAATTTTGAATACCCTACATATACAGATGTTTTGTTCTTTGAATCATTAAATGTTAGATTAATTGATTGTTATTATATAACATTGCATATATTATCTTAAAATTGCCAAGTAGTTTTTTCTCGACCACCATACTTGGCTTAACCTCAATGCAAATTACTTAAACTACATTTAAATTCAAATTCGAATATCATATCAGTTTGTTAGTAATTGTGATTTTTTTTTAAAAATGACACACAATGTAAATAAAAAAGAATATTCTAAGATATCTTTATCTTATAATCTATGTATTTGAGCTGAAAACAATATTTGAAATCGATGAGATCGGCTTCAAAAAAGTTTTACACTCAACAAAAATGAGACAGATTAAAGAAATTTGTGGTCGTCTCTTATTTCTGGTTTTTAGATTTTTCATGCATTGTTTTCTATATTTATTTTCTTTTATCTTATTTTTTATGTCTTTCTTTCTTTTGTTACAAAAAATTAATTTATTTCGTAATAAAAGGATGAGTTTTAATAGAAATTGTCTACATAAAAACTTTATTTATATTTTTAGTCTTTGGTTGAAATTCTGTCATATTTTTCTTTTGGCTTTATCTTATCAACCTAAACAGGTGCTCACCCAACGACTTAAATTAAAAAAATTAAGGATGTGTAATTTATATATAATTCATATATAACATGTGTATAATCGCGTATTGTCGGTATATCATCTATGTATATTAGCTATAAAAATTAAACAATAAATCTGATCGGATATTTATGTAATAATCCATAAGATTTCGGTTTCTTGATTTTATCTATGATATGACTTCTATTATAATTATTTTAAAAACTCTCTACTAAAATTTAAAAATATCTTATCTTTTATTTTAAAAATTATATTATAAGTTAAAAAATAATCCCATTTCGAAATAATTTGTTTATATTTTAAAAATAACTATTTCACGTCATACCAATTTATTTTTTAAATATACTTTTTGTTACACTTGAAAATCGTTATAGAAATTATCAATTAGAAACCAATATCCCTCTTGTTGAATTCGAGAAAAAAGATCTTTCACATAATCTAATGATTCAAAACTAATATTCTTCAACCAAAAAATACTATACCCTTGCAATGTTGGTTTGACTGCAGTTAAATGAAGAGGTTGCGGCTTATACCCTTCAATTCCTATAAGGCGTTAAATAGAAATTAATGATAGCAATTGTATAGCCAAAGTTTTGTTATTTATTTTATGTCAATTTATACAAATTGACTCTTCAAACAAACATTTTTCAAAAAGGAAAAAAAAATAACTTGTTTTGAATATTGACTGATTTATGTAATGTTTTTTTCTCCAGCATGTAGGTTTACTTCATTATATATGTAAGTAAACTTTTATCAACTTTAAAACTTTTTTTTTGTTATCTGGATAAACATTGACGTGCATCCTATATATTATATTTATTTTAAAAGAAATTCGCTTTATTCAAATCTAGCTATAGTATTTTAAAAAACTATAATTATAGGATTTTAAATGTAAAAGAGTTTTATAGTTATATGGAATATTTTTTTTTTTTTTTTGCCAGAGGTGAAGTAGTATTTAAATAATTTGAATTAAGATAACAAAAGTTCCTAATATGATTGATATGATCATTAACCGAATTAAGTATGATAACATGATAACAAAAGATAAATTTCTTTTTTATTTTAATTCAAATTTAAAAACTTTATCTATCTATCTATCTATCTATCTATCTATCTATCTATCTATATATATATATATATATATATATATATATATATATATATATATATATATATATATATATATATATATTGGACTAACATAGTCAAATATATAATAAAGTTACCATATACTATTGACATTTATTAGCTTGCCACTTGACTCACTTATATATGGTAACTTTATTCTTTTAACATATATATATATAGAGAGATATAGATACCTATATATTTATACTGTTTTGTATCCGTTGAAAACAAACAAAGTGATACTAATTAAAAAAAAGTTCAACAATGATGGAAATTTACCAAATGCATCCATCGTTGAAAGGACAACAAGGATATTCAATTTAAATTAATAAAAAGCAAACAATTTTGAATGATGTGAATAGAATTTTGGTCAAGAAAATAAAAAACTCACATTCATTGACGTGTCTTCGACAAATCGCTCTCCGCTCTCTCATAATCTCTTGATACCAGTAGTGATCAGATTTTTAGCTGAAATGTTTGCTCTATCACCAAAATCATTGAATCATATTGCCTTGATATTATTTGTTTATGAAAGTAAGGAAATTTAAAATTTTGTTATCTATCAGAGTAGTCGAACGTTGTTCTTTCCGATCCTGCTATTGTCACTGAATTTTGAGGACATTCATCTTACAATATGTTTTTTTCTACTAAAATCTTTGAGATAGATAGTCTTTCCATCAAAAGAGGAAAGAACAATAAGTGAAAGATGAGATACAAATTTGAGGGAAAGGGAATGTAAAAGATGTTAGCTGTTTTTAGAAGATTATTATTGAATGTATTAATTGATTTATTTATTAACATAAATGATGGGATTATTGTCCTTTCATTTGCTTTTGGATTTTGATTAACTGAGATTTCTGTTGAAATGCGTAGCACTAAACAGAGTACAAATAGCAATTGAAGAGAATTTGGTTCATTTGTATCATTAATTGCAACTCCTCAAATTCTTATTACTGGTTGTTTTTCGTCTATCCACATTAAATGGGAGTTTAGTAGGTAGAAGAAATTTATTATTTATTGTAATGTAAGTTTACTTTTTGATACAAAATTATTGTAAAAATATTGTTTAAGAGAAGGGTAAACGTGTCACTCAATATTTAATGGGTAATGTAGTAATATAATTTTCACTTTGGGACTTCATACTTATAATATAGTATGAGATGATATGATATTATCTACAAAATTGCTGTGAAAAATTTATTTGAATTCACACAAAACATAGATACTTTAGTCGTAGTCTTCGAATCCTGTCATTGTTCTCGAACAAAGAAATGAGAAATTTACATAGAATACAATATTTCTAATACTTATTTAAATTTTCTACGACCACTTTCATAAAATTACATATCATACAATTTATTTTAAAATTTATAACTTTTCATACTCCTAAAATATCTCTCTTGAAATTCTCTCACCTAAAACATCCTAATATCTCTCTCTTAAGATTCTCTCTCACTTAAAAGTATCTATCATATTAATTTTCTCCCAATTTCTCCATTATGTATCCTATATGATATATTTCATATATAAATTATATGTTATATAATTAAATATACAATATATATATATATATATATATATATATATATATATATATATATATATATATATATATATATATATATATATATATAATTGAAAAAAATATCATTAATAAATATACTATACACAGTATAATATACATAAAATAATATATATTAAAAATATACAATAATACAATGCAAAAGAACTTGGGGGGAGCAAACAGAATTTTACATTGTGGAGAGGTGAAGAAGAATCAAATTCGGGGGTAAGTCTTGGGGATTTTTGGATGGTGTATAGCATAGAGTTTTTAATAGAGAGAAAATGAAAATCTTCTAAAAAAAAATTAAAACTGATATGGCTTGATTGATACATAACATTAGGATATATGATTTCATTGATGGATTATTATGGATGATTAAGGCAAGTGGTAATCTAATGTTCTAGAAAAAAGAAGAAGAAGAAAACTAATGTATGTTTATAGTGGTAATCAATAATTAATAAATTGAAAATTTTTTAGGCACAAATTATGGATAACGTTTCAGAATAGAAATTTTCAATTTATACGGGATTCACCATATTTTTAGAGTATATTTTATATATTTGTTGTAGAATTTGTAATTCTAATATTAGTTGTAGATTATGGAATATCTTATAAATTCATAAGTAACTACAAAAAATTCCCCAAAGAAATATCTATGTTATGACATATATATTATATTTTCGATTCAAATAACCTCAAAGTTTTTTTATTGATAAAACAAGTATTTTTATGGTTTATTTACCATTGTATATAACAAAAAAAAATATCGTATTTCCTGATTTATAAATTTCTTTTGTCTATGTTTTGAGGAGCTAATAAGAGTGTAGATTTGTTGAAGTGGAACATATCCATTATCCTCCCAGCTAAGCTTCCATTCATTCACACCGAGCACCAAAAATGTCAAATTAAAATTTCAGTAAAAATTGGTAGGACCCTTTATAATTCTTTCGTGTATTTAATACTTGTTTGTATAAACATAAACTTTAATTCATACCGAGATCTTGAATATGATAATCTTATACATAATCGTTACAGAAAACATACCTGAACCGAAGTCATTATCACGAAGCAGAAGCGGTAATTGAAATCGGTTTCTCGTCCCTTACCCTAGCTTTCGTTACCACCGCCTTTTGTGAGGGAAAAGAAGAATAGAATAGGTGGCAACCCTAATGAGTGGGGGAGGACCAATCTATAGAGGTTCATACTTAATCTGGTACGTCCATCAAGTAACCAATCTGCCGGACGAGATTTGTCTTTCATTCAATATTAATTACGTGCCTTAAACCTATTGGGCCACACACACGTAGGAAAAAACTTACAGTTTGAACCTATAGTCACACTCACCAAGTGCGACTCAATAAATTTAGTGGTCTAAAGCCAAATTTTAATAAGAGATCTTAAATTTATTTTTAAATAGAGTAGATATATATGTAACTTCTTATAAGACATAAATCTTGTAACTTCAATATTATTCATATTTAGTAGGGTTAATTCAAGTTAACAAGATATCAGTCATATGTTAGCTTTAATACATTAAATTGAAACTTGTTGTAAAAAAATTATTTACTAATATAAAAATTTGAGTAGGGTTAAAAAGATAAACGGTTTCTCTTTTCTCTTCTTTTTTTTTGTTAAAATAAAATTTATACTTTTTTGACGAACTTCAATATTGTCTAAGCGGAAATATCATTATGTATCCCGCTATTAATAATTTTTTGGGGCATCAACATTTTGGAGCTCAAACAAGCAAAGGCTTTACTATAGCCTCCCCCTTTGAGCCCGGGAGTGAAGCTACACTCCGGTAAGGTTGGTCAATTGACCACTCTTCGTCGGAAAATACACTGTATATATAAGTAAAATATTAGAGTTTAAAGGTATATAACATATATTTATTATCCTTTGTCGATATTTTTTTTTTTTACTTCTTTCAAGTTCGAACACCCCGAGCCACCACTAAGACTCACTCAAAAGAATAATAAATAAATAGATGATCATTGTCTCGAAATTTATGGTCATAGTTAACAAATTTAACAATTTTTTGAATTCATAATTGATGATAATAAAATAGTAGAAACATTTATGAGAAAACTCTCAACTAAAAAGCCATGTCTGATAAAACATCTTTTTTCCTCCATGTTAAAATAACAAAATTGTCTCAACTCGGAAAGTTAAACTGTTAACATAGGGAAAAAAAATAAGAAAGAGAGGAAATAATATGAAATAGTACCATAAGCTTGCTTATTTAGGGTCGCCGGTCTATTGTTAATAAATAGTGCTTTCCAATCAAATCCAGCAATATAGCGTCGAAGGGAATGCTTAATAACTAATCCTTTGTATTTTTTATGTGAGTATTCAAACTATTGAAATGAAATACTTAACCTTAGTTAAAAGATTTCTTTATGTATTGTTCCAATTTTCTTGAATTTTCCTGAGGAAACAATTAAAGGATCAGTTCTATTAGAATTTAAAACGAGTGATATCCAACATTTAAAAACTAAAGGGGTGAATTTGAAAACCTGTTGAACGAAGAAAGAAATTATTAGAGGTCATGAAAAGAGTAATGTATATGTAAAGTTGTAAGGATGCCTTTACAAAATTCAAATATTTATCCACAGCGAACATTTTGGGACATGATGTTTGGCAAAATGACCCCACAAGGTGCATAGATTACTAGATTAGGTTTGACTTGTTCTGCTGTTAATGATGAATGGTGATGATTATGATCAACACACATGTGACATCATAATAAAGAGAGCTACTATATTTATTACTCTTTATTTCAAGAATATATTTGACCAAATATGTTTAAGAAATAATTATAAAAATTAAACTTTTATCGTCTTAAATAAGCTATAAATGAGGGTAGCACGGTGCATTAAGTTCTCGCTATATGCGGGGTCCGACGAGGGCCAAACTACAAGGGTCTATTGTACGCAGCTTCACTATGCATTTATGCAAAAGGTTGTTTCCACGATTCAAACTCGTGACCTCCGGGTCACATGATAATAACTTTACCAATTACGCCAAGACTCTCCTTCTCAAATATGCTATAAATATACTATAATATTTATATAGCTATAAACCTTTTAAAACTAGTGGTGTTAATATATATCATAATATTTGTGTGACTATAAATTATTATTATTATTAAGCGTAAAATGAATATAAAGTATTTATTGCAAAAACAACTGAAATTAGCTACGAACATCGACACTAAATCGCTTGTAGGTAAGAATTTTTTTTAAATAATATGTTGCTAAATATAATTAGCAACTAATTTTTCTGTTTAGCTACATAATTTTGTTGTCGCTAGTTTTTATTGTTTTAGTAGTGATTGTTTTCATACTTAAAAAGAGATCACTCTTCTTGTGATGAAGGTAAAAAAAAAAATAGGGTTACACAAGCTGAAATGGAAGAAGAATACTGTTACTAGTAGTTGATTTACTATATGGATATCAGATATGCATGGATGGAAAAGAAAGAGATCCTTTAAAATAATTCTTACAAAGAGCTTTCGGACAAAAAGTTGACTTATAATGTTCCCCTATAACTTTTTCATTGTCTTTTTTGTGCACCATCATCATCCATATCTCAAGAAAAAAGCATTAGATTAACTAAGAGAAAAGGATTAATTCCCTACACAGTGTGTTGGGCTTTTATGAAGTGATTCTTTCCCTAACTTTTAAAAAACATTAGTATTGTCATGGGCGGCTTTCCAACCATGCCCCATGACTCCTTTGACGTGCCTCGTGGTGTCCTGGCCAGCTTCCCAACGCCCGTTGTCACGGTCGGCCCCGTGGTCTCGGCAGCTCCAAGTGACAAGCGCGCATGTGCCTCTGTTGCCCCACCGATAGCCATCGCCAGCGCCCAGCCACAAGCAGATGCCAACAGCGCCGCGCGCGCAGATAATGCCGCGCGCGCAGACCCTGATGCTAAAGACAAAGTTGCTGCCAACAGACTTATTTCTGCTTTGTAGAAGACTAAGTCCTTTTCATTGTAAATATAGAGTAGTTTTACTGTATTTTCTTTAAATGTGATTTTCCATCTTTCATAGGTCTAGTCATGTAACTTTGGTTTATTTTTTTTAAGCATTATTAAGGGGACCAAGCAATCAAACTTCCAAGCAAGCAAACAATTCTCTGTACTGGTGTCTCCCCCCCGATACCGTGTTATTTTTCTGTAATAGCTTTCATTCAATGCAATCAAGCTTTCTTTCATTATCAATTCTCTTTTCTGCTCTCTCTTTCAATTGATCATGACATTGGTTTTCCCGTATGGCACTGACAATCTAGTCTAGCGTACGGAGGGGACCTCAGTTGGGAGACATCAATCACACTGACATCGGTTGCTTAGCCTTACGTCGCCCTTCCAAGGAACTTCAGGAAGGCGTCACATAACGGTTGGTATCAAAGCCTAGGCTCGACATCGGACGAGGGATTACATTGCAATTACCACCATTTCTGATCATGGTGAATTATGGGGATCGCATCGCGACCCTTGAGGGAACAGTTGATGCATTACGGCCCATCGTGGAAATGGTGCCTGATCTAAAGACCAACCTAGTGCAAAGGTTAGACGACCTGGACCGTAGACTGATCCAGGCCGAAGTTGACATAGAAAACATCAGTCGCGACTCTGAAGGAGACCGGCAAATGGCAGCCATAGAGGCAGCCGAAATTTTTGGTAAATTTGAGGTCCTCCAACAGGAGCGCGCCGATGATTTAGCCAACAGGGCACAAGAGGCAGACAGGGTGACTGCCATGCAACAAACTATAGACAACTTGACAGGCCAGCTCAACGTTGTCAATGCTGCTTAACAAGGCCTGCTTCGAGGAGGTGAAAACCAAATCGGGGGTATTGTGAACCTCGCCCATGTGGCCCAAAAACTGAAAATTCCTGAGCCAAAGCCATACAGTAGAGCTCGGAATGCCAAAGAAGTGGAAAACTTCATCTTCGACATCGAACAATACTTCGATGCCGTGGGGGCCCTAGAAGAAGCTACAGGGTGATGCCAAACTCTGGTGGCGGGTGAAATACGAAGCCATCAAGGCTGGTGAAGATGCCCTCGAGACATGGGCATAACTGAAGGCAGCCATACGCCTACAGTTCTTCCCCGAAAATATTAAATACAATGCTAGGAGAAAGATACGGGAGCTCCGCCAGACCAAATCAGTGCGGGATTACGTGTGGGAATTCTCTGCGCTCATGCTGAACATCCACGACATGGGGGATAAAGACAAATTCTTCACCTTCCTGGAAGGGTTGAAACCTTATGCCAGCATGGAGTTGCAAAGACAAAGGGTAGACACGTTACCTAAGGCAATCCAAGTAGCAGAGTGCCTTGGGGATTACCAAGTGGAAGCCCGGAAGGACATGCCTCAATAGCCTGTCCGAGGAGGATACAAGGGAGGCCAGCCAAACACTGGTGGTCCTAGAAGAAGTGGAGGAGACCGAAGTACAACCAAATCTAAGGCTCCCTCCTCAAGCAGTACTAGCGCTGCTTCTAACAACAATGATCGGGGGAGGAAAACCCCCTTAGGATGCCGTCATTGCGGCGGACCACATTGGAATAATGAATGCCCACATGTACAGATGAACGCCCATCAAGATTTTGAGGATGGGACGGATGACGATGCCGATGATGCGGACCAGATCGAACCAGTTGGTGCATTCAATGCCATTGTTGGCTCTATTTCTGAGCCCCTAGCGGGAACCAGTGCTGGTATCCGTAAGAAGAAGGACCCTTGTCTAATCGCTAAGAAAGGGAAAAAGAAGGCGAACAAGAGGACTCCTCCTCATCAAGAGAGGACCTTAATGTTCGTTGACATGAAGGTAAATGGCAAGCCTATTCAGGCGATGATAGACACGGGTGCTACCCACAACTACTTAGCCTCGACTCAGGTGGAGTGCCTTGGCCTAGTTGTAGGAAAGGGCAAAGGTCGTGTCAAGGCTATCAACTCACCACCTCAGCCAGTGGGTGGAATAGCCAAAGAAGTACCGGTGAAACTTGACGGAAATGCTAGAAACAGGGATCATCATGCCCTTCAAATCCCCATACGGGTCCCCTATGCTATTCCAAAAGAAACATGATGGTAGTTTACGACTCTGTGTGGATTACCGGGCTCTAAATAAAATCACCGTGAAAAACAAGTACCCTATTCTGCTAATGGCAGACTTGTTTGATAGACTGGGTGGTGCCACGGTATTCACCAAAATAGACCTGAGGACAGGTTATTGGCAAGTTCGGATTGCAAAGGGCGATGAGCACAAGACGACCTGTGTGACAAGATAAGGGTCGTACGACTTCCTGGTTATGCCCTTTGGCTTGACTTACGCGCCCGCCACATTTTGCACCTTGATGAACCAAATCTTCCAAGAATACATTGATGAATTCGTCGTGGTTTATTTGGATGACATTGTGGTATATAGACAGATACTGGAAGAATACCTGGAGCATTTGCGGAAGGTCCTAGACCGACTGCGGGAGCACAAATTATATGCGAAGCTATCCAAATGCTCCTTTGCTCAGAAACAAATTGACTTCCTCGAACATGTCATCGAGAAGGGCGGATCAAGATGGACTAGCAGAAGATTCAGGCCATCACAGAATGGCCGCCTCCTAAGGATATCCACGCCTTGAGGTCGTTCCTTGGCCTATGCAACTTCTATCGGCGTTTTGTGAAAAGTTACTCCCTCATTGCAGTGCCGCTGACAGAACTTCTCAGAAAGGTCATACCATGGGATTGGGGCCCCAAGCGGGCAGAGGCCTTCGACGCATTGAAAATGGCTATGTCTAGTAGCCCAGTCTTGGCCCTCCCTGACTTGGCCAAGCCATTCGAAGTGCAAACGGATGCCTCCGACTATGCACTTGGTGGAGTATTGCTACAAGAAGGGCATCCCGTAGCGTATGAGAGCCGAAAATTGAAGGATACAGAGCGGCGCTATGCCGCCCATGAGAAAGAATTATTGGCTGTCGTTCATTGCTTACGCCTTTGGAGGCATTATCTACTGGGAGCCCCATTCGTGGTCAAGACAGACAACACAGCCGTTAGCCATTTCATGACCCAGCCAAAGTTGAATGGTTGACATGCTAGGTGGAAGGAACTCCTAGCAAAATTCCACTTCAACCTGGAGTACCGAAGTAGGAAGACCAATCATGTTGTTGATGCACTCATTCGGAGAGCTGATCTAGCATCGGTGTGTGTACTCGCCGCCCTAAAGGGAAGCGAAGTAACCACCAGCATAAAAGACCAGATACAGGATCTACTCATCAAGGATCCTGCTGCACAGTATTTGGTTGATTTGGTAGGACAGGGCAAGACTTGCCAGTTCTACACCAAAGATGGGTTCCTGAAGGTGAAAGGGAACCGACTTTATGTTCCTAAAGGAGGAGATCTGCGACGGACTCTTCTTGCAGAATGCCACGATACTTTGTGGGCCGGTCATCCCGGCGAGGAACGCACCATGGCATTACTTCGCCGTGCATATTATTGGCCTCAAATGGTCGATGACGTCGCTCAGTATGTGAAGACTTGTCTAGTATGCCAAAAAGATAAGTCAGACCGCTTGACGCAGGCAGGGCTCTTGGAACCACTAGCTGTACCAAAAAGACCTTGGGAAAGCGTTTCCCTGGACTTCATCACCGGATTGCCCAAGGTCGGAGATCTCACAACTATCTTGGTTGTGGTGGATCGGTTTTCCAAGTATGCTACCTTTATAGCAGCCCCACAATATATATCAGCAGAAGATACAGCTCGACTATTCTTCTCTGATGTCATCAAATATTGGGGCCTACCTAAAGACATTGTTAGTGATCGCGACTCACGCTTCACTAGCAATTTTTGGACCCAACTCTTTAAGTGTCTCGGGTCAAAATTAAGTCATAGCTCAAGTTTTCATCCGCAATTTGATGGCCAGACGGAGCGATTCAATGGCCTGCTAGAGGAATATCTCCGGCACTTTGTGACCGGATCGCAGAAGAACTGGGTGAAGCTTCTGGATGCTGCTCAACTGTGTTTCAATTCACAAAAGAGCTGAAGTACCAACAAAAGCGCTTTTGAAATTGTTATCGGACAGCAACCGCTACTCCCACACACAGTGAACGCACCAAACATGTCAAAATCTCCTCGAGCTGCTAGCTTCTCAAAAGAATGGAAGCAAAATTTAGAGATAGTGCAGAGCTATCTTGTCAAAGCCTAAAAGCGGATGAAGAGGCATGCTGATCAGAATCGCCGCTTTGTTGAATACCAAGTGGAAGACAAAGTGATGGTCAAAATCCCAAAGCGGTACTTATTTGCAGGGGTCCATGACCCTCGCCTATTGCAAAAATATATTAGACCCTTGTCCATTGAAAGGCGCATTGGGAAAGTTGTATACTGGGTGGATACCCCAGCTTGGTGGAAAATCCATCATGTTTTCCATGTCAGTCTCCTGAAATCTTTTCGGGAAGATATAGAGGATCCTTCACGAAGCCAACTCACAATACCAAGTATTCGAGATCCCAATTCAACCGGGAAAAGGCGTGCTGAAGCTATTCTTGATGATCGAGTGATTCACGCCTCAAGAAAAAATCACCAGGAGTTCTTGGTGAAATGGCAGGGATGTGATGTAGATGAGAATACTTGGGAGAGGGGAACAAACCTCAAAGCCTACAAGAGCCTGATTGATGATTACCTTGCAAGGAAGGCGTCGAGGACGTCGCCAACTCAGGTGGGGGAGAATGTCATGGGCGGCTTTCCAACCATGCCCCATGACCCTTGGACGCGCCCCGTGGCGTCCTGGCCAGCCTCCCAACGCCCGTCGCCACGGTCGGCCCCGTGGTCTCGGCAGCTCCAAGTGACAAGCGCGCATGTGCCTCTGTCGCCCCACCGATAGCCATCGCCAGCGCCCAGCCACAGGCAGATGCCAACAGTGTCGCGTGCGCAGACCCTGATGCTAAAGACAAAGTTGCTGCCAACAAACTTGTTTCTGCTTCGTAGAAGACTAAGTCCTTTTCATTGTAAATATAGAGTAGTTTTATTGCATTTTCTTTAACTGTGATTTTCCAGCTTTCATAGGTCTAGTCATGTAACTTTGGTTTATTTTTTTTAAGCATTATTAAGGGGAACCAAGCAATCAAACTTTCAAGCAAGAAAATAATTCTCTGTACTGGTATCTCTCCCTCCCCGACACCGTATTATTTTTCTGTAATAGTATTCATTCAATACAATCAAGCTTTCTTTCATTCTCAATTCTCTTTTCTGCTCTCTCTTTCAATTGATCACGATATTGGTTTTCCCGTATGGCACTGACAATCTAGTCTAGCGTACGGAGGAGACCTCAGTTGGCGGACAGCAATCGCACTGACATCGGTTGCTTAGCCTTACATCGCCCTTTCAAGTAACTTCAGGAAGGCGCCGCGTAACAGTACTTATGAAAAGGGAATTACATCGAAGACATGATGAAGTGAAACTTTTCAGTGAAACAATTACTTCTTCCTCATAATGTATGATAGTGTTTGGTGGAATACAAAGTTTAAGATATAAATTTGTTTAATTTATTATATTAGTACTAGTGGAAGAATATATGAAAGAACAATCAAAAATATCGCATCAAAGTTTAAAATTTTGATAGTTAACTGAACAAATCCTTATAATCTTTAAAAGTTGTATAAAACAACATTGCAACTTGTAAGTGACTTCCAAAATTAAAAGATAGTCATATAATTAATTATGATGGATGAATATTAAGATTTATCCTTTTTAGATATTGACATGAATGTTTTGAGGTATACGTGAAGTGTTATGATATATACAAAAAATGTAGTAAAAATTAGAGCAATTCTATTCGATAATTCATCTAATATATATATATATATATATATATATATATATATATATATATATATATATATATATATATATATATATAGATTAAAGTCAAAGGTAAGTTTTATGGAGTGCAAGTTTAGCGCCGAGTTAGGGGAAGCGGGCTTGGACGTGAGGCTTGGATCACAGGTCATCCCCAAGAGAGATCGACGAGGATATCACACACCGTATAGGATTGAGGTGGAGGAAATTAAGGTTAGCTTTTAGAGTTCTGTGTGGCAAGAAAGTGCCACCGATACTCAAAGGTAAGTTTTATATAGAGCGATGGTCAGACCGGCCATGTTGTATGGGACAGAGTGTTGGCCAGTTAAGAACTCACATATCCAGAAGATGAAAGTAGCAAAAATGAGGAGGTTGAGGTGGATGTGCGGACACACCAGGATGGATAAAATTAGAAATGAAGATATTCGAGAAAATGTGGGTGTGGCCCCTATGGACGGAAAGATGCGTGACGCGAGACTTAAATGATTCGAGCACGTGCGGAGAAGCCCAGATGACCCCATCAGGAGGTGTGAGCAGTTGGCTTTGGCGGGTACGAGAAGAGGTGGAGAGCGACCTTAGAAGTATTGGGGAGAGGTGATCAGGCAGGACATGGCATGACTTCAGATTTTCGAGGACATGGCCCTTGATAGGAAGGTGTGGAGGTCGAGTATTAGGTTTGTAGGTTATGAGGTAGCTGAGCATTTTTCTATTTCATACCGGGTGTGAGGCTAGTCTGAGAGGGTTTTGTCTTAGGGGTTCTAGCGATTATTGTTGTTTTTACACTATTCTTTCATTTTATAGTACCGAGCCCTATTTGCTGGTTATTGTTATTCATCTATTTACTAGTTCATATGATGTTGTTATTATTCATATAGTTTTTGTTGATGATATTGATATATTATCTCTTTTCGTTTTCTTGAGCAGTGGGTATATTGAAAATAACATCTCTACTCCCCGGAATAGGGGTAAGGTCTGCATACACACTATCCTCCTCACACTCCACTTATGAAATTTTACTAGGTTATTGTTGTCGCTATATAAAATAAAAAAATTGGCGAAGAAAATTCAGATGAACTTCATTCTACCCTAGCTCAGCCAATGCTAATAAGCACATAATACTAAGAGACATTTGAGGTTTCCAAAGCTATGGTCAAAAATTGGATAGTGATTAGTCAAACTAAGAGAGTAGTATTTCCTCCTGTCCACAATAAACAATAAGTGTCCATTTATATAATTAAGAAAAAATTCAATTTATATAATAAGTGAGTAGTATTATTTCCGGTCCATAATAAACAATAAGTGTCCATTTATATAATCAAGAAAAAATTTAATTTGTTTTTTCAAAATTACCCAATTTGTACGTATCCCTAAAAAGTCTTTTACTCCTCGTATTAACTATGCTGTAACATTTAATTAATGATAGTTTAGTCACACTAACTATTTTTGTCTAGAATTTTATATTTTCTTAATGGGTGTGCCAAGTCAAATTGATCACCTATTATGGATTGGATGAAGTAATTAACATGTGAGAATTAGAAGGGTCACTAAGTTATTAATGCTGTACAGATCATATTATATTCTTTTATATATGCATGTAAAAACAATACCACACTGCCCTAAATTACCAAAGTGGGAGGCACCATCAGAGAAAAATGTTCTCTTAGAATAATGATACAAAAAGGTCAGCTTTCTAGTTGACTTGCCCTAGAAAGTCTGCCAAATTTTAGAGGTACTAAAGGGAATCCTATCCTTATAAATCCCCCCACCCCCACCCCAAAATCAAGAAGCGGGTTAGGGTGAGGGGTTTGATTATAACTCATAAGAATATTATTTCCAATAGAATCTTATTAATTTTGCATATGGTGCTTAATTATACCAAATTAATTAATACTATAAGATAACGTATTTGACTTTAATCAATTAATCATAGTTAAGTGATACTCCTTTAATAAGTAACTTTTTGGCTTCTTTATTTTGGTCCAAAATAAGTATCCTTCTACATATCAAGAAGGAATTAATTTTACTTTTCAAATTTTGCCCTTTACATATTCCATGTGTCAATTTAACAATATGCAAATTTTAATTAAGGGTAATTTAGTAAAATACTTTATTTCTCTAGAAATTAGTATTTTCTTAAGAGGTATGCTAAAAGCTAAAAGATCACTTATTATGGATCAAAGAGTATAAATTAACACTTTAATTTAGAATTCTTGAAATTAAATTAATTTGATTGATATAAACATGGAGTATAAGTAAGTATTTTTTGATACTCCGATTAATATGTTGGAGGCATATGTGCTCTCAAAAGTAGGGGAAGAAATGAAAAGGGATCACTTTCTTGGTTCCTAGTTGATGTTCTTTTGTGTGGGAGAGGAATAACTTTTGGGAGGTTAAAAAGATAGGGTATTTCTTTTCTTTTCTTTCCTTTTTCCTCCACTTTTTTCTCTTTTAAAAGGTTGTCTTTTCGAGTGGGAATATGGAACTCCACTCAAAAGCTTTATAGCAATTAAATTATGTTTGGTCCACTCTTACTTTTTGCTCCATTATGTATACATTTTATATAGTTTGCTCTCATTTCATTATCCTCAATTCTTGACAAGAAAAGGAGTTGTAGTTTTGGCTTGGATTCCATATTTGACACAGTGTGCAAGGGTGAATCATTTGATGCCTCCTTTTTTTGGCCACTAATTCAAATGAAAGAGAAACTCTTCAGTCCAATCAAAATAAAAGTCTACTTATATATAATTTACCTTTTTTTATCCTCAGAAAACATTTTAGGATAATGTGAAAATGCATCTTTGTGCAAATAAATTTATGTCTCATTTTCAAAGATTAAAATTCTACTGATGTTGTGAATTTATTCTACTTGTGGCGCTATGCTTGCCTAATTATCAGATTTATGTGCAAAATAAGTTATTTTTGGCAACAAAGTCACAAGAAACAAGAAAATTATCCTCTATAATACGTTAGATTTTTAAATGAGTCGGTTCACGTAATCTAATATGGTGATCCAATAATTATTTATTTTTAATTTAAACGTCACATAATCACCAAGCCAATTCAGCAAATAACAACAACAACAACAACAACAATCCAGTGAATTTCCATAAGTGAAATTTGGGGAGAGTAAGATGTACGCAGCCTTACCCTTACCCTTGAAGGGCAGAGAAGTTGTTTCTGATAAACCCTCGAATAAAGAAAAGATGAAAGAAATACTGACAACAAATAATAACAATACAAGATAATTTCAGCAAAATCATATTTAAACAGATATTTTAGATATAATCTCTTATTAAACCAAGAAAAATCTCAAACATCTTGAAAAAAGGTTAAGAAAATATCGCATGAATTGTTCAAAGTGCTAAATTTTGCTTATTTGGAGCCTTGATACACATGGATGAAAGATGCATGTAACAATCAAAGAAGTGCTGCAAATGTGTATTTTACCTAAGTTTTACCACTTAACCATTTGAAACACATCGAATTAGTATTAGTCGTACTTAATAACAGAAGGAATTGGCAGAAATATGTAAAATTGTCCCTCCTAAAAAGATTATTCCAGAATAAATGGGCAATAATTGATACAAAAAATGTGGCAAGTTTTTTTATTTATATGTACTATATATTATCTTAATGTGGAATAATACTGGGTATATTGTTGTTGTTGTATGTACTATATATTACCTTAATTTACACCGGGTTTGAATAAAAAAAATTTCCCGAACAGAATCCTCAAGATTTATAGAAAAACCTAGTACATATTTTTTTTTATTGCAGCATAAGGTTCTGCACTTGAAATAATAATTAATACAGGAGAATATTGGGTGGTACAAATTTGGATCAGCTACGACCACAGACTTCAAAATTCTCTAGTGAGTCACTTTGTAGAATCATTTACTTATGGTCCAATGAGGCATATATTTTACAGAATCATTCCTTTTTTCCCCGCAATCCATGCTCAAGCAAATTTGAGAGAGAATTAGATGTTTTTCTCAAAATACTTTAGTTATGCATTTGTAATCAATTTTGTTTTTTGTCAACAAGGAACTATGCACAATGAGTACTTGTGCATTATATTGGTTAAAACATAAGCGATGCATTAAAATGTTACAGAAGCGAATATAATTAGGCTTATTAATTAATACATACTTAGTTTACTCTTCGAGCTTGTAGCCAAATTAATATCGCACTCTTTTATACACTAAGAGCATGTTTGGAAAGCCACCTATGAATTGGATTTGGATATAATTACACAGTTTGACATGTTTGTCCGACTAAGTGATTATTTGGTCTGACCAAGTGATTACTTGGTCAGCATGGAATTGGGTGTAATTGGAGATGTATAATTACACTCTCCAATTCTCAAGGGGATGTGGGAATTGGTGGTAATTACTGTGTAATTACAAGGTTGCATTTTAATTTCTTTCCTTTTTATTTTAATTTTAATTTATTTTCTTTATAACTTTTTGTTTCCATTATTTTAATTTAATTTTTTATTTTATTTTTAATATTAAAATATATTTTCTTTGTACATTATTTATTTTTTATTTCTCTACCTTTACTTCTTTTCATTCCATGTAATTGCTCGTATATTTTTTTCTTATTTGTTTTATTTTCTTCATTTAGCGTAACTGCATTATTATTCTAGTTTTTCAAACTACAACTCCTAATATTAGAAATAATAAGTCATTAACAAACTTGTCATATAACGAGTGATGTCATTAAAGTAAAATTTCGTTGTTGAATGATGTTATAAACTTATTATGTTTCCTAATCTTAAGTTGTATTGGAACTTATTTTTATCATGTTGGAATTTGACATATGTTAAATTTTATTTTTTGGAATTTTGAAAGTGTGTTATATTTATGATTTCAATTTACTTGTTAAAGTAGTCTTGGCTTGTTATTTCACATTACATGTTATTCATTTATTAGTTAGCGTGATAGATTAATTTTGTCAAACATTTGCATAAAGTTACACATTATATTTATAATATTAATTATTTTATCAAACATGAATTCTATGATGTTATTACAAAACGTATATTTTTAGTTTATTAATTAATTAAACTAAATATTATTAATTAAAAATATCAATTATTTTTACAATATTAGTTATAAACAAATGATTACTAATTAGTGTATACTCAAGAAAAATATGCATCTTACATACCAAATCTAATATCATTTATACTTATAAAAAATTATTTATAGGCATATATTTATTATATTAACTTGTAAGTTTCAATAATTATTTCATTTAAAATTTAATTTATCTATGAATTACACTTGTGCAACCAAACAGTACGTTTGTAATTATACTGTAATTATGCTATGACAAACAAACAGGTCATCGTAATTACTAGGCTATCTAATTACTAGGTTGTGTAATTACTACCCTAGTAATTATACGAATTCCAATTACCAAGTGGCTTTCCAAATATACCCTAAACTTTTTCCGAAGTGTGTTTAATACACATTTTATATATACATGCATATGTACATTACATACATATACATGCACATGCTAGAGTCGGAGACAGTAAATGCACGCAATTGCACCTACTGACAAAGGCGGATAAAGAGTTGCAGCAACAGATTCATCTGAATCCAAGGTATAACTTTATGTTTAAAAATTCAATAATAATGCAACAAATAATTTGTATGCACATATTATTTTAGAAATATAATGAATTCTATTTTTCCTCTAAATAGGATAACAATTGAATTTATAAGTGGTTTTAACAATACATGATTTAATTTGATACTAAACGACAAATCAGATTGCAATTGAAACAAGTAATGGAAAAGTGAATGCAAACCGCTTAAGTTGAACAGTCTTAGCCTTTGAAGGTTAGCCACTCTCGAGCCAAAAATACTTTTATTGATAACAGAACAACAAGAGAGTAATAAGAACTTGAAGAGAATAATAATATACTGCTTTGGGATGCGTGTTACAATATATTTTATAAGTAATCAGACCCTTTTTACATAGTAGGGGAGTCCTATTTTAGGTACAATTCTATAAAAGGTAAAAATCTCTTGGTTTGCTGATTTGCCGGTTCTTTATTGATACGTGCCGAGATTCCCGCCGAAATATCCGACTGGTTATGGATATTTCGGCCTTCCGTTATTTCGGTCTTCTGTTGGTTATACCGGCAATGCTTCCTCGATCTTATTTGGGGTCAAAGTCATTTTCGGGATCATGGGCTCAATGTTCTCGAGTCCGGATATTCTGACCTCGTGTTCCGGTTTGATGAGACTCAGGGTCGATCTTCAACCCCTCGTGTTCCGAGTTCGATCTGTCATGCAATAGTCAAGCCCTATTTCGACCGTATATAGATAGTCCCCTCGTTTTTCGGAGAATAAACGATGAGAAACGATATGAGCTTTCGATTCTCACCTCAGTACTTCGTGTCCGAAATGACAAAATGAACGAAACGTCTTATCAATCACGTCTTAATAGCATTAAATGCTCGTCAATTGCTGGTCGCTACTCCTGCTTTAAACCGTCGTTTGGAAATTATAAATACCCCCTTCTTCATTTATTCAAACTTTACATCCAAATCTTCTCTACTCTTGTTTCTTAGAAATTTTAACACTTCTCAACATTAAATTTCTGGCTATTCTGAAATCCTTTTTCAAGAACTTCAGCTCTGTCAAGCTTAATCTTTGAACTCCCTCTCTTTTCTTCATATATCAAATAAATGGCGAAGACATCAAAATCCGTTCCCCAAAAAGAAAATCCCTCTGCCTCGCGACCGGCTGTAGAGGAAAATATTTCGTCTGCTACTACCGAGGAACCGGCACCGGAACCTCCTCTAAAAATATTCATTCCCGGGGGGTGCCTGACCGGTGCTGATTTTAAGAATGAGAAGCCCTCCTCGGTACCGGGTCGGTGTGAGCCGTTCTCGAGATATATTTTCTCGATCACCGAGGACGTCCTTTCCGTGGTCAAGAAAGATTGCAACTGGGCTAATAAGCACGTAGTGGTCCCCAAGCCTGAGAAAGCCATTACTACCCACATGGAGGAATTTTTAAGTGTCTACACTTATCCCTTCACGCTGGGTCCCTTGGACCCGGTCATTATCACCTTCCGTAAGAGGTACGATGTGACCCTTGGTCAAATTTACCCTTTTTTTGGAGGATAGTAATTCTCCTCCATTTTTTCGGAAGCAAGATCGAGGGGTATCCCCCCTCCCCCCCGACCATCTCATGCACCTATATAGTTCCCGACTTTATTGAGGGGGACTAATCAAGCTTGCTCGTTGGGCCAGTAAGGCCCCATTCTTGAGCATCGACGAAGATTAGGATTGAGGCTGGTTAGGCCGCTTTGTCCGAGTGAAGACCTCGGATTTGATCCCGGCCGAGCACATGCCATTTCCTGAGAAGTGGAACATGACATGTAAGTATAATCTTGTTTTCAAGATTTTATTCATCGCCTTCCCTTTTCCTCCCTTCTCATCGATATTTTGTGGTGGTGCAGCTGTTGCTCGGATACCAGATGCAGTTCCTCGACTCAAGGAGTGGGTCGAAGGCATTGTGTCGCAGAAATCGTATTCTGAGCGCGCATGGAGCGAGCTTTCGAAGGGCCGTTGAGAGGCCCGTTCTCATGGTGAGATTCTTTTCTTGAGTGGATAACACTTAGGTTTCCTCTGTGCTCCTGAGCCCTTACTCATTTCTTTTTTCTTTGCAGGTCTTTCCAAGGATATCACAATGAGGCCTCCATCTGGTGATGAGGATTGCCCCGCCGAGTCTCCTGCTCCGAGACAGGGCGGGGAGAAGAAGAAAAAAGGGCTCCGAGTTCTCCAAACACGGAACCGAAAAAATCGAGGAGGAGGCTGATGCGCAAATCCAAAGAAAGCACTAGTGCCCGAGAGCTCCCATCGGACTCACTCCATCGGCTGTGGGATAAGTTCGAAGAAGGAGAAAAAGCTTCTGAACTGGTGGCCCGCGCGAGAGGCGGCATCGAACTGCCTCAAATCGAGGGAGGGGGGGGGATGAAAAGGCAGTGGTCAAGGCCTCCGAACCAGGGAGGGGCGAGTCCGTTTTGCCCCAAGTTAGGGAGGCTGATAAAGAGACTGCGGCCGGTGCTTCTAGGGAAGAAGATAATTCCTCGAAGGATGTACTTGGAGTGATAGATCTCTCCGAATCGCCTTCGTTTACTGATTTCATGATTAACAAGGCCAAGACACAGAGAGGGCGTCCCAACGAGGGTCCCCAAGGGTTGGCAGACCCCTTTCACAATTTTTTATGGTTTAGACTCTACTTCCTCGAAGGACATCACCGGGTTGGGTGATTTATCGGTGCCAAGGAAGAGTCCGCCTTCAGGAACCAGCGGGCTTTCTTCAAGTCCGAAACTAGTCGATCGGTTCCCAGCTCCGAGTGTGAATCCTGACCGGAAGTGGTCGGTCATCATGTCTATTCCGAAGGATGCCCGGGTCCTTTCTGCCCCCATAGGGATCGCCAGTTATCTTCGGTGTCTGATGACCGAAGAGGATCAAGCCAAGATGAACGAGGTGGAAGCGCCCTGCCTGTTCAACGAAGCACAATAAGCGTTAAATTGGGTAACTTCAGATGCCTCTTGACAACTTCTATTATGTACTTAGATTAAGTCGTAAATAATAATAACTTTTTTCTTTGTGCTTGCAGGCCTCAGTGCTTCATTACGAGACTTTTCTCCAGTATCGGGAAGAGTTAAACTAACATGAGGCCGAGACTCAAGGGCTTACTGAGAAGAAGGATGCTTATAAACTTCTCAATGAGAAACTCCAGGTTGAGCTAGAGGCGGTTCGAAAAGAGCATGCCGACCCGGTCGAGCATGTAAGAAGAGTATTTGAGGTTAGTGACGATGAGTCAGATACGGTGGCTTTTTGTATTATCTTTTTGTTGAGGCCGTTCGGCCTTTGTAAAAATTTACATCGGGGCAGTTTAGCCCTTGTAAAAAGAAATTTTGATATGTATATAAGGCTTTTTCCCTTCAACAGCTTTTGATTTTTCCCTTTGCTTTATTACTTATATTTGCAAAGATCGAAATGCCTTAGCATGAAATAGTTAGGCTCTATTCGGAGGTTCGAACAAACCTTGCCTTCAACATTAAGTCATTGTGAGTGTTCAGTATTACCGAAAAACGTTTCCCAAAGTAGTTTAGATTATAGTTTGCCGAGGGTAGCCTTTAGAACCGGTTATGCAATTTTGAAGGCCTTGTTTTTTTGTTATGGGTCTCGGATGTTTTCGAGCCTTTTTAGTATGGCCGTAGCCTTTTTAGTTCGGGTGTTGCCCAGTGGGCTTTACTCCGAGTTATTCGAGCTTTTCCTAAGATAACAGTCCCCGAATGGGGGTGGCCGTAGCCTTTAAGGTTCGGACGTTGCCTAATAGGTCTTGTGTCCCTGGGCTCCGAGAGCCCGAGTCGTCCGAGTTTGATTTTGGGCGAAAGTCCCCGATTGGGGTAGTCATTTGAATCCGGTTAAAGGCAGCCCTTGGGCTCTATACCTTTAGGGGATAGGATGTACGAAATTCCTTAAAAAAAAGAAAAAAGAGAAATTCTTAAAGGATAAGATATTTATCCGCAAGGTAGAAACTTCTTTTATTCTTCTGCGTGATAGTTACACTTGTGTACAGGTTTTATGCCAAGGCTCGAGTAGTCTATGTGGGCACGGTTCAAGTGACCGTTTGGCCCTTATAGTGAATCCTACCGATCGAGCCGAGATCATTGAATCGTAAAGTTTCCTTCCTTGCTGAAGTTGTTATCCGAGGGTGATGCCCCCTAATGCTCGAGGTCGAGCATAGAGAGGTCTCGAATATTGTTGTCGTCACCTTCGATACCGGTTCATAACCAGCCTTCAATTCTAAGTTATCACGATTTACCGTTGCCTCGTTAAAAACCTTGCCAAAAAACCTATTTGGGACAAAATCGGTTCAAGGGAAAAAGAGTGCAACGCGCGCTTTCAGACCTAAAAATCATATCGCTTCTCGATGATTCCCTACAAGTGTTAGTTCAGAATGTAAATAAATAAAAGGAAATGAATGGGATTGTACCTTAACAATAATATCGCTTCAAGTGAGCTATGTTCCAGTTGTTTGATAGTTGCTCACCATTTATCGTTCCGAGTTTGTACGATCCTTTATCGGTGTTCTCGATAATTTGGTAAGGGCCTTCCCAGTTCGGCCCCAACTTCCCTTCATTCGGGTTTCGGGTGTTTAGTGTAACCTTTCTTAGTACCAAGTCCCCGACGCTGAAGTGTCGAAGGTTCTTCCTTCGATTGTAATATCTCTAGATATGCTGCTTTTGGACGACCAACCGGACAAGGGCTGCTTCGCGCCTTTCATCCAATAAATTGAGCCTCGTGTCCATAGGTTCACCGTTTGACTCCTCAATTGCATATCGGAACCTGAGACTCGGCTTTCTAACTTTGACCGGTTTTAGAGCTTCGGTGCCGTAGAGTAGTAAGAACGGGCTGGCCCCGGTAATGGACTTCGAAGTAGTTCGGTATGCCCATAAGACTTTGGGTAAGATTTCCTTCCACCTTCCTTTGTCGTCGGTTAACCTCTTTCTAAGGTTTTGGAGTATGGTTTTGTTGGTTGACTCTGCTTGTCCGTTCCCACTAGGGTGGTAGGGTGTTGATAAGATCCTTTTAATCTTATGATCTTCGAGAAACTTGCTTACTTTGTTGCCGATGAATTGCTTCCCGTTGTCGCACACGATCTCGGCCGGCATTCCGAATCGGAATATGATATGATCCCAAATGAAGTCTATGACATCTTTCTCCCTCATTTTTTCGTATGCCTGGGCTTCCACCTACTTAGAAAAATAGTCAGTCATAAACAAAATAAATTGAGCCTTACGGGTGCCCATGGAAGGGGGCCGCCAATATCCATTCCCCACTTCATGAACGACCATGATGACAAGACTGAATGCAGCAGTTCCCCGGGCTGATGAATCATCGGAGCATGTCTTTGACATTTATCGCATTTTCGTACGAACTCCTTTGCCTCCTTTTCCATATCGATCAAGTAATAGTCGACTCTGATAACTTTTCAAACCAGTGATTCAGAGCCTGAGTGATTTCCACAGGTGCCTTCGTGGATTTTCCTCAAAATGTATTTGGTGTCCCCTGGTCCTAGACATATCGCAAGCGGGCCATCGAACGCCCTTCTGAACAGGGTTCCGTCTTCGGATAGCCTAAACCAGACTGCCTTTATACGTAGGGCCCTCGATTCCTTTGGATCCGATGACAATTTTCTGGTCTTTAGGTATTTTATATATTTGTTTCTCCTGTCCCAAGTTAGGCTTGTTGAGTTAATCTCGACATAGCCTTCCTCCACTACCGATCTCATAAGTTGTACGAATGACCCCGAGTTGAATTTGTCATCCTTGACCGATGACCCTAGGTTAGCGAGGTCATCGACCTTACCATTTTGATCCCGAGGTATGTGGTGCAAAGTCCATTCTTTGAATCGATGTAATGTTACCTGTAATTTATCCAGGTACCTTTGCATTCGTTCTTCTCTGACCTCGAACATCCCATTAACTTGGTTTACCACAAGAAGGGAGTCGCACTTAGCTTCAATTATCTCTGCCCCCAAGCTTTTGGCTAGTTCGAGACCTACAATCATGGACTCATATTAGGTCTCATTGTCAGTCAATTTCATAGTCTTGATAGATTGCCTAACTACACTGCCTGTTGGTGGCTTCAATACGATGCCAAGTACGGACCCTTTTGCGTTCGAGGCACCGTCTGTAAAGAGGGTCTAGATTTTTGAGGAGGTCCTTGAGTTGATTAATAACTCTCTTTCGACCTCGGGTATTAGGACCGACGTAAAGTCAGCTACAAAGTCCGCCAAAATTTGAGACTTAATGGCGGTCCGAGGTCGATATTCAATATCATACCCACTGATTTCCACAGCCCATTTAGCCAACTGGCCCGAGAGCTCGGGCTTATGCATAACGTTTCTCAACGAGTAGGTAGTTACGACGCATATGGGGTGACACTAGAAGTATTGTTTTAGTTTACTAGAGGCGTTTAGCAAAGCGAGCACCAGTTTTTCTAGGTGAGGATACCTAGTTTCGGCCTCACCCAAGGTCCTGCTAACATAGTAAATTGGGAATTGCGTACCTTGCTCTTCCCTAACTAGGACTCCACTAACCGCTATCTCCGAAACTGCTAAGTACAAGTATAGTTATTCGTTTGCCTTCGGTGTGTGAAGCAGTGGTGGGCTCGATAAGTACCGTTTGAGTTCCTCCAAAGCTCGTTGGCATTCCGGGGTCCATGAGAAGTTATTCTTCTTCTTCAATAGTGCGAAGAATCAGTGGCTCTTGTCAGATGACCTCGAAATAAATTGCCCCAGGGCGGCTATGCGCCCGGTTCATCTTTGCACGGCCTTCACGTTGTCCATAACCGTGATGTCTTCGATGACTTTGATTTTGTCGGGGTTGATCTCGATTCCTTGGTTGGATACCATGAACCCGAGGAATTTACCTGATCCAACTCCAAATGCACATTTCTCCCGGTTCAGCTTCATATTGTATTTTTTTAATATGCTGAAGGTTTCCTGCAAATGTTTAAATGGTCCTCTGCAGGGACTTAACCAACATGTCGTCAATGTAAAACTCCATTGATTTTCCTGTTTGTTCTTCGAACATCCTATTTACTAGGCGTTGGTAAGTGGCACTGACGTTTTTTAAACCAAATGGCATCACGTTGTAGTAGTATGTGCCGTATTTAGTGATGAAAAAGGTTTTTTCCTGATCACCCGGGTCCATCCGTATTTGGTTGTACCCGGAGTAGGCATCGAGAAAATTGAGGATCTCGTGGCCGGCCGTGGCATCGATCATTCAATCGATGTTGGGCAAAGGAAAAGAATCCTTGGGACATACCTTATTCAAATCCTTATAGTCTACACACATTCTTAATTTGTTCCCTTTTTTAGGGACTACTACTATATTTGCTAACCAATTCGGGTATTTAACCTCCCGAATGGACCATATTTTAAGGAGTTTAGATACCTTGTCCTTGATGAAAGCATATTTGACCTCGGACTGGGGTCTCCTCTTTTGCTTGACCGGATGGAACTTCGGGTCTAGGCTCAGCTTGTGAGTGGTTATCTCCGGTGGGATCCCTGTCATATCAAGGTGGGACCAAGCGAAACAATCTATGTTAGCCATAAGAAAATGAATAAGGTTTTTCCCGAGCTTGGGATTTAGCCCCGTGCCTAGGTATACCTGTCGGTCAGGTAGATGCTCGACCAATATGACATGTTCTAGCTCCTTGACCATCGATTTGGTGGCGTCGGAATCATCAGGGGCTATAAAAGACCTAGGTACCCCGTAATCATCGTCTTCATCAATACCCTATTTTTCCGGTTGGGTCGGAGCTAGTGTCGGTAATTGCTATTTGATTTATGGCTTTGTAATCAAACTCGACCCCTTTGTCATTGTAACTGCGGATACTAGAATCGCCTCTTCGACCGCAAACATCTCCTTTGCGACTGGCTATTCTTCGTAGAACATTTTAATTCCATCGGGTGTTGGGAATTTTAACACTTGGTGCAGAGTTGAGGGTACTACCCTCATATTGTGGATCCATGGCCTTCCGAACAAAGCGTTGTACCTCATGTCCCCTTCTATTACATAAAACTTAGCTTCATGTATGGTCCCGACAATGTTTACTACTATATTATCTCACCCTTAGTGGTTTCACATGCCATATTGAATCCATTTAGAACTCGGACTGCAGGCAAGATTTGGTCTTGTAGACCGAGCTGCTCCACGACCCTCGATCGAATGATATTGGCCGAGCTACCTGGATCAATTATCACACGTTTAACTCGAATTTTATTTACGAGTACAAATATTACTAGCGCATTATTATGGGGCTGTACAATCCCTTTTGTGTCCTCGTTATTGAAAGATAAAGTTCCTTCTGCTATATAGTCTCGAATTCGTTTCTCCCTAGTGATGGATACTTTGGTGCGTTTCAACATCGGTCCCTGAGGGATATTGACCCCACCGATGATCATGTTAATGACGTGTTGAGGTTCTTCTTGTTCTATCTGTTTGTTAGAATCCCTATTCCTGAAATGATTCTTGGGTCAATTGCTCTAGAATTCTCGAAGATGCCCGTTACTGAATAGTCGGGCCACTTCCTCTCTCAATTGTCGACAATCTTCCGTTCTGTTGCCGTGAGTGCCATGATATTTGCACTTTTGGTTAAGATGCCTTTGGGTTGGATCGTATTGTAGAGGTCGAGGCCATTTGGTATCTTTGATGCGCCCGATAGTTGATACAATGGAGGCAACATCTACATTAAAGTTATATTCCGATAGCCTCGGTGCTTCTTTAGGCCCGATGGACCTGTCGAAGCTGTTTTTGGTCAGGAGTCCTCGGTTGCTCTGACTTTGGTCATTTCTCCTTTCGTTTCTCATGGAGTTCCGCCCAGACCTTCTGCTTCTTCGGTCTCCATTATATGGCTGATACCGATCTCTATTTGGCCTCGGTTCATGATCGATGTCTCTCTTGACTCTGTCGAAGGTTCTGACGGGATAAACAGACCCCGAGGGGGCTCCGAGTTGATCATCTTCCATTGTGATCTTCGTTTGATACCGGTTATGCACGTTGACCCAAGTAACAACCGGATATTCTATCAGGTTTTGTTTCAACTGTTGTGAAGCCACCAAACTTCAAACATAGGGCCCTTGAGTGAAAGCCTGAACAACCCAATCATCAATGACCGGTGGCAGATCCATTCGTTCCATTTGAAAATAGGACACGAACTTTCTGAGCATCTCGTTATCCTTTTGTTTTACTTTGAAGAGGTCAAATTTCTTGGTCTCGACCTTGATGGCCCTAGCGTGTTCTTTCATGAAAGAATCAGCAAGCATAGCAAATGAATCAATAGAATTAGGAGGTAAGTTATGATACCATATCATAGCCCCTTTTGATAGGGTTTCTCCGAAATGCTTCAATAGGACAGACTCGATCTCATCATCCTCCAAGTCATTCCCTTTGATGGCACATGTGTAAGAGGTTACATGCTCATTTGGGTCGGTCATTCCGCTATACTTAGCAATCTCGATCATGCGGAATTTCTTAGGGATTGGCTTAGGAGCCGCGCTCGGAGGAAAAGATTTTTGCACTAACTTCTTGGAATCCAAGCCTTTTAATATTAGCGTCTCTCCTGGGATTTGGTCTACTCTGAAATTGTAGGTTTCCACCTTTTTGTCATTAGCTTCGATTTTCTTCTCCCCTGATTCTATCCGTTTTGTCAGCTCCTCGAGCATCTTTTGTGATCTCGGGTTAGCCCCCGATTTATGTTCATTTGACCTTTCTATGACCAGTTCATCCCTGCAGGAGACTTCCCCGAGTGGATCGGGCTTGAACCTGCTCGGTGCACGGCTTTGGTTATGTAACTGAGCGATCGCCGCCTGTTGAGCCTGCAGCATTTCGAAAATCACTCGAAGAGTTACCCCGTCTCCTTCAATATTTTGTGTGTTTCAAGTTGCCGATCGGGTTCCACCACATACGCTATTTTTGGGGTCTGTAGGCATGTTTGTGTTGATAGCCACATGTGAATTAGCGTCAATCGGATCTGCGATCGGAATTCCGATGGGATCAACGGGCAGTACTCCTTCATCGGGCGCTATGTTGTTATTCTCACCGTGATAGCCGTACTCGTTGTCAACGTGTAGGGGTGCTGATTGAGAGTTTGACATTTTGTCTTTTAACCTGAAATCAGAGACACTTCAAAGAGCAAGTATAAAGTAGTGTGTGTTATGAAGATACCACTATTATCCTTAGCCCCACGGTGGGCGCCAAAATATTTTTTCTCTAAATCGGATAACAATTGAATTTATAACTGGTTTTAAGGATACGTGATTTAATTTGATACTAAACGACAAATCAGATTGTAATTGAAACAAGTAATGGAAAAGTGAATACAAACCGCTTAAGTTGAATAGTCTTAGCCTTTGAAGGTTAGCCACTCCCGCGCCAAAAATGCTTTTATTGATAACAGAACAACAAGAGAATAATAAGAACTTGAAGAGAATAATAATATACTGCTTTTGTATGCATGTTACAATGTATTTTACAAGTAATCAGACCTCTTTTATATAGTAGAGGAGTCCTATTTTAGGTACAATTCTATAAAAGATAAAAATCTCCTGGTTTGCTGATTTGCCGGTTCTTTATTGATACGTGCCGAGATTTTCGCCAAAATATCCGACCGGTTATTGATAGTTCGGCCTTCTGTTATTTCGGTCTTTTGTTGGTTATACCGGCAATGCTTCCTCGAGCTTATTTGGGGTCAAGGTCAATTCCGGGATCATGGGCTCAATGTTCTCGATGACGGACATTCTGACCTCGTGTTCCGGTTCGATGAGACTCGGGGTTGATCTTCAACCCCTTGCGTTCCGAGTTCAATCTGTCATGCAATAGTCGAGCCCGATTTCGATCGTATACAGATTTAATAGTGATAACTTTAAAATTGAACTCATAGAGCTTAAATTCTAAAACTGTGTTTGCCTGTGAATGATGGTGTAAGTCCACCCAAGCACACTACTTGGGCAAGATCTATATTTCTACAATTTTTATTAAATTTATACGTGTAAGAGTAAGACGTAATTACTTTCTCTTAATTTTCAAAAGTAACAGAATCTTTTATGTATAGGACTTTTCCTGAGAGATCTATTTGGTCCTAGAAATGTCAAACTAATTCTTAGATTTGTAGCTACTTAGTTGCTCTATCAAGATCTTAATATGATTATTTTTGGAACAATAATCCGATATTCAGTGCCACATTTTTCCAAATTCACGCCATGTATAGCACATTAAAGGGAGAGTAATATATATAGGGTAAAATATGTTGTATTAAATGATCACATAAGGAAGTGACACGTTGAACCGAAGACAAAGTATAGCTAAAACCAAGGACACATATTGCATCTGTTACAGGAAAGAAAATGATGCTCATAAAGATGAAATAAATGTCCACCACCCGATAGCATTTAATGGAGAATATTCTACAGTATTTAGTACACTGCCCGTTATAAATAATTTATCATCCATGCCCGCCGTTACACCTTCTTTAATAGTCCCCATAATTGACATTAAAGAAGTGCATGATCCTAGGACCTTGTTCCCTAGGTGCAACTATAAATAGTGAGCTCTACTACCATTGTAAAGGACACGAATTTTCTGGCAAATATTGCTATAATCTATTCAAAGTTTTATATAATTTTATCTTCTTGATTTTGACCTCATTGTTGTCGTATCCGGAAGCGCTGCTCCCGGAATTACTGTTTCTACTATTTTATTTTCATCTCAAGGCTAAGTATTGTATATCCGTTCGATTCTATTAATATTTCAGGATCGAATTAATTCACTTTCCTAGAAACCACGTATAAATTTAACTATATCATTTTACGGGTAAACAGTTTGGCACCCACCATGGGTCCTAGACAGTCGTGTAATTAAGTTGATCCTTTCCTCTTTCACTAACGTGTTTTGATTATTTGTTCTTAGCAAAAAATCACAGTAAAAGGCAGATAATGGTGTTAACAACAACACAATCTTGAGGCCCAAGTGGACTAGCCTCAACATGAGGATTCAATCAGTGATACCCGCAATAAGGGGAACGATGCCACGCCGATCCACGACATGCGACACTCGCGATGTGTTCGGGAGGCGACTCCTGATGATGATGAAGAGGAGCATGTTGTTGAGGCGGTAAGGTTCCTGCAGGAGCAACAAGAGGTCATTGTAGGCCATCTCACACAGCATGATAAAGTTATGACAGAACTAAAGCAGGTGTTATTGGGTGCTTCCAATAACGCGAATGGACGAGGTCCAATTCCTCCCGATGCTCCCGCAAATCAAACAATACAGAGGGTCGAGAATAACACCCCGAGGGGAGAGGTCGTCTTCGATGGGGTCTGGGGGAGCGGATCCAGTCATAATAATAAGAGCGATCCCTTCAAGAGCAAACTTTTACGGTTTACGAGGGAAGTGAACACCTGCATGGATCAAATCCCGGGTGGACCACCGGTGCTGAAAGGACCGGACTCAAAAAAGTATACCCAACTTCCATACAAATCGAGCGCGGCACCGGAATTGATCCCGAAGCAATTTATAATTCTCGACGTACTGAAATATTATGGAACTTCGGAGCCTCAGGAGCATATTACCACCTATACAACGGTGGTGAAGGGCCCCATGAGATCGAATCTATTTTGCTGAAATAATTCGGAGAGACTCACGAGGGGATCCTTGACGTGGTATTCATTGTTACCCAAACATTCTATAGATTCCTTTGAGATGCTCGTAGATTCTTTCATTAAAGCTCATGTCGGGGACAGAAAGGTGCAGGCCCGAAAGGCCAACATATTCAGAATTGCACAAGGAGATTCCGAGTTGCTGCGCGAATTCGTAACCGGTTCCAGAAAGAAAGGATGTTGCTCCCGGCTATTCCAGATGAATGGGCGACTGAGGCATTCACCAAGGGTTTGAACCCGAGAAGCTCCGACGCTTCCCAAAAATTGAAGAAAAATTTGCTTGAATTCCAAGCGACGACTTGGGAGGGCATTCATAACCAGTACGAGTCAAAGATAAGGATTGAGGATGATCACTTCAGCTTCCCGGCGTCGGCTAAAGGTCAGGAGAAGAATAAATCGAAAGATTATTTCGACGCAGATAGATGGTCTTCGAGGGGCCGGTTTTTGCCTTACGAACGGGCCGAAGGATGCGGCAGAGGTTTCCAGTCGGCAGACAGGTTCGTTACCGACAAAAGAATTGATCGTGGTTAGAAAAACAGATCATTGCAGTCAGGTTCTCGGGATCTTTCCTATCCCACGCTATCAGAATACAACTTCAACGTCAGTGTAGTAGAGTTGGTATCGTCTATGAGGAATATTAAAGAAGCACGGTTCCCGAAGCCGATGAGGTCTGATCCTATCTAGATGGATCCTAATTTGTCGTGCGAATACCACAGGACGAATGGCCACCAGACTGGGGACTGCCGACATTTGCATGAAGAGGTGGCGACATTACTAAAAAATGACCATCTCAGGGAATTCTTAAGTGACCGGACCAAGAACAATTACGGTCGGAACTGTGATAACGTAGAGCCCTCAAAAACAGGAGAAGATCCCCCACACCAGACAATCAACATGATGTTTGGGGGGAACGAGATTAACGGGGTTACCTTCTCGGCAACAAAAATGACAAAGGTAACAGTAACCCACGACAAAAGGCTCTGGGAAGTCGTTGAGGACGACATCACTTTCACTGAGGAAGACGCAGACGGATTGTTAATACTGCACAATGACGCATTGGTAATTTCTTTAAATGTATTAGATTTTAAAATCAAACGTATTCTGGTGGATCCAGGAAGTTCGGCCAATATCATATAATGAAGGGTATTGGAGCAAGCCAAACTTATCGGAAGCATCATTCCAGCCACAAAACTCCTCGCCGGGTTCAACCTCGCAAGCTTGACAACCCGAGGAGAGATCCTACTGCCCACAAATGTCGAGGGGGTGATGATGACGACCCTTTTCGAGGTTGTAGATGGTGATATGGGTTATAACATTATTCTATGAAGATTATGGTTGCACGAGATGAAAGCCGCACCATCAACATATCATCAATTGCTAAAATTCCCAACTCCTGGGGGGTTAAACAGATAAAAGGCGATTAACCGGAGGCAATGGAGATGAATGCAATTTCGATCTCCAGTAGAAAAGGGAAAGAGCATGCGGTATAGCAATTACAGGAACCGGCGCCTGCTACCGAATCAAGTGAAGTTAACTAGGGGGAAGAAGCGTCAGAATCGTATCAGGTGCCAAGATATTTCCAGGTACCAGAAGAGACAGACGCAACGAATTCTACAACAGAAGAGCTTGAGCATGTCACATTGTTTGAAAAGTTCTTGGAGAGACAATTCCACTTGGGGACAGGACTGCACCCCGAACTCAGGTCTGGATATATTGAATTCCTTAAGTTTAATGGTGATTGCTTTGCGTGGTCGCATGCGGATATGAAAGGTATCCCGACAGAAGTGGTCGTACACAAGCTAAGATTGGATCCCAGCATTCCTCCGGTAAGACAAAAGAAACATCCTATTGCCGAGGCCAGAAATAAATTCGTCAAAGAGGAGGTAACTCGCCTACTAGACATTGGTTCGATCCGAGTTATGAAATATCTAGACTGGCTAGCTAACATAGTAGTAGTTCTAAGAAGAACAATAGATTTCACATTTGTGTAGACTATAAGGACTTGAATAAGGCATGCCCAAAGGACTCGTTTCCACTGCCAAACATCGATCAAATGATTGATGCAACGACCGGACATGAGTTAATGAGTTTCCTCAATGCCTACTCCAGGTATAACCAAATTAAGATGAACCCGGAGGATCAGGAAAAGACTTTGTTCATAATGAATTTCGGTGCATATTGTTATAATGTGATGCCCTTCGAGCTAAAGAATGTCGGAGCCACTTATCAGCGGCTCGTGAACAAGATGTTTGAAAAATAGATAGGGAAAACCATGGAAGTTTATATAGGCGATATGCTTGTTAAGTCTTTGCATGCAGGTGACCATCTTAAGCACTTGCAAGAAGCTTTTGACATCTTAAGAAAGCATAACATGAAGCTTAACCCCGAGAAGTACGCGTTCGGGGTCAGTTTCGGTAAGTTCCTAGGGTTTCTAGTGTCACAAAGGGGGATTGAGGTAAACCCCGATAAGATCAAAGTCATCGAAGACCTCCAGGGCCAGCTATCAAGCGTAAAAGAAGTTAAAAGGCTCACAGGAAGACTGGCCGCTTTGAGCAGGTTCATTTCCTGGTCATCAGAGAAATTTCACCATTTCTTCGCGCTGATCAAAAAGAAGAACAACTTCGAATGGACCTCGGAATTCCAGCAGGCTTTAAGGGATTTGAAAAGGTACCTGTCATGGTGTCACGACCCAAAATCCAACTAGTCGTAATGGCACCTAACCCATCCCGTTAGGTAAGCCAATTTCCAACTAACCAATTTCAATAATAATTATTAAAGAAATTTAAGTGAATAAATATCCTGATCTTATACAATCCCCAAGAATTGGTAGTAAAAATCATGAGCTTCTAAGAATAGAGTATACAAAGCAGAAATGAAATAAATACATAGTCTGTTTGAATAATACATAAACAGAGCTTTTATAAATCTAAGGCTACCCTGAATAAGAGGCAGCTACAACAGGAACGCAGGTACATCTCCAAATCTCGCAACCATCGAGCACAGCAATAACAACAGCCAACATCTGCACGCAATATGCAGAAGTGTAGTATCAGTACAACCTACCCCATATACTGAGTAAGTAATAAACTTACCCGTAGGTTGAAAGTAGTGACGAGCTTCCACCAAGGTCGGGTCCAAAACCAGTAGTCCACAACAATCCATAACAACATAAAGCAAATAATACCAGACGTAACTCAGAGATAAAATACTCAGCCGAATAATGATTTCAAAACAAAATAATAGTTCTTTCTTTCAAATACATCAGTGAAAATCCAAATCGTTTGCCGAAGTTGCCAATAATATGAATAGTTTGAAAACAATAAATTTCTCCAAAAATCTTCTCAATAATAAATAATATGTTTCATTTTCATTCCGGATAACCCGTATAAAACAAATACATCACTATGCCCTTATGTCAAAAATGTGTGAGAAATCATGAATGATGTGATGTTGTACAACATGAGAAAAAATACATTTCTATGCCTGTATGTCATGTGTGCATGCCAATGCGATGCAATTCAGTGATAAAATCATAAACAACACCTCGGGCAAAACATCACTCATATACAGCCCCTCGGGCAAATCTCACAGTCACTCATGCCACTCGGGCATACCTCACAATCACTCTTGCCACTCGGGCATACCTCACAATCACTCTTGCCACTCGGGCATACCTCATAATCACTCATACCTCCCAGTCACTCAGCACTCGGCACTCGCACTCAGAAGGTACCTGCGCTCACTGGGGGTATGTACAGACTCCGGAGGGGCTCCTTCATCTCAAGCACTATAATCTACACGGACAACTCACGTGCTATAATAATATAGTATGCTACAGGCGGGCAGCCCCGATCTACACTCATCCTCACAATCAGGCCCTCGGCCGATATCAAACATGCTGTGGCGTGCAGCCCGATCCCATAAATATGCAACATGCTGTGGCGTGCAGCCCGATCCCATAAAAATCCTCACAAATTAGGCCCTAGGCCTCACTCAGTCATAAACCTCTCAAGCCATTCAGGCATTTCAGTAAAACAGGGCATTCGGCCCAAAACATTTATATGCATCAAAATAGAGTCATAAAACTGAGTTATGATATGCAATAAAATGAATATGACTGAATATGAATTTTCAATTTAAAACAAATAATTCACAACAATATGACCTCTGTGGGTCCCAATAATACTGGCACATAGCCTCAATCATGATTTTTAATATGCTTTTCAGCTTAATTTCTCTAACTCATAAAACGCATCGAAAATGCCACGATCAATTACTACAAAATTCCACAGAAATAATTATGTCACAATTTCTATTGTGCACGCCCATACGCCCATCACCTAGCATGTGCGTCACCTCCCAACAATTCACAAAATATATATATTCAGGGTTCATACCCTCAACTCCAAGATTAGAAGAGTTACTTACCTCGAACAAGCCAAATTCAATGTCGAGCACGCTAAGCAATGCTCCAGAAATTCTATTTTGCGCGTATCAACTTCCAAATGGCTCGAATCTAGTCACAATAATTTGACTCAGTCCACACAATTTATAAGAATTGATTCCATATCAAAACGCTAATATTTTCCATAAAATCCGAAATTGTGCCCCAAAAATCACCCGTGGGGTCCATGTCTCGAAATCCGACGAAACTCACAAAATACGACAACCCATCCAATTACAAGTTCAACCATACTAATTTCACTCAAATCCGACTCCAAATCAATATTCAAACTTGAAAAATTCGTTTTGTGACATTATAGAAATTTCCTTCTCTTTCTCTTGATGATTCAATAATCTTACACCAAGAATGAAGATAAATTCATGGAATATAATCACAAGGGAGTTAAGAACACTTACCCCAAGTTGTGTGGAAAATTTTCTCTCCAAAATCGCTCAAACTGTGCTCCAAAATCCGAAAAATGAGAAATATTCTCGGAACCCTCGTTTTTAACACTGCCCTGGCATTTCCACACCTGTGGTGCCTGGGCTCGCACCTGCGCATCCGCATTTGCGGACAAAAATGCGCGCCTGCAAAAACAGCCAGCCTTCCAAAACCTCACATCTGCGGCCCTTTTCTCGCATCTGCGGGCTCGCAGATGCGCATTCCCCTTCGCACATGCGGTCGCCTCACGCCAGCCCCAGTCCGCATCTGCGCCAACACCTTCGCACCTGCGGCCTCGCAGATGCGGCAAATTCCTCGCACCTGCGAGCACTGCTCAGTTCCACACTTGGCCTCTTTTGCGGCTTATTTCATGTACATGCGGCTTCGCACCTGCGATCAAAATCTTCACAGGTGCGATCACACCAGTAGGCAGCAGTTACAGCATTTTCTTAAGTCCAAATTTGATCCGTTAACCGTCCGAAACTCACCCGAGTCCCTCGGGACCCCGTCCGAACATACCAACAAGTCCTATAACATAACACGGACCTACTCGAGGCCTCAAATCACATCTAACAACATCGAAACGACGAATTACACCTCAATTCCAAATCATTGAACTTTGAAACTTCAAATTCTATAACTTGCGCCGAAACACATCAAATCACGTCCGATTGACCTCAAAATTTGCACACAAGTCACATTTCACATTACGGACCTATTTCAATTTCCAGAATCAAATTCTGACCCCGATATCAAAAAGTCAACCCCTCGATCAAATTTCCCAAAAATTTAACTTTCGGCAATTCAAGCCAAATTCCACTACGGATCTCCAAATAAATCTTTGAACACGCTCGTAAGTCCAAAATCACCATACAGAGCTATTGGAATCATAAAAATTCGAATCCGAGGTCGTTTACACATAAGTCTGCATTCGGTCACTATTTTAACTTAAGCTTTAAACCTTGGAACTAAGTGTTCCAATTCCTTCCAAAACCTCACTGGACCCGAACCAATTATCCCGACAATTCATACAACAACTGTAAAGTACAATTTGAGAAGTAAAGAGGAAAGCGGGGTTGTAATACTCAAAACGACCGGTCGGGTCGTTACACAAGCCCTCTATTATTATCAAAGCTAAAGGAAGGTGAAAAATTGTTAACCTACTTAGCAGTCTCAAAAGTAGCGGTAAGCGCCGTTTGAGTCCGTGAAGACAAAGGTATGAAATATCCCATTTATTATGTTAGTAGAATTATAATGGGAGCAAAAACTCGCTACCCTCATTTGGAGAAGATGGCCTTAGCTCTCGTAGTCGCCGCTCAGAAGTTGAGGCCTTACTTGCAATGTCACCCGATAGCTGTGGTAACCACCTTTCCCGTGCAGAATATCCTTCATAAACCCGAAATCTCAGGAAGGTTGGCCAAATGGGCAGTCGAAATGAGTGAATTCGACATAGAGTATAAACCTAGGACTGCAATTAAGTCACAAATTTTGGCCGACTTTGTGGCCGATTTCAGTCAGGGGTTGCTGCCTCTGGCAACCAAAGAAGCTGTTATGGTGTCAGAATCGACATCGAGAGTTTGGACCTTATTTACAGATGAAGCTTCCAACGTAAATGGGTCCGGGCTTGGCATAGTATTAACCACACCTTCGGGAGAAACCCTAAGGCAGGCCATAAGAACGATCCCCTTGACTAACAATAAAGCGGAGTATGAAGCTTTGATTGCAAGACTCGAATTGGCCCAGGGACTAGAATCCAAGGTCATAAAATTCAAGTGCGACTCCCAGCTGGTGGTAAATAAGGTCTACGGGATCTTCGAAACCAAAGAGGAGCGCATGTAACAATACGTAGTGAAGGTTCAAGCTCTGCTTGCTCGATTCTAGGAGTGGTCAATTACGCATATCCCAAGGGAAGAAAATGCAGAAGAGGATGCACTAGCTAACCTCGGTTCATCCACGAAAATGAAGGGATCAGATTTCGGGGCGGTAGTGCAAATCACTTACTCGGTTCTAGACATAGATAGCTACTTTGAGGTGAATACGACTAATTTGGTCTGGGACAAGAGGAATGAGTTCATTGATTATCTTGAACACGGAAAGTTGCCCGAAGAATCTAAGGCATCCCGGGTGCTACGTGATAAAGCAGCGCGATATAGCTTCAAAGGAGGCCAACTGTACATGAAATCTTTCCAAGACCCGCTGGCCCGATGCTTGGCAGCCTCCAAAGCTAATTACATTATGCGAGAAGTCAACGAAGGGATATGTGGAAATCATTCGGGTTCAGACTTCTTATTACTAAAACTGGTAAGGGCATGATACTATTGGCCCCAAATGGAACAAGACGCCACAACTTTCTTGCAAGAATGCGATAAGTGTCAACGCCACGCACCACTGGTACATCAACCCGTGGGATCATTACACTTGGTTATGTCTCCATGCCCGTTCATGAAGTGGGGGATGGATATCGTCGGACCACTGCCGCCGTCCCCTGGTAAGGTAAAATTTGTTTTGATTTTAACTGACTATTTTTCTAAGTAGGTTGAAGCAGGTCCTTATCATAAGATCAACAAACGCGAGATGGTGGATTTCTTGTTGGAGAAAATAATTTGCAGATTTGGAATACCAAAAGAGATAGCATGCGATAACGGGCCATAGTTTATAGGCACAAAGATCACAAAGTTCCTTGAAGATTTGAAAATCAAAAGAATCACATCTTTGCCCTATCATTCGAGCGCAAATGGCCAAGAGGAATCAACGAACAAAATGATTATACAAAATCTCAAAAAGAGATTGGAAGCAGCTAAAGGTAGATGTCTTGAGGAACTACCTGGAGTACTATGGGCGTACCAAACGATGGCCAAATCGAGCATAGGAGAAACTCCTTTCTCCCTTGTGTACGGAGCAGAAGCTTTAATCCTGGTTGAAGTAGGGGAGCCCACCTTGAGATATTTCCAAGCAAATGAAGAGACAAACAACGAAGTAATGTTAATCAACTTGGAGCTACTCGATGAGCACATGGACTTGGCGCACATAAGAACGGCAGCCCAAAAGCAAAGAATAGAAAGATATTATAATCGAAGAGCCAACCTCCGTTATTTCAAAGTGGGAAACTTGGCTCTAAGGAAAGTAACTCAAAACACCCGGGAACTCAACGCAGGGAAGGTAGGTCCAACCTGGGAAAGCCCCTACTTGGTTTCAGCTGTCACCGGGAAAGGTTCATATGAGTTGGAGAATCAGGAAGGAGAAAAGTTGCCAAGCAACTGGAACGTGGCACACCTCAAGAGATATTATTACTGATGAACATCACATATACTGAAATTATGTGCTGCACTCTTTTTCCCTTCATCCAGGTTTTGTCCTAATTGGGTTTTTCTGGCAAGGTTTTTAACGAGGCAGCAACATAAAGAATACTACGAAGAAAGTTTCAACAGTAGCAATAAGATCTTTAATAGCAAAGCACACAAGCGAAGAACCACTATGGAGCGGTTAGATAATCTCTGGCTCGATAGCAAAATTTCCACCGGGAAATTAAGTTTGCTATCAAGCAAAGGTTACCCGACCATTCACAAATACAAACCACTAAAGGATTGTTAAATAGTCGTTGACTCGATATCATAAATTCCTAAGGGGAAGTGAAGTTTGTTATCGAACTACAGATTATCTAGCAATTCAATAATGGAGTCCTCGAAGGTGCAAAACTTTCAGTGTTCCAATTTACGTTCTTCGCATTCAAACACTGGGGGAATGATATGAGGATACGGTAACAATGACTGCCACGTTGACCGAAATACGAAAATCAGAAACACAATTGTATCATCAGGACCGGGGACTGCGCAACCACCCCCGTAGAGACAAGTTGTATAAGTTAGCCACAAGAAATGACAATTTCTTTTTAGCATAACGAATGCTTATGTATTTTTTGAAAATGGAAGGAATAAAGTAAAGTTATTTTATTTCTATCTTGTTTCTTGTCTGAACGATGAATTGATTTTGTTATTTGAAAGTTAAACAAGTACTTCAAATGCTAGTGTCGTAATGAATATGAGACGTCCTCTTCAAGAGAATCGTAAACATAAGAGGGCCCTCTCTTATAAAAATACTCATGATAAAAGGCTGATTTTGGAAGAAATTGTGCCAGAAATCCAAATGCTTTTGGGGGAAAATACACCCAAGGCCTTATATAATCAGACGCAAATAGTAAAATTTTCTACTATTTGCGCAAAACACTTAAGCAAGAAAGAATGCAAAGGTTAAAAATTGCATAAATGTTCAGACAAAAGAACACAGAAAGAATCATGCAATACTTGAGCAAAAAATATTTTTATTCACAATAAATGTGCCAAAATGGTACAGGTACAAAAGTTGGGAAAAGAAAGGAAAAGATAAATTGTTGCATCTCCGGAACCCGGAGGAAGAGAAGTGTCCACGCCCCCAGGGGAATTGGGAAGATCCGCTGATGGCTTAACATCTTGGTCCTCATCAGTTTGTCCTTCAACATCTTCGCCCTCCAGTTCCTCTTCAGTTCCCAAGGTTTCGGAACAGGAACTAGAAGAACCACAAGCATCATGCCCTGACGGGAGACCCCTTTTAGTAGCTGACTCTAGCTCACGGGCTTTAGGGATTTCGACATCAAAGTAAATGATACCCGCTTTAGCCTCTTCCAAGGTTTTTCTCCTCATGATGTACATGACATAAGTTTTTTCAATAACGAGGGAAGCTGCTCGGCGCTTGAGTTCTTCTTTAAGTTGGTTAACCTCGGCAAAATGGTTCTCCCAGGCGGATCTAATGGATTTGAGACTAACGTCAAGGTCGCGGACATTAGAGCTGAAAATTTTATTATGCTCAATGGTCCTCTTATACTTCTCCTCCAATTGGGCATATTTTACTCCTACAGCAGCAAGCTCCTCAATTTTAGAGTTTAAGGCTGCCTCTAACTTGGTCAATCTCTCAACAGAGGCAGCCTCGCGATCGGATGCAACAAGAACGGCACTATGGACTTCAGCCCATTTGGCCTTGGCCTCTTCAAATTGAACCCTAAGCGGGACAATCTCTTGGCTAAGGGTTCCACTTCTTGCTCGCTTTGTTGCAAACGAGACTCCAACACAATGGCCTCAGCAGCTTTGGCTTCCAATTCTAAGAGGCGAGCAGTAGTTTAGTCCCTCTCAGCCAAAAGTTGATCCCGTCCGGAGGTAAGTTCTTCTTTTTCCCGAATCAACCTCTAGAGGTCCTCAGAAGCAAGGAAGTTGGCCTGCAAAACAAGAAAGGCGAACTCAGGATATTTATTCAATCAAAGACATGAGAAATGACAAAGGACATGAAGAATGTACAGATGCGGTGTTGTGCATGGCATTGTTCAACAAGCACTCTCCTGAGAGAGCTTGTATCTTTTCCAAATCTTTTACTGAAGCCAAAGGCTTCAGATAGTTAGCAAGTTCCATCGGCCGGGACATCAAATTGCATCCGGTGGAGACTGAGAGAGTAACGCTCCTCCTTTGCGGATCTTCTGAGGGGGCAGCATAATATTGCCCCAAATTCCCATGAACTGGGGACTGGGGGAGAGGAACATCTTCGTCTCGGACAGATGCGGCCGGTGGAGATGATGTAACAGCTGGTGGTGGAAGAGTTGGTGAAGAAAAAGGTGAAGCTCATGGTGTTGAAGAGTGAGAAGCAGTTGCGAGAAATGCAGTACTAGTTGTTGGTTACTTGTCAACCGAAGACGGCAGGGACCCAGTACTCAGCCCCACCATACCGGGCGCAATGACCGGGATCCGAAAATAGGAGTTGGCATTTTCCACCATTTCAAACTCCCCCCAAAGTGTCGAGGCATCGTCCTCAGTTGGTGTAACTAACTCAACAGATTGAGCAATCTGTTGAGTTAAGGAAGGTCGTCGTCTTCTATGTAGAGAAGCTCCCTCCTCGCTAGCTTCTTCATCATCGACAATCATCACGGTATCAATGGCCGGCCCGGTAGAGGGCTCATCACCATGACTCCCGGAGGTGACTCGGGGGCAGCATTCTTTGCCCTCTTATTCTTTCCCCCGGCCGCGGAGGAATGCCTTCTTCTTGGTTGCTTGTTCTCCGACCGGGGACTCCGAGAAGAAGCACTCACACCAAAAGCAGGCCCGGAGACACCTGTCATTGAAAAAGCTTTTTGCAGCAGCCTCGCCGCATCACCAGGATCAGCCAAAACTTCCTCCTCGGAGACGACAACTGAGCCCTGGGGTAGACCTACATTTAGCAGGAGAGAAGAATCAGACAAACTTTCTCATAAGAAAGGACAATGACAAGATGAGTTCAATTTACCATGATTTTTGGCCTTCCACCCGTATTTCAGGGACAGCTCTTTCCACTACAAGCCCTCAACCCTAGGGGGAACTCACCGAGCCACTGAGATAGGAAAAGGAAGAAAAGTCAGCAATGATGAAGAACGGTCTCCAACAGAAGAAGAAGCGAATGATATACTTACGAGTACAGTTCCACAATTTTGGGAAAGATGGAGCCGGGGCTGGGATGATGTCGCCGGTAGCAACTAAAATGAACCATTTCATCCACTCACAGTCGTTATCGCCATCCATGCTGGATAGTAATGCATGGTGACCCCATTTGCTGAAATTAATCATCCCCCACGGAAGATCTTGGGGGAATAAAGGTTCATCATATGAGCTAGGGATAGCTCCTCCCTCGTTCTTGACACAGTCGCCGAAGGAAAGCAATCGTCCTCCACACAGAGGGACTCACCTGTGCCAAACATACCTGGTAGTGGAGGAAGAACAGCATAATGACAAAGTCAAGCTCTCTACTTAGAGAGAACGTCCACAAAGTGAAGCGATACGTATAGAACGTCCCAAAAATGAATGACCACCACCTGGTAGCATTTAATGGAGAATATTCTACAGCATTTAGTACACTGCCCATTATAAAGAATTTATCATTCATGTCCGCCGTTATACCTTCTTCAATGGCCCCCATAATTGACATTAAAGAAGGGCATGATCCTAGGACCTTGTTCCCTAGGTGCAGCTATAAATAGTGAGCTCTACTACCATTGTAAAGGACACGAATTTTCTGACAAACTTATGCTATAATCTATCAAAGTTTTATATAATTTTATCTTCTTGCTTTTTACCTCATTGTTGTCGTATCCAGAAGCCCTGCTCCAGGAACTACTATTTCTACTATTTCGTTTTCATCTCAAGGCTAAGTATTGTATATCCGTTCAATTCTATTATTATTTCAGGACCAAATTAATTCACTTGTCTAGAAACCACGTATAAATTCAATAACTCTACCGTTTTACGGGTAAACGCTGTACTACCTAATTTTTGTATTATTAGAACTCAAATCTGAGATCTTTAATTAAGAACGAGAGCACTTCATCCATGTCGTACCTATATATCAGAATTTTTTCATTCTTAGACAAATACAAGACCTTAATTAAGGATGGAGGGAGTTTGTCTATCGTGTAATATCTTTTGACATTAACATACAGACTTAGATATATTGTACCTTTGTCGTTGTCATCCTCATCATATAAAAGTAATTGAGAAAGGTGAAAGACTAACTTGTCAATATCAATTTCACTTAATAAGAGTTCTTCAAAAAAATGTCAAAGTTTCATGTCATGCATACTGTCATGGGCAGCTTTCCAACCATTCCCCATGACCCCTTGGACGTGCCCCATGGCGTCCTGGCCAGCTTCCCAACGCCTGTCGCCATGGTCGGCCTCGTGGTCTTGGCAGCTCCAAGTGACAAGCGTGCATGCGCCTCTGTCGCCCCACCGATAGCCATCGCCAGCACCCAGCCACAGGCAGATGCCAATAGCGTCGCGCGCACAGACCCTGATGCTAAAGACAAAGTTATTCCCAACGGACTTGTTTCTGCTTTGTAGAAGACTAAGTCCTTTTCATTGTAAATATAGAGTAGTTTTACTGCATTTTCTTTAAGTGTGATTTTTCAGCTTTCATAGGTCTAGTCATGTAACTTTGGTTTATTTTTTTAAGCATTATTATGGGGGACCAAGCAATCAAACTTTCAAGCAAGCAAATAATTCTCTGTACGGGTGTCTCTCCCCCCGACACCGTGTTGTTTTTCTGTATCTTTCATTCAATGCAATCAAGCTTTCTTTCATTCTCAATTCTCTTTTCTGCTCTCTCTTTCAATTGATCACAACATTGATTTTCTCGTACGACACTGACAATCTAGTTTAGCGTACGGAGGGGACCTGAGTTGGCGGACAACAATCGCACTGACATCGGTTGCTTAGCCTTACGTCGCCCTTCTAAGGAACTTCAGGAAGGCGCCGTGTAACAGTTGGTATCAGAGCCTAGGCTCGACATCGCACGAGGGATTACATTGCAATTACCACCATTTCTGACCATGGTGAATTATGGGGATCGCATCGCGACCCTTGAGGGAACGGTTGATGTATTACGGCCCATCGTGGAAATGATGCCTGACCTAAAGACCAGCTTAGTGCAAAGGTTGGACGACCTGGATCGCAGGCTGATCCAGGCCGAAGTTGACATACAAAACATCAGTCGCGACTCTGAAGGAGACCGGCAAACGGCAGCCACAGAGGCAGCCGAAATTTTTGGTAAATTTGAGGTCCTCCTATAGGAGCGCGCTGAGGATTTAGCCAACAGGGCACAAGAGGTAGGCAAGGTGACTGCCATGCAACAAACTATAGACAACTTGACAGGCTAGATCAACGTTGTCAATGCTGCTTTACAAGGCCTGCTTCGAGGAGATAGAAACCAAATCGGGGGTATTGTGAACCTCGCCCTTGTGGTCCAAAAACTGAAAATTCCTGACCCAAAGCCATACAGTGGAGCTCGGAATGCCAAAGAAGTGGAAAACTTCATATTCGACATCGAACAATATTTCGATGTCGTGGGGGGCCTAGAAGAAGCTAAGAAGGTAGCAAATGCTGCCATATATCTTCAGGGTGATGCCAAACTCTGGTGGTGCATGAAATACGAAGCCATCAAGGCTAGTGAAGATGCCCTCGAGACATGGGCAGAACTGAAGGTAGCCATACGCCTACAGTTCTTCCCCAAAAATGTTGAGTACAATGCTAGGAGAAAGCTACGGGAGCTCCACCAGACCAAATCAGTGCGAGATTACGTGCAGAAATTCTCTGCTCTCATGCTGAACATCCGCGACATGGGGGACAAAGACAAACTCTTCACCTTCCTGGAAGGGTTGAAACCTTATGCCCGCATGGAGTTGCAAAGACAAAGGGTAGACACGTTACCTAAGGCAGTCCAAGCAGCAGAGTGCCTTGGGGATTATCAAGTAGAAGCCCGAAAGGACAAGCCTCAACAGCCTGTCCGAGGAGGATACAAAGGAGGCCATCCGAACATTGGTGGCCCTAGCAGAAGTGAAGGAGACTGGAGTGCAACCAAATCTAAGGCTCCCTCCTCAAGCAGTACTAGCGCTGCATCTAACAACAATGATCGGGGGAGTAAACCCCCCTCAGGATGCCGTCATTACGGCGGACCACATTGAAATAATGAATGCTCACATGCACAGATGAACGCCCATCAAGCTTTTAAGGATGGGACGGATGACGATGCCGATGATACGGACCAGACCGAACCAGTTGGTGCATTCAATGCCATTGTTAGCTCTATTTTTGACCCCCTAGTGGGAACCAGTGCTGGTATCCGTAAGAAGAAGGACCCCTGTCCAATTGCCAAGAAAGGGAAAAAGAAGGCGAACGAGAGGACTCCTCCTCATCAAGAGAGGACCTTAATGTTCATTGACATGAAGGTAAATGGCAAACCCATTCGGGCGACGATAGACACGGGTACTACCCATAACTACTTAGCCTCGACTCAGGTGGAGCGCATTGGCCTAGTTGTAGGAAAGGGCAAAGGTCGTGTCAAGGCTATCAACTCACCACCTTAGCCAGTGGGTGGAATAGCCAAAGAAGTACCGGTGAAACTTGGCCCTTATGAAGGAAAGTTCAACCTGCGCGTGGTGATCATAGATGACTTCGAGTTGATAGTGGGGTTAGAATTCCTGAGACAGACCAATACCATGCCCGCACCGTATGCAGACTTGCTACTGATGATGGGAGAAAATGGAGCTAAGCCCTGCATTATTCCGTGCATTCCCATGAAGATGGCCGTCGAGAACATCTCGGCCTTGCAGTTGAAGAAGGGGGTAAAAATACATGAACCCACGTTCCTGGCTACCCTCTACATGGAAGATATAGAACGCTCCTCGGGTCCTATTCCTGCACCCGTGAAGGGTTGCTTCTGGAATTTGAAGACATCATGCCACAAGACATGCCAAAGCATCTTCTGCCTAGGCGAACTGTGGACCATGAGATTGAATTAGTGCCTGGTGCGAAGCCACCTGCCCGGGCGCCATACAGAATGTCACAACCCGAACTCACCGAGCTTCGGAGACAATTGACGGAAATGCTAGACACAGGGATCATCGTGCCCTCCAAGTCCCCATACGTGTCCCCTGTGCTATTATATAAGAAATATGATGGTAGTTTACGACTCTGCATGGATTACCGGGCTCTAAACAAAATTACCATGAAAAACAAGTACCCTATTCCGCTAATGGCAGACTTGTTTGATAGACTTGGTGGTGCGACGGTATTCACCAAAATAGATATGAGGACAGGTTATTGGCAAGCTCGGATTGTAGAGGGTGATGAGCACAAGACGATCTGTGTGACAAGATATGGTTCGTACGACTTCCTGGTTATGCCTTTTGGCTTGACTAACGCGCCAGCCACATTTTGCACCTTGATAAACCAAGTCTTCAGAGAATACATTGATGAATTCGTCGTGGTTTATTTGGATGACATTGTGGTGTATAGCCAGACACTGGAAGAACACCTGGAGTATTTGCGAAAGGTCCTAGCCCGATTGCGGGAGCACGAATTAGATGCGAAGCTATCCAAGTGCTCCTTTTCTCAGAAACAAATTGACTTCCTCGGATATGTCATCGAGTAAGGGCGGATCAAGATGGACTAGCAAAAGATTCAGGCCATCACAGAATGGCCGCCTCCTAAGGATATCCATGCCTTGAGGTCGTTCCTTGGCCTATGCAACTTCTATCAGCGTTTTGTGAAAAGTTACTCCCTCATTGCAGTGCCGCTGACAGAACTTCTCAAGAAGGTCACACCGTGGGATTAGGGCCCCAAGCGGGTAGAGACCTTCGACGCATTGAAAATGGCTTTGTCTAGTAGCCCAGTCTTGGCCCTCTGTGACTTGGTCAAGCCATTCGAAGTGCAAACGGATGCCTCCAACTATGCACTTGGTGGAGTATTACTACAAGAAGGGCATCTCGTAGCGTATGAGAGCCGAAAACTGAAGGATGGTAGAGCGGCGCTATGCCGCCCATGAGAAAGAATTATTGGCTGTCGTTCATTGCTTACGCCTTTGAAGGCATTATCTACTGGGAGCCCCATTCGTGGTCAAGATAGACAACACAGCTGTTAGCCATTTCATGACCCAGCCAAAGCTGAATGGTCGACAGGCTAGGTGGCAGGAACTCCTAGCGGAATTTCACTTCAACCTGGAGTACCGAAGTAGGAAGACCAATCATGTTGCTGATGCACTCAGTCGGAGAGCTGATCTAGCATCGGTGTGTGTACTCGCCACCCTAAAGGGAAGAGAAGTAACCACCACCATAAAAGGCCAGATACAGGATCTACTTTTCAAGGATCGTGCTGCATAGTATTTGGTTGATTTGGTAGGACAGGGCAAGACTCACCAGTTCTACACCGAAGATGGTTTCCTGAAAGTGAAAGGGAACCGACTTTATGTTCCTAAAGGAGGAGATCTATGAAGGGCTCTTCTGGCAGAATGACACGATACTTTGTGGGTCGGTCATCCCGGTGAGGAACGCACCATGACATTGCTTCGGCGTGCATATTATTGTCCTCAAATGGTCGATGACGTCGCTCAGTATGTGAAGACTTGTCTAGTATGCTAGAAGGATAAGTCAGACCGCTTGACGCAAGCAGGGCTCTTGGAACCACTAGCTGTCCCAAAAAGACCTTGGGAAAGTGGTTCCCTGGACTTCATCACCGGATTGCCCAGGGTCGGAGATCTCACAACTATCTTGGTTGTGGTGGATCGGTTTTCCAAGTATGCTACCTTTATAGCAGCCCCACAATATATATCAGCAGAAGATACAACTCGACTATTCTTCTCTCATATCGTCAAATATTGGGGCCTACCTAAAGATATTGTTAGTGATCGTGGCTCATGCTTCACTAGCAATTTTTGGACCCAACTCTTTAAGTGTCTCGGGTCAAAATTGAGTCATAGCTCAAGTTTTCATCCGCAATTTGATGGCCAGACGGAGCGATTCAATGGCATGCTAGAGGAATATCTCTAGCACTTTGTGACCGGATCGCAGAAGAACTGGGTGAAGTTTCTGGATGCTGCTCAACTATGTTTCAATTCACAAAAGAGCTCAAGTACCAACAAAAGTGCTTTTGAAATTGTTACCGGACAGCAACCGCTACTCCCATACACAGTAAACACACCAAACATGTCAAAATCTCCTTGGGTTGCTAGCTTCTCAAAAGAATGGAAGCAAAATTTGGAGATAGTGCAGAGCTATCTTGTCAAAGCCCAAAAGCGGATGAAGAGGCATGCTGATCAGAATCGCCGCTTTGTTGAATACCAAGTGGGAGACAAAGTGATAGTCAAAATCCCAAAGCGGTACTTGTTTGCAGGGGTCCATGACCCTCGCCTATTGCAAAAATATATTGGACCCTTGTCTATTGAAAGGCGTATTGGGAAAGTTGTATACCGGGTGGATACCCCAGCTTGGTGAAAAATCCATCCTGTTTTCCATGTCAGTCTCCTTAAACCCTTTCGGGAAGATATGGAGGATCCTTCATGAAGCCAACTCACAATACAAAGTATTTGAGGTCCCAATTCAACCGGGAAAAGGCGTGCTGAAGCTATTCTTGATGATCGAGTGATTCACGCCTCAAGAAAAGATCACCAGGAGTTCTTGGTGAAATGGCAGGGATATGATGCAGAGGAGAATACTTGGGAGAGGGGAACAAACCTCAAAGCCTATAAGAGTCTGATTGATGATTACCTTGCAAGGAAGGCGTCGAGGACGTCGCAAACTCAGGTGGGGGAGAATGTCATGGGCGGCTTTCCAACCATGCCCCATGACCCCTTGGATGTGCCCCGTGGCATCCTGGCCAGTTTCCCAATGCCCGTCGTCACAGTCGGCCCCGTGGTCTCGGCAGCTCCAAGTGACAAGCGCGCATGTGCCTCTGTCGTCCCACCGATAGCCATCGCTAGCGCCCAGCCACAGGCAGATGCCAACAGCGCCGCACGTGCAGACAATGCCGCGCACGCAGACCCTGATGCTAAAAAAAAAGTTGCTGCCAACGGACTTGTTTCTGCTTTGTAGAAGACTAAGTCCTTTTCATTGTAAATATAGAGTAATTTTACTGTATTTTCTTTAAGTGTGATTTTTCAGCTTTCATAGGTCTAGTCATGTAATTTTGGTTTATTTTTTTTAAGCATTATTAAGGGGGACCAAGCAATCAAACTTTCAAGCAAGCAAACAATTCTCTGTACTAGTGTCTCTCCCCCCCGACACCGTGTTGTTTTTCTGATACCGTGTTATTTTTCTGTAATAGCTTTCATTCAATACAATCAAGCTTTTTTTCATTCTCAATTCTCTTTTCTGCTCTCTCTTTCAATTGATCACGACATTGGTTTTCCCGTACGGCACTGACAATCTAGTCTAGCGTACGGAGGGGACCTCAGTTGGCAGACAGCAATCGCACTGACATCAGTTGCTTAGCCTTACGTCGCCCTTCCAAGGAACTTCAGGAAGGCGCCGTGTAACAGTACTTATGTGTGGTTAACAAGCCAAAAAATATTATTTAAATATTTTTAAAAAAAAGTCAAATGGCAATAGCTCACTAAGTAAGCTCCTTCCCTTCTTATAATTGAGGTAGAGAGTTCAAATTCCATCAATTGTGTACTATTCCCTTTTCTTTTTTCTTATTCTCGAGAGTCAATTTGACTAATATGTAACTAAATATTATAACTAAATTGGGACGAGGGAGTATAAAGGACGAGGAAAAAAGAGGAGAATGGGTAAAACTGTAATATTCCTCGATTATGTAAATAAATGTCGAGGATTCAATACGAAAAACAAAACTAAAATTTATATATCATTAGTGTTGAAAAAGGGAACTTAAAAGATATATTATACTTTATTAATTTTTGTTAAATAATATAAGCCGCACTTATGGATTAAAATATGAAATTCCCCGATGACAACGGCCTAAAGTTTGAATACAATGACGTGGATCTCTTTTTTCCTTCTTATGTTTGCAAATTTTCTAATCTAATGTGCTTTGAAAATAACACATTAATTGAAATACATTTTTATACGGAAAAAATGTGTTGGGTATCATTGAATATTTATGTACTTTTAAAAAAGGAAAATTCTTTACACGTGCCATTTATTTATTTCAGTCAATAATTACAATTTCAACTTGTTAACTACTATAATAAGCACAATAAGTGGAAAATTCCAGTCAAGAATTCAGCTATAGAAAATAGAAGTTTTTAAGCAATTAATTCCCTGTTCTACTGGGAAAATTACAATTATGTAGACCACACACAGACAAGCACAACCTATTGCTACAATATTTCTACTGAAAGTGGGAAAAAAAGAAAGATCATTTTAAAGTTTAAATCGGATCTATATTTTTTGAAAATGTTTTAGTTCAAGTTGCGAATAAACATTTATGTTAATTCACTAGTTAATTTAATACATTTCCGTTTTTCCCCTAATTATAACTTAATTTAACGGAACCTCATTGGTGTGAACTTTGTTCACATTACCAATTTCAAGTTTGAACCGAAAAGGAGGGTTGCGATATCTGAACTTGTCCCGATAAATGAGTTTTCTACTCAACCTTTACGGGTATTCCAGTACCACCTTATATTTATGAGGACTGATTTTTTGTGCACCCTTGTAAGCCATCTTCTAGTAATTCTATGTTGTGTAGCATACACGCGCCATCTGGTGATGCCACGTATTTAAATGAAGACTTAAGAGAATATTATTAGTTTGACTATAATTAATTATTTTAACCGATTTTTACGTTTAAAAACGACATCGTTTGTAGTCAAATATTTGCCCAAATCTATTTTTCTTATCAGTTCATTTCATTCACCCCGTAAAAATTTTTCAAGTCGACGAAAAAGGCCTAATCTTAAATCCGTCTGAAATTCATTTTTCACGACTAAAATTGAAGGGATAAGATGAATGTTTCTTTGATTAAACCTAGTTAGAACCTCAAGTGCAGCATCAGTGCATAAATCTACGCGTATCCAGTATGCATCTAGCCTAACCTCGGAGAAGTAGGGACGAGGGGTCGACATCGACACTTACTAGGGGTTCAATAAAGCAATATGATGAATCATAAGCAGATATGAAGCACAACAATAATAATGGGGTAAAGATGTAAGTTACATAATGTAAAAAAAATTCTTTTAAAGATATAGATTTCTCAGTCTCGTATTATATCATAACAGCTCGGATGTATCAAGTGCCAGTATCAAACGGATAAGGAAATACCATATAAATGTCGGGCATCAGTGGAAGGATAATCTTGTGAATATTGGGACTGCTAGTGATATAACGCACGATTATGCCGAGGTCGTACGACCCGATCCAGAATAATGTGTACATCGCCGAGGGTCGACTGGCACGAACCATAGACGCATCAATTATATTGCCGAGGCGTTCGGCCCGCTCCACAAGAAAGGAAGAAACTTATCGAATTACGAGTCATGTGCTTACGTCACAAATACAAGTGCATAATAGTGAATATACTCCTTTTACGTTTATCAAATATCTTGGCAACAACTCAAGGTGATACAACTCGGCCTAATATATATATATATATATATATATATATATATATATATATATATATATATATATATGTATGTTTCTAAATCAATTCGATTATAATTTTAATTAATTAAGCTAGCAAAAATGAGTCCAAATAATTTAAATATTACATGATAAAGTCTTAAGTCTACCCGGACATAAACATGCTTTAGCTCCGTACGGACTCTCGTCACCTCGTGCGTACGTAGCACCCAAAACTAATAGCACATAACAATTACATTACCTATGGGGTAGTTTCCCCCTCACAAGATTAGACAGGAGACTTACCTCGCTTTGAAGTTCCATAACCGGCTCCCTCGCCTCTCTAACATCTCAAACCAATGCCCATCGATCCGAAACTAGTTAAACAATGTGCAAATCAATCAAAATATACTCTAATGTGTATAATTTAATAATTTATAATGATTCTTAACTCCGCTCGAAGAGTCAACAAAGTCAACCATCGGGCCCACGTGCACGAAATTTCGAAAATTCTTGAAGATTATTATTACCCATAACACCACGAACTCAAATATATAATTTATTCTTAATTCCTCGTCCAAACTCATAGTAAGAATCCAAAAATACCAAATTCTAAGTTTTCTACTAAAATCTCACAATTTCTACTAATTTCCATGTTTAAATCCATATATAAGCCATGTATTTAACTCACAATGTGTAGAAATCTCTCACCTCAAGATTGATGATGAAAATGGCTCCTCCAAATCGCCCAAGCAAGAGAGGAATGAGTTAAATGAGCAAAAATCCCGATTTAAAACAATTCTGCCCAGGTCCTTCTTCTTCGCGATCGCGAAAAATGCTTTGCGAACGCGAAGCACAAATTCAAGTTGCCAAAAATTAACCCATCGCAAACGCAGAAATCCCAGCGCGAACGCGATGCACAGGGAGTCAACTCTTCACGATCGCAACTTTTTCACACGATCGCGATGAACAAACGGGTAGTATCAAGACACCCTCCCTTCCTTCTTCGCGAACGCGGTACAACCCTCGCGTTCGCATAGTACAACAGACCATAGCATTGCGATCGCAGGCCTAATCTCGCGACCACATAGAACAATTTCACCAGTCGCCCCAAATAACTTTTCACGATCGCGGACTTCCACTCGCAATCGCGAACTTTCACTCGCAATCGCGTACAAGGAAACCAGCAACAGTAATATCAACAACTTCAACAGATTCCCCAAGTCGAATTTCAATCCATTCATCCACAATCCACCCGAGACCCTCGAGACCTCAACCAAACATACCAACAAGTTCTAAAACATGATACGAACTCGGTCGAAGCCTCAAATCACATCAAATAACACTAAAATCACGAATCGATGATCGAAACCTTTCTTTAAACTTTCAAACTTATAAACTTCGACGAACGCGTCCGATTCATACTTAAACATTCCGGAATGACGCCAAACTTTATGCACAAGTCACAAATCACGATTCGAACCTATTCCAAGGCTCGGAACCCCAAATGGACATCGATAACACCAAAGTCCACTTCAAATAAAACTTAAGAGATTCTTAAACTTTCGAAATGCCAACTTTCCATAATAAGCGTCGAAATGCTCCCGGGCCATCCAATACTCAACCCGAACACACGCCCAAGTCTGAAATCATCATACGAACCTATTGGAACCTTCAAATCTCGATTCCGAGGTTGTTTACTCAAAAGTCAAACCTTAGTCAACTCTTCCAACTTAAAACTTTCGAATTTAGAATTTTCCATCTGAATCAACCCCGAACTTCCCGAAATTCAATTCCGATCACACGTACAAGTCATCACACGTGAAGTGAAGCTACTCAAGGCCTCAAACCATCGAACGGCATACTAGGGCTTAAAACGACTGGTCAGGTTTACATTCTCCCCCACTTAAACATACGTTCGTCCTCGAAAGTGCCAAGAACCGTTTCGGAGTTATCCAAAATTATTGTTTAACACCTTGTGCACCTGCTTGTGCCACCACAACCCGTGTGAGCACATTTTCTCGAGTCGTACTGAAGATCCTCCCTTTTTCCTTAGCCAACAAGCCTTAGAACCAAATTCCAACAACCGGAGTTCTCCACGAGACCCGATTCTAAAATACGAGCACCACATCGATCACTACACGTTGTACCAAAACATGATCCTACACCTATGCTGAAATCACACCATGCACCACATAAGTCGTTTTCCCATAATAACATCCCCCGACCACAATAGCTGCAATTTCACGAATCTGATGCCTATAATACGCCTAATAACACATGTAAACCATGTTTTAACTCTCGCAATACTGTCACGATGAAAGAGATGTGTAGAAACTCATAACCACCTAACCAAATCAATAAATCATGGAGCCCCTTCACCTGACAAAAACCATTACCTTATTCTGAACTGAATAACGATATTTTCTCTCTAATATACCCTACATAAATCTGATCGCACTGATATCAGGTCCAATAACCTCGCCTCACCCAATACAAGCTGCTCGGGCAATAAGCCACCTCAAACACCGTCTAAAAGCTCATACGGCGCCATCAAAGCGCCAACAAGCTACAACTCGAATATGACCCGTAAGGAAGAACGAACTCTGGCAAAGAACCATCCAGCCCGCGTAACGAATAAAATGGCCAACCGATGTTATGGCTTTATCTCATATATAAGAAACAAAGCACACAAAAAAAAGTATAAGGAACCATACTTGACATCTTACTGTTGCGGCGTGTAACTCGATCCAACTATAACACTGTTAAGACGTGCAACCCGATCCAAATATGTCATTGTTGCGGCATGCAACCCGATTCAAATATGACACCGTTGTGGCGCGCAACCCGATCCACACAACATACCCGTGGTGGAGTGCCACCCGATCCAAACAATATACCCGTGGCGACATGCCACCCGATCTATGCATAACAATTAATAAGGAAACACACATCAAGCCGAAATGCTTATACTTACGAAATGCCCGAATATCGACCACAAGCACGCCAAGTGCATAATACAACCTTGGGGAGATGGATAGAACCATACGTTACAAAATCCAAGCACGACTAAGTTGCAATAACGACAAGCTACACAGGACCACAACACACGTGCGAACAACCAAGCCGTCTCACCATATGGCACAATAGAGTATTACATAGAATATCTTACGTTAGGAATAACATCCAATGCTTGAAGAATCCTCCATAAGTAATGATATACTGAACGAACACATCCGACCTGATGTAGAGCACACACTCATATTTGACCCACCGACGGATTTCAAGCTGATTCCGATAATCCCATACTGTCCAACAACCTTTCAAAGATCCACAATGACTCTATTCATGACACATACGTGCAGCCGTCCAATCCGGAACACACCCCCACAGTCCAAAACCAAAGGAATAGAGTGCCTTCCAGGCATAAACTCTCACATTAGCGATAGTACCACAATCTCCGTACTTGGTTGCAATCTTTAACGATCAAGTGGCTAACATGTCACACTTATACATATCCCCTCCTCCCCCCCCCCCCCGCACGCGTGGGATACTCTCTCACGACATTCCGCACCATATAGCAAAGTTTGCACCTCCATACCATCAACCGTACTAATTCGGTAAAGCAAATCAAGAATCCGCAAACCAATACACAAAGCTTCTTACACAAGACACCGTTCTCAGGTGACACTAAGATAATGCCAGCTTACTCTGAACTCTTGAATCCTTTCCCCCGTTCCTCTGAGCTTGGGACATTCCTATTAAAACTTAACCGTAACCTTGATCCTCAACTTCCTATTTCCATATCGCTCACTGTACCTATCCCGCCGCTACGCGAGAGTACAAGAATTCAATCATAACCCCTGATTTACTAGTAGAATAAATACTTCATTGTTTAGAAACCCTTCACTTAACTCATTCCAGAAGGACAATTGCAACATGCAGCCAAATTCCCAAACCGTAGAAATTGTAACCTCAAGTCGAAATATAGACCGCCATAACTCTTCCGGGATCCTTTTACACATAACAAGGCTATTTGAATCAAATACCTCCCAAATCAATCAACTTATGGTAGTTGTCAAGCCCGCACGTACAACCACAAACCACATGTATAACTTAACACGCCGAAGCAACTGATCATTGCCACAATCATACTGATTCAAACCATTACTAACCGACCCTACTTCTTCCAATTTACACTTGACTTGCATAAGAAATAATAATAGCTCCATTCAAAAATATAACTGAACTTAACAACACTCATCTCGAGTGACCCAATTCACGTGGCCACATCGTCTCAATACCCATGAACTATTTCATACCCTCCTCACGCGCACAATAGCATCTCTAACTAGTACACCCATTCTGAAAGACCTTTCACGAATCCGAAATTGTTTCTCCCATTTCTCCAATACTACCCCGCACACCCGATGTTAACATAGAAAATTCCCCAAGTATTCTTCACACTCTGCTGCAAAATCCCGGTCTTCAGCCACATAACGAACCCAAAAATCCTTAGACACTGCACTTACATCCTTAAACCAATTAGAACAACGGATGAGTCTCACCCACTCTGACCTGGCCCCGAATGTAATCAAACTCCAACGCTCTGTTAGCATATGAACACTCCCAAATAAGCAACCAGATGAATTCTTTTCCCTGTACACCATATCCACAAGAAGCATAAACTCTGAGTCTTCCCAAAACCTGCATATGAATCGATAAGGCGAAATATAGCACCCATTCATCTAGTTCTTTGCTCGAATTACCCCTCATGTTTTCTTTTCTTAGTCATAATTAATCCACTAATGCACCGATAATCAGAAACCGCACAAGCAGGCAACCACGTGACCCAATCGTACACTGTGGACTCCCCCACTTAGCTTTAAGCTACAATCACATAAACCTAGAACCTGCAAAGATTCCTTATTCTCAATTATCATGATCTCGTACCGCTAACCCGCCAAATTTCTCGTAATCTCTTGTTAAACTTTTTATGAGCATTCTGAATTCTCAGCCATAATCGCATATTCGACCTCTTGCTGGGTAGTAAGTAGAACTCTTTGTAGAAACTTCATCCAGAATCATGCAACAGCTAACCTGATCATAGGAGATAGCCCACCTTTGGAATTCCATTTCGACATCTTCCAACGACATTACCCTAGTTATGACTACCACAAAATCAGCAAACCCTCCTGAGCCCATGTTCGTCCACCAGCTGTAAAAGTCTGCTCATTCCCCATTGACATCAACTGAAAGTCCGTTAATATATTCCAAGCTTGAAGCCACATCGCATCTCATAACGATAATCAAGGTTTTACACCCCTCTTCATTCCAAACAAACTCCTTTCTATCATATTCAACCTTTCTCAGCACAGTAGCCACCATTCAAAATAAAAATCCGTAGACCTAGTCACTGTCCACCATAATTCCCAAATAGCTCTAAACTTTTCTCAAGGCATATGGCTATCCTACCATAGCATTCATATGCTACTCTGCCACTCCCACTTCGGTTAAACCATCTCCTTTAAGCAACTTCTCGACCTCTACTTTTCATACTTGACTTGATATCAATTCAATTACCGTGAGACACCTCCCACCATGTCCTTCCTCATTCTTCGCTGTCCAAATGTTGCCTCAAATCAAAACCCATCTTTGTAGCACCTGAACTAATAAATTGCTACCAACTCTAAGCCTCATTGAAGATCATCTTTCTCAAGCCATCGGCATTAGAAACACCGATTCGATTCTGAAACTACTACACACCGCATCTCTGACAACCGCTTCTCAGGCATCATTTCACAACACCCTGCTCCGAAGGCAAATCAAAGAAGACCATAACACCGGTGAACCTTAATGTGTTCAAACAAGGACGACGACACCACATCACAAATGAGAATTCTACCACGCTCGAGAATATCAAGTCTCGTTACTCTTTCAACCAAAGCCTGAACATCCATAGTCTGATTTCCTTTCCTCCGCTGGGATTAAATGCCGAACCTCTAAACCATGCACTGAGAAATCCTCCTTTCGAGTCATTCGCTGCCTCGACACATAAATAAGCACCCTACCATTACACCAACACCGTGCGATAACAATGCATGAACATCATAATAATCTGTGCATAGCCTCAAAACCATAGGAAATACAGATACTGGGCTAAAACGATAGAACACCCTTCTACAAGGCGACGATAATAACTCGCTTGAATACGCAGGGAGACGCATCCTGTACCACATCTGCAGCACCATTACAACTTTTCGATGCCCAATTATTATCAAGCACTCCACATCGTATAAGATTGCGTAGGAAGGAAATTAAGGCATAAGCTTCAATGGAATCAAATTGCACGACGAAGAATCAAGAAGGAAAGTGCTCCTAACAACCCTGTAGCCCCCTGAAGATAAGTATAGATGTCTCCGTACCGATCTGTAAGACTCTACTAGACTCGCTCATGACTGGTGATACCCAAGTGAACCTAGAGCTCTAATACCAAGCTGTCACGACCCAAAATCCACTATAAGCCGTGATGGCGCCCAACGTCACCGTTAGGCAAGCCAACGGTGAAATCTCACATTAATTATTTATTTTATTACTTTCGAATCATGAATTTTATTAAGGAAGGAAATTTATACTTTTAAATCTACGGGAACATACATAAGTAGTAGTTTATAAAAGAAACGAAAGGCGATAATAATATGTTAATCCGTAAGAAACAACTAGCATATCCTAAAACTTGTGTCACAAATGCATGAGCATTTACTAAGGAATACAATAATAATACAACATTTGTCTGGAATGTAAATAAGACAGGATAAAGTAAATAGTACAATGAAGACTCTGTGGGTTGTGATGTGTTGCCTGGAATATAGCTCACCATAAAGTCTCCTCAGCAGTTGCACCTACGCACCAAGATGACCACCAGATGAACCTGTCAGATCCTGCACATTTAGTGCAAAAGTGCAGCATGAGTACGTAAATCAACGTGTACCCAGTAAGTATCTAGCATAACCCCAGAGAAGTAGTGACGAGAGGTCGACATCGACACATACTAGAGGACCAATAAAGGAATATGATGAATCATAAGCAAATATGAAGCACAACAATAATAGTAGGGTAAAGCTGTAAGTTACATAATCTCAAAAAATTCTTTTAAAGATATAGATTTCTCAGTCTCGTATTCTATCTCAACAGCTCGTATGTATCAAGTGCCAGTATCAAACGGATAAGGAAATACCATATAAATGCCGGGTATCAGCGGAAGGATAATCTCGTAAATATTTGTACTGCTAGCGATATAACGCACGATTATGCCGAGGTCGTACGATCCGATTCAGAATAATGTGTACACCACCGAGGGTCGACCCACACGAACCATGGATGCATCTATTATACTGCGGAGGCATTCGGCCCGCTACACAAGAAAAGAAGAAATTTATCGAATTACGAGTCACATGCTTACGTCACAGATACAGGTGCATAATAGTGAATATACCCCTTTTTACGTTTATCAAATATCTTGGCAACAACTCAAGGTGATACAACTCGGCCTAATATATATATATATATATATATATATATATATATATATATATATATATATATATATATATATATATATATATGTGTGTGTGTGTGTGTGTGTGTGTGTGTAAATCAATTCGATTATAATTTCAATTAATTAAGCTAGCAAAAATGAGTCCAAACAATTCAAATATTACATGATAAAGTCCTAAGTCTACCCGAACATAAACATATTTTAGATACGTACGGACTCTCGTCACCTCGTGCATACGTAGTACCCACAACTAATATCAAATATCAATTACATCACCTAGGGGGTAGTTTCCCCCTCACAAGGTTAGACAGGAGACTTTCCTCGCTCTGAAGTCATAACGGGCTCCCTCGCCTCTCTAACATCTCAAACCAATGTCAATCGATCCGAAACTAGTCAAACAATATGTAAATCAATCAAAATATACTCCAATACGTATAATTTAATAATTTATAATAATTCTCAACTCCGCTCGAAAAGTCAACAAAGTTAACCCTCGGGCCCACGTGCCTGGATTTTGAAAATTCTTGAAGATTTTCATTACTCATAATACCACGAACTCAAATATATAATTTATTCTTAATTTCATGTCCAATTTCATGGTAAGAATCCCAAAATACTAAATTTTATGTTTTCTACCAAAATTCCATAATTTTTACTAATTTTCATATTCAAATTCATATATAAGCAATGTATTTAACTCACAATGTGTAGAAATATCTTACCTCAAGATTGATGATAAAAATGGCTTCTCCAAATCGCTCCAAAAATCGCCCAAGCAAGAGAGGAATGAGTGAAATGAGCAAAAATCCCGATTTAAAATAAATCTGCCCAAGTCCTTCTTCGCGATCGCAAAGCACAAATTCAAGTTGTCAAAAATTAACCCATCGCGAACGCAGAAAGCCAAGCGCGAACGCGATGCACAGGGAGTCAACTCTTCGCGATCGCACCCCTCTTCATGCGATCGCGATGAACAAACGTGTAGTATCAAGACACCCCTCATTCCTTCTTCGCGAACACGGTACAACCCTCGCGATCGCATAGTACAATTGACCATTGCATTGCGATCGCATGCCTAATCTCGCGACCGCATAGAACAATTTCACCAGCCACCCCAAACAATTCTTCATGATCGCGGACTTCCACTCGCGATCGCGTACAAGGAAACCAACAACAGTCAAGACAACAACTTCACCAGATCCCCCAAGTCGAATTTTAATTCGTTGACCATCCGAAATCCACCCGAGGCCCCCGGGACCTCAACCAAACGTACCAACAAGTCCTAAAATATCATACGAACGCGCTCGAAGTCTCAAATCACATCAAATAGTACTAAAATCATGAATCGACGATCGAAACCTTTCTTTAAACTTTCAAACTTATAAACTTTGACGAACGCGTCCGATTCATACTTAAACATTCCGGAATGACGCCAAACTTTACGCACAAATCACAAATCACGATCCGAACCTATTTCAAAGCTCGGAACCCCAAAATGGATATCGATAACACCAAAGTCCACTTCAAATCAAATTTAAGAGATTCTTAAACTTTCGAAATGCTAACTTTTTATAATAAGCGTCGAAATCCTCCCGGCCCACCCCGATACTCAACCCGAATACACACCCAAGTCCTAAATCATTATACGAACCTATTAGAACCTTCAAATCCCGATTTCGAGGTCGTTTACTCAAAAGTCAAACCCCAGTCAACTCTTCCAACTTAAAGCTTTCGAATTTAGAATTTTTCATCCGAATCAACTCCGAACTTCCCGAAATTCAATTTCGACTACACATACAAGTCATCACATATGAAGTGAAGCTACTCAAGGCCTCAAACTACCGAACGACGCACTGGGACTCAAAACGGGAGGTCGGACCGTTACACAAACATAAATGTGCATAGAATAAGAGGGATAAAGAAGTTTAAACATATGAAATCCAATTCTTTTCCACATAAAACGACATCAGAGTATCAATTAATCAACTTAGCTCTGTTTTAAATTAGTATGAATCAATTATTCATCATAGTTAGATTATTTAATAGTAATTAATAGTTCTGCCTTAATTCTCCTTTAGTCTTTATATTATACTAGGTTATTATAATTTACGACCAACAAATAAACATAGTTAATATGAGACTAAAGTATAAAGTTACCTCATTTTTGTTTTCTAATGTTGTGGTAGGGAAGATTAGAGTTTAAATCTAGAAAATATAAAAGACGCTAGCTGGATCATTTCTTTTATAATGAGCAGAGTTCTTTTTTATAATCTGTAAATTGGTTCGAATACTACTATTATTAACAAAGAAAACATATATTTACTATGAGTTGCTAAAGTAGGGAAAGGGGGATAACAATTGTACTCATACACCAAATCTATCTACTTACTATGATTAATGATTAATGATTTTGTGATGTGAGAATATATATATATATATATATATATATATATATAACTATAATTAAGTGAATGTGAACAAAAGTTTAAGTTGTTAGAGAGAGTTTTGTTTACCCTCAAAATCGGATAACAATTGAATTTGTAAGTGGTTTAAAGGATATGTGGATTAACTTGATACAACGCGATAAATTAGATTGCAATTGAAATAAATAACGATAAATTAACTGCAAACCACATCAATTGGATGATTTCAACTTAGGAAAGCAAGCCACCCTTGAGTTGGATGCACTATTATTGATACAAAGATAACAAAGAAATAAGAATTTTGAGGATAACGGTAATGTATTACTTATGAGTATATATTACAATGTCCTTAATGAATTGTCAAGTCTCCTTTTTATATTAGGAGAGATCTACCTTTTAAGGTATTATTTTATTATTCTATAAAAGGCAAAAGTCCTTGATTTGCTCACCGTTGGTTCCCTTTTTGAGTCGTTCCGTGATTTTTGCCATAATAATTGGTTAATGGCGAGAATTATGGACACCTGTCGGATGAGTTAGCAAAGCTTTCTTCGAGACCGTTAGAAACAGGACCGGTTACGCCTTCGGTAAATTCTAGGGCAAATATGATGGTTTCGATGGCTAATTTTGACAATGCTTTGGGTTTGATCTTAATCACCATGTTTCGATCTTGGCTGATTGTATTGGACGTTAGATCGATCTTCGAACTCGACTTTACCCGATCACAGATATTTCGACCCTGGCCTAATCAGGAAATTTTGGAAGCTCAATTGAATATCGAGCTCGGTTTTACCCGTATACAGATAGTCCCCTCATTTTTTGGAGAATAGATGACGAGAAACGATATGAGCCTAAGATTCTCACTTCGATATATCACGATGTAAGTGACAAAATCATGACGTAACATCCTCTTATTTTTCAAAGAGTAAATGATGAGAAATGATATGAGCTTCCGATTCTTACTTCGATAAATCATGACGGCGACATCATGATGTATGTGATAAGAATAGTTGAAACGTCTCGTCAGTCTAGTTTTCAAGGCATTAAATGTGTGTCAGTTAACGGTCTGCCACTTCAGGATGCGAACCGCCGTTTGAGAAAACTATAAATACCCCTCCATCCATTCATTTAGAACTTTTACATTCAAACTTTTGCTCTTGTGCTTTAAGCAAACTTCATTACACTCATATTCTGGTTTTCTGAAAGCTCACATAAGTTGTCTGCTAATCGCTCCTCCTCTTTTATCAGTACTTTCTTTTCTCCTCAATTTAGAAGTAATGGCAAAGACATCAAAGTCCGTTCCTCAAAAAGAAAACCCTTCTTCCTCGAGACTGTCTGAGAATGTTTTGCTTGTTGTTACTGAGGAACCGGCACCGAAAACCCCTCAAAAGATTTTCGACCCTACGGGGTGCCCAACCAGAGCCGATTTCAAGGTTGAGAAAACCTCCTCGGTAGAAGGTCGGTGCGAGCCGGTCTCGAGATATATATGTTCGGTTACTGACAATGTCCTTGCCAATGCCAAGGAGGATTGCAACTAGGCCGATAAACACGTGGTGATTCCTACGCCCGAGGAATCGATCACCACCCATGTGGAGGTTTTTTTTAAGTATTTACACTTACTCTTTCTCGCTGGGTCATTTAGATCCAGTTATTATAGCCTTCTGCAAATGGTATGAGGTGACTCTCATGCAGATTCATCCTTTGTTTTGGAGGATTGTAATTCTTCTTCGCTTCTTCATAAGCAAATTCGAGGGGTATCCTTTCACGATCGACCACCTTATGCATGTGTATAGTCCTCGACTCTATCGAGGGGGGTTAATCAAGCTTGCATGTCGGGCCAGTAAGGCCCCATTCTCGAGAATCGACGAGGATCAGGACCGAGGCTGGTTGGGCTGATTCGTTTGAGTGAAGACCTCGAATTTAATCCCGGCCGAGGATACACCATTTCCTGAGAAATGGAACATGAAATGTAAGTATAACTTCACCTTTAAGATTTCTTTTATCGCTTTTCCTTTTCTTCCCTTCTTATCAATATTTTGTGATGGTGCAACTGCTGTTTGGATGCCTAATGCAGTTTCTCGACTCAAGGAGTGGGTCGAGGGTATCACAATACAGAGATCTTACTTCGAGCGCTCATGGCGTGAGATTTCGAAGGGCCGATGGGAGGCCCGTTCTCATAGTGAGATTTTTTCTTTAAGTTACATTCGACCTTACTTTCATGTCGTCGATTCCTAACTTGTTTTACTTTCCTTTTGCAGGTTTACCGAAAGATGTTGAAATGAGGCCTCCGTCCGATGATGATGACATATTCACCGAGCCCTTTGCTCCGACGTAGGATAAAGAGAAGAAAAGAAGAAAAGCTTTGAGTTCCCCGAGCTTGGAGCAGAAGAAACCGAAGAGGCGGCTGGTGCGCATATTCAAAGAAAGTACCAGTGCCCGAGAACTCCCATCGGACTCACTCTAACGGTTGAGAGATGAGTTCAAAGAAGAAGAAGAAAACTCTGAATTGGTGAGCCGCGTGAGAAGCGACACCAAACTGCCTTGAACCAGGGGGCTGATGAAGAGGCAGTGGCCAAGGCCTCCGAAATAGGGAGGGTCGAAGCCGTTTTGTTTCGAGCCGGTGAGGTCGATAAAGAGATCTTGGCCAGTATTCCTTGGGCAGAAGACAATGTATCGAAGGACGCACTTGGGGTGATAGATCTCTCCGAGTCACCCTCGTTTAATGATTCTATGATAAACAAGGCTCAGATGCTGAAAGGTCACCTCAGCGAGGGGCCCCAAGGAGCTGCAGATTCTTTTAACAACTTCTTCGATGGCTTGGATTCTATCGCATCGGAGGACGTCACCGGGTTGGGTGACTTTCCGGTACCAAAGAAGATATCGTCTTCGGGAGCTGGCGGGTCTTCTTTAAGTCCGAAATTAGTAAACGGATTCCCAGCTCCGAGTACAGATCCTACCCGAAAGCGGTCAATCATTATGTCCATTCCGGAGGATGCCCAAGTTCTCTCCGCCCCCGTGGGGATTGCCAGTTATCTTTGATGCCTGGTGACCGAAGAGGATCAAGCCAAGATGAACGAGTTGGAAATGCCCTGCCTGTTCAACGAAGCTCAACATGCATTAAATCGGGTAACTTAAATTAAGTTGTAAATAATCATAACATTTTCCTTTGTGCTTGCAGGTCTCGATGCTTCATCACGAGATATTTCTCCGATACCGGGAGGAGTTAAAATATCATGAGGTCGAGACTCAGGAGCTTATTAAGAATATGGATACTTACAAGCTCCTTAGTGAGAAACTCCAGGCTGAGCTAGAAGCGGCTCGGAAAGGGCATGCCGACCTGGTCGAGTAGGTAAGAAAAGTTTTTGAAGTTAGTGACAATGAGTCAGACTCAATGTCTAACGATCTGAACCCATAGGCTCAAAATAAACTTCACCAGATCGAGCAACTCTAGGTGGAGGTGGATACGGTCAAAGCTTAGGTCGAAGAATGGAAGAAAAACATGGATCGCCTGGCCTTGGAGAAGGAGACTGCCCGAGCACAGTTGGCTTCGGCTGAGGTCCAGCTTCGAGCTACAAAGGAAAGAACCTCGGTACAAGCCAAACAAATCTAGGAGCTCCAGTCTCAGCTGAACTCGGCTGTCTCCGGTCAAAAAAATCTGGCCAAGGAGCTTGCGGCGGCCAAGTCAGAGGTTGTCGTGGTCAGGGCCGAGGCCGATGATAGGGTGGCTCAGCACAAGGCCGATGCCAAGGCGGCTCAGGACCAAGCAAGAAATATGGTGAAGCACGCGAAGTGGAAATCCCGAAGGGAGACCCTCGAGGGAGTCCATGCTCGAGATTTTGATTAATTGGTTGAAATTGAGAATGCCAAAATATACGAAGCCAAAGCTAGGAAGCTGGCTTATCCCGAGGAGGAAGATTTCGAGGGGTCTGAAGATTCGGGTGAGTCCAATGATGATGACAAGGCACTCGATGAAGACTAGGCCATTCAGGATCTTTTCATGCATTTTTGCCTTTTGTTTTTTGTATCATCTCTTTGTTGAGGCCGTTCGGCCTTCGTAAAGAATTTGTATCGGGGCTATTCAGCTCTTGTAAAAAGAATTTTTGATATATATATATATATATATATATATATATATATATATATATATATATATATATAAGGCTTTTTACCTTTCACAATTTTTGAATTTTTCCTTTGCTTTTTTATTTGTATTCGCAAAGATCGAAATGCCTTAGCATAAAATAGTTAGATTATGTTCGAAGGTTCGAACAAACTTGCTGTCACGCCCCAAAATCGGGGAGCGCGACCGACGCTCAATCGAGAGAACCCGGCCGATCAAGCTTGTTAAATTTTCTTCTACCCAAACTCATCCATGAATGAAGAGAAGATGTACTCCATTAATCAAACACTGAAAAGATTTTATTAACAACTTCCTTTTTATTCCCATTAGCAGCTTCATTCATAATTTCCAAAATATTACGAGTTTATAGAATTAATGAAAAATATGATTTCCAAATACCAACATTTCTAGTTCAATTTCCCAATATCAACCACAACCCACAACCCACAACCTATCTACGGAGCCTCTAAATACAATAGAAGAGTAATATGAAAATGCCAGCAACAAGGCCGCTAAACCTCAAAACACAGTATATGAGAAACAAAAGATACATGACCCCGAAATGAAGTGGGGCTCACTAAATCAGCTAAAAAGAGTGCACTGCTATCACTGATCAATGCCGCTTGCTGTAGAACCACCTGAATCCATTAAAGATGCAGCGCCCCTGGCAAAAAGGGACGTTAGTACTGTCGAATAGCACTAGTATGCATAGCTAAAATTCCTCTTTCAAAATAGAATGCCAATATAAGAAAAGGCAACACATAGAAATAACAAGTCATAATCAACAATATCCAAATGTTCAGTTAAAACATAATCATTTTTAAAATATGAACTTCATGTAAATTTTGGTTGGGAGATCATTAGCACCGATATACCACCATCTTTGTTAGCACGGAGTCCGATCATGCTCAGTCGGCTAGGCCATCTCCCCACGAACAATGTGATTTGACATGTGATGCGAAAGAAAGTTGTTACCAAGAGTAGTACCACCATATGCACAATATGGCGTCTGATCTCCACCCGATCAGCTAGGCCGCCTTCCCACATATGACATGTGGGTTGACTTTTTCAATACACAAAGGTTCCAGTTTCATCCCAATTAAGGGGAATAATATCAAATATTTTCCAAAGGTTCCAATTTCATCCCAAATAAGGGGAATAATCCCAATCCACCCCTACACCGGTACGTGTAGTTTCAGATATGGGCCTTATGACCCACCCTTCCTCGGTTTTGCTAATGATGCTCCCAAAAACTCTTTTTGATTTGATTTGCAAACATTAATATCATAAATACCATTGTACTCACCTCAACATCTTTCACATTATATAAATTCTCATTAGTATTTCCAGTCATTCACAACGACAATATTTTCTTGGCTCATTAGGCCATTCACAAGATTCTTTATTTCTGGCACGATGGTCGTATTTTATATTCCACACTTTCACCTCTTTCAATTTCAAAGATCACCATCAAATATCAACGTATAGAAAATTTCCAAAATCATATACTTCCAATCCATTTGAAATGGGAACTTCAAACACCAATGGTTTCTTCCCAAAAAATGAGGCATACCAACCAACAATAGAAACACACATGAAAAATCATAAACAGTCAATACACCATTTACTCTTGCAATACTCTTCCCCAAAAATGATAATGTACAATTTCAACACATGAGTATATAGAACTCAAATCACACTACATATATTTATAAAGCAAAGCATTAGTTAAAGCAACCACTAATGGGCATGAATTGAGTACAAAATCTTTTAGGCAATTCTATCTTCGAACTCATTTGTTTAAACAATTGAGTCGAGGCTCATTTCATATTCTTTATCGCATTTTCTCAAATTATTTGCACTACTAGCCACAATCATAACTTAAATTCTTGGCACGTTGGCCACACTCTGTATCCCCAATTAACCAATTTCACTTCCAACCATCTTTATAGATTATCAACAATAAGATATTTTCAAATTAAGACTTTAGGTACACATATGAGCAATTAAGAGTCTTAAGAATATTGAGATTTTCTCACACAATTTGGCATACTATCTTTCATTGAAATACGACTCAAAGCCATAACCTTTTAATACGCAACCCACACTCTGAAACTTACAGAAATATTATGAAATTCAATTCCAAGAGAAAAAGTTTAGCCAACATACCTTGCTTTGAGCTTTTCTTAAATTACTACAACGTTCAGGAAATTCTAGCAATCCCAATCTATTTTGAGACATAACAAAATTGAACTATTATTAGGAAGATATTCATGATCTCAGCTCATTTGAGCATTTTATCAACACTAGGTGTGCAAATCTAACTGCAAGGTTCTTCTACAAGATTTTCTTCACTCCACAGCCCAATCTTTACTTATTTGAGCTCAAAAATTTTTCCACAAACCTTATTAGTACCAGTATGTATAAATAATGCTCTTATACCCAAGAATCATACTCCAAATCAACCATCTTTTACCCAAATTTGAAATGGGAAACTAGGGTATGGAACCTTACCTTTTAGATGAAGATCTTGTGGGTTTTCCTTATTAATCTTCCAAAATCTGAGCAAGACTTGATGAATAATTAGCCTAGGGTTTCCTTTCTCTCTAAAACACTCTCCCTTCTCTCTAAAACATCAGATTGTTGCTCAGAAATGGCCCAAAGTGTGTATTTAACAAAGTAGGGTCGGGTTTTAAAAACCCAAAAATGGAGCTCCGGAACAGGTTCTGCGGTCGCATATGTGACCGCATAATGGTTATGCGGACCACATATCGGTCGCATAATTGGTGTCCAAAATGACCAAAAAATCTGTCTCAATATGCGATCACTATACGGTCCGCATAACTTATGCGGTCGCATAATGCACCCCAGAATAGTTATGCGGTCGCATAGTCGACCGCATAATTGCTCCCAGATTAACCCTCTCCTGCCTCACTTATGCGGCCCGCAGAGTGATTATGCAGTCGCATAATGGACCGAATAAACGCGGTTTTCTGCCAAAAACTTTTCTTTACTTTCCGGTACGAAATTTTACGGGGCTGTACACTTAAATACTTCAAAATTTTCTGGGGTATTACATTTTCCCCCGCTTATGATCATTCGTCCTCGAATAAGGGTAAAAATCCGTCATTAGCATCAAATGTGGCCCAACTCACTAGTAGTTTCAAAATTTGGCTAACTCCCTAAATTTCCAAAAATTTTGTCAAAGTCTCCCCTGTAACTGGGCCTATCCACCTGTCAGAGTAACACCAAAACAACTCATAACAACACATCCACAACTCATCAACGCATCTCTATGTATATCAACATCACTAATCTCAACATTACATGCATTACATTATCTCAAGCAGCATCTGGACAAGAATCGCACATATATAAATTGTAACATAAAAAGAGTGCCTTTCGATCCACAATCATTTAACTATACAGTCAAGTAAGAACATTTTATTTCCTTAACACTTTTGGCCCTCAGTGTGGCCTCCTCGACTTACAGACTTCGCCATAACACATTAACGGAGACAATCTAAACTCCCAGACTTTTCTAACAAGGATAGAAAATAGTTGCTCTTCACAATCCCATTATCCATTAACTTCACCTTATTAGACGTGGACACATGAAACTCCAAGTATATAGAGAAAAGTAATAGGGAAATATCATACTTATAATTTGCCCTATTTCCTTCAAGATTTCATAAGGCCTAATGTGACTACATATACTTTACCTTCCTTAACAATTCACACATTATATTCATAGAGAAATCTTTAGAATAACCCGTTCACTTTATTCCATTCTAAATTTCTACGCCGAACACCCAAACTAAAACTTTGGCGACCTCCAACAATTAGTCTAAGATGTGCTAGCTTGAATATGACCATAAAATTTTCTATCCAATATATTTTATCACGGGATGATGCTTCTTCTTTGACATGTTTGAACCTTCAACCCCCGTTGGTTTCTATAAATATGAACAACAAGGTTCGAGATTGGATAAAATTATTCAAAAATCCATCAAGGTACTGAGTACGACATTTCAGGAGGTTATATCCTAAGAGACATGAAGGTTACTACCAATAGTACTGACATGGTTAATCATTGTGATAACTTTATTGACTTGACACATGAGGCACAGAGTTGCCTAGTAGGCATTGATAATGTAGGGAACCATGTACATGATCCTGAGGTGTAACAGAAGTGAGTCATTTTAGACATGTGACATATGGGAGGCATAATCAGAGGGATAAAGACATTAGCGTCAGTTATCCTTGGAAGGCTATGAGTCATGAAGAGGACAACAACAATTGTTTCATTCCATACGTGCCTTGTTTGGCAATAGCAGGCCTCAAAGAGAGATAGCACTTATGTGACAATAGTCGCCTTTTGGAATGTAGGGAAAATCAATTTAACCCGAAATGAGAATATTCTAGCACCCTGAATGTGATATGGGTTTTCAAAATACATGAAGTTGCATTATGCTCTTAACAGTAACTAGCACAATGAATCTATGCCATAAGCCTAAGAGGATGAAAAAGAAGTTGAACATTTGTGATATTATTATCATTCTGACACCTTAACCCTTCACAATAGTTGGTCCTATATTGAAGGACTAGAGATACAACAAACTTGTCTTTCAAATCAATATGTTCATTATAAGGCTGTTTAACTTTCAACCACACACGAGTGAAATCATGTAGATAGGACATCTTAATGTTTGGATGAAATCATGTATTGGTTAGAGAGAATGTACACTTTGTTGCGAGCTAGACAAGTTTTTTGTTTTTGCTATAACAACTCTCAAGCTGCAATACTAGGCCAATTCATGGGCAACTACAATGCTAGGAACAATGCGAGTTACTCACTGGGTATGCTCTAGGTGGACATGAAAGACATATTGAGATGGGTGAACAAAAAGGTTTTCTTGTGACGAATTTGTGAAAATTTCAAATTTCCTAGAAACTTTATGCAGAGAAGTGACCCCTTTCAATTTACATGTACACATGTGATAGGTGTTGAGATATGCTCGCATGTTATAAACAGTGAAATGGATTAATGATAATGCTCAGAAAGGAGTAAAATGATTGTTCTAACAATAGGAGCCACAAACATCGAAGAGAAAAGAGTGGCTCAGGAAGGATCTCAACACTAGATTACTTTACATTAGAGATGATACCACATAGGTAAATATTACGATGGTGTATGCATAGGCACAAGTGAGCATATGTTATCCATTTGAATCAAAAGGTTCTGTAAGATATTCATTAGGTATAGTCCCTTATTGAGAATTTAGGGATACAGTGGAAAGTATTAACCTAGGGTTATAACCCAATTCAAGGAATTCATTATAGAACTCAATTTCTCAAGAGGTTGTAAATAAAAGAGAATTTTGATAGAGAGGCTTCATGAATACTGCGTCTCGTTCAAAGAGTAGATACAGAGAACGACTCATAAAGTTGTTCGGGTTCTATCCCAACTTCCATAGTAACATAAGGAGTGACATATGATAAAGTGGAACCGGGATCAATAAGAGCATACACATCATGAGATTAGACAATCAATATACCTGTAACCACATCTGGATAAGCCTCAAACTTTCGACGCCTCCTCATAGAATAAAACCTGATGGGCCCTCCTGAGCTCTGAATACCACCCCTAGCTTCTCCACACCCTGCGAGCGGTATAGTGCCTCTAGCTGGCGGTATAGTGCCTCTAGCTGAGTTCATTATAGAACTCACTTTCTCAAGAGGTTGTAAATAAAAGAGAATTTTGATATAGAGGCTTCACGAATACTGCGTCTCGTTCAAAGAGTAGATGCAGAGAACGACTCATAAAGTTGTTCCGGTTCTATCCCAACTTCCATAGTAACATAAGGAGTGACATATGATAAAGTGGAACCGGGATCAATAAGAGCATACACATCATGAGATAGACAGTCAATATACCTGTAACCACATCTGGATAAGCCTCAAACTTTCGACGCCACCTCATAGCATAAAACCTGCTGGGCCCTCCCGAGCTCTGAATACCACCCCTAGCTTCTCTATGCCCTGCGGGCGGTATAGTGCCTCTAGCTGGGGGAGGTGTTGTGGATATAGTAGCTATGGAACTGGATGGTTGTGTCGCTCCCCTGCCCATGCTGTGATGAGACGAATGGCAATCTCTCTGAATGTGACCCCTCATAACACACTTGTAACATACATAGGTACCATAGTGACATACTCCCGAATGACATCTCCCACACTTCACACAACGGGGATGAGGTCCACTAAACTGACTCGTCCCACTGACATGATATTTACCTTTTTTGCATACATTATAAGCATCCCCCTTATCCTTTCTCCAAGCATCCAATACGGGAGTAACAATTCCAGCACCGGATTGCTGTGTGGGCCTTTGGAATTTCCCAAACCTGTCACTCCTAACATGCTGCTGAGCATACTCACCACACGACGCCAAATGTTCCTTCCCGCACATCGGGCAGACCGGGATGGGTGTACCCAACCTAGGGCATTTATTCTTCTTGTGCCCCCTCTTTTCACAGCCATAACATATTTCAAGGGTCATCCAACATATTCCCAAGTGGCGCTTGATGCAAATCACACAAACTAGTTCATTAGCACCAACAACCCTCTTTCATTTATTAGATTCTCTCACCACACGATCCGGTAGTGCGGTGACATTGGTAGGAACAAGGACACTTCCCTTAGCAATAAGTTCTTCCAATACCTCCACGGCTCGACGCATTCTCCCAACGAACTCTTGTGTAATCTCCCTCAGATTCAATGGCGCGGTCATTCCCTCTTCGCTACTTCGAACTCGTGGATTACTCAGCTGGAAAATGAGACATAATGAGGAAATTAGCTTCCTATCTTGAGCTCTATCGTACGATCTGGAGTATCAAAGAAGTCTGAAATTCCTAAATGTCTATATAGCCTTCTCATTATAGATGTGGTCGACAACACACCGATAAGAAGGACTCTACTAGACACGGCTCCGAGACATCCTAGGACACTTTAAAACCATAGGCTCTGATACCAAATTTGTCACGCCCCAAACTCGGGGAGCACGACCGGTGCTCAACCGAGAGAACCCGGCCGAGCAAGCCTGTTAAATTTCCTTCTACCCAAACTCATCCATGAATGAAGAGGAGATGTACTCCATTAATCAAACACTAAAAAGATTTTATTAACAACTTCTTTTTTATTCCCATTAGCAGCTTCATTCATAATTTCCAAAATATTACGAGTTTATAGAATTAATGAAAAACATGATTTCCAAATACCAACATTTCTAGTTCAATTCCCCAACATCAACCACAATCCATAACCTGTCTATGGAGCCTCTAAATACAATAGAAGAGTAATATGAAAATGCCAGCAACAAGGCCGCTTTACCTCAAAATACAGTACATGAGAAACAAAAGATACATGACCCCGAAATGAAATGGGGCTCACTAAATCAGCTAAAAAGAGTGCACAACTATCACTGATTAATGTCGCTTGCTGTAGAACCACCTGAATCCATTAATGATGCAGCGCCCCTGGCAAAAGGGATGTTAGTACTGTCGAATAGCACTAGTATGCATAGTTAAACGTCTTCTTTCAAAATAGAATGCCCATATAAGAAAAGGCAACACATATTAACAACAAGTCATAATCAACAATATCCAAATGTTCAATTAAAACATAATACTTTTCAAAAAACGAACTTCATATACAATTTTGGTTGGGAGATCATTAGCTCCGATATACCACCGTCTTTGTTAGCATGGAGTCCGATCATGCTCAATCGGCTAGGCCATATCCCCACGAACAATGTGGTTTGACATGTGATGCGAAAGAAAGTTGTTACCAAGAGTAGTACCACCATATGCACAATATGGCGTCTGATCTCCACCCGATCAACTAGGCCGCCTTCCCACATATGACGTGTGGGTTGACTTTTCCAATCCACAAAGGTTCCAGTTTCATCACAATTAAGGGAAATAATATCATAATTTCCAAAGGTTCCAATTTCACCCCAAATAAGGGGAATAATCTCAATCCACCCCTACACCGACACGTGTAGTTTCAGGTGCGGGCCTTATGACCCACCCTTCCTCGATTTTGCTAATGATACTCCCAAAAAATATTTTTGATTTGATTTGCAAACAGAAATATCATAAATACCATTGTACTCACCTCAACATATTTCACATTGTATAAATTCTCATTAGTATTTCCAGTCATTCACAACGATAATATTTTCTTGGCTCATTAGGCCATTCACAAGATTCTTTATTCCTTGCACGATGGCCGTATTTCATATTCCACACTTTTACCTCTTTTAATTTCAAAGATCACCATCAAATATCAACATATAGAAAATTTCCGAAATCATATACTTCCAATCCATTTGAAATGGGAACTTCAAACACAAATGGTTTCTTTCCAAAGAATGAGGCATACCAACCAACAATAGAAACACACATGAAAAATCATAAACAACCAATACACCATTTACTATTGCAACACTCTTCCCCAGAAATGATAGTGTACAATTTTAACACATGAGTATATAGAACTCGAATCACACTGGATATATTTATAAGGCAAAGCACTAGTTAAAGCAACCACTAATGGGCATGAATTGAGTACAAAAGCTTTTAGGCAATTCTATCTTCGAACTCATTTGTTTAAACAATTGAGTCGAGGCTCATTTCATATTCTTTATCGCATCTTCTCAAATCATTTGCACTACTAGCCACAATCATAACTTAAATTCTCGGCACATTGGCCACACTCTATATCCCCAATTAACCTATTTCACTTCCAACCATCTTTATAGATTATCAACAATAAGACATTTTCAAATCAAGACTTTAGGTACACATATGAGCAATTAAGAGTCTTAAGAATATTGAGATTTTCTCACACAATTTGGCATACTATCTTTCATTGAAACACGACTCAAAGCCATAACCTTTTAATACGCAACCCATACTTTGAAACTTATGGAAACATTATGAAATTCAATTCCAAGAGAGAAAGTTTAGCCAACATACCTTGCTTTGAGCATTCCTTAAATTATTACAACGTTCCGGAAATTCTAGCAATCCCAATCTATTTTGAGACATAACAAAATTGAACCATTATTAGGATGATATGCATGATCTCAGCTCATTTGAGCATTTTATCAACACTAGGTGTGCAAATCTAGCTACAAGGCTCTTCTACAAGATTTCCTTCACTCCACAACCCCATCTTTACTTATTTGAGCTCAACAATCTTCCCACAAACCTTATTAGTACAAATATGTATAAATAATTCTCTTATACCCAAGAATCATACTCCAAATCAACCATCTTTTACCCAAATTCGAAATTGGAAACTAGGGTATGGAACCTTACCTTTTAGATGAAGATCTTGTGAGTTTTCCTTGTTAATCTTCCAAGATCTGAGCAAGACTTGATGAATAATTAGCCTAGGGTTTCCTCTTTCTCTAAAACACTCTCCCTTCTCTCTAAAACATCGGATTTTTGCTCAGAAATGGCCCAAAGCGTGTATTTAACGAAGTAGGGTCGAGTTTTAAAAATCCAAAAATGGAGCTCCGGAACAGGTTCTGCGGTCGCATATGTGACCGCATAATGGTTTTGCGGATCGCATATCAGTCGCATAATTGGTGTCGAAATTGACCAAAAATATTTGTCTGAGTCTGTGATCACTATGCGGTCCGCATAACTGTTATGCGTTCGCAAAATGCACCGTAGAATAGTTATGTGGCCGCATAGTCGACCGCATAATTGCTCCCAGATTAACCCTCTCCTGCCTCACTTTTGCGGCCATTATGTGGCCCGCAGAGTGATTATGCGATCGCATAATGGACCGCATAAATGCGCTTTTCCGCCAAAAATTTTCTTTTACTTTCCGGTGCATACCTTAAACACGTATACCTACTCTGGCACCACAAAACCTTGAATTCATTTACGAAATTTTACGGGGTTGTACACTTAAATACTTTAAAAAATTTTGGGGTGTTACACTTGCCTTTAACATTATTTTGTTTTAAGGCATCGTGGGGATTCGGTGTTACCGAAAAATTTCTCCAAAGTAGTTTAGGTTTATAGTTTGCCGAGGGCAGCCTTTAGAACCGGTTATAATTTTTTTTTTGAAGGCCTTGTTTTTGTTACGGGTCTCGGATGTCTTCGAGCCGTGTTAATATGGCCGTAGACTCTTTAGTTCGGGTATCGCCCAGTAGGTTTGTTAGCCCGAGTTATCCGGACATGCTTAAGATAACAGTCCCCGAGTGGGGGTGGTCGTGGCCTTTGAAATTCGGGCAATGCCAAATAAGCTTTTGTGCCCTCGGGTTTTGTTAACCCAGGAATGGCCTTGGTTTTTTAATTCGGGCAATCTCCAAATACGCTTTTGTGCCCTCAGGTTTTGTTAACCCGGGAATGGCCTTAGCCTTTTAATTCAAGCAATGCCAAATAAGCTTTTATGCCCTCGGGTTTTGTTAACCTAGGAATGGCCTTGGACTTTTAATTCGGACAATGCCAAATAAGCTTTTGTGCCCTCGAGTTTTGTTAACCCGGGAATGGCTTTAGCCTTTTAATTCGGGCAATGTCAAATAATCTTTTGTGCCCTCGGATTTTGTTAACCCAGGAATGGCCTTAGCCTTTTAATTCGGGCAATGCCAAATAAGCTTTTGTGCCCTCGGATTTTGTTAACCCAGGAATGACCTTGGCCTTTTAATTCGGGCAATGCCAAATAAGCTTTTGTGCCCTTGAGTTTTGTTAACCCGAGAATGGCCTTGGCCTTTTAATTCAGGCAATGCCTTGAGAAATGCAAGAAACATTTTAAAGGACAAGATGTTTATGTGGAAAGAAGAGTCTTTTTTTTATTCTTGTGCATAATAGTTGTACATGTATACATGTTTTGTGCCAGGGCTCGAGCGATCTAAGTGGGCACGATTCATTTGACCGTTTGGCCTTTACAATAAATCCTATTGATCGAGACCCTTTAATCACAAAGTTTCTTTCCTTGGTAAAACTGAGCTCGATATCCGAGGGTATTGCTCCCTAGTGTTCGGGGTTGACCCGATTCTTTTGGCCTCAAATGTTGTTGTGATCATTGTCACCGGTTTGTAGCCGGCCTTCAACTCTTAGTTAGCACGATTTATTTGTTGCCTCGTTAAAAACCTTGCCGAAAAACCCATTTGGGACAAAGTCAGTTCTAGGAAAAAATAGTACAACGTGTGCTTTCAGACCTAGGATCTCGTATCGCCCCTTGTTGGTTACCTGCAAGTGCCAATTTAAAATGTAAATAAAAGAAAGAACGGGGTCGTACCTTAGCAGTAATATCACTTCAAGTGAGTTATATTCTAGTTATTCGATAATTGCTCGTCGTTCATCGTTCCGAGCTTGTAGGATCCTTTTCCGGTGATCTTGATAATTTGGTATGGTCCTTCCTAATTCTGGCCTAATTTCCCTTCGTTCGGGTTTCGGGTGCTTAGTGTGACCTTTCTTAGTACCAAGTCCCCTGTATTGAAGTGTTGAAGGTTGGACCTTTGATTGTAATATCTTTCGATCCGCTATTTTTGGGCGGCTTCGCGCCTTTCATCTAATAGTTCCAGGCTCGTACTCATAGCCTTGTCGTTCGATTTCTCTGTTGCATATCGGAATATGATGCTCGATCTCGACTGGTATTAAAGCTTCGGTGCCATAAGCCAAAGAAAATAGTGTGTCCCCTGTATTGGACTTCGAGGTTGTTCGGTACGCCCATAGGACCTCAGGTAGCATTTCCTTCCATCTTCCTTTGGCGTCTGTTAACCTCTTTATAAGGCTTTGGAGTATGGTTTTATTTGTAGATTCAGCTTGTCCATTCCTACTAGGGTGATAGGGAGTGGATAAGATCCTTTTGATCTTATGGTCTTCGAGAAACTTGCTTACTTTGCTACCAACGAACAGTTTCCCGTTGTCGCACACGATCTTGACCGGTATTCCGAACCAACATACGATGTGGTCCCAGATAAAATTGATGACTTCTTTTTCTCTTATCTTCTCATATGCCTATGCTTCCATCCATTTTAAAAAATAGTCAGTCATAAATAAAATAAATTGAGCCTTACCGGATGCCCGTGGAAGGGGGCCAACGATGTCCATCTCCCATCTCCCATTTCATGAATGGCCATGGGCCAACGATTTAGCTGTCTTCGGACAGGCTAAATCGGGCTTTCTTTGTACGCAGGGCCCTCAATTCTTTTGGATCTAAGGGAAATTTACCGGTCCTGAGATATTATGTACTTATTCCTCCAGTCCCAAGTTAGGCTCATTGAGTTAATCTCGGTGTGGCCTTCTTCTACCATCAATCTCATAAGCTGTATGACTTCTCCCGAGTTGAACTCATCGTCTTCGACCGACGACCCCAAGTTTGCGAGGGCATCCTGTTTTGATCCCGAGGTACATGTCGCAGAGTCCATTCTTTGAACCAATGTAATATCACTTGTAACTTGTCCAAGTATCTTTGCATTCGTTCTTCTCTGACATCGGATGTTCCATTTATTTGGTTTAGCACGAGGAGGGAGTCGCACTTGGCTTCGATCACTTCTGCCCCAAGCTCTTGGCTAGTTCAAGGCCTGCAATCATGGCCTCATATTCAGCCTCGTTGTTAGTCAATTTCACAGTCTTAATAGATTGTCTAATCATATTACCTGTTGGTGGCTTTAGTACGATGCCAAGTCCAGACCTTTTTGCGTTTGAGGCGCCATCCATAAAGAGGGTCCAGATTCCCGAGGAAGTTCCTGAGTTAACCAATAGTTCTCTTTCGACCTCTGGTATTAGGGCCGGTATAAAGTCGGCCACAAATTCTGCCAAAATTGGAGACTTGATGGCAGTCTGAGGTCGGTATTCAATATCGTACCCACCTATTTCTACGGCCCATTTGGCCAACTGACTCGAGATTTCGGGCTTATGCATAACGTTTCTTAACGGGTAAATAGTTACGACACATATAGGGTGACATTGGAAGTACGATTTTAGCTTCCTAGAGGCGCTTAGCAAAGCGAGTGCCAGTTTTTCTAGGTGAGGGTACCTAGTTTCGGCCTCACCTAAGGTTCTGCTAACATAGTAAATTGGAAATTGTGTACCTTGCTCCTCCCGAACTAGGACTCCACTTACCGCTATCTCCGAGACCGCCAAATACAAGTATAATTGTTCATCTGTCTTTGGTGTGTGAAGCAATGGTGGTCTCGATAAGTACCTCTTGAGTTCCTCCAAAGCTCATTGGCATTTTGGGGTCCACGAGAACTTCTTCTTTAACAATGCGAAGAATTGGTGACTCTTGTCGGATGACTTCGAAATAAATCGCCCTAGGGCGGCTATGCGCCTGGTTAACCTTTGTACGGCCTTCACGTTGTCCACGACCGTGATATCTTTGATGGCTTTGATCTTATCGGGATTGATCTCGATTCCCCGATTGGATATTATGAATCCGAGGAACTTACCCGACCCAATTCCAAACGCATATTTTTCTAGGTTCAACTGCATATTGTATCGCCTCAGTATGCTGAAGGTCTCCTGCAAATATTTTAAATGGTCCTCTGCTCGCAGGGACTTAACTAACATATTGTTAATGTAAACTTCCATTGACTTTCCTATTTGTTCCTCGAACATCCGATTTACTAGGCGTTGGTATGTGGCACCGATATTTTTTAATCCAAACGGCATTACGCTATAACAGTATGTGTCGTATTTAGTGATGAAGGAAGTTTTTCCTGATCACCCGAGTCCATCAGTATTTGGTTGTACCCGGAATATGCATCGAGAAAACTAAGGATCTCGTGTCCCGCCACGACATCGATCATGCGGTCGATGTTGGGCAAAGGAAAAGAGTCTTTGCGACATGTCTTATTCAAATCTTTGTAGTCTACACACATTCTTAGTTTATTCCCTTTTTTAAGGACTACCACTACGTTCGCTAACTAATCCGGGTATTTAACCTCCCGAATAGACCCTATTTTAAGAAGTTTAATTAGATACCTCATCTTTGATGAAAGCATGCTTGATCTCGGATGGGGGTCTCCTCTTTATCTTGACAGGGTGGAACTTCAGGTCTAAGCTTAACTTGTAAGTAATTACCTCAGGTGGGATACCTGTCATATCTAGATGGGACCAAGCGAAACAATCTTCATTAGTTATGAGAAATTGAATGAGTCTTTTCCTGGGCTCGGAGTTTAAACACGTGCCCAGGTATACCTTTCGATCGGGCAAGTGTTCACTTAATACGACTTGCTCCAGTTCCTCGATCTTTGATTTTGTAGCGTCGGAATCTTCAGAGGCTATGAAGGATCTGGGAACCCCGTAATCGTCGCCCTCGCCTGCCCCTCAAAACTCATATTCCATCGAGGCCGGTATCAGTGACTGCTATTTGGCCTTATTTTTTACCATCGGATCCTTTATCATCGAAAGTGTGGATGCCGAAATCACCTCATCGATTGCGAATATTTCTTTGGCGGCTGGTTGTTCCACATAAACTATTTTGGTTCCCCATGGCATCAGAAATTTTAGCACCTTGTGTAATGTTGAGGGTATTGCTCTCATGTTGTGAATCCATGGTGTTCCGAGCAAAGCGTTGTATCTCATATCCCCTTCGATCACATAGAACTTGGCTTCCTAAACTGTCCCAACGACATTTACCGATAAAGTTATTTCCCCTTTTGTGGTCTCACATGCCATGTTGAATCCATTCAGGACTCGGACCGTTGGTACAATCTGATCTTTCAGGCCGAGCTATTCCACGACCCTTGACCGAATGATGTTGGTTGAGCTACCTGGATCAATTAACACACATTTAACTCGAATTTTATTTACGAGTACAGATATTACCTGTGCATCATTGTGAGGTTGTACGATCCCTTCCGCATCCTCATCGTTGATATATAAAGTTCCTTCCGGTATGTAGTCTCGAGTTCGCTTCTCCCTAGTGATGGATACTTTGGTGCATTTCAACATCGGCTCCTATGGGATATCGACTCCACTGATGATCATATTAATGATGTGTTGAGGTTCTTCTTATTCTGTCTATTTGTTAGAATCCCTGTTCCTAAAGTGGTTCTTGGCTCGGTCTCTCAAGAATTCTCAAAGGTACCCATCGTTGAATAGACGAGCTACTTCATCTCTCAGCTGCCGACAATCTTCCATTCTATGACCGTGAATGCCATGATATTTGCATATCTGGTTAGGATCTCTTTGGGTTGGATCAAACTGTAGAGGCCGAGGCCACTTGGTATCTTTGATGCACTAGATAGATGATACAATGGCGGTAGCATCGACATTAATGTTGTATTCTGATAGCCTCGGTGCTTCTTTAGGCCCGACGGACCTATCGAAGCTATTTTTGGTCATGAGACCCCGGTTGTCTTGACCTCGGTCATTTCTCTTTTCGTTTCTCATTGAGTTCCGCCCGGACCCACTACTTCTCCGATCTCCATTATATGGCTAGTACCGATCCCTATTTTGCCTCAGTTCATGGTCGATGTCTCTCTTAACTCTGTTGAGGGTTCTGACGGGATAGGCAGACCCCGAAGGGACCCCAAGTTGATCATCTTCGACTCTGATTTTCGATTGATACCGGTTATGCACGTCGGCCCATGTAACGGCCGGGTATTCTATCAGGTTCTGCTTCAGCTACTATGAAGCCACCGAGCTTCGAATATTGAGTCCCTGAGTGAAAGCTTGAATAGCCCAATCGTTAGCGACCGGTGGAAAATCCATTCGTTCCATTTGAAAATGGGACACGAACTCTCTGAGCATGTCGTTATCCCTCTACTTTACTTTAAAAAGGTCTGACTTCCTGGTCTCGACCTTTATAGTACCAGTGTGTGCTTTTACGAAGGAATCTGCAAGCATAGAAAATGAGCTAACAGAATTAGGAAGAAGGTTGTGGTACCATATCATAGATCCCTTTGACAAGGTCTCTCCGAATTTTTTCAACAAGACAAACTCGATCTCATCATCTTCCAAGTCGTTTGCTTTGATGATGCATGTATAAGAGGTCACATGTTCGTTTGGGTCAGTCGTTCCGTTGTACTTAGGGATTTCGGGCATGCAAAATTTTTTTGGGGATCGACTTCGGAGCCATGCTTGGGGGAAAAGGCCATTGAATAAATTTCTTGGAATCCAGGCCCCTCAATATCGGAGGTGCTCCTGGGATTTGGTCGACCCTGGAATTGTAGGTTTCCACATTTTTATCATTGGCTTCGATTTTCTTTTCCCCTGTTTCTATCCGTTTCGTCAATTCTTCGAGAAATTTTAGGATCTCGGGGTTAGTCCCCGATTCACTCTCGCTCGTTTTTCCCGGGATTGGTTCGTTTCCGCGGATGGCTTCACGGGGTAGATCGGGTTCAACCCTGCTCGGTGCCCGGCTTTGGCTCTGTAACTGAGCTACCGCCACCTGTTGAGCTTGCAGCATTTCAAAGATCATCTGTAGGTTGATCCCGTCTTCTTCAATATTTTGTGTGTTTCGAGATACCGATCGGGTTCCACCACGGACGCTATTTTCGAGGTCGGTAGGCAAGTTTGCGTCGGTAGCCACATGTGAATTAACGTCAATTGGATTTAGGGTCGAAGTTCCAACGGGATCAGCAGGCGGCCCTTCGTTACCGGCGCCATGTTGTTATTCTCACCTTGATGACCAGACTCGGTGTCGATACGTAGGGGTGTCGATTGAGAGTTTGGCATTTTTAGCTACAAATCAAAGACACTTCAAAGAGAAAGCGTAATGTAGTGTACGTTATGGAGATCTGTATCAAATAACCACTATTATCCTTAGCCCCACGGTGGGCGCCAAACTGTTTACCCTCAAAATCGGATAACAATTAAATTTATAAGTGATTTAAAGGATATGTGGATTAATTTAATGCAAAATGATAAATTAGATTGCAATTGAATTAAATAACGATAAATTAACTGTAAACCACATGAATTGGATGATTTCAGCTTAGGAAAGGAGCCACCTTTGTGTTGAATGCACTTTTATTGACACAAAGATAACAAAGAAATAAGAATTTTGAGGATAACGGTAATGTATTACTCATGAGTATATGTTACAATGTCCTTAATGAATTGTCAAGTTCCCTTTTTATATTAGGAGAGATTTACCTTTTAAGGTATTATTTTATTATTCTATAAAAGGCAAAAGTTTTTGATTTGATAATCGTTGGTTCCCTTTTTGAGTCGTTCCGTAATTTTTGCCATAATAATTGGTTAATGACGAGAATTACGGACCCCTATCAGATGAGTTAGCAAAGCTTTCTTCGAGACCGTTAGAAACATGACCGGTTTCGCCTTCAGTAAATTCGAGGGCAAATATGATGGTTTCGATGACTAATTTTGACAATGCTTTGGGTTCGATCTTAATCACCATGTTTCGATCTTGGTTGATTGTGTTGGATGTTAGATCGATCTTCGAGCTCGACTTTACTTGATCACAGATATTTCGACCCTGGCCTAATCAAGGAGTTTTGGAAGCTCGATCGAATATCGAGCTCGATTTTATCCGTATACAAGTTTACTTTTATTTTACTAAATTATATTTTCAACACACCTCCTCATATGCTAGTCTAGTTCATTTCTACGAGTCAAACATGTATACTTTTAATAACAAATAATGATCAAATCCGAACTTAGGCAAAAATTACTTTTAGCCGGCGGCAGATAACCACAAAAATATATATAATTTGCATATTTTTTTGTATATATATATATATATAAATATATATTTTAACTATTATTTTGGAAGGGCTATACACTTTCATTTTCTCAAAATTTAAACTATTTGAAAACGCACACTATTATTTGCCTAAATAACGTATGTGCAAATAGATGCAACAAAGTTTTTACAAAGGGAAAGCAATACTAGACTCTAGTGGTGTGGTATCATTTAGAGTACCTTTTACAAATATCAATAAACCAAAGTCAAAAAGACCAACCACACACAAATCTACAAAAGATAGTAATAAACAAACAGCCAAACAGGTCAGCTCTGTGGTCCTACTCCTCTCTCAGCAGTCACCTTATTAATCTCCATTTACTCCTCTTCCTTCCTTTACTCTTTCATTTCCCATTTCACATTCATGGCCACCCAAACAACACAAACAAAACAAACAGTTTTTTGTTTTCAAGAATGGTAAGCAAATAGTAAAGTGGGACTTTTTTGTTTTAGCAGCGTGAAAAGGAGACCTTTTTTGTTTCTTTTGGTGAAACCCCATATTAAAAGGACCTGATTCTTGAATTTCTGATACGGGGTTTTAGCAGTTTTTTCTTTCGAAATGGTAAGCAAATGGGGGAAAGTGAAATTGGCTCTTGGTTTGAACCTTTGTGCTTATATTCCCAAAAGAACAATGGATGATAATGATGACAGTGGCAGTTCAACAGTTTCTGAGTCAGAAAGGCACTCCGGCGCCGCCCTTTTGTCGCCGGCGACGGCTGATTGGGACATTCCTCCGGCGACTCCAAGGTCACATGGGTTGAAGTTGTCCAAGAGCTTAAGTAGATCTTCTAAGGTTTGTTTTCCTTTTTTTTTAAATAATTCCTTTTTTTGTTTTCTTTATATTTTGGATGGCTATATTAGTGATTGTAGCTGAGGAAAGCTGTGAGCTTGGAAAAAGGAGGATTTAATGAAGAAAATTTCTAATACTAGTGTTTGTTTGGTAAGGAAAACATGAATTAGAAAATTTAGTATCAGGATTCCGGGGTGTGGCCTGACGGTCAATAAAGTCCGAGTTGAAATTCCACTAGAGCCAAAGAGAACACTAGGTGATTTTTTTTTATTTGCCTAAGCTTTGGTGGGCAGAGTTGCTTGTTACATGCCCTAGTGGAGATAGCAGGTATCCTGAGGAAGAATCGAGATGGACTAGACACCACCGTCATCAGAAAAAAGAAAAAAGGAAATTTGGGTCTTTCATCAATATATGAAGTGTTTGGTGGGAAAGGAACTACTAAAAGGGGAAGGAAATGGGTGGAAAACACCGAAACTTTTACCCCTCTAGTTTATTTGGTGATAATTTTGTTATTATTCCATTGAAGTTTGAATTTGCAATGGTTTAGTCTATTGTTTAATTTCTGCTTCTGCTGTTGCTATATGTCTATGCAAATTGTTTGAAATTACTGACTCCAGAATCAGTTCTCATTTTTTTTAAACTCTTGTTACTTTTCAAGTAGAGAAAAGTAGACCAATTCAAAGTGTTTGTTCTGTAACTAGCCATAATAGTTCTTTTCAGGACCCTTGTCATCTTTACTCGTTCAGGCGATTTAAACTTTGTTCTTTTCATCACTTTAGAAAGGAAAGCAACTTGTTCAGCAGCGTCTGTTGAAAATTCTTTATTTTGTAAACATGTATTCGTATTTTTGCGTTTGTCACCAACATGACCTCTTGTTCGTGTATTTTCTTTGAGTTTCGATGTTTGTTTTATTTACTTACTCTTCCATCTTTATCTTGATCACAAATTATGCCTGGTACATATTTATTTTTTATTGCGCAATTTGATCTTTCCAATTGAAAACCGTTTGATTTATCTTTTTCTGCTAAATCTTCTGTTTCTTTCCTCTATATTCTATTTGGATCATTGACTTAGCCGTGAGATTACCTATTTTTGGTGAATTTATAGACTGCAGAAGAAAACAAAAGTTCCCTTTCTTCAGCTGTCATTCTTTTCAGTACTGGTATTTGACTGATGTGGTCCATCTACTTGGCTTAAATTCATTTGTTTAGATGGAACTTTTTCTCGCTTGCATTGTATTTCAATTAAATTGGTTTATTATTCTTTTAATCACCTGACCAGTTCGTTTCTACTTTCAGAAAACTTGCTCGATATGTTTGGCTTCAATGAAGAGAGGAGACGGGCATGCTATATTCACTGCTGAATGTTCACATTCATTTCACTTCCAGTGTATTGCTTCAAATGTAAAACATGGAAATCAAGTTTGCCCAGTTTGTAGGGCCAAATGGAAAGAAATTCCTCTGCAGTGTCCCAGCCTTGATCCTCCCATTGGGAGGGCTAGAGTCAATCCTGTCGACTGGCCCCAAAATAATGCACTAATGACTGTAATACGTCGTTTACCAACAACCCGCCCAACTGCCAATCGGCATATTTCCCCATTATTTCAGTTTCCCGAGCCAGCCGTCTTTGATGATGATGAATCTTTGGGTAATCAACTCAACTCTACTGAGGAAAGTGCTTCAGATAAGAGTTTGATAAATGGTTGTGGCAACAGGAAAGTGAAGATTGAAAATTACCCTGAGGTTCTGGCAATCTCAAGGTCTAGTGCTTCAGATAACTTCACTGTGTTAGTCCAGCTGAAGGCTCCTGGTTCAGTTTCAGTACAAGATCCAAGTGGAAACCAGGTAAATTTGTCCCAGGTTTCCCAAACGCCTCGTGCTCCTGTTGACCTTGTCACCGTTCTTGACATAAGTGGAAGTATGGCTGGCACTAAACTTGCACTACTAAAACGGGCTATGGGTTTTGTGATACAGAATCTCGGTCCCAATGATAGGCTGGCAGTAATTGCCTTCTCTTCGACAGCTCGTCGTCTCTTCCCTCTTCGTCGGATGTCTGAAACAGGACGGCAGCAAGCACTGCAAGCAGTAAACTCCCTGGTTGCAAATGGAGGGACAAATATTGCTGAAGGCTTGAGAAAGGGTGCCAAGATAATGGAAGATAGTAGGGAAAAGAACTCAGTTGCTAGTATAATTCTGTTGTCTGATGGTCAAGATACATATACAGTCAGTAGTACTTCTGGTAGTAGCCGGCAGCAACCTAACTACAAGTTGCTTCTGCCTTTGTCCATTCATGGTGGAAATAGTTCAGGGTTTAAAATACCGGTACATGCCTTTGGGTTTGGTGCCGATCATGATGCTTCATCAATGCATTCGATATCGGAGATTTCAGGAGGAACGTTTTCTTTTATTGAGACAGAAGGTGTCATACAGGACGCTTTTGCTCAATGCATTGGAGGCCTTCTCAGTGTTGTAGTCAACGAGCTTCAGGTAAGTATTGAGTGTCTTCACCCGGGTGTCTACCTTAGCTCTTTAAAAGCAGGAAGCTATCCGAACCGCTTAATGTCTGATCGACGCATGGGAACAATTGACGTTGGAAATTTATATGCTGATGAAGAGAGGGATTTTCTGGTTTCAATCAATATCCCTACTGAATCTTCATGTGCAGAAACATCATTGTTAAAGGTTAAGTGTGTATATATGGATCCTTTCACAAAAGAAAAGGTTTCAGTCAGAAGTGAAGATCTTAGGATAAAGAGACCTGAAAAGGCTGGACAAGAGAGTATTTTGATTGAAGTGGACAGGCAGCAGAACAGGCTCCGAGCAGCTGAGGCAATGGAACAAGCGCGAGCAGCTGCCGAGAAAGGAGACCTAGTTGGTGCAACTTCCATCCTAGAAAACTGCAGAAAGCTGTTGTCAGAGTCAGAGTCTGCTAAATCTCATGATCGGCTTTGTGTGGCACTTGATGCGGAGCTCAAGGAGATGCAGGAAAGGATGGCAAGCAGACATGTATATGAAGCATCAGGAAGGGCATACGTCTTGTCAGGGCTGAGCTCACACTCGTGGCAGAGAGCAACAACACGAGGTGACTCTACAGATGGTTCAAGTCTTATCCAAGCCTATCAAACCCCTTCCATGGTCGATATGGTAACTCGCTCACAGGCTACGTTACTGGGAAGCCCTTCAGCTCAAAGACATGTTCGGCCATTGTGGTCATTTGCATCACAACCAAAGCCTAGGTAACAGTTACATAACCAAAGCCGAAGATGTCACTTCTGCTGCTCTTTAAGTCCTTCCTCTTTCTATTACTAATAGCCTTTGGAGTGGAGTGGAGTAAAAGGAAGGATGAGAAGTTTTTGAATATCCGCATATTGATGTCTATGCTTGTAAAGGAATAAACTTGGTGAAATGTGCAATATAGTTTTGGGAAATGGGATGTAAGGGCACACTAGTTAGGTTCTTGTGACTTCATTTTGGTCCTCCCTTGTTTTTGCTGTTTTTTGACTTCATTTTGTTGGGGGTGATGTATATAAGGTGAGATGGCATATATCTCTGGTTATAAGTTTGTAACCGTGGGATTTTCTTGGAGAACTGTCATTTATGTATAAAAAATCATGCAAAATGATTCTTTTCTTCGACTTTCTTGATTATTCCCTCTTCTTGCCTTTGCTTTTAAGTTTCAATCAAGAAGCTTTTGCAGTTTTGCGAAAGGCAGTTGAAAAATGAAAGTGGAATCAGCACTGATTGACTTCAAGAATTAAATTGTTCATCTTGTCTGGGGTCAAAGAATAAACATGAAAAGGTCTTTTCATGCTTTTATGTCTTGCTTTAGTTCGGGTGGTGGAAAAGGGTAACTTTTATTTTGAATTTTTTTCTCCATTGTAGAAGATAAGCTACATCTGTGAGGAAGTAAAAAAACACAGAAAAGTGAAAAGCTACTGGACAAAGTAGGAAGATTTTGTTTGGAGAGCCCATAAGACTTTATTTCGGATTTTGAATCCCTATTTATTTATTATTTATTTTTTGCCCAAGAAAATGCTAACCGGGGGGTTCAAGTTTGGTCGGGGGCCGTTTTGAATTTTTAAAAAACTTCTGGGGCAAACTTAAACATAATAAATAGGGTCTAATTTTGGCTCCAAACCAAACAGACCCTAAACAGCTATTCTCTTTCTCAACAGAAATATTCTGGTTCTTCAAGATCATTTAAGTTTGGAATGAAATTCAACATCATAATCACGATAAGCAGTGACTAGAAGTAATTTGTTGGAAGTTTCACTTCTTCCATTTTCCTAGAAAGCAGCGATTTTACACTTGAAGTGATATACAAGTGTGGAGCCCTAATTTTTTCATTTTTCTGATTTTTTGTTGTTCAGTGTACATTTATGCATTAGTATTATTTTTCTTTCTTATTTGCACACTTTTTATGTCCATTGTGCATAACAGTCATGACAAGAACGAAAAATAAAAGTAAACGGGATGAAATTGGAGATGAAAATAGTTTCAGAAACAGTATATCGGTAGGCAAGAGCAATGGACATTTAACGAATAATAAAGGTCGAGATTAGATGACGAAGAAATAGACAGTTTTTGTGTGTGTCTGAGTTTAGTAATAAACGAAAAAAGATTATTATACACCGATAAAAGAAGAAAATGATGCTGATGATGAGGGAGATGAAATTGTTGTTGATGAAGAAGTAGCAAGGGAAAATGATGGTGATAGTGAGGAAATTCAAAAATATTTTGAAGCAGCTAGACCTTATAACAGAGTTTAAAATTAGTAGTTGTTTTGGCAACTTTGTAAAACTGTCAAAATACTGATTTACATTCAGTGGACAAATGGTTCATTCACTTCTTCTTCGTTAAGTTAGAAACAGCGGGCGTAAGCAAGAAATGCGAATAAATAAATTTAATTATTATATTTCTAAACTAGAAATAGCTTTAGTCTATTGGTTTCGTTGAGTCAAAAGGTCCTGAGTTCCATTCTACTTCATCAAAATTTTTAACCACAGACAACTCTCTCAAATAGTTGCAAAAAAATACATGCTAGTTGAGGTTCGAACTTGACTTCTTAGAGCAAAATCATGTACATAACTGAAGCACCAAGAGACAATCTGTGTCAAGTGGTGTTATTTTTTCCTACTTATCCACCTCCTCACAATGCTAATAACTATTTAGTAAAATTTTCCGATGAGGCAGTGTCGCATGACACCGCTTTGTTAAACGTGCATCGCAACTGGTTAGAAAGTACGGGAAGAAGCGTGAGATGTGGTTCATAGAGGAGGGAGTTCCCTCTTGTTTTGGGCCGAGGGAGTTTGCGCTGGTAACAAGGTTGAATTGCGGGTAATTTTCCAAGGAGAAGAAGCTATTAAAAATCCATAAAAGAGGAGAGAAACTAGAGAACTTTGTTGAAATTTCAAGGCATGAACCCCAAATGCTCACTGATGCTCCTGAAACCGACTTTATTATAATACTTCAATTCGATAAAAATTAAGCAGTAGCCAAAGTAAAATTGCAAAACAAGAAACCAAACTAATTATAGAGCTAATGATCCGTTCCAGTAAGTCGCCATAAGTTAGCCTTTTGCCAATGGTCAAATTCTAAATGAAGATCAGTGCAATTGATGTCAGTGCCATAGTCAACATTATGCTGACGCTTTGCTCTGCAACCCCACTGGTGCCTGTAGTTGTAGTACTAGAATTCTTGGCGTCTGAACCTGCTGAACTAGAAGAGGAAGCTGGAGTTGAGGTTCCAGATGAAGTAGAAGTGGAATCTGCATCAGCTATTTTAAAGATCTTTGCATCTGGTGAATCTGCTGGGAGCTTCAGTATTGCTGCACACAAATAATTAGCCATTCAAGTTAAACAATATTCTTTAAAAGACTCTTACATTTCTCTTTTTGAATGGAAAATGAAAGGTTAAGGGCTGTTGCAAGAAAGTCTTTGGAGGAGTGATTTTATCCTCGTACAACTGACATTAGTTGTGTGAGGCCTCTTTTTATCTTACACATTTTGGTCCACAAAATTCCGGGACCACAAAATTTAGGCCTCACACAACTAGTATCACACAAACTTCATGCTTTTTACAAACACCCCAGAAAGTTCAGGGAGTTAACTTCCCAACAATTTTCCTTTTCTTAGCATTCAGACGTTACACAAGAATTACTCTCTCAATTCCAATTTATGTGGCAATATTTAAGGAGTTTTAAAAAAAAAGAACTTTTTTATACTTGTGGTTTAAAACATACCATAAATAAATATTCTTTTGGCTATAAAATTGTATGTCATTAAGAGTAAAATAGGAAGTTTAAAATTAAACTATTTCTAAATATAAAAAAGGTATCGATCATTTGGAACCGACTAAAAATGATAGTAAAAAAAGGGGGAACCCAGTGCATTAAACTCCTGCTATACGCGGGGTCTGGGGAAGGGCCGGACCACAAGGGTCTATCGTATGAAGTCATACGCTGCATTGATGCAAGAGGCTGTTTTCACGGCTCGAACCCATGACCTCCTAGTTACATGAAAGCAACTTTACCAGTTACCCCAAGGCTTCTTCATTATGACACAAAAAATGGGACAGTGAGTAATAGGCTAGTGAAATAAGAAGGATTAGTTACATGGGCAATCAGAGACTTTGGCATCAATATTACAAGCAGAGGGCATTTGAAGAGCCAAAGTAGTATTGATAGGGAGGCCTAAAGAGGGATCAGTGCTCTCTTTGATAAGAACACAAAGGCATTTAGGCTTAGCAGCTCTAACTTTCTGAGTATCCTCACAACATTCAGCAGTAGGCTTCTTTGCTGTGCCACTCACATATGGAATGCATGCTGCTAGAGTTGTGAGTTGGTCTGCGCAGTCTTTTTCGTCGTCTTCTATAGTAGCCATTGCTGCTACTGCTAATGTCACAACTAACATGCAGACCATTGATAACTTCTTCATCTTCTCAATGTCAACTTTCTTTCAACTCTTTGCTTTGTGTTCTTTTAGTGTAAGAGTATAGTATTGCTTGTATGCTATTCTCTATGTGTAGTGTATTCTTTTGGTTACAACCTGGTGGTTTATATACAGTTACTCTAAGACAAGGTATTTAATTCTTGCTCCCCACCTTAGGCCACATGTAATATAAGTGAATGAGTGTAGTTTCTAAGAAGGAGGACGTTCCATGCTAATGCATGAAAATAAACTGGTTTTAAGATTTGGACACCGATTATCCATAGATTAGGTTGACCTACAATAATTAATAACCTCTAGTAATTAAACCTTAGATAACTTGAAAATTCTTTACGCTAACAGTGTATATCATATCATACTATACTATAAGCATGAAGAATAAATGTTGAATTTGAAAGACCAAAATAACACTACAATTTTATTAGACTTTTATGCCCTTAAAAGTTATATTAATAATACCTTCAATATTAATAATAAAAGTTAGTTTTGTAACATTAAATTTAACTTGGGATTATCAAAGAATTTATTAAGGTACATTTATCTAAATACTTCACTTTACAAAGATAAACTCTTTAACTTCCGATGTGTATAATAATTTTTTTGAGCTAACATTTACATTTCTTACATTTTAATTATCTTCTCCTTCTATTTTTTTTAGCTTAAATATTCAAATTGTTATGATTTCTAAATGCAATTCTTTTCTTATAAATGCAATCATGATTCAAAGCATTTTACCATCCATGTACAAAACGATACAATTTTTTCAGTTATGTACTAATTATTTGGGATAGACGCGCAACGCGTGCCCAAGGACTAGTACAAAATAAAAAAAAGAGAGAGGCTAGATTTTAACAAATACTATTGCTCCCTCCAGTTCACTTTAATTGATTTTTTGGTCTTTTTTGTGGTTCATAATATTTGATTTTTCAAATATCAAAAAGGAATTAACTTTTTTTTTCTAAAGTTACCATTGAAGTAAAAAAAACCTAGGAGTATTTGTTATATTTTCAATCAACCAATTAAGGTTAATTTGGTTAATTTTATTATTAATTAGCGCTAAAAGATAAATTCTTTAATATATGTTAAAAGCTAAAAAAATCAATTAAATTTAGGGTTTAGGTTTATCAATATAAAGTAATTCGTGTGAGTAGCCATAATTACACCAAATTAGACTGAGAACTTTTCAAATTTTGAGAAGGGCTGAGCTGTATTTATAGCCTGAGACAGTAAGAGATAACAAAATTTATGATACACGCTTGGAGAAATGTAATTGCGCTTTCCAAGAAATGACAAATTTAAGCGTAAATGTCTGGTTTTTGGATTCCCAAGAATTCACCATAACCTCCAATTAATCCTCAGGGTTAATTTATCTCTTCTGCTCCTTCCCACGAAGAATTACTCTCGAGATTAAATTTAAAAAGAGCTTATTTCATATTTGGTTAGAAAAAAAATTAAGATATAATTAATTTTGAGATTAGTTATTTCGCAATTATAATATTTTTTTATTCCATAAAAAAGTGAAATAACTAATTTCGGGATAATTTTTTTTCTAACCAAACGACGATGGTTTGCCATTCATTGATCAAGTGTTCTCACCCTCGTTGAAAATCAAAAACAGTGATACTCTATTATTTATTGTTATTTAATGATTTTGCACTGCGCACTGCAAGTCTACCCCCATTATAAGAACGAAGGTAAGAGACATGGAATATTTTGTAGGCGGGATATTCAAATCGAATCGAAAAATTTCATCAAATCGAAAAGTCAAACTAAATCGACTGAAAAAGAAAAAATTATACGTCACATCAAGCATTACACTGTATTTATCATTCGTAGCTATACTTTCAGCAAATTTACCATTCGTAGCTATATTTGAATTTTATAGCAAATCAATAAAATAAGAAATTAATTGTTTTGAACTGAAACAATATAGCAACAAGCTCTTATAGCTCACTTGGTTAGAGCGTCTGCTTAGCTAGCGTATGTCTTGACTTCGAATCTCAACAAGAACATTTTATTTTTTTGTATTTCTGTATTCGCCTTAGTTGTATTCGTTACACGACCAAATAGAGTCGATACAGGTTATATCCTTTGTATATATCCCTATATACAGGTGATACAAATTGTATCCTTTGTATACACCCTTATATTTCGTCTTGATTACAGTTGATACATATTGTATTCGTTGTACGAATGCATTCGTTTGGCGAACAAATACAGTAGACATGGGTTGTATTCGTTGCGCATTTGAATACAAACGATACAAGTTAATAACAATTGAACATTAGCTACGAATGGTAATTAGACAAATTATAGCTATTATGTTCTATATTATAGTGGTTTATGAAAATTCTTCATTAAAACCCTCAATTAGGTTTGGTTAGATTTGGTTTGGTATTAAGTAAAAAAATCTGAACCAAACCGACATATAAATATATAATTTTTATATACTTCTAAGACTTTATATAAAATTTTCTTTAAATAACGTCTAGAAATATTTTGGATCCTCTCATGAGATGTACGATTTAATAGAACTATGAAGTGCACTCATTGTTATTTACTTTAAATAATAAGTTGTATCACTTTCTTGTCAAGTGCTATTGAAATGCGTCAATCATCTCTTTGTTCTTCCATATTCATATGTCAAGATTACTTATATCTTTTTCGAATTTGAAATGACATTTCAATAATTTAAAATTAAATAAAATATATCATTATTTAGGTGGCATATTAATTTGTATGTTTAATTATTAAATTTGATTAATCTTGAAAGCGTACATCAAGAAAAAATTATTGTTAGACGAGTAAGAAAATAACTATCATGTGTATTAAAATATTCTCCCATAAGAATATTGTAATAGATCATATGTTTGTTATTTTTTTCAATTTTTACCAAATATATGATCACTTATCAAAACTTTATCTATAACTTTAACAAAGTAAGATTGAAAAAATATTCATGTGATAAAAAATACGAAAAATCCGACAAACCCAAACCAATCAAAACCGATATAGTTGGTTACACCCCTAGTTGGCAGAACCTTACAACTCTTTAATTTTTGAACCCCTAATTATTTTTTGTTACGACCCAAATCTCACAAGGTCGTGATGGTGCCTAGTCCAACCCGTTAGGCAAATCAACCAAAATAAACATAACTCAAACTATAGATCTTCCAATAAATAATGAATTAAGAATATGAAATTTAACGCAAGCTACCCCAAGTACTAGTGTTACAAGTCATGAACAACTAAGATTAGGATTTTAGCATAGATATGAAAAAAAAATACATTATTTAATTATACATAAACAGAAATTAAGTTCTAAACTACCATGAAAAAGATGGCAGCTAATGACTGGAATGCTAATGTATTCAATGCTCGCCCTCGAACTCCGCAACAGCTCAGCAAAAAAATCTACATGCAAGGTGCAGAAGTATAGTATGAGTACAACCGACTCCATGTACTCAGTAAATATCAAGACTAAACTTAACAAGTAGTGGCAAGTTTTGGTCATAAGATACTCACTTTATATAACTTGTGCAGTTCATAAGTATATACAATAATAGAGAAACAACCAAGATACAACGGATCTCAATAGTAATGTCACGACCCAATTCCCCCTATAGGTCGTGATGGCGCCCAACATTACTGCTAGGCAAGCCAACCGGGAACTAACTCTGTGATCCTCTCTTTTAAAGATTTAAAATAGTTGATTTTTAGTTTATGCGTAAATAAGAAGTAAGAGTTTAATAAAAATGCAAGATCAAAATTTTCAAGCAAGTGAGATAAGTAAAATAACCCCAAACCATCAAGTGTCTACTAGCATAAATCTCCAAGACCTGGTGTCACAAGTGTATGAGCTACTAGTAGAATATACAAAAGAGTACTACACTACTGTCCGAAACGAAATAGACAGAAAATAAAGCAAAGGAAGACTCAGGTTGCTACAGAACGGGCTCGGAAGGCAGCTCACCACAAAGTCTCGTAGTAGTCAAGGATACGCGCCTGACTGATATCCAGATGCACCTTCCTCAGATCTTGCACATTCAGTGCAGAAGTGTAACGTGAGTAAATAAACAACATGTACGCAGTAAGTATCTAGTCTAATCTCAAAGAAATAGTGATGAGGGGCCGACTTTGACACTTACTATGGGCCAACAATAAAATATATAAAATTCTAATTAAACATGGGATATATAAATGACAATAGAACTCGAAATCAAGCAACAAATAAATAATCATTTCACCGATAGTAAGTACCAAATCAATTTCCCTCATTTAACCATTTAACCTCTCAAGCCAATAAAATAATATCAATTATAATTGGGCTCCCAGTATTATTACGCACGAATTATGCCGAGGACGTACGGCCCAATTCAAAATACATATACTGTGTGCACTGCCGAGGGTCGAACGACACGAACCATAGATGCATCTATTAACCTGCCAATGCGAATGGCCCGCTCCCATGAGAGTAGTGAAAATTTACCCCGCTCGCGGAATATACTTGTGACACGGTTGAACATAGATTTCTCAAGTTATCATAATATCCCTCAACTCTTTCCAAAACAAGAAATTCAACTGGAAACTTTTAAAATATTGAAATCCTCAACCTCCGCTCAATTCAAGACAATTAATAAGCATAATTAATTAACGGTGTCAACAAAGCATGTGTAAACGTAAACTACCCAGACATAAGCATAATTAGTAGCTACGTACGGACTCTCATCAACTCGTGCGTACGTAGCCCCCATAAATAGAAGCACATATTAATTAAATTCACCAATGGGTTTAATTCCCTCTTACAAGGTTAGAAAAGAGACTTATCTCGTCTCAAAGCCTACTTTCCGGTCCAAGATTGTGCTTAAACCCTCAATTTGGTGCCAAACAACTTGAAACTAATCAAATGTTATATAAAATAGTTAATACATGCTCAAAAGTTCATATCCTAATTATTAAAGTGATTACCCAACCCCAATTAAAAAATTCCTAAAATTTACCCCCGGACCCACGTACCTGGATTCCGAAAATTTTTAGAGGAAATCGTCACCCATAACCTTAAGAACTCAAATATACAATTTTCATCTCATTCCATAACTATTTTCGTAGTTAAAATTTTATTTTTATCAAGACTTAGGTTTTTCATATAAACCCATGTTTTTCATAAATTTACATGTTAAAATCTACCCATAATCTATGTATTAAACTCATATTAGGTAAAAATTACTTACCCTCAATAGCTAGGTTGAAACTCCCCTTTTGAAGCTCCAAAATCGCCCAAGAGTGCAATAAATGAACCTAAAAATGGCTAAGTCCCGATTTTAAAACTCTCTGCCCAACTGCCCTCTCCTTCGCGAATGCGGAACAGGCCTCGCGTTCGCGAAGGCATTCGGTCCATGCCCAGGAAAACTTGGCCTACGCGAAAGCGACAGGGGACTCGCGAACGCGAAGGTTTACCAGCCTTGCCCTACGCGAACGCGAGGGCACCTTTGCGAACAGAAAGAGCAATGACACTGACCCCCTCCCCCTCAGGTCCCTTCCTGCTATGCGAACGCGTGGGGGACTTCGCGAACACGAAGGGCTAATTAACCCACTTCCCAAATCCTTCTTCCCAAATGTGAGAGGGCATACGCGAATGCGAAGAAGGAAACCAGAGCTGGAAAAATCTGGTTTCTTTAACTTGGCTCCTGGTGGTCCGAAACACACTCGAGCCCATCGGGACCCCGTCCAACCATACCAACAAGTCTATAAATATAATACAGACCTGCTCGAACTCTCGGAATGCATAAAACAACAACAAAATCAAGAATCACACCCCAAAACCAAATTGAATCAAGTTTTGAACTCCAAGTTTCCAAATCGCTCCGAACGCGCCGAATCATACTTAGACTACTCGGAATGACACCAAATTTTGCATACAAGTCTTAAATCACCATAAGGAACTATTCCCAGGCTCGGAATCCCAAACGGACCTTGATTACTCCAAAACCTACTCCAAACCAAATTTAAAGAACTTTAAAATCTTTAAAGAGCCAGCTTTCACTATTGGGCGTCGAAACGCTCCCGGGTCATCCAAAACCTAATCTGAACATATGCCCAGGTCCTAAATCATTATACGAACCTATTGGAACCATTAAATCCTGATTCCGAGGTCGTTTACTCAAAATTTTGACTGAAGTCAAACTTAGCCTTTTTGGCCAACCTTAAGGAACCAAGTGTTCCGATTTCAACCCGAACTCATCCAAATACCGAACTAACCATACTCACAAGTCACAAAACAGTAAAAGCAAATACGGGGAGCCTAATTTAGGGGGAATAGGGTTCTAGAAAGCAAAATGATCAGTCGGGTCGTTACATTCTCCACCTCTTAAACAAACGTTCGTCCTCGAACGGGTCTAGAATGATACCTGGAGTGCTGAATAAGTGTGGATATCTACTCCGCATGTCCTCCTCGGACTCCCAAGTCGCCTCCTTGACTGGTTGGCCCCTCCACTGAACCTTTACCGTGAAAATCCTCTTGGACCTCAACTGGCAAACCTGCTTATCAATAATGGCAACTGGCTCCTCCTCATATCCCAGGCTCTCATCTAACTGAATTGTGCTGAAGTCTAACACATGTGACCTGTCGGCATGATACCTCCGGAGCATAGATACGTGGAAAATCGGATGAACTCCTGATAGACTGGGAGGCAAATCAAGCTCATAAGCAACCTCCCCAACTCGTCTCAACACCTCGAATAGACCTATTAACCTTGGGCTCAACTTGCCATTCTTCCCGAACCTCATGATCCCCTTCATCGGCGAGACTTTCAAGAGAACCTTCTCGCCCACCATGAATGATAAATCACGTACCTTCTGATCTGCGTAACTCTTCTGTCTGGACTGTGTTGTGCGAAGTCGCTCCTGAATTAACGTTACCTTTTCCTAGGCATCCTTCACCAAATCGGTACCATATAACTTAGCCTCACCGAGCTCAAACTATCCGATGGGAGAATGACATCGCCGACCATATAAAGCCTTAAATGGAGCCATCTCGATGTTGGACGGATAACTGTTGTTGTAAGCAAACTCGGCCAAAGGAAATAATCGATCCCACTGCCCTCCAAAGTCAATCACACATGCCCTGAGCATGTCCTCCAAGATCTGAACTGTCCGCTCTGATTGCCCGTCGATCTGTGGATGAAATGCTATGCTGAGCTCTACCCGGGTCTCCAACTCACTCTGTACCGCTCTCCATAAATGTGAAGTAAACTGAGGGCCTCTATCTGATATGATAGAAACAGGCACACCGTGCAACCGGACTATCTCCTGAATATAAATCTGGGCCAACCTCTCCGAAGTATATGTGGTCACCACTGGAATGAAGTGTGCCGACTTGGTCAACCTGTCGACAATGACCCAAACTGTATCAAACTTCTGCAAGGTCCGCGGCAACCCAACTACGAAGTCCATAGTAATGCGCTCACATTTCCACTCAGGTATAGTCATCTGCTGGAGTAGGCCACCTGTCCTCTGGTGCTCATACTTAACCTGCTGGAAATTTAGACACCTCGCAACATATATGTATTTCTTCATCCGCTACCACCAATAATGCTACCTCAGGTCGCGATACATCTTCGTAGTACCTGGATAAATAGAATACCGTGAACGGTGTGCCTCCTCTAGAATCCTCTCCCTTAGGCCATCGACGTTAAGAACACATAGACGACCCTGGAGTCGCAGAACACCATCCTCACCGATAGTAACCTCCTTGGAACCACCCTGTAGTATCGTCTCCCCGAGAACCAACAAATGCGGATCATCAAACTGTAGAGTCTTGATCTGCTCAAATAGTGAAGACTGGGCAACGACACATGCAAGAACTCGACTGGGCTCTGAAATATCCAACCTCACAAGTCTGTTAGCCAAGGGCTGAATGTCCAAAGCTAATGTCCTCTCCTCTACTGAGATAAATGCCAAGCTACCCATACTCTCCGCCTTTCTGCTCAAGGCACCCGCAACTACATTCGCCTTGCCCGGATGATAAAGAATAGTAATGTCATAGTCCTTTAGTAACTCAAGCCACCTGCGCTGCCTCAAATTGAGATCCCTTTGCTTGAACAAATGCTGCAAGCCACGATGATCAATGTAAACCTCATAAGACACACCATAAAGATAGTGCCTCCAGATCTTAAGAGCATGAACAATAGCGGCCAACTCTAAATCATGTACAGGATAATTCTTCTCATGGGGCTTCAGCTGACATGAAGCATATGCAATAACTTGCCCATCCTGTATCAATACACAACCCAAGCCAATGCGCGAAGCATCGTAATACACGGTATACATCCCCGAACCAGAAGGCAACACTAGAACTGGTGCAGTAGTCAGAGTTGTCTTGAGCTTCTGGAAGCTCGCCTCACAATCGTCGGACCAACGGAACGGAGCACCCTTCTGGGTCAATCTAATCAAAGGTGCTATAATAGATGAGAAGCCCTCCACGAATCGGCGATAATAACCTGCTAACCCCAAGAAGCTCCTGATCTCAGTCGCCATAGAAGGACGAGGCCAACTCTGAACTGCCTCAATCTTCTTAGGGTTCACCTTAATACCCTCGCCGGATACAACATGCCCCAAGAATGCTACAGAATCTAGACAAAACTCACACTTGGAGAACTTAGCATATAGATTATGTTCCGGCAAGGTCTGAAGAACCACTCTCAAGTACTGCTCGTGCTCCTTCATGCTGCGCGAGTAGATCAAAATGTCATCAATGAAGACAATGACGAACGAATCAATATAAGGCCTGAACACCCTATTTATCAAATCCATAAATGCCGCTGGGGCATTATTCAAACTGAAAGACATCACTAGAAACTCATAATTGCCATATCTAGTCCGGAAAGCAGTCTTCGGAACATCTAAATCCCGAATCTTCAACTGATGGTACCCCGATCTCAAGTCGATCTTGGAGAACACCTTGGCACCCTGCAACTGGTCAAAAAATCATCAATCCGTGGTAACGGGTACTTGTTCTTAATGGTAACTTTGTTCAACAGGTGGTAATCAATGCACATCTGCATAGTCTATCCTTCTTCTTCACAAATAACACTGGTGCACCCCAAGGTGATACACTCGGCCTGACGAACCCCTTTGCTAGCAACTCCTCAAGTTATTCCTTCAACTCCTTCAATTCTTTCAGAGCCATACGGTAATGTGGGATGGATATAGGTTGGGTACCTGGAGCCAAATCAATGCATAAATTGATATCACGATCTGGTGGCATGCCTGGAAGATCAGAAGGAAACACATCGGAGAACTCCCGGACTACGGGTACTGAATCAATTGTCGGAGTCTCTGCGGTAGTATCCCAAACATAAGCTAGATAAGCCAAATAACCCTTCTCAACCGTGTGTCGGGCCTTCATAAAAGAGATAATATGACTAGGTGTGCTGACAGATGAACCCTACTCCAATCTAGGCAACTCTGGTATCGCCAAGGTAACAGTCTTGGCATGGCAATCAAGGATGTCATGATATGGAGATAACCAGTCCATGCCCAGGATAACCTCAAAGTCAGTCATATCGAGCAGTAGAAGATCTGCTCTAGTCTCATAACCACAAAATGTAACAATGCAGGACTGATAGACCCGATCCACAACAACATAATCGCCTACTGGATTGGATACATAAACAGGAGTACCCAAGGACTCACGAGGAACATCCAGGAAATGAGCAAACAAAGACGACATATATGAATAGGTAGACCATGGATCAAATAATACCGAAGCATCCCTACCGCAGACAGAAATAATACATGTGATCATGGCATCTGAGGCCACTGCATCTGGTCTAGCCGGGAAAGCATAGAATCTAGTTGGAGCGCCCCCTGCCTGGCCTCCATGTTCCTGGCCCCCACCTGTATGGCCTCCGCCTCTAGGACGGCCCCTGCCCACCTGCCCTCTGCGTATGGGAGGCCAGACGGCTGGTGCGGCTATTAGTGCTGTAATTATGGGCTGCTGACCCTGCTGCACTGCCTTGCCCTGAAGTATGGGACAAAATCGCTTCATGTGGCCAGGATCTCCGCACTCTTAACAACCCCTCGGAGAGGTGGACTGATCCCCCGAGGTCTGACCCTGATGGCTTAAATACCCACTGGAAGAACCCTGGATAGCTGGTGGGCGGTAGGAACTCTCTAGCATGGCGCTGAAATAGGGTCGAACTGGAGGACCCCGAGGAGGCGGCGGTGCTGGATATGTAGGCCTGCTCGGCTGACCTCTCCCAAACTGACCTCTACCCCAAGATGGAGCACCACTTAATCCTCTCGAATGACGGAACCGCTTGTCCCGCGACATCTGCTCTCGGTCCCGCTGATGATAACCCTCAATCCTCCGAGCTATCTCTACAACCAGCTGGTAAGAGGTCCCCATCTCAACATCTCGGGCCATAGTGGCCCGAATATTGGAGTGCAACCCCGCAACGAACCTTTATACCCTCTCTGTCTCAGTAGGAAGTATCATAAGTGCATGGCGAGACAATTCAGAGAATCTCGCCTCATAATCGGTCACTGACATCTGGTCCAGCCGGAGCTGCGCAAACCGCAACTCTTCCCTCTGGGAGGATGGAATATACCTATCCAAGAAAAGGCGTGTAAACTGATGCCAAGTCATGGGAGGAGAACCTGCTGGTCTACCGAGAAGATATAACTGCCACCATCTACAGTCCCTGCCCTCCACCTGGAAAGTAGTGAAATCTACTACGTGGGACTCTAATATACTCATGTTGTGCAGTCTATCCCTGCACCGATCAATGAAGTCCTGGGATCCTCAAGTCGCTCACCCCCGAAGACAGGAGGGTGTAGCCTAGTCCATCTGTCCAGTAGCTTCTGTGACTTACCGGTCGCAGTTGGTCTGGGCTCAGTTACAGCTTCTGCCACTGGCTGGGCTCCGCCCGTGGGTAGTATGCCCGGGGTCTGATATATAGCAGCTGCATGCCCAAGAGCCTGAGCAGTAGGGGTCTGTGTTCCTCCTCCTGCCTGAGATATTGTTGGGTCTGCTGGAAATAAACCAGCCTGGGTCATAGTATCCCTGAACCATAGCATATGGCCCATAACCTCCTAAACTCCCGGTGCGGACATGAAATCCACCGGGGTTGGCTCTGCTGTAGGCATCTCGCCCTGCTCCTCGATAATAGGATCCTCTACTAGATCCGCTGGTGGTATAGCTGGGGCCACTCTAGGACGTCCTCATCCCCTACCTTGGGCTGGTGCCCTCCCCCGGCCTCTAACTCGGCCTCTGGCAATAGGGGGAGCAGCTCCTCCCAGGTCTGGAACATCCGCCGTGCGAGTTCTCACCATCTGTGAGAGAATAAGAGAAAGACACTTAGTATAACATCAACTGCACGATAGGAGATGAAGAAAGAGTAGTTTCCTAACACCCTATAGCCTCTCGAAGATAAGTACAGACGTCTCTGTACTGATCCACAAGACTCTATTAGGCCTGCTCATAACTTATGAAACCTATGTGAACCTAATGCTCTGATACCATGTTATCATGATCCAATTCCCCTTATAGGCCGTGATGGCGCCTAACGTTACCGATAGGCAAGCCAACCGGGAACTAACTATGTGATCCTCTCTTTTAAAGATTTGAAATAGTTGATTTTTAGCTTATGCATAAATAAGAAGTAAGAGTTTAATAAAAATGCAAGATCAAAATTTTCAAGCAAATGAGATAAGTAAAATAACCCCAAACCATCAAGTGTCTACTAGCATAAATCTCCAAGACCCGGTGTCAAAAGTGTATGAGCTACTAGTAGAATATACAAAAGAGTACTACACTACTGTCCGAAACGAAATAGATAGAAGATAAAGCAAAGGAAGACTCCGGCTGCTGCAGAACGGGCTCGGAAGGCAGCTCACCACAAAGTCTCGTAGTAGTCAAGGATGTGCGCCGGACTGATATCCAGATACCCCAGCCTCAAATCCTGCACATTCAGTGTAGAATTATAATGTAAGTACATAAATTACATGTACCCAGTAAGTGTCTAGTCTAATCTCGAAGAAGTAGTGACGAGGGGTCGACTTCGACACTTACTATGGGCCAACAATAAAATATATAAAATTCTAATTAAACATGGGATATATAAATGACAATAGAACTCGGAAGCAAGCAACAAATAAATAATCATTTCACCGATAGTAAGTACCAAATCAATTTCCCGCATTTAACCATTTAACCTCTCAAGCCAATTAAACAATATCAATTATAATTGGGCTCCCAGTATTATTACGCACGAATTATGCCGAGGACGTATGGCCCGATCCAAAATACATATACATATATTGTGTGCACTACCGAGGGTCGAACGATACGAACCATATATGCATCTATTAACCTGCCGAGGCGAACAGACCACTCCCATGAGAGTAGTGGAAATTTACCCCGCTCGCAGAATATACTTGCGATGCGGTTGAACATAGATTTCTCAAGTTATTATAAGATACCTCAACTCTTTCCAAAACAAGAAATTCAACTGGAAACTTTTAAAATATTGAAATCCTCAACCTCCGCTCAATTCAAGACAGTTAGTAAGCATAATCAATTAATGGTGTCAACAAAGCATGGTGTAAACCTAAACTACCCGGACATAAGCATAATTATTAGTTACGTACGGACTCTGGTCACTTCGTGCGTACGTAACCCCCACAAATAGAAGCACATATTAATTAAATTCACCTATGGGATTAATTCCCTCTAACAAGGTTAGAAAAAAGACTTACCTCGTGTAAAAGCCTACTTTCCGGTCCAAGATTGTGCTTAAACCCTCAATTCGGTGCCAAACGACTTGAAACTAGTCAAATATTATATATAAAAGTCAATACATGCTCAAAAGTTCATGTCCTAATTATTAAAGTGATTACCTAATTCCGATTGAAGAATTCATAAAATTCACCCCCGGGCCCGGATTTCGGAAATTTTCGGAGGAAATTGTCATCCATAACCTTAAGAAGTCAAATATATAATTTTCATCCCATTCCATAACTATTTTCGTGGTTAAATTCTTATTTTTATCAAGACCTAGGTTTTTCATCTAAACCTATATTTTCCATAAATTTACATGTTAAAATCTACCCATAATCTATGTATTAAACTCATATTAGGTAGAAATTACTTACCCTCAATAGCTAGGTTTAAATCCCCCTTTTTGAATCTCCAAAATCGCCCAAGAGTGCAATAAATGAACCCAAAAATGGCTAAGTCTGAATTTTAAAACTCTCTGCCTAGTTGCCCTCTTCTTCGCGAATGCGGAACAAACCTAGCATTCGCGAAGGCAATCGGTCCAGGCCCAGGAAAACTCTGCCTACGCGAACACGACAGGGGACCCGCGAACGCGAAGGCTTACCAGCCCTGCCCTACACGAACGCGAGGGCACCTTCGCGAACACAAAGAACAATGACACTGGTCCCCCCCCCCCCAGGTCCCTTCCTTCTACGTGAACGCGTGGGGGACTTTGCAAACGCGAAGGACTAATTGCCCCACTGCCCAAATCCTTCTTCACGAAAGCGAGAGGGTGTACGCGAACGCGAAGAAGGAAACTAGAACTAGAAAATTCTGGTTTCTTTAACTTGGCTCCCGGTGGTCCGAAACACGCCCGAGCCCCTCGGGACCCTGTCCAAATACACCAACAAGTCTATAAACATAATACGAACCTGCTCGAACTCTCAGAATGCGTAAAACAACAACAAAACCAAAAATCACACCCCAAAGCCAAATTGAATCAAGTTTTGAACTCCAAGTTTCCAAATCGCTCTGAACGCGCTGAATCATACATAGACTGCTCGGAATGACACCAAATTTTGTGTGCAGGTCTTAAATCACCATACAGAACTATTCCCAGGCTCAGAATCTCAAACGGACCTCGATGACTCCAAAACCTACTCCAAACCAAATTTAAAGAACTTTAAAACCTTCAAAGAGCCAACTTTCACTATTGGGCGCCAAAATGCTCCCGGGTCATCCAAAACACGATCCGAACATACGCCCAAGTCCAAAATAATCATACGAACCTATTGAAACTGTCAAATCCTGATTCTGAGGTCGTTTACTCAAAATGTTGACTAAAGTCAAACTTAGCCTTTTAGGTCAACCTTAAGGAACCAAGTGTTCTGATTTCAACCCGAACTCTTTTCCAAATCCCGAACTAACTATCCTCACAAGTCATAAAATAGTAAAAGCACATACGGTGAGCCTTATTTAGGGAAACGGGATTCTAAAAAGCAAAACGACCGGTCGGGTCGTTACAAGTAAGGTGCACAGTCCAAGACAAAGATATTAAGCATACTTGTTCAGATAACAAGGTCAAAAGCATATATAAATGTACTCAATCCACATGTAAGGGAGTTATGCAACAAGTAGCATAAACTCGAATGCCTCTACATGAGTCTATAATGGCTATACATGGTAAAGTTTCAAATCTTACATAGATCTGACACCCTTCAAGTGCCCAACAACCTGCTAACAAGTCCCACACATATATAAAATTCATGAATATGTATATATGGATGATATGCATGAATACCTCCATATAAGTCTAGTATGTCTATGCTATAAAGACTTAATCCTTACAACAATGGCACTCCCAGTGCCCCGATACCCTAGTGCCAAATCACATGTACACCAACAAGAGGATTATGGATCGATAGGATCCGAGGACTCGAGTTTGACCATATGAGCCCAAGTTATCTATTTGTTGACTTTTGAAAATTGAATAAAGATTGAAGCTTTGTTGGTTGGATTTAATTTTTATAGCTTTATTTGACCTCATTGAGTATTATTTGGACTAGATTGAACTTGTTTGATGAATCTACAAAAGGCTGATTTTTAAGAATTGAGCTAGCGTAAGAAAAGGTAAGTATCTTGCTTAACCTCGACTTGAAAAAATATTTTCTAAAATGTACTTATGTGCCACATGCTACGTATTTGGGATTGAAGTATAAGCGAGGTGACGAATGTATATGCGGGCGCCAAGGTTGTACCATGTTTCGGGTATGTTTTAGTCTATTTTGTGCCTTATTTGGTATATGCTTCTATCACTCCCCAAACCTGGGGAGGCGTGGCCAGAACCCGATGCCATACTTGGTCCAAGCGTACCACTCTGTAACTATAAACTCTGGAGGTGTATCACTCAACTTCGGCCGACGAGGCCTTATTCTAAATTATATGAAAATAATGTTTATCTCATCTGAGGGGTAGACATATCCAAAATCTCATATACATAATTGTACAGGCTGACGAGGCTGCCATGAATGTCTTATAACCAGCAATACCAAATTGAACATTCACACAGGGCTGACAAGGCCACAATACAAATATACAAAATATACAAGACTCATCTATAAACCTCTAGAGATAACAGAACTATATCATGGTCGGGACAGGTCCTCGACCTACCCATCAAACTTGTATTTACAAAATGGACTCCAAAGTCTAGACCTGGTAAGTCCGGGGGAGTGGAGCTTACCAATCAAGCTGATATTTGGCTCTGTCTACTAGGAAGGTATATCCAGCTGTTTATCAGGACCTGAAGGCATGAAATGCAGCATCCCTGGCAAAGGGATATCAATACAAAATAATGTATAGAGTATGTAAACTGATAGAATAACTAAAAGCTGAAACCGAGCTAATAATATAATAACTGAAAGTAATTGGGAGTCAAAGATGATCTGAAGATATGCTTACCTGCTGATACTGACTCAATTCTCTCAATATAGTAAGTAAAATAGCTATCCGACCCTATAAGGCTCGGTATGTGTAATTTATCTACCGTAGTAGGCTCGCTCATAGGCGCTCGACCATACTAAGATCGGTATCTCAACCATTTTGGGCTCTCTTATAAGCGCTTAGCCATAATAGGCTCGGTATATAACTTACCATATCCTCAGAGGTTGCCTAATAGGGTCCTGCCCATCGATTATACCTCAATGATGGTGAAAATATTGTAATATTATGTGTGTGTGTGTGTGTATATATATACCCTCTGCTCTCATGACTGAAAGAAAATGACACTTAACTGAATATAAAATCCCGATAAGGGAGAATACTATAACTTATGAGACTAAAATAATATACATGAATTTAGGAGCACGAACTTCTCGTTATCAAACGCATTTAGTTACGGGATCATGCCAAAATGAAGGAAAGGTTTAGCATTAACATACCTCGATCTCCTTGTCTCTTCAATACTTTCCAAGCAATCCACAAAATAACTCAATCTACAGTGTACAACAAGGTCTATGATTAATGCTAAGAAGGAACTTAATTTGAATCTTCTAAGTTAGTAACTTCTCTATATATATTTGGACAACATCTCCCCTATAACTTTGACTTACTCCAACTCCACACATCAACCACAACAACTAGAGCAATACAATAAGAACAACATCAATAATACGGTATAAAATATTTTATTAACAAGTCATCAACATATCACGACGAGGGGCAAGCTCGGATTGAATCCCTTTAACGCCCTTCAACCGCATTATCATTCATCATTTAACTTAAAAACATGTACAGCATGATATTAAGTACAATTGGAGTACTTCCAACCTCCTATTCATCTCCTAATTCACACTCAAACAGCCCAACAATCCAACAACAACAATAAATATAATTTTCTATTGTTATGTTGTCCTTCCTCTTCTTATTAACAATACCAACATCAAGTTCGAGATATAGACAATATATTCATAATAACAACATCATAAACAAGTCATTTTCCATGGTTTCCATTCATTTAATATTCATGAAAACAACCTTTCTAAAGCAGTCCATTAAGAACAATAACATCTCAAACTATTTCAAGTCTCCTCTTGTAGTATCTTGCTCAAATAATGAAACCAATATACACACAACTTCAAGCACAGGTAGTAGATTATTATACATACCTAAACCGGCAGCAACCACTTGAAATTTATACCAAACATAGCTCACAACAATCCTCAATGACAACGCAACCTCAAAGAGGTGTTCTTCTTTACTAGAACTAACTTTTAATATTGAAATATGGTGTAATCACTTTGGAATCATCCTTGAACCCTGCTAATCTGTTTAAGAGGGTTAGAAGGAGTTTGGGTATGAATTTTTATTGAAAAATTGCGCAAAAATAGTCGTGCAAATCATTTTTAAAGTGAAGTAGTCCGACAAACGCCTAAGTGGGTTCGTTAGGGAGTTGCTTTCGCGGTCTCGCGAAAACACAAATATCTCTCTATTCCGACGTTGTATTGACGAACGGTTTAATGCGTTGGAAACTATACTTGTAGATATTCAATTTGGTGGATGGATCATACCGTAAATCCAAGTATATTGGGACAAAATCTCAGTGACATTAGACCCAAATTTCAGTACAATTTAGGAACGTAACTTCTGATGACTTTCATTGAATTTTGTTCGACAACTCGTTTGACTTCAAAAAATTAACACACGACTATCATACGAATAAAATAACTCATAACATAACCTTCTTATCATTTTAATCAGCCTAGTCTTACCCCAAAAGTATGGGTTATAACATTCCTAACTTGTCGACTTTCGACGAAACTTATGTTTTTCAATTTGTTTAGCTTCTAAAACCTCTATCCCTCTAGGTACTTATTGTTCATGATCTTAAATATTTGTAACCTCCAAGGTAACATGATTAAATTAATTTATGTACTTTCAAAGATGATCTTATTTACGAGCTTACATCCGTTGACTTACGATGTACTTTTATGTACGAAAACATGGGGTGCAACATCATTCCCCCCTTTGGAACATTCGTCCTCGATTATTGACTGATGCACTTATGAATGTCATAACCTACAGCTCTTACAAATAATTTAATACTATCCTTGCCATCTAGGCAACTGTTCTATGAATTAATCCAAAGGTCGGTGCATTCCCCCCTTTATGCCTCTTTCTCATAGCACGAGTTATGATCAGAATTCTTCCAATCTCGTAATTGTTCTTACCTTCTGTCATGAAGCCTATACGACTTTATCCTTGTACGTGCACCTATACGACTCTTCTCTCTTATTTCCTCCAGCTTTTAGCCAATCTCTAGGTCTCACTTTGTGAACATATACAGAACTATGACAAGTTATCCCTCTAGCCATCTATAGGTGTACTGAAGTTCTTCGCTTGGTACTTTGTCGAACATACGACTATTGCTATATTTTGTTTTATAGCCTCGGTTATCTATCCTTATGGATTTACTGCTTCTAGGTAGGTCATACTATACCATAACACTTACTTCAATTTATTGTTAATGATGTCTGCTACCCAACTCCAAGTTACTCTCTTGATGCTTATCCTATATGTATAAATCTAAGTTTCTTAATGCTTCCCCATTACTGTTCATCTTTAGAATGACAGCCTAATCTCATCTCATACTTTAAAACTTTTGTCCGTCTATTGTTGATTCACCTTAATATTGATCTATTATCTACCACTGATAATTTGAAACCTCTTACGTAATACATTGTCACTAGGGCTCACGCCTCATCGGGGAACATATGAAGTTATTTGCCTGATCCGCCTAGGGACGATACTATAATTCAACAATTGTATCTCATAGCATTCCAACTTGATTCATCTTTTGTGGGGTATTCTATTTTCGTGCAATTTATGGAATCCCTTCTCTTTGAATCATTACTCAATCGAAGGCCTAAACGTCATCCTCTTATCATTTATCACAATTACACTCTTATTATACTACCATGCAACATTCCATCTCTTCTAAATTCTACTAGTCTTAAACTTCTCCGAGTTCATTTAGCCTATACTGAGCTTTCTATAACTTACAAAAATCGTCAACTCCCTTGTTTTGATGGGTTTAATCTCGGGGTCTTACCTATTCCCGTCACCTTCTCACTTACCTTTTCTTATCCTTACTCCTGTCTACCTAAAATCGTGTCTCTCTAGCATACTTTAGCTTGCAACCTACACATATCTATTTATACTACTCGCAACCTTTCTTTAACTTGCTAGCACCATAGATTTTATTATGTTATTCTGGAACCTCAAGCAAGATATCACGTCATCTCTAACTCTTCGTTACTCTCTTAACTAGACCTCTCGGTACCTGGAAACCATAGGCTGGAAGATATGCTACTGAAGACACCAACTATCATTTCTGGATACTGAATCACGATGTTTCTAGCCCTCTATCTGAAGTCTAGACTATTCACAACCTTCTGGACTTGAGTATCTCGTACCTTCTTCACCTTTACCTTACTTACCTTTAAATCTCGCATCGTATCTTCTGTCTCTTTCATACCTCTCTTCCGCAGGTGGAATTCACATCCACACCTTAAAGTTGTACTATGATACTTGCACCTCTAGTGTATACACAATCCGGGCGAAGATTCATACTGACTTCTTATGAGGCTGGTACTCTTCTAACTGGCTTTATTGTAGAGATGTTATAGAATATAATTTTTGTACTACCTCTCTTCTACCTCTAATATTAAGAGTGATTCTGGAATGTTCTGAGTCACGATTTCTATAACTATCTGGGTCTAATAGTTGAACTCCTAATTTACTTAGCTATTGTAACTCTTGGACTTCCTCTTATCTCTCATCCTTTACGTAGGCTTAAGTTTTCTTCAAACTATGCCTCGGGGTATTAGTTATTACTTTAGCCTTTCATGGACGCTAAGGAACATTCATGTTATAATATTCTAACAATTCAAGCCTTTGTCTGTGACGTGGACTCAATTATTTCTTTTAACTTATACTGGAATCTCCTATAACTGTAAGAATGTCAATATATATACTGCGTGGATAATACTCTGAAATCTTAAGTGCAGTCATAACGTAACTAACTCTGGGTCATAGATCGAATAATTCCTTTCGTGCCATCTCAACTGTCTTTAAATGTAACCAATTACTTTTCCTGGTTGTTATGCCACTTGTTGCATGATTACTTGGCTTATCTTAATGCCCACGCACATTGGAATTTTGTGCAACTCATATGATCTCGAATGTTACTTTTGAGTTTACTTCCCGTTAATTAGTCACGATAGGTGCTAGTTTCCTATGGAGTGCATACAATGAATGTTATAGTGAGACTGTTGCTACAAGATCATTTCTTCTTCAGGTTACTATGCTTAGGTTGAAACCTTCTTCCTTATTTCCTCAGCTAGTCTTTCGTTGTAGTACTTAGGGGAGACTCTATGACTCTTGTAAAGCTACGAGCTTATTACATCGTATACCCGACATAATTTTTGATGTTCTTACTCGTCTATAATTATCCTTAGTTACTTACCTATGTTCCCTTGTGCTCGTAGGGTTACTTCTTAACTAAAATTTTAATTGCCTCCCTAGTGGCACTTTCTTTAATTTTCGTAATACTTATATGGTATCTTTAACTGTCCCAACTCATATATGAATATTTATCAAGGATTACGAAGTCGTATCTGCGAGACTGAGTTCCCTATGCTGGGGTTTACTACGTTTATCTTGCACGATCTGCTGATTTATCTGTATCCTCTTGTCTAGCCATAACTAGGCTCTTCCTGAATCAACTACTAACTACTCGTTGGTCCATTCTCATATCTATATTCTGCGTAATCTCTCTTGGGTTATTTCCTTTGTCTTAACTTATCTCCTGTACTGGCTCTTTATGTATCAAGTGTCCATTCGCACTTATTTATCAACCCTTACTACCTATCCCCAGCCTCGTGCTTGCATAATATTCTATAGTTGTAACATATCTGTAGGATCTGAATAAATGCAATCTCATCCCTTTCACCTTTTTACCGCTTTCTTCCTTTACCATTCTATAGTTACCTGAATTACTTAACTCCAGCTTAATACTATACCAAACCATCTCTCTCTCCCCCCCCCCCCTCCAGGGGAGTACTAACATTTAATGCTATGAAGATTTACCTGTAGATGTTTTACCTCTTCATCTTCGGCATCTTTTTACATTTTCAATGACCCTTACTCACCTTGCGGTAACCCTTATGTACCATGGATAACTGAATTTCTCACGTACGAGGGTGACACATGTGTAACTGGCACACTTAGTCCCTTAAGCTTAACTCTTCTCACAACTTGCTTTAGGGAACGTCTTCCTAAATGACCTTTAAAGGTTATACTTCTGTTGTCCATTCTATTATTGCCGGAATGCGATCTCTGAAATCCTCACGATGTCGACTAATATCGAATCCCTCGATCCCTAATTCATGTTCGATTTATCTTATTTACTAGTCCATACTGATTTTTATTACTCCGGGGGGTCTAACTTAGCTTTCTTGTAATCACGTTGGAGTCACCGACTCATTTCTTGAAATGAGGATATGACTTTATGGCTCCTCTTGTCTTTGCCTTCACTTGACTATAGTCTCAAGGCATCCTGCCATATTTTAATTTACCATTATCACATCTTACTCATAATGCTTTATTTACTCTCTAATTATTCTCCTGCTAATATTTATGTCTATCACATATTCTAAAAACTTCAACAAAACATTCTTTCGCTTTTAGCTCCCCTTGCTCCATCTCACTGGCCCTTCGGGTCACCTAACATTCTCTTTTTACTAGGGGCGGGAGTCATACTAAGGTAAATATTTATCCCTTCTAGGATTCCAGTGCATGTCTTCTAAAATTTTTGAATATTCTAGTATTCATATCTGAATATACTATTCTAGAGTGCACCACCTGATTGTCTTAAAAGGAGAACTATTATCATGTTTGCAATATCCTTTGGAAATGTCAACTAATGCTAACAATCCATCCACCATTTTGGGTTACCCTAACCCTATTTGGATCCGGATATCCCATCCTTCTCTTAAACTATGTATGTTAGCTCGCATAGGGCATAACTGAGATGGGTCTGACTAATTGTACATATCTCTGTTACCGTTGAAAGTAACTCGGAATGCTTATATTTCTATGCATGAATCGTAAATACTGATACTCTTCACTAACTGGATACATCATACCCTTTTTCACCTTGCTTTTGTTAAAACTTATACTTTTACCTTCTAATACACCCATGGCATGCTATTCGCGAGGTATGTTAGATATTCTCATCTTAGGGTCGTAAGCAGGAAATTTTGCTCATCTGGTATGTACGATCTAATAGGGCCTCAAACTGGGCCACGTCGTCAAGAACTCTCTGTATAACCCTTACTTGCTATTGTATTAGCCCTCTAGCTTGCTGTAATTTTTCTAATTGCAAGCATCTATGTATCATTAGCAAGCATAAGTCATAACTCAAACTCGTATGACTCAGGTCTATAGCACGATTTGGATTTGAAAGAAAGGTAACAGACTCCTAAATGCCCTGTAGCTTCCTTCTTATATAATGTGATGCACAACACATCTATAAACAAGACTTTACTAGACACGACTTGCAGACTCCCTAGAAAAAAACTGCTTTGACATCAAGTTTATCATGCCCCAAACCAGGGGAGACGTGGCCGGCACCCGGTGCCATACTCGGTCCAAGCTTACCACTCTATAATTGTGAACTCTGGAGGGGTATCCCTCAACTTAGGTCAATGAGGCCATATTCTGAATCATCTGAAAATAACGTCTATCTCATCTGAGGGGACATACCAAAAATCTGATATGCATAACTGTATAGGCTAACGAGACCGTCATGAACGTCTATAACTAACAATACCAAACTAAACATGCACACAGGGCTGGCAAGGCCACAATACAAGCATAGAAAATATACATGACTCATCTACAAGCCTCTAGAGATAACGAAACTATATCATGATCGAGAGAAGACCTCAACCTACCCATCAAACTTGTATATACAAAATGGACTCCAAATTCTAGAACTGGTAACTCCGAGGGACTGGAGCTTACCAATCAAGCTGATATTTGGCTCTGTCTACTGGGAATGTATATTCGGTTATCTATCAGGACCTGAAAGCATGAAATGCAGCGTCCTCGGCAAAAAGGATATTAGTACGAAATAATTTATTGAGTATGTAAGGCGATAAAATAACGAAAAACGGAAACTAAACTAATAATATAATAACTGAAAGTAATTGGGAGTCAAAGATGATATGAAGATATGCTTACCTGTTGATACTGACTCAACTCGCTCAATATAGTAACTAAAATAACTACCCTGCCCTATAAGGCTCAGTATGTATAACCTCACTGCCGTAGTAGGCTCGCTCATAGGCGTTCGGCCATTCTGGGCTTGTTCATAAGCGATCGGCCACAGTAGGCTCGGTATATAACTCACCATCTTATCAGAGGTTGCCCAATAGGGGCCTGCCCACCGATTACAACTCAGTGGTAGTGAAAATATTATAATACTGCATATATATGAGACTAGGATAATGTATATGAATTCAGGAGTACGAACTTCTCGTTATGTCTAGTTATCAAACACATTTAGTTACGGGATCATACCAAAATACAGGAAAGGTTTAGCTTTAACATACCTCAATCTCCATGTCTCTTCAATTCCTTCCAAGCAGTCCACAAAACAACTCAATCTACAGTATACAACAAGGTCTATGATTAACGCTAAGAAGGAACTTAATTTGAATCTTCTAAGTTAGTAACTTCTCTATATAAATTTGGACAGCATCTCCCCTATAACATTGACTTATTCCAACTTCATACATCAACCACAACCACTGGAGAAATACAATAAGAACAACATCAATAATAGGGTATAAAATATTTTATTAACAAGTCATCAATATATGGCGACGAGCGGCAAGCTCGGATTGAATCCCTTTAGCGCCCTTCAACCGCATTATCATTCATTATTTAACTTAACAATATATTCAGAATGATACTAAATACAATTAGAGGACTTCCAACCTCCTATTCATCTCCTAGTTCACACTCAAACAACCCAACAATCCAACAACAACAATACGTACAACTTTCCATTGTTATGTTGTCCTTTCTCTTCTTATTAACAATACAACCATAAAGTTCAACATGTAGACAATATATTCATAATAACAACATCATAAACAAGTCATTTTCCAAGGTTTCCAATCATTTAAAGTTCATGGAAACAATCTTTCCAAAACAGACCATTAAGAACAATAACATCTCAAACTATTTCAAGTCTCCTCTTGTAGTATCTTGCTCAAACAATGAAACCAACTACCTAAACCAGCAACAACTACTTGAAATTCTGCCAAACACAACTCACAACAATCCTCAATGACAACACAACCTCAAAGAGGTGTTGTTCTTCACTGAAACTAACTTTTGATGTTGAAATATGGTGTAATCACTTTGGAATCACCCTTGAAACTTGGAAATCTGTTTAGGAGGGTTAGGAGGAGTTTGGGGACGAATTTGGGTCTAAACAATGAGCAAAAATAGTCGTCCAAATCGTTTTTAAAGTGAAGCAGGCCGACCACCGCCTAAGTGGGACCCATAGGAAGTTGTTTGTGCAGTCTCGCGAAAATACGAATATCTCTCTACTCCGACGTTGTATTGACAAACGGTTTAATGCGTTGAAATTTAAATTCGTAGATCTTCAATTTGGTGGGTGAATTACACTATAACTACAAGTATATTGGTACAAAAGCTCAGTGACATTAGACCCAAATTTCAATACTACTTAGGAACGTAACTTGTGACGACTTTTATCGACTTTTATTCCAGAACTCGCTTGACTTCAAAACTTAACATACGACTATCATACGAATAAAATAACTCATAACATAACATTTTTATCATTTTAATCACTCTAGTCTCACCCCAAAAGTACGAGTTATAACATTCCCAACTTGTTGACTTTCGATGAAACTTATTTTCTTCAATTTGTTTAGCTTCTAAACCTTCCAACCCTCTAGGTACTTGTTGTTCATGATCTTAAATATTTGTAACCTCCAAGGTAACATTATTAACTTACGTTATATACATTCAAAGATGATCTCATTTTCGAGCTTACATCAGTTAACTTATGACGTACATTTACGTACGAAAATATGGGGTGTAACAACTTCACTTTGTATGCTTTACTTGATTTACTTGTGTCATGACTTTATGTGCATTTTCACATGCTAGTATCGTGTTATAGGTATCCCTCTTATACTAGTATAACATGATAGGAAATTATATGTCATATCTTATTGTCGTATGACTACTTGAGCATTATTACTCATGCTAGAGATCATGTCTAGGCCTTTTGATGATTTATTTGGACATGATGGCTATTCGTCAATTGGATTCCCTGTTGTAGTCGTGGTCATACGTTATGCATATGCATATACTCCTTCATGTTTATCTCTTTTGTCCATATGCATTATATAAATACTCTTATCTTTTTCTCATATGCATGCATCCCTACATATGGTTATTCTATATGGACTAAGGTTGTGGCATGTGAGTTGTCCAGATAATTTTGGCACGTGAGTTGTTCATGCATTGAGCGTGCTGGTCACATTCTATTTTACATGTGGATATGAATTTATCCCCCAAGGATCACTCTTTCATGTTTCTCACGAGTCCAAATATATGATTAGTTTCTAAATCTAAGTCCAAATTAGTACTCAAAACCTTAAAATATACTTTTCTAACTTTGGATAAAAATATAAATTTCTCTTGTTTAATCCAATGTTTTGATATTAAATCTAGGGATAGATTCATGTATAAATTATAGATTTATGTTAGAATCACTTACCTCAAGCTTGTAGATGAAAATATAGGTCAAAACCTCTTAGAATCGAGCTCCAAAGTGGTGGAAAATTAAATTTTAAAAAAAAGTTTCGAATTTGCCCCTTTATAAATCTAGTTCCAGCGCCACAGGCACCGCAACACAATGATCTGGACACTATTCCTTTTGCCTTGATGGTTGCAGCGCTACAGGCACTGCAATGCGGTGTCTTGGGCGTCGGCACTAGGTTTCTCCTAAAAGTTGCAATTCACTTATTCTAAACATGTAGAAACTCACCGGAACCCTTCAGGACCCCATTCAAATATTTCAACAAGTGTGTATACCCTATATAAGCTTGGCCAAGGGCTCAAAATACATCCAAAAATATCACAACTACGAATCAAGATTCAAACCAAACTTGAACTTTCCTTAAGTTCTTCAAGCCTCAAATTTCAAAAAATAGGTCTGAATCACTTTCAAACCCTTTGAATCACCTTTAAACTATTCTAAAATTTTTTAAATAACCTATGTGGACCTATCCAAAGGTTCAATACACGGAAGAAAGTAGAATAACACAAAAGTCAATTCCAAGTCAAACTTATTAACTCTAAAATTCTTCAAATTGCCATCCTTCAACCAAAAGCGTCAAATCCTTCCCGGGACACCCAATACCTAATTTAAATATACGTACAAGTCCAAAATTATCATACAAATCTATCAGAATCTTTAAATTATCATACAAACCTTGTCTTCCCAAAATGTTAACTTTGGTCAACTCTTCCAATTTTAAGCCTCTAGTTAGGAACTAAGTATTTCAAATTATTCTAGAACATCTTGGAACCAAAACTAATCATACATGCAAGTCATAACATATCATATGAACTTAGTCAAGGTCTTAAATTACAGCAAGGGATGCTAAAACTCAAAATGGCCAGTTAGGTCATTACATTCTCCCCCATTTTAACATATGTTCATCCTCAAATTTGCTAAAATTAATTTCAAAATCGTTGAATAGTTGTATAAACTTATTACACATAGTCCCATGGTGTTCTCGTGTCACCTTCATCCAGGTAACCCCGTTAACACATGTTGACCGAAGATTCCTCCTTCAACCATAGCTTATAAGCCTATAAACTCAACTTCAACGTCCGAAACTTCCTTCAAAATTCGATTCTTGAGTATATTCATTGTACCAATTGTAGCGCTCCAGAAATGTTTTGAAATATTATAAGACCATTAAGAGATCTGACGTGTGCTAATTATATTAATTTGTATGCGAGTGTTAATTAATAATATTAAAGATATTTCATAAACATGATAAAAAGTGTACAAGGTGTATTTGAAGTGATATAGGGCCTAAGTAGAGCCCTTGGGACAAGTCGAGTTAGAAACTACATGATAGACTAAAGCTCCAAATAAGCACACGTAATATCTAATTTTAGACGAGTATATCTCGATATATATAAGGAGTTATATGGTAAACATCCTATCAAATAAAATATCTTCGAGTCTAGTTTCTAACGCTTCAATCTTTTTATCATTTGGACATTTCTACAAGAAGTTATAATCAAATTATAAAAGGCTGGCAGTGAATTACTACCATAGCGTCTAGGTCCGCGTCCGGGCTTGGAGGAGGTATCACAACCCAAAACCCACTATAGGCCGTGATGGCGCCCAGCGTCGCCGCTAGGCAAGCCAACGGTAAACTAGCCATGTATCTATTCTTTTTAATAATTTCAAAATAGTTGATTTTTATTTATTAAGTAAATGAGAAGTTGAAAATTATAGTAAAGTAAAGCGTGAACCAATGAAAGAGCAAGATACGGGAAATAAATACCAAAAAAAAACATAAAGTGTCTACTAGCATATTCCCTAGACCCGGTGTCATAAGTGTATGATCAACTAGTAGAATATACAGAACACCTATGCTACTGTTTGGAATAGGATAGACAGAAAGTAAATACAAAAGAGAGACTGCGGGTGCTGTAGAACGGACTCAGAGAGCAGCTCACCACTATTCCTCAGGATGACGGGGATACGTGCCTGAATGAACGCCAGATGTACCAGCCTCAGATTCTGCACAATTAGTGCATAAGTGTAGCGTGAGTACATAAATAACATGTACCCAGTAAGTATCCAGTCTAACCTCGAAGAAGTAGTGACGAGGGGTCAACATCGACACTTACTACGGGCCAATAATATAAATACAAAAAATTTGCATAGGCATGGAATATATGAATAATACAAATAACACAATAACAAGCAATGAATAAATGGTTCTTTAACTGATAATCAATTTAAAAGTATCCAATAGGCACATGCAAACTTCAACAATTTAAGGCTATTAAATAAATTATAACCTCTCAAATCATAAAAATAATATCAAGTGTATTCGGCTCCGAGTATTATCACGTACGATTTATGCCGAGGTCGTACGGCCCGATCCAAAATATTGTGTGCACTATCGAGGGTCGAACGACACGAACCATAGATGCATCTATTATACTGCCGAGGCGAACGACCCGCTCCCATGAGAGTAGACAAGTTTTTCTCGCTCGCGGAAGTACACGCGACGCGAGAGGACATAGATTTCTCTGAGTTATTATATATTCCTCAATTCTTCCCAAAATAAGAAAATAAAATTGAAAATTTGCAACTTTAAAACGAGAGGAGCTGATAGATGAGTAGGCTTCCCCTCCCTAGTCTCATCTCTATTCAGGACAATTAATAAGCATAATAAACACAACAGTACAATTAAAGCATGATATGGATCTAAGACTACCCGTACATATCATGGAATATATCTACGTACGGACTCTCGTCACCTCGTGCGTACGTAGCTCCCCACATAAGAAATACACAACAAAGGTACACCTAAGGGGATGAGTTCCCTCATACAAGGTTAGGCAAGAGACTTACCTCGTTCTCAAGCTCACTTCCGGTCTACAAATCCGCTCTAACGCCTCAACTTGGTGCCAATCAATCCAAAACTAACCAAATATTGTATAAATTAATCAATACACACTCACAAGTTCATAATTTAGCCATAAGAGAAATTACCCAACCCAAATTGTAAGATCCCTAAAATTCACCCCTGGGCCCACGTGCCCGAATTTTGAAAATTTTTGAAGATAAATTTTACCCATAATATTACGAACTCAAATATATTATTTACTCCTCATTCCATTTCCAAAAAATCGTGGTTAAAATTCAAAAATACCAATTTCTATGTTTTCTCTTGAAATCCCACAATTTCCACAATTTTTCATGTATTGACAAGCCCAAATCTGTATATTTAACACACAACTTGTAGAAATTACTTACCTCATAAGTGACGATGAAAATAGCGCTTCAAAATCGCTCCAAGGCCGGCTCCTGTGGAAGAAACAAAATGAAAATGAGCCAAACCCACGTACTTAACAAGGCCCTCTGCCCAGCGATCATCGCACCTGCGGAAGAATTTGCGCCTGCGAGCTCGCTTCTGCGAGAATAATCTCGCTCGCTTCTGCGAGAATAATCTCGCTCCTGCGGAATTATACTACCAGCAGCCCATTGCACCTGCAGAAATTCATCCGCTCCTGCGCAATCACAAGTACGACACTGCCTTGCGCATCTGCGCATTTTCCCGCAGCTGCAGCAGTGGCGTCGCTTCTGTGCATACGCAGCTGCGCTGATCCTCTTAGCTTCTGCGACCACACGCCCAGCTCGCCTAAGTCACTTCTGCGAGCTTCATCTCGCTTCTACGAAGTCGCTTCTGCGACCAAGGCTGAGCAGAAGCGCTTGCACCGGCAAAACAAAATATTCTAGCAACTTCAACAAGGCTCAAATCGATCTGAACCCCGTCCGAAACTCACCCGAGCCACTCGGGGCCTTAACCAAATATACCAACACGTCCCAAAATACGATACGAACTTAGTCGAAGCCTCGAATCATGCCAAACAATATCAAAACTATGAATCGACGATCGAAACCTTTCTTTTAACTTTCAAACATTCAAACTTCGCCGAACGCGTCCGAATTACACTTAAACATCCCGGAATGACGCCAAATTTTGTGTGCAAGTCACAAATCACGATACAAACCTATTCCAAGGCTCGAAACTCTAAACGGACATCGATATCATCAAAGTCTACCTCAAATCAAACTTAGGAAATTCTAAAATCTTCAAAATGCTAACTTTCCACAATAAGCGCTGAAATGCTCCCGGGCGACCCGATACTCAGCCCCAACATACGCCCAAGTCCGAAATCATCATATGAATTTATTGGAACCTTCAAATCCTGATTCCGAGGTCGTTTACTTAAAAGTCAAACCTTAGTCAATTCTTCCAACTTAAAGCTTCCGAAATTAGAATTTTCCATCTGAATCATCTCTGAACTTCCCAAAATTCAATGTCGACCACACATACAAGTCATAATACCTGAAGTGAAGCTATTTATGGCCTCAAACCGCTGAACGACGTGCTAGAGCTCAAAATGATCGGTTGGGTCGTTACATTCCCCCCACTTAAATATACGTTCGTCCTCGAACGTGCCAAGAACTATTCCAGAGTTGTCCAAAATCACTGTTTAACACCTCGTGCACCTACCAGTGCCACCACAACCCATGTGAGCACATTATCTCAAGTCAGACTGAAGATCCTCCCTTTTATTTAGTCAATAAGCCTTAGAATCAAATTCCAACATCCGAAATTCTCTACAAGACCTGATTCTAACATACAAACACCGTATCAATCCCTACACACTGTACCAAAACCTGATCATGCACCTATGCTGAGATCACACTATGCACCGCATAAATCGCCTGCCTATAATAACATCATTCGACCACAATAACTGCAATTTAACGAATCGGATGCCCACAATACACCTCATAACACATATAAGCCACGTTCCAAATCTTGCAATACTGCCACGACGAAAGAGATGCGTAGAAACTCATAACCACCCGTTAAATCAATAACTCGCAGAGTTCCTCAGCTCGACAAGAACCACTTCCTCATTCATAACTAAATAGTGACATTTTCCCTTTAATATAACTTTCATAAATTCGATCGTACCGATTTTAGGTCCAATAACCTCATCTCACCCAGTACAAGTTGCTCAGGCAATAAGCTACCTCAAACACTGAGCAAGATCTCATATGACACTATCAATGCGCCAACAAGATACAACCTGAATACGACACATAAGGGAGAACGAACTCTGGAAAAAGAACTACCCGACCCACGTAACCAATAAAACGGCCGAAGAGATGCTATGAACCTTTCTCAGAGAATGAGAAAAAAATACATAAAAATAAGTATAGGGAACCGTACTCAACATCTCACTGTTGTGGCGTGCAACCCGATCCACACATGATACCGTTGCGGCATGCAACCCGATCCAAATAACATACCCGTGGCAGCGTGCCACCCGATCCACTCATAACAATAAATAAGGAAATACTCATCGGGACAAAATTCTCATACCTAAGGAATACCTGAATATCAGCCACAAGCACGCCAAGTGCATAAATACGACTCTGGGGAGACGGATAGCGCTATGCGCCACAAAACTCGAGCTCGACTATGGTGCAATAACGATAAGCTACATGGGACCATAACACACATGCGAATAATCAAGTCGTCTCACAACCCATATGGCATAATTGAGTATTACGTAGAATAGTTGACGACAAGAATAACCCAACACTCGAAGACTCCTCCATAAGTAGTACTATGCTGAATGAACATATCCGATCTGATGTAAATCTACTAGCGGACCTCAAGCCAATTCCGCTTATCCCATACTGGGCTAATAACCTTCTAAGGATCCACAACCAAAGGAATAGAGCGCCTTTTAGGCATAAACTATCACATTAGCGATAGTACCAGAATCTCCATACTTGGTTTCAATCCTTAACAATCAAGTGACTAACATGTCACACTTATACAAATTTCCCCGTGGGACACGCTTCCACAACCTTCCGCACCAGATAGCAAAATCTGCACCTCCACACCACCAACCATACTAATTTTGTAAGGCAAATCAATACACAAAGCCTCTTACACAGGACATCGTTCTCAGGTGACACTAAAGAAAATGTCAGCTTACTCTGAACCTCTGAAGTCTTCCCCCGCTCATCCGAGCTCGTGACATTCTTATCAACACCAAACCTCGACCTTGGTCCTCAACTTCCAAATTTCCATACCGCCCGCTGCATTTACTATGCCGTTACATGAGAGTACAAGAATTCATCAATACCCCTAAACTACTAGTAGAATAAACACTTCATTGGTTAGAAACCTTTCACTTAACTCATTTCAGAAGAACCATTGCAGCACACAACTGAATTCCGATAGGCGTATAAAATACAAACCCCAAATCGTGGTCTAAACTGCCATAACTCTTTCGGGATCCATTTACACATAACAAGGCTATTTGAATCAAATATCTCCCCCAAATCAATCAAATTATGGTGGCTGTCAAGCTCGCACGTACAACCACAAACCACCTGTAAGCTTAACACGTCGAAGGAACTGATCATTGCCACAATCATGCTGATTCAAACCATTACTAATCGACCCGACTTCTTCCAATTTACTCTTGACTTGCCTTAGAAATAATAAGAGATCCACTCAAAAATATACAAACCTAATCAGCACTCATCCCGAGTGACCCAAATCACGAGACCACATCGTCTCAGTACCCATGAACCATCTCATACCCTCCCCACGAGCACAATAGCATCTCTAACTGGTACACCCATTTTGAAAGATCTTCCATGAATCCGAAACTATTTCTCCCATTTCTCCAATGCTGCCCCGCAGACCCGATGATAACATAGAAAATTCCCCAAGTATTCTTCACACTCTGCTGCAAAATCCCGGTCTTCAGCCACACAACGAACCCAAAATCCTTAGACACAGTGCTTACATCCTCGAACCCACTAGAACCACTATTGAGGGTCACCCACTCTGACCTGGTCCCGAATATAATCAAACTCCATCGCTCTGCTAGCATATGAACACCTCTAAAGAAGCAATCAGATGAATTCCTTTCCTTGTACAACACATCCACAAGAAGCATAAACTCTGAGTTTTTCTAAAACTTGCACCTAAATTGATAAGGCAAAATATAGCACACATTCATCAAGTTATTAGCTCGAATTACCCCTGATGTTTTCTTTTCCTAGTTATAAATAATCCACCAATGCACCGATAACAAAAACCGCACAAGCAGACAACCACACGATCCAATCGTAGACGGTGGGCTCCCCTACTAAGCTTTAAGCTACCATCACATAATGTAGAACCCACAAAGATTCTTCCTTCTCAATCACCATGATCTCGCACCGTTAACCCGCCAAATTTCTCGAAATCCCTTGTTAAACTTTTCATGAACATTCCAAATCATCAGCCACAATCGCATATTCAACCTTATGCCAAGTAGTAGGTAGAACTCTTCATAGAAACTTCATCAAAATCACACAACCGCTAACCTGCCCACAGGAGATAGCCCACCTGTGGAATTCCATACCGACATCTTCCAATAATACTACACTAGGTACCACTACTACGAAATCAGTAAACCCTCATGAGCCCATGCTCGTCCACTGGTTGTAAAAGTCTGTTCATTCCCCAAAGACATCAACTGAAAGTCCGATAATACATTCCAAACTCGAAGTCACATTGCATCCTTAAAACGATAATCAAGTTTTCACACCCCTCTTCATTTCAAGCAAACTCCTCTCTGCCATATTC